>NW_028258465.1:607500-1215000 GCF_053883595.1 Heterocephalus glaber
GGTCAAGGGGAACCTTTATCTTTGGGATCATTTAGTTCCTCTGCTAAGTTAATAACTTTCTTGAGACTATTTTAGGGATTGACAAACTTTTTTAAATAGGGAATCATACAGTAAATAGTTAGGCTTTGTAAATCACTTCAGTGTCTGTTGCATATATTTCTTTGTTTCTACGATTTTGAACATATGCAAATGATTCTTGACTTGTGAGCTGTTTGCAGACTGTGGGCTGGTTTGGCCTGCGAGGTGTGGTTTGTCAACACCTCATTGACCCAAACGCGTCAGTGATTTTTGGCTGAAAAGAGAACCAACTATTCCCATCCTTAGATGAGCTCCAACACTTTTCTACCGACTTTATTACACTTTCTTTCCCCAGCCTCTCACAGGTAATTCTCCTGCTAGAGTAAAGACTTGAAAGAACCTCTTTGCAGACACCAGGGTTCCATGGCACCCTCCCTCTCTTTCTCTCCCTCTCTCTCTCTCTCTCTCTCTCTCTCTCTGAAACTCCCTCCTCTCTGTTTCTCGGTGATACGAATCCAAGCCACCTCAACTTCTTTGAACTCTAGTCTTTCTATTCTCAGCAAGACTGCAGGTTCTGCTTGGCTTCCTCTTTTCCAAGTTACCTATTTGCATATTCTCACTCCCATGCATTGATTTCTGTCTACACTAAGCATAAATTTCTAACTGAAGCTCTTCAGTCCTATTTAATGTCTTTATTGTTGAACATAGCACCATATCAACAGCCATGCACTTCCTCATCCATGCCAGCAGCTAAAGCTGTGTGTCAATGGCTGCGGACTTACGGGATTCCTAGCTGATCCTGGGCCAGTTGTCACCCTCTATAGAATATTCCTCTCAGCATCCCTGGCAGAGAACAAGTGCTTTTGAGGCAACTTCTATACTTTCTAAGACAGCCCATCTCTTTGTTGCACAGCAGTAACCATCAGAAAATGTACTTATAGTGAGCTAAAATATAATTTCTCAACACACTGATTTTCAGTTTTTACTGAGTTTGGACATAACCTGAATCTAGGAGGACCGTTTTCACGGACTGCTCTTAACCCTCGTTCTATGTCATTGAATCTGTCTGCAAACATGCATCACAAGCAAGCCATATGTCCGGCTCCGTGCCCACACTGGCTGGAGAGATGATGAGGGAGAAGATGTGTGGCCCTCAGGTACCTTCCAGCTTGGTGGGAGAATTAGAGAGGGATCAAATAAGTGTGCAAATGTGTGAAATACAGTGTGGCCGTGGTGTGAAGAAGCATGGTGCGGAGACTTGTAGAGGGCTCTAACTTTAGTGGAAGAAAGTATTTTGCATTGCTCAACCTCAGATTTTGTGGGGCCAGAAGCTTATGTACTTGAGGGAGGCTCTCTTTAAGAAAGAAAGAAAAATGATAGTTCAGAAATTAGGCATAGGGCTTACAAGAGGCACTGGAATGGACATGTGATTAGCTTCAGGTAAACAGGGTATGTGACCATATGTTGGTAATGCTATCAAGAGATTATCTGTGTTGTGTAGAACTTGGACTTGATAGACCTCTAAGTTTTCTCTAAATTCAAAAATTTTGTGTTCAATAACATCTTGTCTTGCATGTGAGGTCTGAATAGGTCACAGTTAGAGGCTTTGTCATCCTCACCCCTGAGCTGACTTGTATGGATTTCCCGATAGCCAAACAATGCTGGGCGCTGAGTTTTGTGTTTGTGTGGGGTGGGTGTATGTCTTTTCTAGGCTGGGAATTAAATGAATTCCCAAGGCAAATCCCAGCTTCCACCCCTAGTCAAGAGTTTGTTCTAGCACTTAGATCCTGAGGCGCTGAGTCAGAATTGAACCGTGTGGTGCAGCAAAGCCGGGGTTTGGTTCCCATGCTAATCCAGGTGTGAAACACGGTGGACATCTGGGTGGTGACCCAGACACTGCAGCGCCACCTCCCTGGTCTGCACCCCTCACCCCCATTGCTCTGCTCACAGGAGGGCCGGGAAAGAGGACAGAGGCTTTGGCACACAGCCGTTGTCTCCCCTGCACGCATGCATGATGGCGTCTACACTGTCTGCCCCATTGTCAGAGGGAGGGAGACGGGTACCAGATCAAGGCTCCTGTCCCAGAACAGGAACGAGGACCAGAACCCCCAGAGCCAGTCATGCGAAACAGGAAAAATATGACCCACACCCTGTTGATGGCTGTGCTGGGAATGAGCACTTTTGCGTCCCCGGGTAGCTATCTGGGAACATTATCAGGCTCTTAGCAAACTTTAATGACAGCAACAGGCAGCTGAGTTACACATGACTGGGGTTCTTGAGAAGCAAAGGTAGGTGAGGTTAAGTGGTCAGTCTACGGACACCTGGTCTTGCTCATCTGCCATTGCTCTTCCAGCCTGCTGACCCTCGGGATCTGGCTGGCTGACATCTCTGCCAGGCCCTGCCCTTGCTCGCAGGCTCTCGGGTTTGCAGCTAACGTGTTTGTAATGAGCGCTGGTTGCCCGGGGTTTTGACCATGCCAAGTCTGGAGCATTTGGCTCTTTTGGAGTCAGGCTTCATGGGACACTACTGGGCCCAGGGTCACAGTCCCGAGCCAGGCAGATGCTATCTGAGCAAACCAGCTGGGCATCCATGGAAACCAGGATGGTGGGAGATCACTGACTTAAGATTCCGACTTTAGTTTTTTTCTACTTTAACACCTAGGAACAGTTAAAAAAAATTTTTTTGGTGCCGGGGGTCGAACTCAGAACCTTGTGCTTGTGAGGCAGGTGGTGGAACCACTGAGCTAAATCCCCGGCCCCCCCAAAAAACATGTTTATGTTATTGGTGCATTTTTAGAAACTGCCACCTCTTCTGAGGAGATGGGAAAATTTTAGGGCTAGAAAGGAAATAAAAAACAAAATCCCCTTGAAGATATGTGAAGACTTGGAGCTGCCCCATCGTGGATCCCCTACCCCACCCAGACTTTCAG
Source organism: Heterocephalus glaber (assembly GCF_053883595.1). Lineage (NCBI taxonomy): Eukaryota > Metazoa > Chordata > Mammalia > Rodentia > Bathyergidae > Heterocephalus > Heterocephalus glaber. The sequence continues at coordinate 610,448 of NW_028258465.1, forward strand.
TATCTGTTCTGTGCCACTTGAGGGCCCGCTGGGGTTCTGTCTCCAGCAGGGGCTCTGGCTTCAATGGTGAGTGAGTTTGCTTGCGAATTCAGCTTCAGTTGCTGAGGAATTTCCCAAACAATCGATAGTGGTCATAAATGTTATCCAACCACCAATGTGTGGGCACAAATTATAGATAGATATTCATGTCTGTGTGTGGGTGTGTATTTGTGTGTGTGTGTGTGTTTATGGTCTGGCCAACATTTGGGAGAAGGGAGAATATAATATATACCCACTAGACGAAGGTTGATTGTCTTTTACTTACCCTAAGGAAATACTTTCTCTAGAACTTTGATATCTTTATTAAATTATTTAAATCAGAAATTCACATATTCATTCATTTTTCGCTGTGGTTTTTTTGTCCAGAAACACTCTAATGATTTACTTTTATGCTTTAAAAAATATATTTTTGTAATCGAATGTGGTGGTGCATGCTTGTAATCCCAGGACTCTGGGAGGCTGAAGCAGGCGGATTGTAAGTGTAAGTCCAGCCTGGCAGTTCAGCAATTCAGCAAGACTCTGTCTCAAAATAAAAAAAGCTAGGAATATAACTCAGTGTGAAGACCCTGGGTTCAAAATTGTGTATAAAAATTCCCAGATTCTGCCTTTTCTTGGTCTCAGCAGCTAATTGGACTGATTCTAGGAAAGGCTTAACAATGACTCCTGGTGCTTTTCTTAGCCTTTAGCTAATAGCTCAGAAGTCATCTTCCCATAGTGGAATACCTTCCCCTTCAATGTTTTATTATTCTTGTGCAGATCTAAACTCACTTCTCTGTTTGCAGAGTCAGCGGCCTCCTCCTTCCTCGTCAATGTTGACAGCTTAGAACCGGAGAACTGGAACGTGAGCAGTGACGGCCAGCAGGTTAAATACCCAAGTGCCGGGCCGCACCTGGTAAGGGCGTGGAGGGTGTGTGTGCTGCTGTCCACTGCATCAAGACAGGGCTGCCGTTAACAAAGGACCCCCGCCGGGGCAGCTTCAACAACAGAAATTTATTTTCATACTGTTCTGAAGTCCAACCCCCAGCTGTCGGCACCGCTGTTCTTCTCAGGCTGCTCCCCGGCTTGGAGTCGGCGCCCCCCCCCCCCCGCCCCACCCCGGTGTCCCCGCTGTGTGTCTGTGTCCCAAACTCCCCTTCCTACGGCAACCCTGCTCATGCTGAGGCCCACCCTAAAGACTTGCCTGGGTCCATCAACCCTTTAAACACTCTGTCTCCAAGGTCAGCCACATTTGGAGGTGCTGGGGGTGGGGACTTCGTTCTACAAATTTGGCTGGGCCGAGGGGACACCGTTCATGAAGGTTGCTATTATTAACGCCTCATCAGCAACAGTGGAGCCCTAACACATTGTCCAGGCCAGCGGAGCCTGACAAAAGCAGTAGGTTGGGGAGAAGCAGGATCCTAGCTCTACAGACTTTGCAACAAATGTAAACAAACTGCCTGTCTGGTCCCCGAAACTGCAGCGAGCCAGGATGCTCAGCAGCCACAAAGCAGGAAGACGCCTCTCTGTTCCGGCAGACGTGGGACCGCAGCAGGAAGTGACTCCAGCACCACGGCAGCTGAAGGCCATTAGAAGGGCACAACCGAGGACATCGGACCCTGTCCACATTCCTGGATCGGCAATGGTGGGCGGGTGATGTTATTTTCAAAAACTGAGAAGGCCGCAGAAACGCCCTGTTAAATACTGATAAAATTGGACCTTTGAAGGTGACACACTACTGTGATTAGAATAGTTCACCTATGCAAATCGAAGCTTTCCCAGTTCTGCTGGATAGATTCTTACTCCCGACTATGACAGACGAAGTCCCGCCTGGGAGCCAGGAGGACTTCTGTAATCCTGTGCTGGGACCAGCGCCTTCTTGTCACAGTGGTCCCCAGGTTTGGACTCAGCTCCCTGAGAGGTGTCATAAGCACTCCCTGGGACTCACTAGCAGCTTTCAAAGATGCTCATCAGAACTCTGAGCTCAAGCTGCCCTCCCTGTGCTGTGCAGTGGGTGATTGCTTCAGTAGCTTCATCATGCTCTAGAAAGAGTGCAACTGCATGGCACTGGCTTTTGTGCACATGGTTAAAAGCAGTAATACACTTTGGGGAAATGTTTTGAAAGCGCCATGACTTTTACATTCCCGTTCTTCACGTGGTGGTTCACTTGGAGCCCACGTGCAGCCAGGCCCTCCTCTGCCCAGAGCTCTGCACCCCAACCGGCATGCTGTGTGCTCAGCCTTGCCTTGCTCTGAGTCATCTCCTCGGGCCACCTTCTTGCTCTCTCGTGTAGCTATGGGTGAAGGTGCCTTAGTCCTCCTACAGGACTGCGAGCTGGATTCCCACAGCCGCCTTCCATCGTCCATGTTAGCTGCTGTGTCAAAGCCAGGCCACTCTGTTGCTACCCTTGTGCTAGCAGGACAAGGCCTAACGCTGTCTGCACTTGTCCTCAGCTCGCCGAGCCTTTTGGCTCTTTTCCGGTGCTTGTTGCAGCCTCTTCAGAGAAGACCTTGGAGGTCTTCCTCAGGCCCAGTAAAGGTCCCCTGAGCACCTTACCAAGAGGAGGCACGGCCCAGTGCAGGGTGGCAGGGAGGGAGGCCAGCACCCAGCATTGCCAGTGTAGACTGCACTGTGGCTGTTGCCACCCCAGGGTTCTGCAGGGGGCTCCAGATCCTGCTGGTGCCCTCTCAGGGACAAGGCGGACAGCCGTTCTGCCAGGGACGGAGGAGCCACTCAAATCCCCTCTCCTCTGCTTCAAGGCAAGCCTGTAGCATGTTCACCCCACTGCTACCTCTGTGTCCCCACCACGGGCTGCACCAGCTGTTGACAAACCCCAAAACAGTGCTCAAGTCCTGGACATGAGTCCTCCATGGTCGATTCAGAAGTTTCTTAAAAGGTTACTGACATGAATCCAGTTCACAGTGCTCAGCATTAGTGGGTCACACAGGCTGACTTTGTGGTTATAATCATTAACCCCCAGATTGTTTTTTTTCAAACATTTGCAAAACTTCCTCCCCCCCCCCGCCCCACTGACTTCTTAAACACAGCCTAAGGTGTCTGCGTCCCAGCAGTTTTTATCAGAGATAACAGCACTGTCCCCTCCCCAAACTACCTCTTCTTCCCCCCTCCAGACTCTGTCAGAGTTTTCTGTCAGAGTTTGCTTCACTTTTTCTATCTCCCAACATGATGCTTTGCCCACTTGGGCAGGGCATGTAGCTCAGAGGCAGAGCGTGCGCCTAGCTTGCAGGAGGCCCTGGGTTTGATGCCCAGGATGGGAGAAGGGAGTACTGTTCGGTTAAATTAAATCTTATTCCCGTAGTATGTGAGGAACACATTTTTCCTCTCATGGCAGACGGTCTAAAATGTTCAGTAATCCTTACCTGAGCATGTTGAAATAATTTCTAAAGGAAACTTGATTCTTAGAACAAACTAGTTTTCCTGCCTTAAAGAGAGGACAAGGGAGGTGTCTGCCTTGCTCTACCCACAAGAAGAAGCAGGTGGCTGGTCCCACTCTTCTCCAGATGGCCGCTGCCCCGAAAGTCTTGGCTGGCTCCAGCCCAGGTCTTAATGTTCAGCCACCTTGGAGCCTGGGACTTGAGTGGCGGTCAAAACTAGTTTTAGAATCAGCAAGGCCCTCACTAAAAGGCCCATAGTGAAAACAATGACTATGGCAATGTTCCAGATGTAGAAAAGCTGGGTTCCTTGTCAATTGCTGGTGGGAATGTGAAATGGCACTCCCGATTTGGAAAGTACTTGACAGTTTCTAAAAAGTGAGACCTAAACTTGGTTTATGACCCAGCAGTTCTACTCCTAGACATCTTCTCAAGAGAAATGCAAACATAGGTTCCTACAAACACAGGTAAAGGAATCTTTACTGCAGTTTTATTCATAATTCCCCCTAAAGGACAGTCCATGAGTCTCTCAGTTGGTATTGAAAAACAAAATGTGTTACATCCATTCATTGGAATAGTCTACAGCAACTAAAGAGTAAAGCACCAACCTCGATAACATTATGCTCATGGGAGGAAGCCAGACACATGAAAGAACTACGTGTTGTATGATTCTACGTATCTGAAACATCCATGAAAGGCAAATCTGCAAGAGAGAAAGCACAACCGTGACTGCTGGGGCTGAGGTAGGAATAGAGATTGACCAGAAATGGACCCAAGGGCTCTTCTGTTTTGTTTTTTTCAGATAAGGCCTCGCTATGTCACCCAGGCTGGCCTCAAACTTGCAGTGATCCTCCTGCCTCAGCCTCCTGAGTGCTGGGATTACAGGCATGCGCCACCACACCCCACTACAAGGGATCTTCTTAGGGTGATGGAAAATTGGCGAATTTTAAACAACTGTAAATTTACTTTAAAAATTACTCAAATGGGTGAATTTAAGGTTATGTTATTTATATATCCACCAAGGTTGTTAAAAACAACACAACAGATCGAGGCCTTGGTTAATTCTCCTTGGCAGCAGTGCTTTTTGTCTGATTACAAATCCTGAAGGGGCTCCATGTCAGCCAGCCCCATCCTTTTAAAAAATTATTATTAGGGGTGGACGAGGAGATGGGGCAACTGTGCTGACAGATGAGAAGGAGGCAAACCCCAGGCTTCTTCAACCACGGCCAGGCTGGGCACACGGCCTGCGGGGAGCCATGGGTCTCGGTGTAGCTGTGCCCGGGCCTCCCGCCGTCTTGTCCTGCTGTTGGCTGTGGGGTAGGAGTCTCTGAGGGGGGTTGTGTCCTGGTCCTCATACACATTTCAGAAGCTGCATGGCATGGAAAGAGCTACAGGATCCTGACCCTTGGATCAGCTGGATCCCATCTCACCTTAAAGGATGAGATCATTTCTCTCCAAAAGACACTTTTCAGACCTCCCCAAAGGATGGGAACCCATGGGTGAGGCTTAATTTGCTCCCAGCAGGACCTCCAGAGGCCGTTCCACCCAGGGGTCTAATTCTTTTGCCATGTCACCCCAACTACTTTTCATACCCTTGGACTCTTCTGGGTACAACTGAGGGTTTAAAAAGCTGTATCCACTTTTCCTTTCTAATGTCATTTTTTTTTTTTATTGTGTTAAGAACATGTAGCATGAGGTTGACCCTCCTGACGATATTTAAGAGCGTGATACAGTATTGTTAGCTACCAGGCACGATGTTGTATACTAGGTCCCTAGGCTTGTTCTCCCACAACTGAAACTTCACTCCATTGAACAGTAGCACCCTATTCCCCTCCCCCAGCCCTTGGCAACCACCGTTCTGCTTTCTGTTTCTGAATTCGACTGTCTTAGGAACTTCATATAATGGAATCATGCAGTATTTATCCTTTTGTCACTGGCTTCTTTCACTTAGCACAACGTCTTTCAGGTCCATCCATCTTGTCCCAAATGGTTAAAATTTCCCTCTTTTTAATGTGGAACAATATTTCATTGTACATATCAACCATGGTTTCTTTATCCACTCATCCACTGGTGGGTGTTTATGTCATCTCTGTATCTTGACTATTGAGTAATGCTGCAGTGAACATGGGAGTGCACATATACCTCTTTTGGATCCTGATTTCAGTTGCTTTGACTCCACATGCAGAAGTGAGAATGCTGGTAAGCCTATTACCATTATGGTAATTTTATTTTTAATTTTTTGAAAGCCTCCATACTGTTTACCATAGCAGCCATACCATCAGAACTTCCTATTAATAATGTACAAGGGTTCCAATTTCTCCATAGTCTTGCCGACACTTTTTCATTAATTAATTAGTTAATTAATTCATTTTTATGAAGGCATGTCTGCAGTACATAATGGTTACTTTCCTTGTGTGGAGTTGGTATATGCACATAATACCTCTTCATTCCTTTTTTCATCCCTTTTCCCTCTCCTCCCTCTTCTTCCCTCCACCTCTTGATTTACTTCCCATTTGAGAAAGATCTATCACCCTGTTTTCTATTGTCTTTTATTTTACTCTTTATTTATAATTTAGGCTTCTCATAGAAGAGAAACCATGTGATATTTAAACTTGTGTGTCTGATTTATTTCTCTTAACATTACGGTCTAAAGGTGCATCCATTTTCCTACAAATGACTCAAGTTCACCCTTCTCTATGGTAGAGTAGTGGTCTATTTTGTACATTTTCTTTATCCATTCATCTATTGATGGATATATAGGCCACTTCCAAGATTTAGTGATTATGTGCCACTATGAATATGGGTGTGCACTTATACTGTAATGTGATGCCTTTAATTCTTTCAGGAAGATGCCTATGGAAAATAGCTGGGTCAAATGGAATTTCTAGTTTTAGTTTTATAAGGAATCTCCAGACTGATTTTTAAAATATCAGCCATCTTACCAGGTGTGAGGTGATACCATGTCGTTTTAATTCACATTTTCCTGGTGATTGATATCCACCTTTCTATTACGAGTGCCTGGCGATGCCTGGGACCCAGTGGATGTTCACTCAGGCATTGCTGAGTGAGTGGATTAAGCCATAAGCAACTCTATCCTCACATATGACAAACCATGGTGCTGTGTGGACTAGGGGAGGTAAGGGGGTCTGTGACACAAAAGCAGAAGGCCCCCAGGCTGGTGAGATTCTTACCCCTCTGCTGGTGTTAGAAGGCTGCCAAGAGTGGCTGGGACCTGGGACTCTGCATGGGCTCACCACAGTGGAAGGACATGTGCTTTCTAAAAGAGTGAAATTTTACTCAATGCCCTATCACCTGCGTTGACGCCCCCTCCCCTCCCCTTCACCCTTCCCTTCAAATACCTTACACACACTGAGTCCCCCAAATGTGAAACCAAGGGGTTGTCTTAGTCACTTTCCTCTCTGCTGAGGCAAAATACCCAACACCCACGACTTTAAGGAGGAGCGGTTTATTTTGGCTTGTGGTTTCAGAGATTTCAGCCCATGCACGGCTGGCAGCCTCGAATGCAGAAATGGCGTGGGGGAAGGGTGTGGGCATGGGAATGCTGCTCACGTCAGGAAACAGAGAGGGACGGGAGGAGCTGGAGAGAGAGATGCACCCTTCAGAGTCACACCCCAGTGACTCACCTCCAACCACGACCCAGCTCCTAACTCAGCTGCAGCACCCTGTAATCCAACCACCTCCCACAGACCTGCCTCTAAGCACAGGAGGCTTTGGGAGACATGGCAGGTCCAAACCCCAACAGGGGGAGCCTGGGGCAAGAGGGTGGTGGGGCAATCATTAGAGTATGTCATGCCAAAATAAATATATGCATTTCCCAGCCGCTTTTCAGAGAACTGCAGGCTGAATGAAGACTGGTGTGACAGGTGTGGTGTTAACTTGAATAAAAAGGCCTACGTGATTGGTTTAGCACGGTTCTGGATATGTCAGCAGGCACCCAGGGCATTCTGTGGTGAGATGTGAATGCCAAAGGGCTTGGCAGCCCTGACCCTACAGCACTGCTTGCCAGCCCTCATGGCTTCTTTCTCAGGCTGGTTTTGCTCACTCCTTACAGCTTTCCCCAGACATTGTAGGTTCCTGGCCTCTCCAATATCCTGAGACCTCCACAGCACCTTGGGCTTCATTCACACAGTGCACTCTTAGGAGCACACTGCCCGGCCTCCCAGGTCTTCTTCTGAAATCTGGATGGAAGCCTTCCCGACCCCACAACGCTTCCATTCTGCATGTACCTAAAACCAGCACCACGTGGATGACGTCAAAGTCTGTCACCAGTGGGAGCAGTAGCTTTTGCATCTTGCCAATGGTTGCAGAGGCCTCTGAGTGCCTGATTTGCTGAGCATGATGAACTGAATCCTGGGGAATCCTGAAGGCCAAATGCCAATGCAGTCCTTCTCCCAACTGAAACTTTCTGAACCTGATCTTTACCAACTGCATTACTGTTAACATTCTGGTCTTCTGAGCTCCAACCAGAATCTCCCATCAAGCTCTGCCCACAGCATTCTAGTGCCACTTCTCCAGCCAGCATCTCCAAACCTTTCCTAACTCCTCCCAAGCCAATTCCAAAGGCCTCTGAATCGCAAGGTCAGGTAGCATCACAGCAGCCACTCCACTTCTCTGGTACCAACATCTATCTTTGTCACTTTCTGGCCCCTGAGACGTTATAACTGACACTCACAATTTAAGGAAGATGAGGTTTATTTTGGCTCACAGTTTGTAGAGGTTTCAGTTCATAGCTGTGTCCATGGCAGAATGGCATGGCAAAGGGACATTGCAGAGGAAAGAGAGGCCATGATGTGGTGTCAGGAAGCAGAGAGATCGAAGGAGGCCACACCCTCAGTGAGCCACCTCCTCCAGCCAGGCTTCACCTTCCAAATCACATTTAGCTATAAATTCATCAGTGGACAAATTCAGTGATGAGTCCTCACCCACATGATCCGATCACCTCCCTAAAGCCCCACCTGTGAGTGCTTGAGGCTTTGAGGGGGCTCTGTATAAACCATAACAGCCAATGACCAGGCCAGGATGGGAAGGCTCTTCTGCCAGGCTTGGAGTGGCCGGATGGTCGTGAGAGGAAGAGACCTAAGAATGGGCGGAGGCAGGGGCTGGAGAAGAAATGACAGTAAGAAGAGGTCCCGCATGCCCAGCATCTTGAGCACAGTGAAGATAAGAGAAAGAGGGGAAGACAGAGGCAGGTAGCTGTGCCAGATGACCTGTGACCAGGGTGGCTGGCTTGTCCTAGTACTGCTGCAAGGACTTGGACCCTTATGTAATACCCTACCACTTCCAATCCCCATGCACCAGCATTTCCCTGCAGCAGCCTCATTAAGGGCTGGTTTCAAAGCTCCTTCACAGGAGAGGATAATGATGCCAAGGAAGAGCAGATTTCTTGGGGGAAAGGGCAGGAGAGCGCTGTGAGCCTAATGTGGAAACAGGCTCCCACTCCTGTCTCCACCACAAGAAGGCCAGAGAAGAGAACTGGGTCCGGGAAAGAGGGTCATGGCTCTTCTTCTCTGTCCCAGCTGGCGCTCAGGTAAGCCCACCTGGGCCACACTGGCTTCCGCCCCTCTGGGGTTGCCTCTAGTCCTGGGCTCTAGGAGTGTTCATCCTAAGTGTCCTTCTTTGAGATGTGGTTGTACCTCAGGGGTGGAAGCAGACAATTTCCACCTCTTCTTTCAGCCTGGGTGCAAGAAGGACTGGAGGAGGAGGAAGATAGGAAGAGGAGACAAACACACCATGCAACTTCTGCTACTTTCTGACCTTATGTGGGAAGCCTGGGCTTCTGCTCCCCCTTTTTACCAGCTAAAATAAAGAAGGCAATTGGAGGTGTTGGCCATACACCTATGTCCATATCTCAGGGCTGCTAATAGCTGTGAAATCTTGGCCTATCACCTTGACTTATCTTCCCCGGTGTTAAATAGATTAAAGCCATCAAAGCGGATATGTTATTTTCTAAAACATTCTTTACTCCCCCTCTCAATTAGGCTTTTTTTTTTAGTATAAAGAGAAAATTGTCTAAAGCATGAGTTTACGATTTCAGGTGCCTACTAAAATCAGTGCTTTGCCTTCCCTGCCCGTCAGTCCAGGGCCCTACATCAAGGACGCTTCTGTAGGATATTGTTTGACTTAGAGTTAATGTGTTGTTGAGTATTTAAACACCCATCACTGTCTCTTCATGTTGAGAAAATTGCAGAAAAATTTGCCTTAGATCTAACTGCGAGAAACCTTTTGTTTCTCTTTAATGGATATTTCTTTTTTCACAGATGGTAATGTGGTTCTTATAACAATCACATTTTTACTTTGGCATAACTCAGCTGTAGTAATTGTAAACCTCTAGAGAGCACCCTGCTGTGTTAATTCTCATATTTCTCTCTCTCTCTCTTTCTTTTTCCTGTCTGTCTCCCTCCCTCTCTCCCTCCTTCCCTCTTTCTCTGTGTATACTTTAACTTCTCTTAACTTGGGGGAAGATTTCTTTCCAACCCTGTTCATATTTTAGGATATGTTTGTTGAACATTTTATTTTGAACTAATTTTAGACTCTAAAAAGTTGCAAGTACAGAGCACTACGTTCCTGATTACTCTTCCCCCTGCCTCCCTGACTTATCACTTGGCTCTGTGGAATATGTTTGGGAGAATCACCTGAAATTCATTTTGGGAACAGGGCCTACTGTGTGTCACTAATTGGAACACCCAGACGTTGTGTGCCTTGGGACAAACGGGTTGGAAATGACAGAGAGACATTTCAGTCCAGGTGGCATGGGGAAGATGACCCGGAATCTTCCAGTGATTCACTCAACAGTGACTTGGCAGCAAGGAGACAGGACCTTGAAAAGGTAGCTCAGAGAAAACTGACCGATAAGACAATCCTGTTAGCATCCCTTAATAGAAATTGACTGCAGTTTTAAATTATTGGGATTAATCATGGGGTTGAGATACAGTCTTCTTATGTGCTGTAAGCATTTTGTCCACATCTCATTTTATAGCTATGATAACTCTTAACTTGTTCTGCTGCTTTTTTCCCCATTCCCCTCCTCTCTGTTCAATCTCTCTTCCCCTCCTTATTTACAAAAACTTTGTTTCCATTTCTCCCCCGCCTTCTCTTTCTCTCTTGTCCTTTCTTCCTCCCACCCCCCTTAATTTGTGTTGGACTGATAAGATATTTGTTGAAATTATCCATAGGTCTAGTAGTTAAATCCTAGCACATAGTTTATGTTGCAGGTAGTGAAGCATTATTATGGCGTGATCCTATTTTGCAAGGGTGACAGATGCGTATGTGTGTGCATTTATACGTGTGTGTGTGTGTGTGTGTGTGTGTGTGTATACATTAAAAAGACCCGGTGGGAAATAATTCAAGGTTTAAAGCTTTCAACTGGATAGATGACTTACCTCCATTTTTGCATATGTATTTTCTATTTTTATATTGCAAAACATTACTTTTATACCAAGCAAAAATTAACAGGGCCGGGGATTTAGCTCAGTAGTTCCGGCGCCTGCTTCGCAAGTGTAAGGTCCCGAGTTCGATCCCCGGTACCAAAAAAAAAATATTAACAGAAAATTAAAGAAGAAAATAAAGCTTGGAAGAAAATATAAGAAAATTCTATTCTAATAGCTTCCCTTGTTAATGAATATTTAGGCTGTTTTAACCAACTTGCTTTTGTTGTTTATTTAGGTTATTTCAAATATATGTTGTCATTACACAATTCTTTTTCCTAATTTTTCAGGATTGTAAGAAGCAAAAAGCATATGTAATTGGCAAAACAAAAAGAGGTAGTGTGCTTGCCTTACCCGTGTGAGACCCCGGGTTCTATCCTCAGCACAAAAAAAAGCCCCAAAAGAAACAATTATTACAATTAAACAAAAATACTTAAGATACACAGAGAGCTCTAAGGCTACCTCCATATATATATACCAAAGTCACTAACACTAAAAAACTCAATGATTATGCTTACTCATTATGTATATTATTTGTACTAATTGCTCCACTGATCAAATTACTTGAAAAATAATTTTTAAACTAAACTATAAATATTTTAGATTTGGTGAATTATTTGTTGAAATTCCACTTGGCCAAATTGATTTCAGGCAAACCATCTGCTGTAGTTTGTGAACCTGGAAACACCTTAGCATTTTCCATCAGGCCTTGATGTGCTGTTGATTCACCAGGTCCTAAAATGTGAAGCAAACAGGACGCTTTCTTCAGCTGGGGTCCCCAGGTCCCTTGGCTGCTCTGCCTTTGGAATCTGTTCACCACAGAGTGTGAGCGGTCCCTGAATCTGTCGGGAATGTGCAAAAGTTCTTTACAATCTGCACTATGCTCTACTACATAGCATGTGGCTGTGGTAGAAACAGTCAAATGGAAAGTGGAACAAGAATCAACCCTTCCCCCCTTTAATTACTTCATGTGATCAGTTAGTGCAGTTATGTGTAATAAGCCTGGGGAGGGTGGGACTCCTGCTGTGACTATAATTGAGACTTTCCAATTCTACTCCAAGAACATTATATTCTCCCTAGGATTTTATAATCTCACATAAATCTGGAGACACTGCGAAACTCCTTCCTAGTGGGCTCTAAGTAGAAATAACAAGGGTAATCAAAATACATGGTGAATGTTTAGATTTTTTTAAATTTATGATTGTAAAAAAATGAACTATAAACCCTTCCTCAAAATACTCCCCTTATTTTAACACACATATCCCAGCCTTCTTGCCACTTTCTGAAACAGTTCTGGAAGTCTTCTTTCATGAGTATCTAAAAAATTTGATAAAAAAATACAGCGAATGCTGCTGCTGAGTGCTATCCAATGGAAATGCAGCCTCATAGAAACACACACTGCAGTGTTTTCAGCCACTGAATTCACTAGATCTGGCTCTACATGACTTCTGGCTCTTCCTCAAAGTCAAAGTGACAATGAAAGACAAATGTTTTAAGTTGATTCAGATCATGGAGGCAGCTATCTACAGCTAAAGACACTCACAAAAGAGACTTCCAGAAGGTGCCAAGGATGGGGTAAGAGTGTTGGAAGGGAGGGATATTTTGAGGGGGATTAATATCAATGTGCTTTTTATGGTAATACAATTTTTAATACAATTTAATACAATTTAAATATTCACCATATTCTTTTATCTCACATTGTATTTGTCCCTTGATACACTCGATCATAGCCATTTGCAGGGTGCCTGGCTAATGAAAAGCCGCAGTCAGCTCCACCACTCTCCCCTCTCACGGATGCTCGCTCCAAACATTTCCTTGTAGTGAACTGTGTAGCCTCGAATCATTCAAGTGTTAAAATCCAGTACTGACACAGAAACAGTACCAAACTTTGTCTCCATTTCCTCCTATATATTTATGCCAAAGTTGTTGTCACTAACTGTGCCTAGTTATCAGTTGATTCCATCTTAAAACAATACTTCATTTTCTAAAGGGGACCTGTTCCAAATGTGAACTACTTATAGGCACAGATTCAATTTTAGAAAAATAATTTTTTATTTTTTTTTGGTACTGGGAATCGAACTTGGGTCCTTCCGCTTGCGAGGCAGGCGCTGGAACCACTGAGCTAAATCCCCGGCCCTAGAAAAATTATTTTTAAAAATCAAAAGCAGACAATTCCAACCTCCAGCACACATTGTTGCTTCCTCCCCAGTACCTACCTTCCCCTTCATTTTCCTATGAGTATTCCAATTTGGTCTAGGATGGATGCTAATTAATCCAAGCCAATTATGGGAAGCTTATACCTCTACTGGGGGCTGGGAGGGAAAGGGTAATTGTGGGCCTGTGGGGGAAGCCAGTTGGGGCGCATCTAGAAAATGCTTCCTGCTCCCCAGGGTGAGACAAGGAAGTTGATGCTGACTGTCCATCCTTGGAAGTGTGTCCAGAACCATGGGAGCCATATGGCCACCAGCTGGAGAATAAAGCCAACGTGGGAGATGATGGAGCTGATGAAAATACCCAGGACTAGAACAAAGCTGAAAGTACCATGCCCAGACATCACTGGAAGACACACAGGTCTTTATTGGCCTGAGTGAGGCAAGGTTCCAGTTGTTTGTATCCCAAAGCCTTCGAACTCATAGCCAAGTGTGCCCTGGAGTTTACTCACTTCGCTCATGAAACATTATGTTAGACACTGAGTTCCAGTACACAAGCTTGTCCAATTTCTCAGTTCTAGGAAGCAGGCTTATCTGATCTCCCAGTTCAGGGCAGATTAGAACTAGCAAGTGAGAGGTAGATGAAGTGAGGGCAGCTGGTCAGGGAGGGAAGAGACACAGGTGGAAACCAGCACACAAGATGTGGCACTGGAGGGCCATCGAGTGTCCAGACAAACAGGTGCTCCCCTTCTGCCGCCCCAGTGTGTGCTGGATACAGGCCAGTGACTGAGCCATCACGACGGCCACGTGTCGTCAAAGGAAGTTTGCTTTCTTTCTGTTTTAGGAGGGGGATGAGGCTGAAAAATGTTTAATAACACTACTTTGTAAACAAGGAAAAGGTTAAATGATTAAAAGGGTACACTTATCTGAAAAGTCACACAGAGAACAAACTCACTAAACTCAACGAATGAGTATAATATACCCACAGAGATGCATGCAAATAGAACCTCTAGAAAGTCATCCAGAGAAAAGGAGGGAAAGAGCAGCAGGCAGTAGTCTGCTTGCTACGGAGAGCACTTCATTTCAGGGTCCGCACGAGAAGCCCTGGAGAAGCCAAGCTGGCGACTGAGTACAAGGCTTTGCTCTTCTGCCAGTGGCTTGAATAGACTCTGGTGGCTCAGAGAGCTGCCTAAGCTATTCTCTCAGAAGCCCACTAGTGGGAAACAAATAAGCTGCTTGACTTTTCTTGGTAGGAGGGGGTTGAACACTCCTAATTCAATGTAAATAATTCTCAAAGCCAAGCACTTGCAGCAAAAATGACTGGAATGGTCACAGACACTAAAACTGTGCCGTGCAAAACAGGTCCTGGGTCTCTGTGTGCACAAACACAGAGCCCAGCAGCTGATGTAGTTACTCCGGGAGAAGCCACTCCAACCCAGTCATTCCCAGCTACATGCCGGGTGCCAGGGAGCTGCTACACTCCACTGGCACCAGAGTCTAAAGTTTGGGGTGGCTTGTTTACCAAGGATGTGGGCATGAAGGATGCAGTGCTGAGGTGTGAGACGAACATGGGGGTTCTCTGCAATCCTCCAGTCACCTTTCAATCTTGCAGAGCCTACACCCAACAGAGCACTGCTCTGCTTTAACACAGAAACTTACAAATATGCAAATCAAGGTAAATAAAAAGGAAAAATTGGGTACCTTTTCTGATTACTCACCCATTTGTGTGTGTGTTACACACAATTTTTAAATGAACAGTAGGTGATGTATGAACCTCAGTGTTATTTAAGGAAAACCCATAAACAATTAAATAAATTTACCAAGAATGAAACGTAAGACTTTAGATTAGTGGTTTCGAGTGGTCTTTTTTTACTTCATGCAAGAATATTACCACCTACACTGAGACTGTGCTACTAGTAAATTATGATTATTATCATCAACCCATTATTAGTCAACAATTTGCTGGCATGGTCCTAAATAATCTACATTCATTATCTTATTTTATTATCATAATAGCATGAGTCTAAGTATTAAACCAGTTTTACTGATGGAGAAAATGAGGCCTAGAGCTGTGATTTGCTGGGGGAGCCAGAACAAGGAAAAGCTTGGGGTCCCAGAAAACACAGATTCATCCCAGAGGCAAAGGCTTAATCACACCAGAGTTACAACAATAGATTCATCTGCTGATGGACATACTGGATGTGCTACTTCTAAAGTTGAGCAATCGTGAATTGTGCTGCTATAAACGTGAGTACGCTGTGTCACTGTAATATGATGTCTTTGACCCTTTTAATTTTTCCACCTTGTGATGGCATGAAAACAAACCAGTTCAGTAGAAACCATACTTGGAAACTGAGTTTTGATATTAGGCGGAAGTGGTCTGGTGCTCACTGTCTGGTGACACCAAGTAGTCCTGGTCCTCCGTGTGACCCCGAGGTTGACAACCCATACTCTACAGTGGGCTGGGTTGCCGAGCTGTGATGTTAGGTAAGCCAGGTGTAAAAAATCCATTTCTGACTTATGATGAGTTTGTGGAGACACAACTCTCTTTGTAGGCTGTGGGTGGCTTCATCTCACATCCTTTGGACACCTTGTTGCTTTCCTTTGTCTCCGCTACATGGACACTGGTTTGGGATCATTTCCTTTTATTCCTTTGACATATCTTGCACCAAGATTGGTTCCAAATGTTGTCCATGCTTTTGGCTGTTCTGTTTAGTTGTTTTGTCTGTTTTTATGTAGAAATACAGAAAGTTTCAAGAGCTGTGTCACTGCTACTTCAACTTCACAGGACACTCCTCTACTCTCAGGCTTCCTACTTCGAATAACAGGGTTGCAGTAGTTACAGAATAAAGCCAACATCATTCTTGATTGGCCTTGCACTAAACCATAATGTTCTGCACAAAATAATTCTTGTTAACCTTGGCTCTACATTAACACCTTGGGACTCACTGTAAAGTGCTGAGTCTTTGGTCTGTACCCTGCAAGAGCCTCTGATTTAATTGGTCTTGTGTAGAATACTTCCAGTAGACTGTAAGGCAGACCAAGGTTTGGCAACCACTAGTATGGAGAAAAACAATTTGTTAAACATTTCTATTGAGACCAAGCCAGTCACTGGTTGCTCAGTTCACCATGAGTGTAGTCACTCCCCCACTCTTAGCCCACCTGGCTCAGGTGAGACAGGCCCATTACCCGCATCTGGAAAAGTCAAGCCACATAAGTACAGCCAGCCAGGGTGCTCCACTCCTGTCCAAGGACAAGCATGTGACCTGCCTGGACCAATGAAAAAAGTCCCCATGATTTCTGAAAGACTCATCAAAGAGTCGTTTTTTATTTTTCATTCAAATTGAGCTTCAAGGTCAATATAAAGAATTTGTTTTAGAATAAAGCTGAGGGCAAAGAACATTGTTGTAGGAATGGAAAGAGCAAGAATGTATCCTAATTGGCCTAATATAGCGATTCCAAATATATACTTATTTCCATCTAAATCAGGACAAATCGGGGAGAGAGAGAGATGGAGAAGTCAGGTAATTGGAGGAAAAGTAGTTCTATCCCCGAGGAGCTGATTGAGGTCCTGGCTTTGGATTGTTTCCCGGAAGAACTGCGTTGCCCTCTGCTCCTTGGTTCACCTGATTTATAACCACTCACAGGCATGGCGGGGGTCTTTGGACCTTGGCCTCCAGGCAGACTGCTCAGAGAAGGGAAGAGGACAGACTACAAGGCAGAGCCTCTGAGCAGACGCAAGAAAGGCCCTGGGAGACTGGAGCCATGCCTAACACCAGCCCCTGCCCACATTCCCCGTCGGGTGAGTTTCTCCTGAGAGTCATCATGCTTTGGGGAACTGAGCTTCTGCTGGCTGGGAGCTCCTAGGCACCTGCAGCCCTAGATCACCCTACTACTCTTAGGAGGGAGGAATGGGGACGGGACGGGGGACAGGGTGTGAGAGTTTCCCCAAGCTCCTTCACCCCAAGAGAAAATTGGTCTTCTTTTCCTCTCACTGAGCCCATGGATCCAGCTACGTATGAAGCCAGCTGCACTCTTGAATTTCCCAGCAGTGATCAAATACATTTTCTTTCTTTGTTTAAGAGAGTTTACTTAGGTTTTTGTCAGTTACGAAACTGATTAATGCATCAGTTTTCTTGTGCTTTAGTTAATGCATTGAGGGCCCATAAGGAAACACCACTTTCCTTGTGCTGCATTAGGCTTATCATGCTGGGTTTGAATGTGATTGTCCTTCGGGATTTTCATAACCTGGCCTTGGCCCTCCCTCCTGGGCCAGGTGGTGCAGTGCTATCCCTGTTGCCCTCAGAAAGGGCTAACACACTCATGTTTAAATGCATCCATTGTGCAAAAGTCAACACTTTCTAGTATTTTGCCCACAAGTTCCTTCCCCCGCACATACAACATTTGTCTGTCTATTTAAGAGAAATTAAGTTTTTAAAAAATGTTTTTCCTGATTAACAGTACTCATAAGAACATCTAGATAGAAAGAAGTATTTGCTCACCTCAGAATTCTCCAATTGGTCAGAAAATATTTTTAAAATTGTTTATTCAATTAAAGCTGTAAATGTGGTTTTAAAATATCACATGAGGAAGGAGTTTGAGAATAATTTTTTTTTGTGGGGAAGGTAGGAGGTACTGTGGTACTATGGCTTTTCCATGCTACTCTCAGATGAGTATTTTATCTCTTTCTGCTCTTTCCCCCTTTCCATCCTCTTTGACTAAGGGTAAAAGAATCCAAAATGTTATTTCTAATCTTCATCCTTTTCTCATTACAAATGTACTAACTTCATTTGATGTTAAGCGAGCACCATCTATAATGAAAGCTGTTGTCTGGTGGGGTCTTCTAGGTGGTGCTGAAGTGCGTCTGAGGTTCTTTGAGCCTCGCAGAACACATGAGGCCTCAGCTTTCACTACATCCCCAAATAACCAGTGAGAAAACATGATGGAAAGAAAGAAACACTCCATTCACGAAGTACAAAAGGGCATAAAATATATATGAGTAGCCTTAACAAGAAATGTGCCTGGCCTAACTGAAGCAATCCTACAACATTATTGAGAAAATAAAGAAGATGAATGAAGATAATGAAAGTTGGCATCTTTGTGTTTTTCAGATGGGGCTTGTGCTGGGGTCTGCCTGGATCGCCTGCTCATCCACGAGGCAGGGAAGAAGCAGCACGCGGCTCCTCTCCCACTCAGGACGTGGGCTGTACACTGCACTTCTTTGGGCTTCAGCTTCTGCATCGGTAAAGCACACCGAGGGACATTCATACTTCACCAGATTCTTGAGTGATTTAAATAACCCCCTACAAACAAGCGCTTAGAACAGAGCCTGCAAATACCAAACCCTCACTATTTATCCGTTGTTTTCACCATTTAATAAACTAATCCCCGACATAGGTACAGTGGTTAGAATCGTGTCACAGAGGAGAAAACTGATTTGAGAGACAATAATGGTTTACCTAATGGCGTCCAGAATGCAAGTGCCTGGGATTCCTGAACTGACTGTCCAACTCGAGGGCTATTATTACCTCTTTGTTTTTAGATAAGAAGGCAATGGTGTGTGTCTTGACATTCTGTAGAGTAATTCTACAGTTTACCTAAAAGAATAAGGAAGAAATGTTTGTTTAAAAAAATAGAAAAATAATGGGTGATAAGTCATACATGATTGCATCAAAAAGGTAAACATTTCTATGTGAAAATAGAAGATAATTAGGGTGAAGGCAGTGTTCTTTATCTTGATTGTGGGGTTACACAACTATAATTGTAGCCAAAATTTTTTAAAATTTACATTTAAAAGGGGAGAATTTTGTGTGTGAAAATTATACCACCATAAAAACTTGAGAAAAAGGTAATTATAATTTAAAAAGGAAGAAATCAACTAGGCAGAAATGTTGCCTATAACATATTTGCTAGAGCACCAACCAAAGCCAAACAATCATAACCTATGGCCCAGCAGTTCTAGCCCTGAGTATACACCCAGAAAGGAGCACATATCTGCCAGGTGAAATGTAAAGAGATGTTCCTAGTTGCTTTATCTGTAATAGCTCCAGATTACAAACAACCCAAATTTCCATCAACAATAGAATGGTTAAGAAATCGTGGTATTCAGACAATAGAAAACTACAGAGAAATGAAAAAGAATGAACTCAATATATAACATAGACGAATTTTCCAAACCTAATGTTTCATTTCAGAAGCTTAACCCAACCAAACACACACAGGATGGCTCCATGTGTAAGAAGTCTGGAACACGCTAAGCTGGTCCACAATGACAAAAAAGTCATGACTTGGCAGTGGCCACTGCTAACTGGCAGGGGACATGGGAAGCCTTAGGGTGCTGGGACTGTCCTATATCTCCACCTGGGAGTTAGTTATATGGGTGTGTACATATGTAAATATTGGTTGAGCTATGTATTTAAGAACATTCACTTTTCTCTATGTTAAGTTACACATAAAAAAGACCTAATCTGAATTTTTTAAAATGGGCAAAGGACTTGAGATCAGGAAAGAAGCAATCTTAACTGACTTAACTATTATGGACACATAGTTACACATGCCAAATCACTAATCACACAAATGCAAATGAAAAGTTTTTCTGAAATTATAATGCCTCTATTTGAGGGACATGAAGTTATGCGCAAGGCCCTGAGATGAAGATTTTTGAGGCAAGTGATTCTCAAGGAACTTCTGAAACAAGAACCCAGAAAGCAGAAAAGGAAGAGGAAGAAGATGCCAAGAAAGGGCACAGTTTCAGGAGATCTTGCCTGCTCAGCACTGTCCCGTGGGAACTGTGAGATGCATTGACTCCACATACAGTGGACTCTCGAGTTAGACTGGACTAACATATGAACGACTTGGGTTATGACCGGAATTTTAGTTTTAACTTATAACCAAAGTCTTGAGTTACCATCCAAATGCCTGCCACTTGTTCTTCCAGATGGTCTCAGATACAAATTTAACCCTTAAAGAGTGCTGGAGGGAATATGACAACATCCTTTTCTGTGTGGGGTTCACTGAGAAATCCTGGGCCAATGTCTCTCTAAGGACACTGAGATCTGCCAGTGTACAGGAGAGAGACTTTGAGGGCTGTGTAGAGGAGGCTGACCCTTCAATTGACCAACTTGAGTTACAGCCAGCGAACTGAGTTTGTAAGTCAAGGGTCCATGGTATTTTATTCTGTCTCAAGGTGAATCCTCTAGGCTTTCATAGTCTCTAGTGCTCAGGGCCATTGACTCTCGCTCCCGCACAGACTTCTAGCTTGCAGTGCCCTGGGCAGTTCTCTGCAGAAGGGAGCGGGGGATGGGCACAGAGAGACAAACAAGCAGAAGGATCCTAGTCAGAGCTCTGGTAAGCTTCTGTGATAACTGCCTTGCTGCAGGGTTGGAGATTATCAACCTGAAGGTTTCATCTTTGCACAAGATTGAACTGACCAATTGCGACAGAAAAGCCAGTGGAGAAATAAAGTCAGGAGTGAATGACCGAATGGTCTTTCCTGGAAAAGGCTAGGTCTTCAGTGTAACCTCTCCACATTTTATGTGAAATAGGTGCTTTGTTCCCAGTGTTGGCAGAAGGGAGATGTGGGAGATTTGTGGACAATGAAGTGAGGAGTGGATTCCTTGGGGAAGGACTCAGATCCTAGTTAAATCTTGGAATCGATGAGTCATGGCTATGTCACAGCAGAGCGTTTGGGTTGTGAAACTGAGTGTGTTCTTCCTGGTGGGCCTATTCGGTCACCCTCAATCCTTGTCCCCAAGCGCAGTCCCTTCTGTCCTGGAGTTCTTTGCTCCTAACTGCGTTTGATCTTCATGACATCTTGTGAGGCAGCAAGATCAGCTGTTTTCCAGATGAGTAAACTGAGGCCAGATAGGTTAACTTCTTGTTCCTCAAATTCAGCAGCACATTGCAATCATTTGCTGGAGTTTTGTAAACTGTTACTTGGAATGCTTGTGTATGAGGACCAATTGCTGTTTTTAAAACAGTTCCCAAGGTGATCCTGAAATACAGCCAGATCTGGAAAAAGAGGGATTACATGACATTTCCAGTGTCCTGAGAGAATAAGAGAACACTCATTCTTGGGTCATTAATCTATCCTTTTCACTCATTCACCCATTTATGGAGCATTTACTGCGAATACTAGGAATGCAACAGTCAGAAGTGGAACAGTGACAATTCTGCTGGCATCTTAAGAGATTACAGGTGGGAAGGTTGGGGCATCAGGTGAGAGGAACACAGTGTAGCACTGTGGTGTTCCCACGAAACTGTCCATGCTGTCAGGCAGACGGACCCGCTATGAACTTGGGGATAAGAGAGACATTGAACTAATCATTCCGAAAGTGATCAAAATTCCTAAAACTCAAGTTTTCATGCATTTGGGGAACGATAATGTCAATCATCTTCACACACAGGAGAGTCGCTGGCCATGTTGGGCCATTGGCACCGTCTGTGAAGAGAATCAAATCTGCTGTTATACACATCAAATGCCCTCTGTTAGTGAAACATTGTGGAACCCCCTGGGTAGGCTTAGGGACAGAGCTGCTCCTGACTGTCTGCTCTCACAGCCAGATTCAGCTACTTAGTGCAGAATTTTCTTATAGTTATCAGGGAACTTGCCTAGAGTCCAAACAGATACACAATTCATCCTTTGTTCCCTATCTTCTAATGAGTCAGTAGAGAATTGGGGGAAGGTTTTATTTTAGATAAAACAGGCAAACAAAGGGCATTTGGAGAAGCTGAGCACATTGGCATTAAGGGTTTAAGGCCTTTGGACAGGTATTCTCCCAGAGCAAGACTAACCAAGGACCAGGCCCCTACCCTGGCACAGAGACCAGAGGGAAGCCTTCCCTGGGGTGAGCTGAGTCAGCCACAGCTCAGGGGGCACCCACAGAAGAGCAGGGGACCCCGATTCTGGCATGCTTTCCTCTACATGCTCCATTGCCGTCATATGCTCACTATTTGCCCTGTAATATCTGTTTCTTTTCTTTTTAGTACCGGGGATCGAACTCCGGTCCTTGCGCTTGCTTGCACAGCAAGTGGCGAAACCACTGAGCTAAATCCCTGGCCCAACATCCGGTTCTTTATGTGTTCAAAATCTATTTCTTCCAAGTACCTTAGCATATTTTAAACAAGCCTCAAGATAATTGTGAAGAATAATTACTCTTCCTAATACCTGTACTTTCTTTAGGTTTTTGTCTTTCTAATTTAATGAATCATAGTGTCTTCTTTTGTCTTTTTCCATGTTTTTTTCAGCTCATCAAACCCTCGCAATAATTTGTGTTCTTTTAAATTCTCGTCCTGTATTTTTCTCCTTTTTAAAAATTTGTTTGTTTGCTTTATCTTTGAGAGCAAGTCTTGCTAAGTAGTCTGGATTAGTCTTGTACTGGCTGTGTCACCTAGGCATGCCTTGAACTTGTGTGTTCTGAGTGCTGGGATTGCAGGCGTGTGCCACCATGCCAGGTCCTTACTATCATTTATAATTCACACTTTTCTGGAGAGGGCAGAACTGGTACTAAGAGTGGAGGTAGCCAGGGGTGGTTCACATGCCTCTAATCCCAGTACTTGGGAGGCTGAGGCAGGAAGATTGCCATGAGTTCGAGGCCAGACTAGACTACATAGTAAGTTTAAGGCCTTATCCCCCCCCCAAAAAAACCCCAAAAGACCCCCACAAAGAGTAGTGGTAGTTAAGTGCCCTGGTTAGAATGTGTCCCCCAAGTTCATGTGCTAGAACTCAATCCCCTATCCAGCAGTGCTGGAAGGTAGAGTCTACAAGAGCTGAATAGGCCATGAAGGCACTGCCTTTAGAAGCAGATTAATGACATTATTGATAGGATGTGTTCCTTATAAAAGGATAAATTCAGCCTCTCTTTCCTGTTACTTTCTCTTTGCTCTTTTGCCATGGAATGACATAACAAGAAAGCCCTTACTAGCTGTGCCTAGCCGCATAGACTGTAATCCCAATACTCTGGGAGGCTGAAGCAGGAGGACTGTAAATTTGAGCCCAGACTGGGCAATTTAGCAAGACCCTGTCTCAAAATAAAAAGCAAAAATGGCTGTCAGTGCAAAGGCCTTGTGTTAAATCTTCAGTACTGAGAGAAAAAACAAAACAAAACAACAACAACAAAAAAACCCAAAACAAACAAACAAAACCTCTCACTACATGCAGTCCCTGCGTCTTAGACTTCCCAGCCTCAGAACTATGAGCCAATACATTTCAGTTCGTTATAAATTACCTGGTCTCCCGCATTCTGTTATAGCAGCACACAAGGACTAAGACATGAAGCTGTGGATCTCAGAGTGTTTCCCTGTAGACAGCACAATGTCAACAAAGCAAGTAAGTAAATTGAGTCCGTGCTGACTGTGTATGACAATACGGAAGATGTTAACCCAGTAAGTCACAAGCAAGGTGACTACTAACTACTAAAGCAAGATTTTCCCCAATAAGCTGCCCTGGGATAAAGCAAAGTTGACTCCATTAGGCAAACTTTCAGCTGGGCCAGGCGCTGGAGACAAGTGATGCAGTGAGTGATCTTTCAGATTCGGGGAGCTGTGAGAGACTTCAGGCAAGGGTGAGGTACAACTGCTGCCCCTACACTAGCTAACAGATATGCAGCTTACTCATAAGGTAGTTTCTTCCAGTGTTTAGGGTTTCTAAATGCTCCCTCCTTGTGTGCAGAAGGAGCTTCACCCAAAAGGAAGAGCATTTTTCTTTGATGAAACGACCTGGCTTCCTGACGAGAGCTGCATATAGCTTTGCCACTGAGGGGGTCGAGCACAGCGGGTCTGGAGCCAGACTGCCTTGGGCGTGAACCCCACTCACACCCTTCTGCTCACAGCTTCGCAGCCAGTTTCTCAGCCTGCTGGGCTTCCTTACTGGGAGAATGGAAGCATTACCAGCTGGCTGTCTCCTAGGTGGGGTGAGGATTCAGCGGGGTCATGTATTTCAAGTCCTTGCTTACTGTGGTGGATAAGTTCTCAGTAATCACAACGGTAACAATGAACATGATTGTTATTAAACGCATCCTATATTTGAAGGTGGCAGTTAGGCCAATCACTTTGTCTTCTACTCAGCATTAAAAAATTCAAATTCCTTTTGGAAAACTTTGAAATTGTCTCATTTTTCCCGTTCCATCCATTTGAGGTCCTTAACATAGTAGCTGGTGTCCCAACATGCTAGAAAGACTGAGAAACTTATTTTATTGTTATTATTTTTTTTTTAGTACTGGGGATCGAACTCAGGTCCTTGCACTTGCGCAGCAGGCGGTGAAACCACTGAGCTAAATCTCTGGCCCTAGAAATTTATTTTATTACAGCATGTTTCTTGTGTATCAGTGACCTTGAGTCATTAAAGTTTGCGTGATAGTCACTATGCTGAACTTGAGATTTCCCGCTGAGATATTATTGCTTCTCTTTTAAAAAATCAACTCTAGGAGGGACAACTGACTGTGGATGTAGCTCAGTGCCTAACATTCACGAATGCCAGCAAATAAATAATAAATAGGAAATAAAAATAAAGAGACAATCAGCTTGTGAGCAGGCCCTGAAAGCAGAGCAGGGAGAAAGGATGGGGTGCAGTGTCCTTTGTAATCCCAATACTCTGGTGGTCAGGTGAGGTAGATCTTCTCAAATAGTCATAAAATAAGAAGGCCTAATTAATAAGTCAAATAATCCTATAAGGAAGTAAGGACACAAAAAGAATCTTGGGTTCACCAGGCTTCCCCAAGGAAGGGACACCCAAACAAAGCCTGGGCTATGCACAAGGCAGTGGGGCAGTGGGAAGCAGCTGTGGAGGGGAATACTTTGTGGAGAAAGAGTACCAGAAAAAAGAGGATCAGAGAGAGAGGCCAGGGCTTAGAGACACAGGCTGTGATTCCAGTGACTTGAGAGGCTGAGGCAGGGGGATCACAAGTTGGAGGCCAGCCTGGGCAACTGGTGAGATCTTGTCTCAAAGTAAAGAAAAAAGGGCTGAGGCTGTAGCTCAGTGGCAGTGTTTGGCTGGCCTGTGCGAAGGCCTTGGGCTCTATCTGCAGCAAAGAAAAGAAAGAAGGAAGCACAGCAGCATCTCAGCTGGAAGGAGGAGCCAGATACGGCCAGCCAGCGAGATGCCCATCCAGTTCCTGCAGGCCCTCGCAGGTCTCATTAATGGGAACAGTGGGAGGGAACGCAGGTTATAGGAGCAAGATGTGGATTGCACTTTGCCAGGTGGTGATGCCTGCAGTGTGGGAAAGGCAGGAGCTGGGAAACAGCTGCAGAAGTCTGAGGACCCTGCCACCTGGGCAGGGTCTCCACGGAGGGGAGGAAGGAGGCAGACTCCTGTGGGAAACACCCCAGGCAGCATCTGGGGATGGGAAGATGTGGGGCGAGGAGGAGGAGGGGGAGGGGGAGGAGGAGGAGGAGGCAGCAGCCTTTGGGAAGATCCCAGTCCTGCGGTGGGCCACTGAAAAGCTGGGGCAGTTCTTAGGAAGATGGAGCCCCCCATGAGTCGCTCCACCCACGGCTTGGATGGAGGCTGTGAATTTTTCTTTAGACATGCTTAGAAGGTTCCAGAAGATTTCTGGTGAACATGGACTGAAAAACAAACAAACAAACAAACACATCTGGGTGTGGTGGTCCATACTTGTAAGCCCAGCACTAAGAGAGGCTGAGGCAGGAAGATCAAAGTTTGAGTCCTGCCTGGGAAATTTAGTGAGATTGTTTCAAAAATAAAATAGTAAAATAAAATAAAACGGGGGTATCTATTTAGCTCAGTGGCAAAGCACCCCTGGGTTCAATCCCTAGTGCCCCCCCCTTAAGACAAAAACCAAAACCAAAAAACCCCAAACAAAACAAAACAAAAATAATGGAGAGTCCTGATGAACAATTTGTCCAAATTGTGGTCATGATATTTCTTTAAAGACTGCATTTGTGTTTCCTAGATTTAGAATTTGTCCTCTTAGAGCAAACTCTGCAGACTGTAACACACTAGCCATCGCTTAAGATTTGGGGCTGTCTAGTGAATGGCGTCAGATTGCACTGAGCATTCAAATCTCTTCCCTCCTGAATCCAGCTCAGAGAACAACAAAATGATTTTTTTTTTTTGGTACCGGGGATTGAACTCCAGTTCTTGCGCTTGTGCAGCAGGTGTCGAAACCACTGAGCTAAATCCCTGGCCCCAACAAAATGATTTTTAACAAAACATAAATGCACAAGGGTGCAGGTGATGGGAAGGAGAGACAGCAACGAGACTTGGAAACTGGGAAGCTGCAGAGGCAGTAGTAACTCACGCAGGACACACAGCAAGCCGGATTTTAAGCCCGATGAGACCCAGCCCAACTTATCTGCAGAGCCCTAAAAATTGGATAACAGAGTACTTTCAAAACTAGAAATGAGGGTAGGGCCTTGGGGGATTTGGTGGGATTCACTGCAAGAACCTGGTGTATCTCCAGGTCCCCACTCTGATTCTTTTTCAGGTGGGTGACATCCTCTTCCTAGCTCGTTCTGGTCACAAAACAAAGGGACTCTGGCGTAGTTACTGGAAAATATGAGGGCTACGATATGGAAGACAAGGTATCAAGAGTAAGTTTGTAGGCTGCTTCCAAGGTTTAGATATCATGGATTGTGCTGCTATAAACATGGGTGTGCTGTGTCACTGTAATGTGATGCCTTTAGCTCTTTTGGGAAGATATCTAGAAGGGGACTAGCTGGGCCAAATGCAAATCTCCATACTGATTTCCATAATGGTACTAGTTTACAGCTTATCTGTCCAGACAAATGCATAAAGAAAATGTGGCATCTATACTTAAGGGATCTATATGTAAGGGATACATACACCCTGAAAACATGTTAAGTAAAATAGATCAGATATACAAGCTTGAATATCAATGGTTTCTCTCATTTGAATAATCCAAGGTATAAATAAAGAACAAAATAAAAGACTGATAAAAAGAAACAAGGAAATAGATCTTTTAACAGGAAGGGGACCAAGACATTGAGTGTGGGGGGAGGACCTAAAAAGATGTAATAAGCATCATGTTCAAGTACCAACTACCCTCAATAAAGGTAATCATTATATGTTGCAAACCCAAACTAAAAAAAAAAACTAACAACATTAAAAATAGGGAAAAGGGGTCTAGAGATGGAGGGAGGAGGCTTATAGGGAGGGGAAGAAGAGTAGAAAGATCAAGATGTGTTAGGTGTACCCACTCCCTAAGATGATGGTAAATGTCATGTACTGAACAAGAACTAAACAGAGAAGGAGAAGGGGCAAGACTGTAAGTTGTGCACTGAGACTTCCTCAAGCTCCCGATGCCAGGCTTATGTTTCCATGGCAGGAGGCTGAAGCTTCCAGCAGCCGTCCCAGCAGCCCGAGAAAAGACACTGACACTTGTCGGCCATGAAGGCCTGGTCACCTCATCCTGAAGCAAACCTCACAATGGAGTGAGTGCTCTTATTCACACAGACCACCCCCTTAAAAATGCCCCATCCTTAAAATAAAACTGGGCAGCCAGGGATGGTCCGACATTTGAGGAAAGCCAATTAGTCAAAGATACAGACTGAAAACAAACAGAAGAAATCAATCTGCAGGAGACAAACTCAGCCAACAGAAAACTTTAAACAAACTCTCATGCCTTCAGAAAGATATTAAACAATAACAGGGTTATTTATAAAAGGAATTTTCACTGAGCTCAAAAGAAACCTATACATTAAAAATATGACATTAGAAATGAGAAATGCAGGGCTGGGGATTTAGCTCAGTGGTTTCGCTGCCTGCTGCGCAAATGCAAGGACCCGAGTTTGATCCCCGGTTCCAAAAAAAAAAACATTCAAAAATGAGAAATGCAGGGCAAAGAATGGTGCCACATGCCTGTCATCCCAGCACTCAGGAGGCTGAGACAGGAGAATCACTACAAGTTTGAGGCCAGGCTGGGCTACATAGTAAGTTCAAGGCCTTCCTAACTACATAGCAAGATTGTCTCAAAATTAAAAAAAAAAAAAGAAATGCAATGTAAGGGCTAAAAGATAAAGTTGAAAACTCCTGGGAAGAAGAGAAAAAGACTAATACAGGATATAGGAGGAGATAATGAAAATCAGAGGGCCAATTTAAGAAGTCCAATATCCAGCAACAGGATTATTAAAAGAAGAAGATAGGAAATAATCAGAAAAAATATCTCAGTTTTTAGAGGATGTTAGGGGGCTGCTGTGAGATGTGTCAAAGCCCAGGCATCTGAGGGTGTCTGAGAGCACCTGAGGACACAATCCCATCATTTAGTGCAGTTGCACTATGGGGCTTCGGTATATAATAATGAATCAGCATAGACAACCCACACATGTGCCATGCAGCTTGCAAGGCTGTCCAGAATGTTTTGTCTTACTATGTCTCAGTGAACTGATAAAAAAACAAAAAAAACCCTAACTACTACAAATACTTTTTTGGAAAATAAAGCTGGATTCCTGCTTTGCTGTCTGCTGCATGTGTGTTCTTTCCTTTGGGAACCTCACCTTACCAGGCCTCCCTTCTGCCACCAGCAAGGACAGAGAGCCCACACATTAGTGAGAACAATGGGTTAAAATAGATACCAATTGAGACCATCAAAATAACATTTTCATTGACATATTTCTAGTACCTAAAATAGTGCCTTGCACCTACTCTATAAATCTGAATTGTAGAATAAACTTCCCTGGAGGAAGTCAGTGCAGAAGAGGAGAACACCTCTAAAGCTGTGGCTGGAGGCACATCTGAAGAAGATTAAAGCCACAATGGCCAGATCTGCATACTTTCCTAAGGGATGAAAGGAAGCTTGAGATTATTGGCACCACCCTAGACCATTAACTCACTGGGGTGGGCCATCCTCTCCCACTCACTGGTTAAGGCCACTAAGACTCAGAAGGCGTAACACTAAAACTACAGATTATCAACTAAGGTTAATGATGCCATCCACATGCCCTTGTTACTACTGGGTCAATATTACCAAAGCAATTATGCTTGAAATCTTACTGGTTGATTACAGTTTTAACCCATGTTGTACCCACCCCTTGAGACTTTGCTCTATAGAATAGCCTTTGAGAAGTGGGCTCTTTGGCAACCCATTTGGGACCCCTCTGGTCTCTCAGGAGCTATTCTTATTCCCCATTCCTATTCTCAAATAAATTTTCCTACTCTTAACCTCCATTTTCCTTAGAATTCACTCTTTGACTTTGACATCTAACATGTTGAGGGGTACATTTACTTCCCCCATATTATTCCTATATGAATTTGTTCTTCTTAATAGCAACACCTGAATCTAGAAGACAATAGAGCGATCCATTCAACATTGAGAGGAAAAATTGACTTTTCTGCTTTTAAAGAGAAGCCACGTAGCTGGGCGGAACGGCACAGGCCTATAATCATAGCGCCCTGGAAGGTTGAGGGAGGATTCCAAGTTTCAGCTCAGCCTGACAATTTAGCAACTTAGCAAGACCCCTGTCTGAAAATTATTGTTTTAAAGAAAGGGGGTGAGGTGGGGGTGGGGATTGGGAATGTAGCTCAGTACAAAGCCCCTGGGTTCAACCTCTACTAGGAGAAAAAAGGAAACCACTGATATGTTCAGATATACAAGATCTCCAAGTTTGCTTCCTTTGCATTTTTTCTCAGAAAGCTTCTAAATTGTGTCCTTCACTAAAACAAGGGTACAAGCAAGGGAGGGGAATACACAGGAATCAGGAAACAGAATCCAAGACCAGAGACAGGCAAAGAGAATCCTCGGGATGACCAGGAAAGGAGCCTCATCTGCTGCCTGGACTAGGGCTAGAGCACCTCCAACTGACTGCTTTAGAGCAAGTCTGCATTCCTGTAGAAGATGAAACAGTCGCTAGTGTATCTGGATATACTGAAAGGAGATTTACACAATTGAGGGAGAGGTAGAATTAGTAACATGTCAATAAAAGAAAACCCAACCAAACAGCACTCAAATAATCAAGACAGTAAAATAAAATAAGAGTCTATAGAAGGAAACAGTCACTGTGATTTGCAGGGATTAGCTGTGAATAGCGTTTTCCTGCTTCTAATAATGCATACTATTAATATAACGATGAACCTGGTGTTTCTACATCGAGATGATGGGTAGAGGGGATGAGTGCTCAGGATGGCAGCAGGGAACAAGAGAACGAGATGAAGTCCTTACTTCTGGAAGCAGAGAGAATGTCTAACCTGGAAAACCCTCTGAGTCACACTCCAGCTCCTGCGTTACCTAGGAACCTGGAGGGAAATCCCCTAGGACTCAAGGGTGGGCTGGGTGTGGGGAAGTAGCTACCCGTAGGGAATAAGGATGGGTGGGGGAGAATGGTTAGGGATGGTTGTTTTCAAAACTGCAGATCTGTTTGATTCTTTGAATTATATGCATGTGTAGCTTCAGTAAAATGAAACCAACCCAGGAAATTAGGCTGTGGAAGTATCTGCTGTCACACAGACCTAATTGTTAACACTTCCTTCAGATGATGTTTTTAACTTCTTTGAACATCAGTTTCTCATCTGAAAACAATGGAGATAATAATGTTACTTCCATGCCTGGTAACAGAGAGGATGAAATACAGTAAAGTGCACAAAGCCTTAGCACCATGCACTTAGCTTTTGGGGGATTCCTTTCGCTTTGCTTCTTTGCATCCTTATTTTATTCATTTGCTCTTTCCCCAGATTATCAAATTTCCATCACATTTATGATCAGATCAGCTTCCACATATTACAACCACTTCACTTTGCTTGGAATTCTGACTGCTATCAAATGCATTGAAAGATGAAATCAGTATCTACTAAAGTGGCAAAAGCAGGCATAGCACGCTCATAAGGGTGGCTGGAAACATATCCACCAGGAATTATAAGGAATCCATTTCTCACTTTGCTATCTACAGTATCTGGATTTTAAAATTTTATTTGTACAATGGGCAGGTAGCACTCTCTGATCACAAAGCAAACAAGCCTATTTCAAAACCTCTCCCATTATAAATTTGCAATTTTATGATTTATTTTTAAAGGTGGCTTTTTCTCCACTTTCTATGTGAATTTTGCTAGTCTGACTCTGTGAGAGCCAATGTCTTGGGACCCTGCTGTACCTCCCCAACAAAGACACTCTGTCTGCTGCCTACATCACTCCAGTTTGCCCATACAGAAATACAGGGTTAATGGCTGGTCTGGGTCACAGCCAGAAAGTGGAGGGTTAAGACTCACGTTCAAGTTTCCTCACTCTAAGCCTCATGTTCTTTCCACCATGGGAACTGACCATCAGGAAGTGACAATCATCTCTCTGGGCTCAGATTCATAATATGAAGGTGTGCAATAGGTGACCTTTAAGTTCCTGCCAGCCCTAGCTTTTCATGACAAAATTTAAAGTGCATCATTAACAATATTTGTTCAAGATCTGTATGGGGACTACGGATTCTACCAAATGCCAAAAAAGTCCATATGATCATGAAGTCCAGTTTTCTTGCTTTCCATTTCTACTTCCTATCTTATGTATAAATACCAAGGTATAAAATGGCCGTGTGTTTTATTTTCTCTTTCAAAATCCCTTATCAATGCTAAGCAAAGGGATTTGGAAACTCATTATGCATTTCCCCAGAAGCTGCAAAGTTGTGAAATTCACCAGGCTTGGGGCCTCCCAGGAGAATGAGCCCTGATTGGACAAGACAGCTGTTTGCAGCGATTGTTCGAGGAGTTCTCAGAAATAACGGAGAGGAGTGGCGACCCAGTTCCGAGCTTCCAGCTTCCTGTTAGGGCCCACATCCAGTGGCCATAGATGACATCCCACGGGGTTTTCTTCTTCCTTGGCCACAGAAAGCACTTGGAAAGCTGTGCTCAGCCAGCTGGGGAGGTCACAGATGTCACAGCCCAGCCTAGGGCCCTGGGGGACTCAGAAGGAACAAAAACCAAATTACTGCGAAAAACAGAGTTTCAAACTGAATAGAGATCAAAGAGATTGAGTGAAATGGCCTTTACTTAACTGTCGGCTGAAGTCTGTGTAATTAACTGTGTGACACACCTGCGCAGGTGGCCCCCCCCCCCCCCCCCCCCCCCGCCAACAACCCCTTGCAGCAATTGGTCAGAGGTCTTCCCCACGCAGTGGTGGTACCGCCTCTGGGACATGAAACTCCTTCTGCGATTGAAGATCCAGGACCCCATCTCAAAAAACTTCTTTTGAAAGACAAATCCTTATGAAACTGATCTGAGAGCTGATTATGTGTTAAAGGCACAATCCCAAACATCTCTCCTAAGTACCCGTGAGCGACTTCTGAAGGCTGAGGCACTGGTGAGGAGTTTCTGGTCCTTGCGCACTCTGCCACTTAACAAACCATTAAATGGAGCTAATTGCTATCAATATGTGGCCAGCTTGAAAACAACTCCGTCCTGCCCTTTGTATTCCCACACCTTCTCTTCAGCAAAAGGGAAGCAGATCAAGTGATGGAGGGGTGGGAAGGGGAGGCAGAGATTTAAGATGTGCATGTGCCGAGGCCCCATGAGGAATACGATCGTTATGTACCGCAAACGTGTGGGAATAAAAATTAAAAACTTAGAATCAGACAAAGGAGGTTATATCGCAGGTGCTACTCAGAGGCAGATGAAGGGAGACTCCCTCTGTCCCCACCTTGCAACACATCTGTACAGATCTTTCTTCTTTCTCCTCATAAAATTTGTATCCTCTAAGGAATATAATGAAGTTAGTCAAAAAGGTGTGTAAGACTTGTTCCTTTCCCTGTGGTCCCTCTTTCAGTCATGTTTCCATTTTTGTATCTCTTAGGACAGATAAGAGAGTCTTACTTTGCTGAGGCATGTGAAAGAGAAAGGGGTGATCTCCCCGTGTACCTAGCTGTAAATCTTCAAAGGATTGAAATCCAAGTGGTATTTATGCACAGTGGAGTACTATTGTGCCATAAAGAAGGATAGATTTAAGTCATTTGTAGGAAAATGGATGCACTTTGAGATCATAATGTTAAGTGAAATAAATCAGACATTCAAGCTTAAATACCATGAAATACCATGATAATAAACATGATTTCTCTTATATGAGAAACCCAAAGTATAAATTAAACAGCAGAATGAAAGCTAAATAACAGGAAAAGGGAAGACAGATTTTTTGCAAATGGGAAAGGGATGAAGAGGTGGAGGGACTGGGGAGGTGAAGGGGATGAACAAAGAATGAATGTGAACTGCAGATGTGCCTACCCTCCACTAGGAGTATGACCAGTGTGCACTGGAGACATGTGTTCTTAAAAAGACTATTTCTAAAGCGCTTAGCAGAGTGCTTGGCACCCAGCCAATGCCAATAAGCGTGAGTCCATACTTTTATTGTGATTTTATCCTTCTGGGTTCTGCCGCTTTGTTGCTGGGGAGGATGACAGAGCTTCCGCAGCCCAGATGGGGTCAGTGTAATCCACAACGGACCGCTGTGCTGTGTGGAACTTGCTCAGCCTGCCCTGGCTTCCAGGACTGGTAACTAGAAAAGAATGCATTTAGCTTTCCTCATCCTTGCTAATGGGAGTCAGCTGAAATAGCCTGGGGATTATAATTTTAGGAACTCTGACAGGAAAGGTTTGCAAAACTGTGGACAAACACAAGCTTCCTGAGAGGCCACAGACCAGGTGACTTTGCTGGGATGTCTAGTCAATCGGGGAGATGGTGAGGGAAGAGTGTGTTTGCTGGGCACCCGCGGGCATCTCATCTTCCTGTCCCTGGTCTCAGCTTGTCACAGGAATCAGCAATGGGATTATTATTTGATGTGTGGCCCAATTGCTACTTCCGGTCACACAAATAAAGCTCTAAGAAAGCGATTCTTCCTAGCAAGGCAGTCGACTTTTGTCATAAAGGAGCGTGTGCAATGGGTAAGTTGGAAGAGGTTTCAGTCAGTGCTAGGAATGATTCTTTTATATTAAACAAACAAAAGATGTTAAGGTGTTTTAGTGAGTACTCTTACCTAATGGAAAACAGGTTCTTTCAGTGAAAATGAAATTTTGATAAAAGGTGAAAAGGCAGTAGTTTATCCTGCAGATCTCTTCCTGCAGGTGTGCAGGCAGCTTATGCGTTGCAGCATTGTTTGTAGCACAAAAGATTGGAAATAATGTCCATCAACAGGGGAATAATAAAATAAATTACAGAAGTTCAGCAAGGGAATATTATGAGGACATAAAAAAGAATGAGCGAGCTCACTGGGTTTTATTATAAAGAAAGAGCAAGGTGCAAAGGAGTATTGTAAAAAGGTTTAGGGAAATTTTATACATATATTAATTCACAAAGGCAAAGTTATCTCTGAAAGGGTATAGGAGGAAATAGGAACAGAATGTTAGAGCTTAGGGAATTGACGGTTGGGGACAGACAGACTCGCTTCAGACACCTTGGCCCATGTTAATCATGAATCTGCGTGAATGCCCTTTCTTCTCTAGAAAATTGTTTTTTAATTTAAAAGAGGGAAGTACAGTAAAGAAAAGGCAGTGATGAGTTGGCCATCTCTCAGTGGAACGGAGAGAAAGCCAGGAAATCAGATAACATTGTTCTGTTTTCCTGAACCTTGTAATTTCAAAGATTTCTAGAAATATCCTTCAGGAATGTCAGACAGTCACGGTGCCATTAACGTCTCCGGCCACTCAACACCAGGTGAATCTGCGAGAATCATGCTGGGAATGCTACAGACATTTTTTCCATTTTACTGTAATTTTTTCTCACGCTGTCTTAGCAAACCCTTCATCAGAAGTTGAGCTCTCTGCAGCTAATCCGGTGAGCGTCCTGCCAGCGCCCACCTTGGGTCAGGGCCGCGGCCAGGGACTTCTGGATGCGGCCGGAAATCCGCCTCCCTCGCAGGGCTTTCCCTGGTTCAGGGCCAGCCAGCCTGGAAAGGGCACTGGGTAAAAACTAGGAACTTGTAACAAATGTTTCTTACTATGTCAGATACCACAGTAGCGAAAAACTGGTTGAGGAAGTACATTGGGAACTCTATCTTTGCTATTTTCTGTAAATGTACAATTGTCCAATAATAGTTAGATAGATAGATAGATAAATGATAGACTAAAATTAAGTGCTTGTTATCACCAATTCTATTAGATTTTCAAATTAAGAAAAAATTCTTTATTAAAAAATGATTTGCTTATTTTCTCTTTTTATAAACTATTTCTAGCTTTGTTTATTATTTTATTTTTTTCTGATTTACCCAGAATTGCTTCTTTCATATTACTTTAGAAATTAAAAGATTGGTTCATAACACTAACCTGATTAATCCAAATTCACTACCTTCTGTTCCACAACTTCCAGTGAATTGTTCAAAAACTGCCATTCGGAGTTGTTTTTCTGTCTTGTTTTGCTATCTTGGTATAAAAATCAGGTAAAGAACACAGTGTAAATATAATAGAGTGTGAATAACCTTTTCGCCCATTAGACTCATTTATTCTCTGAACTCATTTAATACGTGAAAGATGCCAATAAAATGAATAGATTGAGAGGTTGGTTGTGGAATCTCCCAAGTTGAACATTTTCCATTTATCTGTCTTTTGTGTTAATGTGAGCCCTAATTTTTTGTTTTTGTAAACTTTACAAACTTGGTGTTTTTGGTCTTTCAGATACAATCACACCTATATAAGAGAATCACACAAATTAAATTCATAATGAGGTAATTTTGAATTCAGAATAGCCAATGACTAATTTGGTGACATTCCACAACAGCCATATTATCTATACTTTTCTCTGTACATGTTTTCAGTTCTCACGAGCCTTAGAGAAGAACACACAATGGAATTCCGTGATCAGTAATAGACCAGGGCAAAGGGAATGAACTCATCTTGTAAAATACTACTTCCAGGTGGCTGGGGATGTAGCTCAGTGGCACCGTGCCTACCTGGCAAGCACAAGGTCCTGAGTTCAATCCTTGCTACTGCAAATAAATAAATAAAAATACTACTTCCAGGCTGAGGCAGAGTAAGCAGATCCTTTACCACCTATCAAATGTTTGGTTTTCCAGTGTCTGCTAGACCTTGAATTTCTGTTCCTGGGACAGCGCTGGACATTGATCAACAAAGGTACAACATCAAAGAGTATACAGCTGTTCTGCAAACTTTTGGCACACTTTTCTGTAAAGGGTCAGGTAGAAAATAATTTGGGCTTTGGGGACCATGGCAACTCTGTCACTACTCAGGCTCTGTCCCTGAAGATTGCCAACAGCCACAGGAGATAAACGGGTCTTAGGCTGCAGTCTGACAACCTCCTGACCCCTGTTAGTTTGTTTTGTTTTTAAATTGCATCTCCAAGCACATCACTCCACTCTGGGGACAGTGCCCAGGACTGCTTACATCTAATTAGAACTATTTATGTCTTGTGTGACGGTGACTTGGTTTCTTATGTTGTGTGGTAGAGACGCAGGCTTCGGGGCTGGAGAAATATGGTTGGAATTTCAGTACTGCCCCGCAGTAGCTGTGTGGTCTGGAAGCTTCCTTCTCTCATTTGTGGAATGTGGATAATAAATCCTACTTCAGAGCCATGTTGTAATGACTGAATGAGAATGGATGCCACACACCTGACACAAAGGAAATGCTAAAAAAATTATTTTTCTTCCCCAAACCTGCAAGAACATCCTCCTCTATGCATGGGGGAAGCGGAGAGCATGCCCAGCTTACCCACATACACGTGTAAACCCTTTCTCAGACCTCAGATATTGAAAATGAATTCTAATGAGCTTTAGTTTCAGATGATGCTATTTTAAAAAATCTGTCCTCAATTTCCAGGAATGCATTTTGTGCAGTTTTTGCAATCTCTCACATGCTAACCACAACCTGTCATCAAAGTGGCCAGAGGCTTTGATTCTGATGACTCGCAGGGAAGTAAAGCCAAACTAGAAAATATATGACCAGATTTTCCAGGGGCACGGAGCAAAAGAGATCTTAAAGAAAACAATTTAGATTTTATCGGATGCATGCTATGACCATATCTAAGCTTTTTAGAATTGGTTTTATTGTAAAAGTGCTTAGGGAATTTGCTTCCAGTGCCCTAAGTACTGGGTTGTAAAACAATATACTTGAAATTATTCCCCTTTGAAAAGTGTAATTAAAAATACAATACACAAGTGAAGCACTAGTGGTGGGAAATACGTTCATAGCTGGAGAGTGATTTGGTGTATTTCCTAACTTGTGTAAACATACTTAGATACTATAGAATTGAATGTATTTAGCATTAGATTTTTAAAGTTGGGGAATATTTCATTCTTTCTGTATTTAAAAAAATGTGCTTCCTCACTAGGAAAATTATTGTGCTCAATATTAACACGGCTATTTAACATGTGTAAAGCACTAATATCTTCAAAGAAATAGTGTAGTGCAAAAGCAATACAATTTTGGGAAACAATAAGCCACCCAACAGCTGGGAGAAATTATTTTTTCACGCAGATTTGAAGATTGGATGTCTTAGTCATGGAGTCTTCTCCTTGATTATTGGCATCAGTACTCTGATATGTGACTCACTACATTTGTTTCTGTGTTCATTTATTCATTTACTCAATGCATATGTGTTAAGGCACAAACAGTATATGAAGTGTTAGGAATATATTTTTTCAGGGGCAAATAGATGAGTTGATTACAATATATTTTCTAAACACTATGGTACAAATATGTAGCAAGATTTCAAAGAGCAATGAAGAGGTAAAGACTGAGGCTCCAAGGTGCAGACAGGAGTGTGGGAGGGAAGAGTGTCGTCAGACAGGCTTCCCAGAGAATGCAAACCATGCTTGGGCTAGGTACGGATGTTGCTGACGGTGTTGTGAGGATGAGAAAACCAGGAATTGTAGACATGGTGGACCATGTGATCTAAATCAAAGGAGCACACACGTGTTCTTTGCATCTGAGTGTATTCGTGAGTAGTTTGATGCAGGTGAAACATGACATCGGAGTGATGGGGGATGGAAATCTCTTGGCATAATACAAGGCTTGGTCCTTAATCTAGTTGGTCAGTGATTTCTTGTCTATCGTACTAGTTTTTCTCTATAAAGTCTACAAAGTCTGTTTTCAATGGCCAAAAATCCAGATGTACAAATACAGATGTGTTTGTAGGTTTAAGCGCAGACATACCTCTTACCTTGGGTGACTGGAATTTATTATAAGGATGAGTTCTACTCAGGAGACTGAGGCAGGAAGATTATAAGTTTGAGACAAACCTGGGCAACTTAGTGAGATCATTTAAAATTAAAAAAATAATAATAAAAGGATGGAGATGCAGTTAGGTGCTCCCTGGGTTCAATCCCCAGTACTGCCTAACTAACTAACTAACTAAATAAACAAGTATAGATTGTCGGGAGCAATGCTACATAATTTTAGGGTAAAATCATTTGGTTAGCTTAGTTCTCCTGCCTACAGCCCAGCTATGGAATTCCAAGACATAATTCCATTTTGGCCTCCGGTCACAACTGAGACCTCAATGATCCGGTGGTGCTGTGATTCTCCAGGGCAAGAAACATTCTGGAAGTTGAAAACATCCTGGGAGGAACAAACATCTACTCAGTTCCTCATTGCTCTTGGATTGTTACATCTTATTTATGCAGGATGTACTGAACTCTCTGCAAGTCATTTGTTACATTTCTTTCTCCTGATGTACTGAGTACTGAATAAAAGGTGTAGTAAACTGGGGCCTTTTGTCTTTGTCGTCCAGAGCAGCACTGATCAGAACCAAAGCTCAGCTTCTCAGTCTCATTTTTCTACCTTTCCTGTAATTCGCCTTGTGCTGCCATGGCTCGCAGGAGACTAGGACTCACTGCAGAGGCTCTGGTAACATCCCCTTTCCCTGTTACCTACAGTAGATTAGGGGGCAAGTAAGTACAGAACTATTTGAATACAACAATCAGGCTGCATTAGAACTGGAGCATTGTTCATTCATCTCCAGGATTATATAGCAACTCTGGTGCCCCAAAAGCAATGCTAGGGTTGTCATCACATGGAACCGCATTCATTCTTCCTGCACAAGTTCCCTTCCATTCATTTAATTCAAGTTCTCTCTCCTCTCTCTCTATTTATTTACTTACTTGATTTTTGAGAAAGCATCTCACTTTGTAGTTCAAGCTGACCCTGAACTTACTATGTAGCCCAGGCTGGCCTCAAACTTGTGGAGAATCCTCCTACCTCACCTTCCCTAGTGCTAGGCTATCCCTCTCTGCATACTTCTGTGCAGAAAAGCAGTAACAGGTGGCCCAGGCATGCTGCTCTCAGATCTGTTTACCAGGTTGGCATCTGGGAGCTTGGCGTTCAGGGGGTTTGTGGCCACCCCTGAAATGCTGAGTCCCCCACTGTAGCATAGTCCATGCTACATACTGCTGTCATTCAGGTGGCCCAGGGCCTTGGCGTGTGCCCGAAGAGGGTGCCCGTGTGCCCAGGCCTTAGTACAGACCCTGGGCACTGAGTCTGCAGCGAGCTTCCTGGGAGGCAGCCGCTCCTACCTGCTGTCCTACCCACTGCTGGAGGAGCCTCGTTAGAAGGAGACTCTTGGAAGCTGGTGCTGGTTTCCTCCAGACTCTGCCCCCAGTGCCTTTTCCCTGTGATGATTCTGCTGTTCCCTGTCACTGTCCCAGCCTAGGGAAAACTCTACATCCTGCTCGTCATCAAACCTAGGGGTTGGTGGTGAGGACTGCCACATAGCTTTGCTTGGGACTCCGCAAGGAAGCTCACCTTACTCACAGGACACCACCCAGTCCTGATGCTCTGATTTCCGGCTGCCTCTCATCTTCATCTAATATCACCCCCCAAATACTCCCTAGTTACCAGTTCCACTAGATTCCTTGCTGGTCCTCATTCCAAGAATGTTCTAATTCAAAGCTTTTCACTTGCATTTCCCTCTGCCTGTGCCTTTGCTCCCAGATATCTGCCTGGAAGTCTCCCTCACCCCATTCTTACCTCCACACATACCTACTCTCTT
This sequence comes from Heterocephalus glaber, assembly GCF_053883595.1. Classification (NCBI taxonomy): domain Eukaryota; kingdom Metazoa; phylum Chordata; class Mammalia; order Rodentia; family Bathyergidae; genus Heterocephalus; species Heterocephalus glaber. Next base: position 650,322 of record NW_028258465.1, read on the forward strand.
CTCCTGTGGAAATACTAGCATACCGATTTAAGGGGGAGGCACATAGCCCCCAGACATAAAGTCCACCTGGCTTGCTGATGGCTGTGGTTCTGTGACTAAGTACAAGCCAATAGCATAAAAGCAGAAGCCAGGTTTTTTTGTCTGAGCCCAGCCATATTGGATTTTTTCTCACTTGAAGTTGGCGCTAATCCTACTAATGTAAATCCTAATCTCTACTCACTTTGAAGTCAGGCACAGAGTGACCTCGTTCAAAACATAGTACCACATGAGCTTCATTTTGTGGGCATAACCAGAAAACTGACCCGTAGAATATTGTCCTATGGGAAATCTCAGCTGTGGAAAAGCACTGTAGTAATGCTCTCTGGTGAGTCACATGATCTTGTGTCCACACACTTTTCTGCAACTCGATGTAGTTATCTTCCATCAAAAGGCAGAGATAGGAGACCGAAAGAAAAAGCAAAGGTTATCTCTTCACCCTTTGTATCTGAGTGATACTGGCTTTGCCCAGTGGAATGGGACAGAGGTAACACTGCAGTTCTAGAGTCTAGGCCTTAAGACATGTCTAGGCCTTAAGACAAGTCTAGGCCTTGAAACTTCTACTCATCTTCTTGGAAGCCTGAGGTCATCAAGCTGTGAAGCTGGTGAGGCTTACAATAGCATGGAAGACCCTGTGGAGAACACGTAGGCACCCAGTGCAGAGCCAGGACCAGCTGGCAGCTCTGTGAGTGAGGGCTTCTGTTAGGGTCTGGAAGGGATATTCCCCCCAAATCTTGTGTGTCCAAAACTGGGGCTTGCGGAAGTGATGAGATCATGATGGCCCTGACTTCAGTGCATTAACTTAATTGATTTACTTATAATTTGACGGCTATCGAGAGGTGATGAAGATTTAAGAGTAGAGCCTAGTGGAATGGAGTGGGTAACAGAGGGCGTGACCTTAGGGACTCTATCTCGTCCCTGGCCCCTCCTCTCTGGCTCTTTCTCGAGCTCAGCTTCCTGGTTGCCAGGACCTAAGCAGCCTTCCTCTGCCGTGCCCTTTCGCCATGATGTTTCTGCCTTGCCATGGGCTGACAGACATTAGAGCCAGCTGACTCTGGACTGAAAACTCAAACCACAAGCCAATATAAACCTTTACTACTTTAAGTTGTTTTTCTCAGGAATTTGGTCACAGTGATGAGAAAGCTAACTGACATACCTTCTTAGACGTTTGGCCTCAGGTAAGCTGTCCCATGACAGATGACTTGAACAGATGAGTGCTTGCAGGCGAGACCAGAGTCACTCCCAGGTGAGCAGCTGACAGAAATATGAGGGCAAAGAGTTGCTGTTTTTAACTCAGTTTTGATGAGGATTTTTGTGCAGTACCTGAAGAAAAAAAAAGCCTGAAAGTGAACAGCAATTTAATTAGGATTAGAAACTTCTAAAAGGAACTACACAAGCTTTAGCTTACTACTTTTAACATTTAAAATGAGGATCATAAACTTTCAATAATAAGGAAAAAAGAAGAAAAGGAGTAGCATCAGATGGTGAAAGGAACATTGGATGAGAAATTAACAGAATTGGGTTGGACACCCCCTTCATTAACTAGTTTTATGACCTTAAAAAGTTGCCCAGCCTCTCAGTGTCTGACTTCCTCAGGGACAGTATGAAGATCACTCCACTGCTTACTCATTCATTCAGGAAATTTCCATCACTCCTTACTGCTGGGAACCGTTATCATGAGGGCTAATATGATAGGAGATATTAACTTTCTATGTACATTTTTCTGCATAATTTGCTTTTAAAAAACATAAAATTTTCTTTATGAGCAGCAAAAATAATAATAATAAAGGTGTTATGGAATTTGAATTGTGTCCTTCCTAAAATCCTTATGTTGAAGCCTCAAATCCTCAATACTTCAGAATATGACTATATTTAGAGACACAGCCTTTGAAGAGGTGATTAACATAAGTTTTAAATTAAAATGTCCTAATGCAAAATGACTAGTAGATTTCCTTTTTCTTTCTTTCTTTTTTTTTTTTTTGGTACTGAGGATTGAACTCAGGACCTTGTGCTTTCAAGGCAGGCATCGGCACCATTAAGCTAAATCCCCAGCCCCTGGATTTCCTTTTTTTGAGACAGGGTCTCACTCTGCAGTTCAGAATGGCCTTGGACTCAGTATGTAGCCCAGACTGGCTTGGAACTCATGGCGATCCTTCTGCCTCCACCTCCTGAGTGCTGGGAATACAGGTGTTCGCCACCACATGTGGCATGGATTTCCTTATAAGAAAGGAAATTTGGACACACACAGAGACCAGGAACCCACGTGCACAGGGTTAATGCCACGTGAAGCCATGGTGACATGCTGGCTCTTGGCAAGTGAAAAAAGGAGGGGTAAAAACCCAGTCTACTGACTCCATGATCTTTGGCTTCTAACCACTGGAACAGTGAGGAAATCCACTTCTCTTGTTTACTCCAGCCCATTTTTAGTATTTTGTTGTGGAGCTCCTGGCAAACTAATAAAGACTGTTATGGCTTGTGTCTAGATGTCACCCCAAAGCCTCATGTGATCTTAGGTGGGGCTTTTTCAGAGGTGACTGAGTCTAGGATGTGTGATTGATTCCTGGTGCAGTGCTAGGCCCGAGGGCACTAGGATTAAGGGTGTGAGTTCTACCTGCCCTAAGTAGTCTGGAGAAGAAGGGGGTAGAAAGACTTCTCTTGCTGCTTTTGCAGTCTTCTACCACCATCAACTGTTGCCCCTCTGCCATGTGCCACCCTGCCTTGAAGCCAGCTGATTATGGACTGAACCTCTACAAACTGTGAGCTAAATAAACCTTTCCTCCTTTAAATTTGGGTGTCAGTATTTTGTCTCAGCAATGAGAAAAGTAACTAACACAAAGATATTTTCATATGGAAAAAGAGTTAATGTGTTTAATGAGGTCATGGTCCATACTCCCCTCTGCTCAAGTTCAAGAAAAAGAAGAAGGAAATGCATCATCTATGTGGCTGTGTTGTGGCTAAGGGGATGTAAGTGGAAGAAATGTGTAAGCTGAAGCTCCGTGTAATTTCTGGGTCATCTCCACCATAAAAGGTAAGTCACCTGCCTCAGAGTCCCTCTCTTTCTAGGGGTCGGAACACTGAATGTGGACGACCCAGCTTTGCCCATGAAGCCACCTTAGAGAAGGACAAAGGGGAAAATGGAAGCAATCTGGCTCCCTGAGTACTGCAAAGAGGACCCCAAGAACCTGTACTGCTCACCTTGGGACGTAACCGGAGCAAGAAGGGAGGGAGCTTCCTTCTTAAGTGTCTGCATACACATGTTTGCACTTCGGTGTTGTTTCTTTGGGCTGCTACCCCTTTACCCTAATGAACAGGATCCATCTCTTTCTTAATTTCTCAATGTTTGCTTTCCAACTTCCCCTTCAAAGTTTCCATGGCGCTCCTATTTATCTCACCTACGTGGGATAGATGACCTAGCTGGTAGGGCACCAGAGAGACACTTGTGTGATATTCTCCTACCTAAATGTTGAATAACCCTAAAAGGAGAAGCCAGTTACCTCTCACTGCTCTCGCCTGGTTTCTCACACAGATCTCCGCCTTGCCCTCTTTGTCCTACTTGGAGAGAACAGCAACCTTGCCCTTCATGGTTTGGCCTTGCAACCAATGGGCATGGCCCACCAACAGGACTTTCCACCCTACCTGCCCCATTTCCCTTTTCTGTCTTCTGAGAGACCCTTGCCTCAGACCAAAAAAAAGAAAATCTGGTAAAATAATGTAGATGATTAAAGAAGGTTTATACAAGGTGGGGTGGAGGCTGGTCTTGGCCTTATTAGATGCTGAAAGATTATAAATACATAAATAAAAAGTAATTAAAGCATAGTACATATTGAGAATAGTCAGAAATCAGTAAACTAGAAGATAACATGTAAGTAGAGTTCTTAAAGTAGAAAGGGATAGTAAGATTTTAAATAAACTGCAAGTCTGAGGAAGAGTTTTTAAAAAATAAATAACACTGGGAAAATAACTTTTTGATGGACATTGTATTAGAGATTTGCATCACAGCATATATAGTGATAGATCAATGATTTAAATATTCAACCATAGCGAATTGGAAATGAAATAGAAGAAAGACTGTATTATTCCTTTATGATGAAGGGACTACCTCAAGCAAAAAAAAAGCAATGGAATAAAATATAGGAAAAATAATGGAGTTGACCATTTCAAAATACAAAGTTTCTAAAACACAGATAAAAGGAAAGGGCAAATCACAGTCTGGAAAGTTTGTACAACATACATTGCAAAAAATTGGGTTACTATCATTTGTCAAAATTCCAATACTGGTTACACCAGACTCGGCCTGTCTGTCCTACACCCTCACAGATGGACGCGTCTGATGAAAGACACAAACCATGTGGACTGGCCTCACTTTACACTGGCTGCCGAATGCCTTCAAGTATGACTTCAGTCCACATCTAAGATCGTAACGTGTTTTCCTAGTTCATTTGCTCTCCCAGAGTTCCCAACCACTGTCTCATACCCACTTCTCACGCTTCAAAATTCTAGCACCTCCTCCCCATCCTCTCTCTAAACTGATGATCTTGCTTACAGCACTTGGAAGAGTAACGATCAGAAGAGAGCTGCCACACACAATCAGAAGAGAACTCACCACCAAATCAGCCAGAAGAGCCATCTGTCTCTGTCCCCTCCACCCCTGCAAGGGCTCTAGCTCCTGTCCCCTGTCCCCTACTCAAGGGCAAGGATGTGTCTCTAGCAATATGACCTCCACCCCTAACTGGGTCATGCTCTTCAGCCTAGTCATTATTTTTCACGTTTCTCCCCAAGTCATTACCCTGTTTCTCGGCTCTCCTTTGCAGCAAGCTTCCCAGAAGGAGCTATCCATACCTATGTTGCCTGGCCCAATTCCTGTACTCTTGGCTCTCTCTCCAACTCAATTCATTTAAGCGTTCATCCTCCACCAACCTCAGGGCAACTGCTCTTGTCAAGGTCACCAGTGGTCTTCATTTTTGCGAATCTCCATGGTTGATCCTCAGTTATAGCTCACCTGATCTATCTGCAGTATCAGACACGATTACCCCTTCTCTCCAGAAATATCAGACTCACTCTTTATCCAGCATACTACTGTCCTTCCTGTGTTCTTCTGGCCCATTTTTTAGTGGCTAAAATTGTCCCTGTCTTTCCACCTTTCCCCAAACTGCTGCACGTGATGTCCTCCCCATTTCAGTCAATGACACCATCTTTCTAGCTGTCCAGACCAAGATGCTGGGAGCCATGCTGGCGTCTCCTCCTGTCACACTCAGCAGACAGTGGTCCCCATGGTGGTTCCAATTTCCACATGGATCCAGGTGCTGATTACACCTCACCATGGTGACTGCTACCACCCTGGGACATCCTGGACTGTGCCAGTGGATTAATCCAACTCCTGACAGATTTCCCTGCTTCCATTCCTGCTGCTTTTGCTCTGTTAGGACTGGTTAGGTCAGGTTAGCATGTCATAGTGTTACTCAAAACACTCCAACAGATGCCCATCTCCAAGTAGAGGCCACACAAAGTCCTCACGCATGAATGTGTGATGTGTGTCTCCCAAGCCCACCAGCTTCTAGACTCTCTCCTCCTTCACTGCTTCAGCCACAGCAACCTTCTTATGGTTCCTGAAAAAGCCAGACCCACTTGTATCCTGGTAGCTCTCCCTCTGCCGGGCTGCCTGAACCCAGGGAGGTGGCCACAGGGTTTGTTTGTTTCCTCCTTTGTATCTTTATTCAAATGTCACCCTCCCTGACCACTGTCTGCAGCTCTACCTGCGAAACCACACTCCTTCCTTGTTTCATTAGTATCCATTACGTGTAACGCTACCACATCTAGTACACTATAACATTTTAGTTATTTTATTGACTGTCTGCTTCCTAAAAATATAAACTCTATGAAGTCAGGGAGTTTTGGATTTTTTACTGATATAGTCCCCAGTGCTGCCCCATTATCAGTTGCTCAAGAAAAATGTGTTGAATAAACTAATGAGTTATATTTAATGCCTGTACAAAGGTGAAATAGGGATACAAATCTCTTCAAAATTCCAATTTAATTTGATAATATACATTATCAGAAGTCTGAAATTGAACTCAGTAAATTTTACACCCAAGAAATTTATCAAACAGTTTCCCCAACTACTATAGGGCAAACACTGTTCCAGAGTATTAATAGGTATTTGGAAAACGAAATTATTCTGAAAAAAAAAAAATCTCTTAACCTGCTGTGGTTCTGAGTTGATTATACACAGTTATTACCTGGAGAGCTTTAAAAAATGTTGGGGTCTTCATCTGCTTTAATTGGTGTGGATGGGCTGTCTCTCATTTCATGCTATTAGCAGGCCTTGGTGATTTCCGAGATCCTTTACTTCATTAAGAGCTACTGGTGCTCATTCTGTCAACATCTCCCGGTTTGTATTTTTTTTGTACACAAAATGATGGGTTTGAGCATATGTGGGATGCTCGTGTTCATCTGAGAAATGCTCTCAATTAGGGGTTTGTATGGGAGCATTTACTATTTCTTCCTGGTGACTTACTGTGGTGTGTGTGCTTGCGTGTGTAAAAGCTGAACTTTACATAGAGTCATCCACTCCAACACGTGTCAGGCTCAAGGTCAAGGTCTCTCACACACTTTTTCTGGACCTGTAAGGGGCAGGGATCTGAAGCTGGGTGAGCTGGGCTTTTACTCTTCTCTTCTGATGCTTTCTATTCGTGTATTTTTACACAGGACCCTGGGAAACACTCAACAAACAGTAGTAACTCTGAAGCACCTAGGGGTGGAGCAATTTCTGGGTTCTGAAGGACCTCTGACCCTACAGAAGCCTTCTCATCCTCTCTTTTTACATGTGAGTTGTAGCATTTCTTACAGTATCCCTTTAAGGATGAGGACCACTAATATTTCCTCCAATTAAATAAATCTTTCATCAATAAAGAAATGCTTTATCCGTCTCTAGTTCACTTGGCAATAGTTATTTTATTTAAATTTTTTTCATAAACAACAAATCCAGGCAACTATTCAGAGGCATGGTACACTTTAAAAAAGGTTTTTAGAATTTAGAAGCCAAAATTGTCCATTCTATCTGAAAAGATGATGTAATTGACTTTCAATCACCCATTTAGGGATCTGTGTCTTTCCAAGAAAAACTACAGTGATTCTTCCCCAGCAGATTCAGTGTGCAGATGCTACTGCACTTAACACTGTCAATTCCAGAACATTAAAAACTCCAGTTAACCATTTTGATAATCCAAGAAAGAAACAGTTAGTGTATGTCTGTTAGTTTTAAATCCCAGCTCCTTAACTTACTATAAAGTGAGAACAATCACTTCACATACATTATGCAATTCTTCTAAGTGTAAAACTCCTGCATGTAGCAGAAGAAACTCATCAACAGAAAATTTATTTTCTCTCCTACTGATACATACAATAACTTTTTCTTCAAAGCAAGTTATTTGTCCTAAAAAGTGATTTTCTTTGATTATCTAAATGCTTAATTGGGTTTTTGAATGCTTGGTAATCATCATTTGGTTGCTATTGTTGCTTTGGGTTAAATCTTTTTTTTTTGTAATTGAAAAAAATTTTTTGTTATTTTTGAGACAGGGTCTTGCTATGTAGTTCACGCTCATCTTGAACTATGTAGTCCAGGGTGTCTTTGAACTTTCAGCAGTTCACCTGAGTGCTGGGATTACAGGTGTGTGCCATTAGGCCCAGCTCAGTTAAATCTTTTTAAAGAGATTAAGACTTTTTTTTTTTACCTTGCCCATTATGTTACAAAGTGGATTATCTCTGTAATGTGGGAACACTGTGGTTCTTATTAATTTTTTATTGTTAAATTTTACCAGACAAACCTTCAGGTATGAAAAGACATTACTTGGTAGGGGCTGGGGATTTAGCTCAGTGGTTCCACTGCCTGCCTCGAAAGCTAAGGACCCGAGTTCGATCCCCGGTACTAAAAAAAAAAAAAAATTACTTGGTGAGTTGTTTTATTGGAATATTTTAAATAGACAGTGCAAACAAAGTGAAAATGAACTTGGTAATGAGATAAACCTTTAAACCCGAGAGTGAGCATGGGATCCGGATGCTGGACAAAATTTAGACAAGCCTTTATTAATGAGGACCCAGATAACCAGGGTCTTTGCCGTACAGGATTCTGGCAGATGTCCTGCTGTAGTATAGTACTGGGACTCACTAAGCAACCCCCTTAGGCAGTTGTGTTGAGATTCCATGCATAAAGTAAGGAGTCTTAGAATAAATTTATGTTTTGGCTGTAAAAAATGAAGACTCCCAAAACAAACAGCTTTAGAAGAGGACTATGAAGTAATCTTACGGGCCGGGGATTTAGCTCAGTGCTTCCCCCGCCTGCTTTGCAAGGGAAAGGTCCCGAGTTCAATCCCTGGTACCAAACAAAACAAAAAACAAAGATGAAGTAATCTTACACACATGCTGACAAATCAGTAATGTAATCATTTTCCCCTAACTGGGTGGGCCGAGTGGCACTTACTTCATTGAAGGAAAGATTACTATTAGGGAAGATTATGTACATAGCAGCAGTTCTCCTGGATACCCCTTTCTGTTTTTGTTAGCCACTACCTTTATACCTTTGAGTGATTTGGGAGTAGGTGAACCACCTAACCTGAGCCGAAGAGCTCCTGTACTGCCCACATTATCTTGTTTTTCAACACTGTCTTTTGTTTTCCTGAATGAGAAAGCACAGGGCTGCCGTTTCCTTTCTGAGAACTGCTGAGTGGGTAGGAAGTAAGTAGATGTTCAGCTGAGTTCTGGGGGAGGGCAGAACGGGTAGGGCTGGGTGCTCACTTCTGCGGAAGCTTCTGGTTCCTCTTTATAAAACATCGGTGTAACTGTTCTAAGCAGCACTACCTCATCCTCTTTCTCGAGAAAATGAGAATTCAGGGTGGCTACATTTTTTTTTTTTTTTTTTGCTCAAATTTGGCCACAAGTCTGTTCAACATCCTTAATTGGTTCCTATCTATTGTTCGTCTTTTAAAAAGCTCATCAAACCTTTATAAAGATCTAAGTATTGGTTTTAAGATCTGACTTAAGTATTGCTTCTGTGAGAATGTTTTGCCTACATTTAAAAATGTAGCTCTGAGGGGCCGGGGATTTAGCTCAGTGGTTCTGCCGCCTGCCTCGCAGAGCAAGGACCCGAGTTCGATCCTCGGTACCAAAAAAAAAAAATGTAGTCTGTAGCTCTGAGGACAATCCAAGGGAAATGTCAGATAACCAAGGCAGAATCCAAGTTTCTTATCTGGGTTGGAAGATGGGATCCCCGAGGCTGGGCCCTAGGCCTGCCTAATGGCATGGTGTGTTTTCATTTGATGTTGAAATCAAGCTCATTACTTTACACCACATTCCCGCACTTAGAACTTAACTATGAAATTAAAACTTCTGCTTCCTTAAGAATGTCTTGTCTCTCATTAATGTCATGATTGTTTTAAAAACTATTTTCTAGGGGAATAGTACATTTATGCTGCTTGTTTGCGGATATTTAAGAAGTGGTGGTTTATCTAAAAATATTTAGAAAGGAGAAAATTTGCATACGTTTCCCTACCGGATAGTTAACTAGAGGATTCTTTAAAGCCCTACTATATATCCTACTGCTACTTTATTTCTTCAATCTATTTTGGACTCTTAAAAATTCCACCACTGCAGTTTAAGTCTAAAAATTACTTACCCTGGGGTGAAGACTGCCTAGATTCAAAAATTTAGTTGGCGCCTCTCCAGCTATGTATCTCTGGTGAATTTCCTTATCCGTAAAATGCGGGTTAAAATTAGCACTCATCATATAGAGTTGAGGAGCGGATTCAACAATCACAATTTAAGCTATTATTCCTTTTAAAATAGAAAATCGAAATATTGTAAAATCGAAATATTAACCCTCTATCTACTATTTGCTAGGTACTAGTGGGACAACTGTGATCCAGTTTCATCTACACGGCAGAGATCTTGGTTTTACTGTCCCGGTGACTAAATTACAGTTAGGAAGGTTGACCAGTTGTCCTAAGAGTTCAAGCCGGGGTGGTCTCCAAGTACACGTACTTTTTTTCTTCAGGTTATGTCTGTTTCTCGTCGCTGTTGTATGATTAATTCCTTTTGGTTGTATAAAAACAGGCGCAAATTAAGAGAAAACTCGCGGGGACGGGTTAAGAAAATCGAGAAGTCTGCAAAGGAAGTGAACGAATTTCCTGTCTACTTGCTCGGTGTAACCGAGGGAAAAGTGGTCGATCAGAGCCTGTTTACAGGGGCTGTTCAATCACCAGCGAACGACCTCCTCCTTCTGGATCCCAATTTAAAAGTGCCTACAATGTGGAAGCTGAATTCGTTTCCAGGTTCCCCTCCGGCCCGAAAAGAAGTCCAGTCCCGCAGCCCCGGACGCGTTCACCATCCCAGCCTGTTCTGAGATCCCGACCAACCACCCAAGCGTGGCCCTGTTCCTACCCGCTCGCTCACTTTCGCACCCACCGAGTCCCAAATTCAACCGATCCCCGCGATCGCGGGCTAAAGGGCAGGGCGGGCAGCGCCGCAGAAAACGGAGAAGAACCCGGTACCAGGGATCCGCAGACGCCGGACGTGCAGGGCGGGGCGGGGCCGGATGACGTCACGCGGCCCAGCCGACAGCGGATTGGATGGCCCAGGGGGCGGGGCCCGCTCTGCCAGCCCGGGGGAGGAGCCAGGGGGCTGCGCGGGCGCCCTCGGCCGGTCCCGCCCCTTAGTTTCCCGACCCTGCGCTGGATGGGCGTGGCGACGTCGCCTGACGTCACAATGGGAGGAGCGTGCTGGGCGTCCCGCCGGCGCTCGGGCGCGTTTTGCAGTCGGTGTTTGGGACGCGGCGCGCGTGTTTGCTCGGTCTTCGCTCCAGTGCGGCGATCGCAGTGGGCGCCTTCCCGGGCACGGGACTGGTGCGGGCCCGAGAGTTAGCGTGACGGGCTTGGCACGGACGTGTGCCCTCACTGCCTTTTTTTGAACCTTTATCCGCTCGCCGTCCTCATTGGGAGCGGGGTTGCTGGGCGAGTGCTTCGCATTTTTCTCCCGAAGTGGTTTTGTCCCCGGCTTCGGGCCGCCAGGCTTGGCTCCCGGTCCCCAGTAACCGCCCTCGCCCCTCGGCCTTCCCTGCCCCGGCCCCCGGCCCCGCCCAGTCACCGCACCTGCCTCGCTATGAACGGGCTCGGCGACCTGCCTGTTTTCATAAAAGACATTAAGCCCGGACAGAAAAACTTAAATGTCGTCTTTATTGTGCTGGAGATAGGTAAGTGGGGTCCGCAGCCCGCCCCACCGCCCGGCGCGCCCCCCCACGTGGCCCAGGCGCCCCCACTTCCAGCTGCGGAGCCGCGGGGCGCACGTCTGGACGCGACCCCCCTCTAACACACCCTCTCGGTTTTCACTCTTCGCAGGACGCGTGACCAAAACCAAAGACGGCCATGAAGTGAGATCGTGCAAAGTGGCAGATAAAACGGGCAGCATCACTATTTCTGTGTGGGATGAGATCGGAGGTCTTGTACAGCCTGGGGATATTATTCGGTTGACCAGAGGGTAGGTGTGCACACCACGGGGAGGGGAGCGAGTGCAGCGCTGGGCCCGGCTGCCCCCGCCCGCTTAGCGCCAAGTTCTGAAGTCCCAGGACCCCGCTGGGGCCCCCAAGTCCTGAAGTTCTGACTTCTGAGTCCCTTTGGCAGTGTTGGGGTGCTACACGGCTTTAGGACAAACACACTTGGTTTCAGGCACCAAATCCACCCTCTCCCCACAACTGACAGGTTAGTTGTATTTTTAAATACTGTTCTGGGAGTGGAGTCTTTTTAGTAGATCGATATAGTCCGAAGTTTCACCTTTTAATAAGTCATTTAATTCAGGATATTCCGTTCTTTTTCATCTCCACCCATTTTAATGACTTGAGAGCCTGCCAGTATTTTATTTGTGCTGGCGGTAGTAAGATGATGCGGATGTAAATGAAAACTTGAAGAATTTAGCATTCTCTGTGGGTGTCAAATTTGAATTTGTACTCAGAAAAATTTAAGACTATGTAGCCCAGGCAGGCCTCAGACTCCTGTCAATCCTCCTGCCTCAGCCTCGCAAGTGCTGGTATTATAGGCCTGTGCTACCGCCCCTGGCTGGGAGGCTCATTTTTGAAAATGATTTTCTGTTTTCTGTTCTATGAAACTGAAATGACTCGCAGAAAATGCTTGACAGAAGAACATCAGTGACACCTCCATCCACAAGATTTAATTGGCAGATGGATGGCTTTACAAAATATCTTAGCACTTTTTAATAGACTTACTTTAAAAATTTACCAAATTGTAGGAAGATAAAAGGTCAAGAAAGGATCTTGGAAATAGAATCTGGAGGCTTTTGTGATCAACAGAATTGTCATAATTTATCCATCAACTATGGGAAAAGTAGGTGGAGGTTGATGCTGGCCTAAGAACCTCAGAAGCACCGGCCTGCCCTGTGTGTAGGAGCTTAGAGCTAGCTAGTTGATGCTGTCTAACAGGCATTACAACATGCAGGAAGTGAGGTAGAGAATCAGCAAAGCAGGAAATGACAGTCAGGACTTAGACATTGTATTTTCATACACTGACTCATTATGACAGTAATTATGTCTTTTAAACTTCCACATGTTTAACTTACACAAAAGAGAACTTCTGCCTGGGAGGGTGTGGTGAGGATTAGCATAATTGAAGTTTTCTTGCTCCCAAAATATCTTTTATTCAGTGATCTAATGATTAAAAGTATTTTACACACTGAAAACAGCATCTTGTTTCAAATATTTCATATTCTGTAGTGTTCCCATTAAAAAATTTGTCAAAAAACTAAACTTTGTAGTTACAATATTCAAGGAGCACAGTTACTGAGGATCACAGTTTTTAAAAATTCAGAGCTGTAGAAGTTCTGTTTACAACTTCACTGTAGCTTTAGGTAGTAAATATACCTCCACACTTCAGTAACCACTTCTGTAAGATGGGAATAAATGCTCCTTAAGGTAGCACACTGCTTGGATCACTTCTCGGCCTTTTGGCTAAGATCAAGTGTAGCACACTGCTTGGAGTGTGGCCAGTTGTTGGCCCTTAAATTCTGGCTAAATCTAAGAAAAGTGGCTTTTGAAAACAGACATATCTAATATCTTAAAAGGATGGTTAATTTGAAATATTGGCATGTTTGTAGCCCCTGCAAAACCGATCTCATTATTCTCATTTCTTAAACAAGTGAAGTTAAATGTTTTAGTTGTAATTGTTTTTTTCTCCAAATATTCATTAATATTTACTATAATGTGAATTGTTAATGCCCTTGCTTCCTAAGTAACTATTTGTATAACTTGAGAATAGTGAGTGGAGTCTCTAATAAACCTTACTAAAAAGAGAACTGTAAAATGTAAACTAGTGAATTTTTATTAACCTATATTAGAAGACAAGCTAATGCTATGTTTGGCTGTTATTTAACTGTGTCATTTAAAAAGTCATCGAGTTACCACGGTGGTTACAGAAAAACCATTGAAAACCAAACCTTGGACCGATGTTATAACATTGACTTTCAAGAGTAAACAGTTGTTCAGCCTGGTTGGTATTAAAAGTTGCAAAGTTGGAAGGGCAGGTGGGTGAAAGATTTGTGGCTTCAGCTTTTTTGTTTTTTTTCAGTAGTTTGATTAAATTCTGCCAAATTTTCAATTATGTGGAAAACCTGTGGCTTATAGAGGCAGAAGGAAAACTGTTACATTGGTACCTATCTCGGCCATGCCAGAGTGTAAAAGTAAATACTAAGGTGTTGATTTTATATATCTTGTGGCTGAAAAAAAATAATAACTTCTTAAATTTCTGCAGTTAAGAGCTCTTCTTTTGTTAATTGTAGATATCATCACCTGCATATGACAATGCTTGCTTTACAAAAAGTCTTACTTTTTAGGGTTATAGTTTAGATAGTGATGTCATGATTTGGCCTCAGTAGTAAGTTAATCAAAGCTCGATTTATTATATTTGATTTACCATGGGAAACAGACGGCTTGACTCCAGCTCAAAAAACTACGGCATGGAGATTGACTTGTCTCCAGAAAACTCACTGCTGTCTCTGTTCTCCAGGTATGCGTCCATGTGGAAAGGGTGCCTGACACTTTATACTGGAAGGGGTGGTGAGCTTCAGAAAATTGGGGAGTAAGTATTAAAATGCAGTCCCGATAGTGGGATAAGTTACAATTAATGTCTACAGAATATTGGTAGGTACAAGCTATAAACCACTTCCTTGGCCTTTTTTGATAGATAAATTGTTCAACAGCTTTATTCTCATAAGGAGGTACTAGTTCAGCAGCTATGAGTAACATTTCCTGTGGTCTAGAATGTCCGTTTTTCCTGCAAAGAGCAGTAAGGAGCAGCAGACACCAGCCCGGTGGGACTGTGTCTGTAGGCTTTAGGAACATGCATCTTTCAGGTGTCATTTGAAGTAAATTCTCTCTTCTAGTGGTTCACCAGAATAGAAACCAGGCATAAGTTTTGGGCCATAGAATCAAATTTTCTTTTTCTCTGTGCATGGGTGAATTTGTACTCTGTGAAGAGGACTTGAGGCAATGAAAACTGAAGTCCTCTATTTATTCACAGTCTAGGTACGGTGCAGGCAGCCGCAATGCGAGCTTCCATACACTGCTACCCTGCTAAGATCTCCACCCTGGCCTGGAGGAACCATCCTCTCCAGGGTTGTAAAGGTAACTGCCTCCATGTAGCCTAGACTTCTGGGTGGCACTCGTAAAGTATGGTATCAGCAGTGAGCCAGACCATCAGTGAATGCCCATTAAACCAGAGGATATTTAGAGAGAGAAGCTAAGGATGGCACCGGGGTGGTGGGCAGAGAAACACTAAAGGAATAAGGTTCTTTAGAAAATGTTTTTAATAATAATTTTGCAAGCTTTTAAAGATAAGAAACTGATCTAACACTTTGTTTTCATTAGAAGGAAAATTGAGGTTTTTCCTTAGAGCACTGTTAGTAGAGTTGTGTGTTGAGAAGGTGTCAGGTTGGTACTTCTAAGCCTGTCCTGACCTGGTGTATAACGGGCTTTACAGCAGTGAGGGTCACTTGATTCCTAATGACGGCTTTTTGTCAGGATCAGTGAAGTGTTTCCCCAAACTGCTTCTAGTTTCTTATTAATTAGTGGGGTGAGGAGCTAAGAAAATGCTTTCCTGTAAGCTTGGTGCACATCCTGTCATGAGCTTTTGTAAGAATCTCCAGGATAAGCTGGTAGCTTGATAGCCAATGGTCTGCCTTTGTCGACAGAACCCACTCTAAACCTCGGATGATTATCTTTGCAGATTCACAGTGATTGGTCCAGAGGGACGGGATGAGCGTGTGAGTGGTCAGTGTACGTCCATCACACTGCTGGAGACACCTGTCTGGAACCCAAGCGCGGTTCACTGGCATCAGCCTGTGTGGAAAACCAGACAAAGATGTGCTGCTCTGTCCTTGATCTTTGACATAATTTATATTTTGCAGTACTAAAAAAGAATTTAAGTACAGACTAGAGCATTTTATGTGTGGCAGTCAAATATTGGCTGTTTTTCTGGACGTAAGCATTTAGGAAATGTGTTGTAAATGATAACATTAGTTAGCCGGTGTTAATTCACTTGATACCTAAGTTATTCCTGTAAGGCAGGGATGTTACATATAGAAAGGTTGACTAATCAGAAGTCATTTAACTTGTCCTTTATTTTCTTTCAGATTCTGCATGGTTTATTCAGAAGTGCCAAATTTCAGTGAGCCCAACCCAGATTATCGAGGACAGCCAAACAAAGGGGTAACTAATCCAAATGTGCAGTATATTTCTAGGGTTGGGCTAATTTGACTTTTATATTATGATTCTATGATTAGGCTAACCCTGTAATGTCTGGAGTGTAATGAAGGCAATTATAAAGTCTTTAATTATTACTTGTGTTTGTGAGTCTAGACAGTGTACGATGCTACAGATACAGACTATGTGACACACAGCACTTGGCATCACAGAGACTCATGTCGGAATTGAGGGTCTCACAGAAGCTGTGAACTGGCTTGGGAAACATCCCCAGCTCTTTCAGCAGTTGGATAGACTTGGACAGATCTTTACAAAAAATTTGTTAAAAACAAAATTAAAAAACCCTTCATAATGGCCGGGGGTTTAGCTCAGTGGTTCCGCCGCCTGCTGCACAAGCGCAAGGACCTGAGTTCGATCCGCGGTACCAAAAAAAAACCAAAACCATATTAAAGATAAAATAATTTCATAATATAAACTTTATAACAGTAAAAAGCTTCATCTGGTGAACTTAAAACTTTTTTTCAGGCCCACAGTGAACAGAAGACGAATTCCATGAATAGTAATACTGGTACAGGTACCTTTGGACCAGTGGGTAAGATTTTTATTTTTGCATATTTGTGAAATTTAAGTGTAGAAACTAAGGGAGTTACGAAAGATCTAGAGGAAGCCAGGTAATTGTGCACGCCTGTAGTCCCAGCTACTCAGGAAACCGAGGTGAGAGAATCACTTAAGCCACTGAGTTTGAGACCAGCGTGGGCAATGCAGCAAGGCCCCATCTCAAAAAAATAAAAGAAAGACTCACAAAGGAAAAAAAGTGATTGTAGGCATAAAGCAGTACTAAAGGTGAACTAATAAACCGAGTCTCCAGATAAACTGATTTTAGAAGGCAGGTACACTTGCAAGGCGATTTATTGATATTGAGCACATTCTGTGTTTAATGTTTGGACCAATTGTGAATTCATTAGTGAATGGTGACTAATAACAAAGTCTGAAATGAAATGCCGTTTTTTTCTCTCTAAAATTTCTGTGATCTAGTGATTATTTGCAGTAGATACGCACTGAAAGCCTGTCTTCAGAGTGATACATCTGGAGAGTAATAGTAAATTAATCCCTTAAGTTGCATGTCTTTGAAAGATTAGCCTTTTTCCTGTCACATGTCTTGTTAATGGTCTTTGCACCCTGCTGAAGGTCTTCTGAAGCCTTCATTAACTAACTGAGGCAAAGACTGATGAGCACTCATTAGGGGCTAGCTCTGTAGGTGGCCGGGTGGCCTGTTTTGGCACAGCTGATACCATGTGGGAAACTGCGAGGTTTATATGTCTGTTGGGAAATGGTGATCATGTCTAAGCCTAATGCCAGTAGCTAAACATTTTTTGCGTTTTTTTTTTTTTGTTTTTTTTTTTTTGTAGCTCTTACAGGCAGTGTGTGTATTTATGTTTTTTCCCTACTTTATCTCCAATTTTGTTGCCCAAGTTGGTTTTTTTTCTCCCTATTAACACAGCATCAAGTTAATGTATTTGTAATAGCGATACATTTGTAAAGACTTAGAGTCTACATTGGATTTTCTTTTCAGTTTAAAAATGGGGTTTTTTCCCTAATATTCAGAGTATTATAACATATGTTGACACTTCTAATCGGGTACTTCTGTAGCTTACTGTAGCTTACTGTAGACCACTTCTTACAACAGTGACCATGTTTTGTATTCTCTTTTAGGCAATGGTGTTCAAACTGGTCCTGAATCAAGGAGATACCAGGTTTCCTATGCTGGTAGAAGCAATGGCCGAGGACCTGTCAGTCCACAACTCCCAGCAGCAGCTAATAATCAAACAGTCATGACCACAATAAGTAGTGGCAGGGACCCTCGAAGAGCCTTTAAGAGATGACCTATGCCAAATAGTCACATGTAGTTTTTAAACTACATGCCCTACTTGAACACTTCTTGCACTTTTATTTATTGTTAACTGTGAAAAAAAATATGTTCTTTATTGGTTTCCTTTTACATTTTTGTTTGAGTGGTTGGTTTTTATAGCAAAAATGTTAAGCTACTCAGTCTCATAGTGAAGAATGGGAACACTCTAAACAGTAGGGGCATTTATTTTTTGAGCAAAATGTTACTGAATATCCTCTAAAAATTCTGCACCCATTTCAAGGGTTAATTACCTAAAACATCAGCTTTATAGCCTCTATGAGCCTGTGTACTGTATAAATTTCGTAATATTTGACATTAGACTTAGTGGAGATGTTCTTATGTTTTAAATCTAGATGTTACCAACTAAAGCAATAACCAGAAAAAATAGAAACAACAACTAAAAACCAGAAACTCAGTCAATGATAGCAATTTCTGCGTGTTTTTGACTCAAGGAGTGACTGACTCTAGTGAGTGACTGCCATTAACATTTTCCAAGGACTGAATCATCCTAAATTCTTGCTTATTACCAGAGAACAGATTCTCTGTCAGAATTATGAAATAGAATGTGATCTGTACTGTAACATAATTTTTAGAAGAAAGCTACAGTTGCTTTAATATTCATTAACATTATAGAGTACATTGAAGAGAAATTACAAACTAAGACCTTGAATATTTTCGAGACTACAATATATAATTGTATAATTTGAGAACATCATAAAGTCAATAAACATTGACCTAATTCTAAAAAATAACTGGTAGATAAACATCATAGTGAAGGTGATTCAAATTGAATTCGTGTAGTACTAATATTCAGTCTCAAGTTACAAACCCTAAGTACTTAGAGGTACTCAGCCTGAAGTGAAAATCCTTGGTACCTCCTTTTTCTAAGAGGATCATGTGTGTGCTGTCAGTTTCTGAACACAGTTCGATAGCCTTATTAGCAAAAGTTAAATGACTCAAATTATAGCTTTATTCAGAAATTTAAGTTGGAATTTGTGTGTCATAAATGGTACCCACTTCTACTCTTTACTGTAGGGTGGATAACTCAAAAACTTTGTTAGAATTCACCTCTTTTTAAATATCTCTTGAATAAAACTTGTGTTCATGTTAACAGATTTCGCTAAGTTTTGCTCTTTCAATGCCTTAAAGTGGAGAGCCCAGTACATCTTAACTGTGGTTGTTATGACCACTTCAACCTGGCAGTGACTTAGCCCTGCATTTGTCTCTTTTCTTCCAACCTCAGATCATGAGTTTAAGTAGATCTTGTTTGAATTTCCATAGCATTTGAATATAAAAATTTGCCAGATTTTTTATTTTGGGGGTCTAACTCAGTGTATCTTCCAGATACCTGGGACATGCTCTGTGTGAGGCACTAGGAAGAGTGTTCAGGGTAAGACAATATTTAGCAACCTCAAGGAGTTTATGTATGCTCTGTAGTTCTGAGGTTTTTATATTAAGGGAAAAACAATTTTTCGTTTATTCATATCAATGATTACAGATAATTTGTTTTTGTTACATTTCAGGATATCTCAAAAGACATCTAAGGACAAATAGATTGTGTTTTGAATAAAACAAATTATTATCTAATTTTTAAAGTCCAGAGGTAGGAGCAACAACATATTTAAGTCATTTGTGGGAGAACATAGTGTTGAAGGTGATTCTAAAAGAATTCTGCGGTTGGGAACTATTAGAACACTGCCAGGTATGGATTGCTGTGCTTACAATAATGATTTCTCCTCCTCTTAACTTGATGCCTGAAAGGTACTAGGCTTGGTGCTTTCTCTGAGCCTTAGGTTCTGCAGCGATGAAGTAAGAAGGCTGCTTTCTGGAGTTGTGTAGGACATGGAGTAAGTACTCAGAACAATTTCTGGTAAATAGTAAGTGGTCACATGTCATCTAATCATCAACTTGAGAGCAAGAAAAAAAATTGGGTGTGGAGGTATCGTCATCTGTTAACATACTGCTTTTGTGATTGACTCTTGCCTTGATAATTTAACCTTGTTCTGTGGTTTTATTATTAACAAGTTTCTTTTTTCTTAAGGAAGGTCTCCACAACCAAAGACAAGTGAATTACAGTTCATAATATTTGCCCTGGACAGCACTCATCAAGAAGTTAAGAGGAAGAAAGTTTCCACCTTTCTCCTTCCTGGCACTTTCAGCTGGCGACTTTGAAATAAATTTAAACACCACCAAGTGAAACAAAAACATTTAGTGTAAAAATGCACTCTGCAAGGATTGGGCCCCATTTCTGAAGTACATCCGAGCCTGGCCATAGCCAAGCTGTCTCAAGTCTGGGCTGGTCTGGGGCTGAGTGGTACATAGTGGGATGGAAAGATGAGACCCGTTGTGCCAGGTGACAGTGTGAACTGAAGGCT
Source organism: Heterocephalus glaber (assembly GCF_053883595.1). Classification (NCBI taxonomy): domain Eukaryota; kingdom Metazoa; phylum Chordata; class Mammalia; order Rodentia; family Bathyergidae; genus Heterocephalus; species Heterocephalus glaber. The sequence goes on from NW_028258465.1 coordinate 670,393, forward strand.
TCAGGGCACTCTCCCATGTTCACACATGCAGGGTTTCCTGTAGTGGACCTACTCACCTGCTTTTTCTCTGTAGTCTTACTGTTTTAAATTTGAACACAGTTTAATTTGAGCATAGTTTGATACTAGTCACTTCGTAGCTACCATTTTAAATGAATTTTCTTGGTTGAAAAAGTGATGCTGAAAGCATATGTGAGCTTAGTAAATTGTCATTTTCATATGAATACTTTCAAATATGAAGATAAGTTCAGTAGCCCTTCACAGTTTTCTCAGGAGGTACACACTGGGAGTTGCACTGCATTGCTAGTTTACATTTTATGTAAGGATCTTACAGTTGAGCCTAGTTCCTGAAATGACTTCCCCTTTCTGATACCATTAACATAGTGGCTATTTGCTTCAAGCCATTTTGGGCTGCACGTGACTCTTAGATTCCTTTCTAACCTAATGAGTGTTTTAATCTTGAGACTCCTTCCCCATTACTATTTTCCCTTTCAATCGAATTTTCCTTCTCTTTTATCTTGGATAAGAGTTAACATTCCCACTGGAAAAGATGGTTAGTCATTCTCTAGTGGGCCATGTGAGGACGTTAGAGGCAGAGGTTCTCGGCAGTGGTGGGGAGCCTGTGGTGGCTAGGGGACAGCTGATTAGGATTACATGTTGCAGGGATAAACAGCCCAGTGTTTCAGAAGTAGTAATGATTAACAATTGAGGGATGTGCGGAGGAAATTAATTGTGACCTTTGGAAAACAGCACTGTCATTGGTGTTACACTCTGAGGGAGAAGCTAGAAAAACATTTTACTTCTAGGTACTGTATATTTAAATTCTCTAGGTGCCTCAAAGTTGGCTTTATTTATGTGTATCAGTTTGGATTCAAATACTGAAACCAAATCACTCCAGGCTTCTGAACTGAGTCTATTGGTAGTTCTCAAAGTATAGGTCACAGGCTAAGGTATACGCTAGAGAAAAGTCTAACTGACAAGCCATTAGTTTAGCTTTTTTGTGGGGTGGTATTGGGGGTTTAACTCAGGGCTGTTACACTGAGCTGTGTACCACAGGGTCTCGCTAAGTTGCCCAGGCTGGGCTTGAATTTGTGATCCTCCTCCCTCAGTCTCCGAGGAAGCTGAGTAGTTTAGCATATTTACATTTGCAGCCCAAAGTTATTAGAGCGTTTTAGCTCTTCAGCTGTTACGAGATTTCATTTAAGCCTTTTGAAAAGTTACAGTAAGTAGACAACACAATTGTATCATGGTTCTCCAAGCTTCTAGAACATAACCAATTCAAGGCTTGGATGAACTACTGAACAGTAATAGAACCTTGGTCCTTTGAGATGCCATTGATAACACCACACAATCATGATACCTATTGTCTAATCTCAACTGAAGATTAGACAAAGCCTGTTATCATTTCCAACTGGAAATTCTAGTATGTATTTTACTCATCAAAGTACATCTGGATAGGATAATTGAATTTCTTGGTCCAAACATTGAATAGAATAACATAGATTACATGCTGAATAAAACTTCTGTTGTTTGTGCACCACTTATGTGGGATGCCCTGGGAAGTTGATAAAAGGATGAATTACTGCTCAGACCTACTTCGTCCTGGGAGAACTTGTAGTTTGGGAGAGCTACACTTGAAACATCCTGAGGATTTTTGTTCCCTGCTCTTGAGATTGCCCTTTCAGCAGTTTAGATAGCTTTGAAGTTACGTATGTATGTTTTCTGTTTCTTTTCCCAATGTGAAGCTAGAATATACTAAACTTCTGGTTGTACAGGGACAGTTGTGCTTTAAAAGCTGTACCTCTAAAGCACAGAATTGATAGCAAGGGCCAGTCTACACAAGAGTTTGAATACAGCCTCTACATTGCAAATTCTGAGTTTGGTTCAGATAGAATTATTCAAATTATACCAATGCTAAGGTCAGATCACTAATGTAGGGTCACATGGTTTCACCTGACCCTATACAAAAGTAAAGATAAATTCTTCACTCTAACCTTTATCAAATCTAAAACAGTCTTTGTTGCATGTCTCAGCACGTACATCTGCAGCACTTCTGGTGTCTGTCCCTCAATTCACTATTAGAAGGAAGGCTGGTGAAATGGAATAGTAGTAGAGTTGGAGGCAGTGTAAATATTCCTGAGCACACAGCACAGTCATCATCCTTACAGATCTCCTGTAACAGGAAAGAAGCTGTGTATGTTTCCCACAAAGTATGTAAGGCATGATTTGATTGCCACATGGTGCTAGTCTTTAAATATTTAATAGCCCTAGTAGGAGGCTGACCTGACCAGTGAGTAAAAACAGGGCAGTTAGCACTAGTGCCATCTACTGGGTGATTGCTGCATTGTTTATAGTATAGGAAAGGTCCTATTTTTATTGGATAATTTTTGATGGCATAAACACGATAGGGAAGATCATTAAGGGGTAGTTTAAATCTAGTTTGTGAATGAACAATACTCAGTGACATTAAAAGTGAATTTCTCCCAGTTAAGCAGATTAAATCCTGAACTACCCCTAAAGTTATAGAAAATATGGGCAAAGTTGCTAAGTTTTTTATTCCCATATTTGTCAGTATTACTGGTGGAAGTATAAACTGTTAACACTTTTTTTTTTTTTGGTGAAAACAATTGAAGATTGTGAAGCTGCCCTTACACATTTTATTCCTTAACCAGTAGTCTGTTATAAAATCTTGGACAAATGACTGCTGTTATTCTTGTAGGCATGTGAGCTTTGTAGAATATAACCTATTTCAAATGTCAGACTGCTTTGGTAAAAATAGGGCTTTGAGCTGAGGAGATGTGGGTTTGAGTCCTGGACCTGTTATTTATTAGTTCCATGAGCATCATAAAATAAGGATAATGGGGTAATGTACTCACTGGGTTATGAGGACTATGTAAGCCAGTGTGTGCCAAACATCTCTATATCTAAGGCTTAACAAATGCTAAATCCTTTCTTGGAGATAAATACTGACCATTTCCCCAAGCCTTTTCAAAGAGTTTGTCATTTTATTTTAAAAATACATTTTATTTTATCCCATTGCCCCCTTAAGCCCCCTCCCATGAGTTTGTCATTTTAGAATTAAAGATTTACAACATCTTAGGTTTGTTTGAAAACTGGTTACTAAGCAGTTCATATGAATTACTGCAATTTTTAAAAACAGTCAAGGTTTTACTCTTCTCTGGGCATAGAAAAGCACTTGCTATGATGACATGTGGGTTTGAGTCTTCATTACAAAGCTCTGCCAATTAGCTGACCACCCTGTATTGTCTTTGCATTTATCTTTGCCCAGAAGGTGAGAACCTGATTGTAAAATCCTAGGAAAAGGGGGCAAGGTTTGTACCAGAGAAGGTTTGGCTAAAGGAAGGCAAAGGGCACCCAGAAGGAATTCTCTATTCCCAGTGACAGCCTTTAGGGTTGCTATGTTTCTTACTTTCTCATGGCTGGGACAAAAAACCTGACAACCACAAGTTAAAGGAGAAAAGGTTTATTTCAGCTCACAGTTTGTAGAGGTTTCATTTCATGGCTGGCTCCAAGGCAGGGCAGTGTGGCAGTCAGGCATGGCAGAGGAGAAACAGTCCATGGCACCACAGGCAGGAGGCAGCAAGCCTTCCTTTCCCTTTTTTGTTCTATCTAGGCTACAAGCCTATTGGTTGGGGCCATCTACATGCAGAGTGGGTTTTCCCTTCTCAGCAAGTCCATCATCCACACCCAGAACTATGCTAAACCAATCAGTGGACACCAGTGATTCATTCACTTCCCAAAAGCCCCACCTATAGGCCCAGATATAAGTTATAACACTGCATTCTGCAGTACAGAGTAATTTACTTCTGATACAAAGCATTGGGTAGCTTTTCTCAACATTTTATGAGAATGTTTAGGCAACCATGTTGAGAGTGTTAGTGTAAACACCTGTATACTTGCCACCATTTTGCCACTGACATCTAACTCTGCCTGTCAAATACCCATTCATTCATCCATTTTAATCCATTTAAAGTATACACTAGTATGTTTTTCACTAATTTCAACATTCATTAAAATCTAGTATTTCTCCCTTTTATGGTAAAATTGACAAAGAAATGCATCTATTTTAGGTGTATATTTGTGAGTTTTAACAAGTGTCAAGTCAACCTGTGAGACTCAAGCCCCTCTGAAGATGTAGTGCATTGCCACCCTCTAGAGAATTTCCTCAAAAGTCTTCAGAAGTCACGTGGCTTGAGTAGCCATCACTTGGGATAGTTTAAGAATCACTTTTAGATTAAAGGGAAAATTTCAGATATGCCAACATCATCTCTAGGTTTAAGTTCTACAACTCCAATTTTACCCATGCTGAAGTGCAGCCAAACACAACCCCCTCATGCATCTCATCAATGTAATTCCAAGACCGTGGCATTTTAAAATTCCATCCTTTTACTTCAACTTAGCTGTAGCTCATTTTTTTTTTTTTTCCCTCCATCAACATTTGCACCTGGCAACCTAAATTCTTGAGGCAAAACCTGCTCAATGGAAGCCCAGCTGAGCTGGGGGACTTGCAGGTCCAGGCCTGGTACTTGGGGTAGGGGGTAAGTTGCTTGCTGGGACAACACAGTCCTCTGCCCAGCAGAGGAGGTGAGAGCCTGTAGCAAGTATGAGAAGAGGCTGCTGGGGTGGAGAACTAGGAGCACGGGTGTGCACTGGAATCAGTGTTTTCAGGTGTTTAGCCCTTCAGGTTTTAATTGCCAAACTCTTAATTTTCTTAAAGTATAAGCTGACCACAAATGCCCTCTGCTTTTTTGGGATTTTTGTCCTACTTCTAGGCTGGACTTTGGAGTTGGCAGACTCGGAATGTCTAAATTGGTTTCTAAGCAAAGTGCCCCCCCCCCCTTTGGTCAGCAGGGAAACGTCCCTAAGTGAAGCAGACTAAGCCACTCCAGCAACATGTGCTTTCCCAGTGTGTGCACACACACAATGCTTGGCACACATTGTCACATCCATCCGAGGTGGCTCTGCTCTGAGCTCTGTGTTTTCCATTCCCGTACATGTCTGACATGCTACATTGGAATGTGCTCTATGACCCAACAAGCCTGCCCTTGGTCTGTCTTTGCCCAGTAGCTAGCTGGCTTGCAAGTGGCTGATAGGAAACCCCTACCTGTTTGTTATCTGTGGGTTGTTGTCTTCTTCCCCACTGACGCAAGACTTCTCCGTGTGACCTACTTTGACCAAAAGGATCTTTGCAAATTTGATGCCTGCAGAAGATTGAAATGTGCTTGTACATTGGGCCCTCTCTCTCTTGAGGTGCTTGGGGTCCCGAGAGTGTGACGAGGATGTGTGAAGTGGCCCCAGCCTGCTTCCTGAAATATGTGTGGCCACTTGAGGACCTTGGATGACAGCCTACCACTCTCCAGACACGAGACTGACTCTGTCTTGGATCACCCAGGTCCAGCGGGCTTGCTGGATTGCTTCAGTCACGTGAGTGAGAGGAGCAGAGAGATGTGGCTGAGTCCTGACCAAATGGCTGACTTACAGAATTTTGAGGAATAACTGTTGCTTTGTATCAATAAGTTCAAGGTAGTATGCTAAACATAGCAAAAGCTATCTGATAAAATAATAAAGATACGATGGCAAAAATAGAAAAGACACGTTCACTAAAGCATCGCTAAAGGCTGGAAAGAGCTCATATGCCCACCTATTCAGGAGTGGTTGAATAAACTATTATAGCATTCACCCAGGAGAAGAGGAAGGCACTGAAACATGGCTGGGAAATATCTCCATCCTTTTATGAAGTGATCTTCAGGATATATTGTCAGGTGAAAGGAACAAGGTATGGGCTAATACATATAGTATGCTGCTGTTTATTTTATAAAGGAAGGATATTATGTATCTTGCTTTTATTTTAGAAATGAATTAATAAGAAATTAACAAGAATGATTTCTCATAGGGAAAAAGGGAGGACATGGACAAAAACTTGATACAACTTCACAATTATGTAAATGTTTTATACACACATAATCAAGATGAAAATAGTTATATACCTAAAGAAAAAGCAAAATAAAATGAAATTAGCTGTGCCGATGTCTTAACCACACAGAGAAGAATTAAGTATTTTTAAAACACAGTCATTTGTCTATGCATTCTTAGGGGGAATGCCTTAAGGTAAGAATAAATTGAGAAGGAATATTAATATTGTTAATAATGCTATTATTCTGAATCTATTATGCATATTTTGCAAGTTAAATAAAATACACAGTTTTGTTAATAACATTAGGAATCAAGAAGCAGAATATCAAAAATGCTAAAGTTATAAATTAGAATTACAAAAATGAATGGGAAATGTCATTATGAAAGCATGATGCATTTCTTTTTTAAAATCACATTTTCTAGCTCTGGTAAAGAGCAGTAATGAGCCTCTAGAACCCACATAATAGTTTCTAAATGTTATTTCCCATTAAAGGGAATGAAAGCTCCTCAGAGCAGTGGCAATAAATGTACAAGATGAGCCGGAAATGTCTTGCTGTACCTGAAAGTTGTTACAGAATACTAGTTTCATTTCAGAAGGACTTAGGAGCCAATTTGACAGGATTCTTTCTTTTGAAAAATGGAAAATGTTGTATATGAAGATAATAATTGCAATAAATTGAAATGCATTAAAATATGTGAATTTAAAAATTATATACACAAATACAAACTTTGTAGAATATTAGGAAAGTCTTTGTTCTGAAAACAGGCAAATAAAAAGAATAATGGAGCATTTATACTGCCTTTTCTATAACAATAGTGTCTCAGGGTGATGTAATCTTTGTTGTAGAAATTTCTCCTTTGTAAAGAATTCCAGTTAACAAAGAAAGAAAAGATCATTGTAATATCACCATTTTACTACCTCTGATAAAATAATGAATCTAGGAAATGATTGCCAATATCTTCTAAAATTATTGTGGAAAAGTTGATGAGAAACTTAATAATGAATGGGTCTAGTTTACAGTTCAGCCCCTGGCCTCCCCCATTCATCACAAATCATAGTCGGGCCTCCGTATATGCACAGACTTACTGAAAGATTGAGACAATAGCAGTATTTTGGGTGCAGTTCATCATTTCTGGTTAGCATGAAAAAATTACAAGGCATACTAAAAGGTAAAAACACACAGTTGAAGAGAGTGTACATCAGAACTAAACTCAGATATGGCAGGGATGTTGGGCTTTGCAGACTATGCAAGGACAAATGGGCAATGCAAAGAGAGAGATTGAATTCTAAGAAGCAAAAGGACATGTCAGTGATCATAACCAATGCAGCAGAAATGAGGAAGGCCTTCAATGGGCTCATCAGTAGAGTGCATTGGGCTGAGGAAAAGATCTTGTTAGAAATTTTCAGAAGTGAAATGCTTAGGGGGAAAAGACTGGGAGAAAAAACCCAGAACATAATATCCAAAAACTTTGGAGACATCTATAAAAAAATATAATGGGAATATAAAAAGAAAAATAGAAAGAAACAGAAAAAATGTTTAAAACAACAATTGAACATTTCCTTGAATTAATGTTAGATACCAAACCACAGGCCCAGGGAGCTCAGAGAACATAAATGAGGGTAAGTGTCAGAAAAAACTACACCTAGGAATGTCATATTCACACAACAGGAAGTCAGAGATAAAAAATACCAAAAGAAGCCAGAAGAGAAAACAAGCTTACCTACAGAAGAACAAAGGTAAGAATTATATCCAGCTCCCTGGCAGCCATGTGCTGAGAGAAAAACCCACCCACTTAGAGCTGGACCTGCAAAATTATCCTTTGATAGTGAAGAAGAAATGAAGACTTTCTCAGATAAGCAAACACTTAGGGAATTCAGTGCCAGTAGATCTGCCTTGTAAAAAATGTTAAAAGATGTTCTTTAGAAAGAAGAAATTGATATAGGTCGGAAACTTGGATGTACATAAAGGAAGGAAAAAGGAAAAATGAAGGTAAAATAAAAATTTTTAATTTTCCTCAGTTCTTGTAATGGATAAATTTGTTCAAAATAGAATATCTGGGTGTGGTGGCACACACCTGAATCTCAGTACTCTGGGAAGCTGAGGCAAGAATACTGCAAGCAACTTAGTGGCTTAGCAAGACCCTGTCTCAAAATTAAAAAATACAAAAAGGGCTGGGGATATAGGTCAGTGTGAAGGTCTTAGCTTCAATCCCCAGTACTGCAAAAACAAACCAAACACGAAATACAAATAAAAATAATGTATTTGATTATGTAAACTATATGTAATATATAATATATTTTGATATATAATATATGTGCAATATTGGTATTAGTTTATCTATTATATATAATACATACATAATCAAGTATGTAATCAAATGGTATCTGTTATATGCAAGCTTATATGTAAGTAAAATGAAGTACAGCAATGACACAAGGTTAGGAGGAAGGGATTAGTACTACTTTGTTATTATAAGATGCTTACATTAGCTGTGAAGTAGTACAGTGTTGTTTAAAAGTGGACTTGGATTAGTTGTGAATGTATATTAAAAACTCTAGTTTTTTTTTTAAATGGAGTACCACTCAGCCACAAAAAATGAGAAATTAGAGACGTTTATAGCTAAGTGGATGCACATTGAGGTGATACTCTTAAGTGAAATAAATAGGACACATGTGAATAAATACCGAATAGTTTCTCTGGTGTGAGAAACTGAAAGTTTAAACAAGGACTAAATGTATAGTAGGTAATGTGAAATAGGAAGAAAAGGGGCAAAGGGGAAGGAAGTGGGAGGGCTAGGGGAAAGGATAGAAGGAAATGGGATTAATATGAGAAAATGGAAAAATAGGAACAAAATCTTTGTAAATAGGGAGGAATGGAGGGGTTGAAGGGAGGGCTGGCCAAAGGTGAAAAATAAGAACCAAGAGAGACTATGTAAAGGTGCAAATTTCCAATGATGAACGTCATTATATTGTATACCTAAAATGTACCAATGATTAGAATGAATGATCGATAATGCAAAATAGGAATAAAAGGTCCAAAGGGGTAGGGGTAGTGGGAGGGGCAGGGGAAAGGAAAGAAGGGAAAGGAAAAATGCTGAGAAATGGAAAAAATGGAAATAAAGTTTTTGAAAATAGGAAAGGGTGGAGGGGGTGAAGGGACGGCTAGGAATGGGGAAAAAATAAGAACCAAGATGCATTATGTAAAGGTACAATTCCCAATGAGAAATGCAATTGTGTTGTATACCTACAATGTACCAGTAAAAGAATTTAATAGAAAAAAAAACTCTAGGGCAACCACTTCCAGAAAGTAAGTAAATTAATTAAATAACTGATATGCTAGGAAAGGAGAGAAAAATGGAATCACAAAGAACACTAAAAAATAACTCTTCTGACTGGTTGGGATCCGATCAAGAGATAGGAACTACATAGCACTTAAAGAAGTACTAGGGGACTGGTTCACTACTAAGTAATGAAGTAACCCCTAGAGAACAGGGGAACAGGAGGCAGAAGGTGCAGCTGCTACCTCTGGGACTGAGACAGGACACCCAAGTGTGGGACAAATCTACAGCAGTCTTTCCTGAGCCTGGGCGGAGAGGTTGAATTGTGGCCCATGATGGGCCACTGGACGGCGAGGTCCCTGGAGGCGGCCCAGTTGAGGAACTGGCCCAGTGCCTGCTGGTAGCTGTCCATGGGACACACCAGTTGGGTACCTGGGAGACTCACTGGGAAGCTGGCTGAGTTTCTGGGACCCACCCACTGCCTGGGTGCTGCAGAAACCTGGGCCATAACAGGTAGCTGCTTGGCACTGCAGGCTCAAGCAGCCCGGAACCTAGCAGAATTAGAAATCCCTTCCTCCTGCAAAGTCGCTCTGGTGCCCTCTACTGATGAAGTTTAACATCTTGCCAGCTGACAAAAAGTATTTATGGAATCCGGCTCTAGTGTCCCATATGGAGGCAAAGAAGGGTGGATTGCTCTGGAGCCGAGAAATAATACGTGGGAACAGACTGGAGTTCTCAAGGTGAAATATTCGTAAGACCATGATCGCTCAAGAGGGGGAACTGGTATAAAAGATTCCTTACACTTTTCCATTCATTTTCATTATTAAAAATGTGAATTGACACATTATCTGCCCTGATGAAATTAAAGCTCTGTGGTTATCTAACAATGTAGGACTGCTCAGAATTTAGGGGAAGCAGGTATCAACCTCATGCAACATGAATCTGCCCACCTCGGAAGATGGAACTCTTGCCTGGGCTGGAAATGGGGAGAACTGGACTTGAAAGTTTGAGGCTGGGACTGGGGACCAATATAGGTGTTAGCATGACCTTAACCTTGAAAGGGTCTGGTAAAACAATTGCCCTAAATAAGTGTAAGTGTGCTAAGCACTTAACACAATGCCTGGAATATGCGGAGTGCTACATTCATGATTTCCCTGACAACGAACATGAAATAAATATCCCTGCTGGCCAGGCTTCTGCCCGCCCTTACTAGGTAGAGTTATGGAGACTTTGTACAAAGTAGACTTCAGCCCTTGGACTCTGGAAGGGTGGACTTGGCCCATGCCTAAAAGTGTCCTGGGTGGTGACCACTAGGGCTGGTCACAGAGGCAGAAGAGCGCAGGGGAAGGCCCTGTGTGAAGGTCACGGCTTCTCAGTCTGTATGTAGCCATCTGCAGGCCCACGGAGGGGAGACATCTTGCTCCTGGTCGGGGTAAGGCAGAGTGCAGATCGAGTTTGCCAGCGAGTGGGAGAAGCTGAGTGAGCCTTGCCTGGCACTTTTGGAGGGGGCTGTTTGTTGACTGCCCTGACGGTGGTGGTGTTTGAATGTGTATGCATGTGAACATGGGTGCCACAAATACACAGGTGTGCAGCTGGGTAGGGACATCTGTTGTGTGGCAGCAGTGGTACTAGGCAGACTCAGTGCCCTGGTCTAACATAGCCAAACTTATATGTAGGTTAAATCTATGAGCAAATCCTCCTGATGAGTGCTTTTCTCTTTACCGGGAAGTTGCATTTCAGACACATTAAATTTATGGCAAACAAGCCAACAACAACAAAAACCAATAAAAAAAGATAGAAGTGAGAAAGAGAAGACAGAAATATCCATTTTATCACCATGACCCCAGTGATTGCTGTCACCTAGTAGCCTGGGCTCCCCTGTGTCTCGTTTGTCTCACGGTGGAACATCTTGCTACTCTGCGGGAGTCCAGTCCTTAAAGTCTCTTTGTTTCTTTTTAATGCAAAGAAACTGCTCTGTGTAGACCTCTGCAAAGAATGTCAACTTTTTGATCCCTTTTCTCAGGAAAATAAAATTGCAAAAATTATGTTTTGCGAGGCTCTGTTATATTCAGTGGGCACATTTACCAGCCATATCCTTGATGGATTCGGGCTGTTTGCACACAAAAAGCATTCCAAATTATTTTAAGGGCATTTTGAACAAATTCAGGTAAACATGGTTTTATTTTATAGGCTGGCTTGAGACTCTATCCCTGCAAAATACACGACTCCTCTGCCTGTTTTGTATTATACACTTTGAATTAAAACAAATGCCTCATTTGAATGAGACAAAATCAGTGTTACGTGGAAGATGTGTCAAAATTCAATTTGTCATTTTATTTCATATAAAAACTAAAGTGGCTGAAGCAGGAGGATCACAGTTTCAAGCCCAACCTAGGCACCTTTGCAATGTAGTGAGACACTCTGTCTCAAAATATAGAATCAAATTTTTTAAAAGGCTGGGGATGTAGCTCAGTATGAAGGAAGGCCCTGGGTTCAACCCCTAGTATCGGAAACAAAATGCATACACACACACACACACACACACACACACAAACACACACCCCACCAAAAAACTCAAGCAGCTCCTTAAGAGGAGGGAAAGGAAAGGATGAAAAAGTGAAGGCCAAGCTTGAATGTAGCAATTGGGCAAGAAAGGGAAGGGGATATAGGCAAACGACCCTCACCAATTTAAGGAACAGTGCAACAGGCTGTGAGCTTCCTGTATGCACTGTGAGGTGTAAGTCTGCCTCACCTGCCCACAAAGTGGACATTTAAAAATTGCTTTGCACCCTCCTGCCCTCTGTGCATGTCCTCACTCTAAAATGGTGAAGCCCCCCTGATCCACACGATCTTGTGGCCACCACTCAGCCGGTGCAAAGTGCTGTCCACTCTCCGTCCTGCCTTGCCTGTTTTGACTTTCTGGACCCTTTGCATTATCAGTGCGTTCAGGGGTTCAGGCTTGTCTGTGTTTAGTGTGGACGGAGGAAGAAGAGGCCCCTGGGAAGAGAGGCCACGCTGCGCCTATGCTGGGCTCAGAAGCCGGAGCCACGCAGGCCCAGATGCCAGACCGGCCCGGCCTCGTGGTTTTGGGGGACGGGAGGTAATGGAAAGGATGAGAAACGTGCAGGAGGAAGAGATCCGGGAGTGGCCGAGACAAAGCCCGGACACCAGGGCTTGAGCTGGCACTGGGCACAGAGCAGGGACTGATCCCAGAGGCTCTCCTTGGCCCGGATTCAGTCCGGACCCTGGACAGGGGAGCGCTGAGGAGATGCGGAAGGTGCTGATTCACGGAACCTGTGAGAGGGCAGAGTAGGGGTCGCTGGGCCCTGAAGAGTCGGGGCATTCACAACCCACCTGCAGCCTGGCCCAGCTGAGAATCCAGAGGGCTCTGTGAGAGGGGCAGCAGTGCATGTGCAGGGGGAGTCTGGGCCCTTGCACTGTAGGGGGTCCCAGAGTCCTCAGCTTGGGGACACTTGCGGGGAGCTGGCAAGTCCATACCAGCCCTACAGTCTGGGTTGGGCTCAGTATTAACTTCTTTGTTGAACATTTTCCTTGGAACTTCAAGTGATCTCCATGCATGCAACATAGAATTATGCAACTTCACAAAAAGTGGTTTCAAGTGTATCCCATGAAATACATGTATTATTCCCTAAAAGTCCAACTCATTTTTTTTTTTTCACTGTGGATGACTCAAGCTTATTATTATATGCGCAGGCTCCAGTTTCTTAGTTTTCCCATAGCATTTTCTTTAGACTTTAGAATGTTATTAATGCAACCAGTGTTTAAGAAAATACATTGGATAATTCCTCAATACTTTTCAAGAGTAGTTTGGGAGGAAAATTAGTTTTCTAAGTTTGCTTTATGTGATTTCCACAGAAACCTCCTAAAGCAAAATCAATATGCACTAAAATCCCAGGTGCTGGAGCTCTGGCTGTCAGTTTCTCACTAATAAATGTGCTAGATCAAGTCCCCTGCACCTCTCTTGGGCTCTCCCAGCACTGTGTATCCAGGTACACTTTGAGAAAACCAAATGCAAAAATGTCCTGCTGCATGAGAATTTCCACTTTGTATCCACCTCACTTACTGCACTTCTTTGTTTCTGTTTCCAATAAGAGCTTTGCAAAGCTGCATGATATTTAAACCAATAAACTTTTCAGGAAGGAAGGAAAGTCAATTTATAAGAATAACTGGTGGCTTTTCTTGATGACGGAGGAGGGAGAAAAAGTCAGCAAACAGGGTTCTATTCTCCACTGTCTACTTCTTACCTCCAGCCTCCTTCTTTCTGGTGGGGGTCGGGGTGACCTCAGTTCCAGGCAGGCCTGCCTGCCCACCCGCTGGGCTGGCTAGGGCTCTGATCCTTGCTCATGCCAAGCGGGCTTGGGTGCAATGTAAAGCCTGCCTTGCCGACGCTGCTGGCTAATCACTGACAGGTCATGTCTACTGGCTTCTCGTTTCCTTTCTTCCACAAACACACATAGAGCATTACTTCGTGCTTTCCAGGGATTAATAAAAGAAAAGACAAACAGAATAGGGAGATTTTAATTAACTTTGATATGGATTTATGTGTAAAGTTGGATGAGTCACCGATTTTTAATAAACAGGAGAGAAAATCTTAAAGATTAATGTAATAGCTAAGAACACAGGAACCAGAACTTTGATGCTTGCTTAATTCTTTCTCCCAACCCATGTCATTTGGAGAAAAAAAAAATCAAAGACCATTATGAAGGGGCAAAGGAGGGAGATTATGCAAATTAGAAGTGCACAGGACTAAATCATTACTCTTGTGCAAATGAGCTTTTCCTTCCTGCATGCTTCTCAGAAGTGTTTTAGGGCTATATTTGCTGAGGATACATTCCTGGAGATAATGAGAAATGGAGGCATGATGAAAAAGCCTAATTAGAAACCAAGTGGTCTTCCTGTGTATAACAAGAGGTTAGAGAAGAAAAAGAAAAAGAGAAAGACAGTAAAATCTGATGTCCAGTAAGGACCTGACCTTGTTTATGTGAATGTCCATCTTTTAAATGAAGTAACCGTAATGAGTTAGTGACAAACATGCTTGGTGTCTCTCCATTCCCCAAGTGGAGCTCCATATTGGCTGCTGTGCTTGTACTGGGTCCTGTTGCTTTTTTCCCCCCAGGGTCGGGACTATAGCAGAGTCTGGATTTCTGACACCTTATAGACACTTCTCAGTGTTAAGCACAGTGGCTAAAATCATCAACTGTCTGGGCTTTCAGTTACATACTGTCCCATTTAATAGAATATTCCAGAATTGAGCATTGCCAAGGTTAAGTAATTTAGCCTCCAACTCCCTTTGGCCTGACAGTAGACAGCTAATATGTATAAAGATTTACTCTGAGCATGTGTGCAAATTAGGGATTCAGTTTTTTCCTAAACGATGAACAGACATCCTGAAAAACTTGAAGCCACGCACAAGGCCCTATTGTGTTTGATTAACCTTGGCTGTGGATGCTTTTGTAGCTTAGGCAGCTTGTTTGAACAAACTTGTAATTTCACAGTCTTACAAAGAAGTCATTAATCTTTTATCATCGTCTAAAGTAGGAACTTAGTATGTATTTACTGATAATGAGGGGACATATGTAGGTTGACATAATTTATTGATACTTTATTTCACACTTGACTTCTGCAGACAAATACTTATAAATAAGTTCCTGGAATATACATCTTTTCTCACCTGTAGTATTTTTATTTTTTAATAAATCCATGAGATTATTGTCACTAAGGGTTCTGACAAAAGCAGCTAAGAGTAGTTGAGACTTTGGAGGCTAAATTCTAGCTTTGCCTCTTATTAGCTATGCAACCTTGTGTAAATCACTTAACCTCTCGAAGCTCAATTTCTTGAGCTCAAAAATGGAAATAGTAACCCTTGTTTCCTAGGTTTATTCTATATTAAATGAAATAACATATGCAAATTGCTTAGGCCAGATGGTAAAGCACTAAATGGCATAGCTATTGTTATTATTATTCCTAGAAATTGAATTGCTGGGTTTAGTGTATGTATATTAAATATACTGATGTCTATTGCCAAAGTTCATCTTGAATTTTGAATATAAAGTTGTGGAACTTACCGATGACGATATTACAGTAAGAAGTAATGGGCATGTCCACAGATGCAAGAAGCTGCCCCGATGCTCAGTTTTTGGTTTTGTATCTATTCTCTCTTCTTCTGATAACAGTACCTTGACAATCCTTTCTCCTATTCTTCATGTAATTCAGTGACAGTGACCCTCTTCTCTGGATTGAGCAGGAATGCATGAGACAGTCCTTGGTAACTGAGAAACATCACACTACTCCTCCCTGAACAGGGACTGGCTCTGTAACAAGCAAGTCAAAGCTTGAGATGGACCAATGGGAATGCATCCTATGATGTTTCCTATCCAATGGGAAAGTGATACTGGTTCTTTTGCTGGAGTTGCTAAGCCTGAAGCCACTGGTGACTCCCTTTGTGGGGGAGAATGAAGCATGGAGAAATGCCCAGGTAAGATATGGAGGTCCTTCTGATGACCATGTTTGAACAGTGCAAAAACAGACTTGTGTGGGCATTGAGTCATGTGAGTTTATTGCTCAAACCCCTCTCTCTTGGGTTCTTACTGAAAAGGTAGTCAAATTGACCCAAGCTTATTTTTCTAAAGGTCACACCTGCGTGAGGAATAAGCAGGATTTCTACGAAGTTAAGTGCCAGAAACATCTATGTTCCGGAATGTTGTTGGAAGATGGCAGGTCCAATATGGATTATGCCATGAACTACATGATGCTAATCTGATGCTATCATCGAGTTAAACCTACCCTGGATAGATTTAGTTTTCCATCAAAAGCATAACTGCAGCCAAGGATGCCTGTAACCAGTCACTGATCTATAAATGCATGCACCTGTGAAAATAAATACAGGAGAAAAAAAGCTGAATGAACCACTAAAATGAAAGTCTGTATGTTGCATCTGTTATTATCAGTTTCTTTAAGAAGTCTTCCCAAAGGGAATTATGAAACATAGCATTATAAAATATAAGCATCACTTGCATTTGACTTTTTAACTTTGTCCATAGTGAGTATACAAAGGCTGAAACAGGCTCCCAATTGAAGCATCACAGAAAGTAAAACCAAAGAATAACACATGGACCAAATTTGGAAGAACTCTGAGTTCTGGTCCAAGGGATTTGAACTTAACTCCGTGTAATGAGGAGCCCTTAAATGTTTTGAAAGAGAAAGGTGCTAGAAGATTAATAGGGCAAAATATACAAATGAGAGTGGAAGGGAAGAGATGGAAGGCAAGGGAATCAGTTATTGGACTATTGCTATAATTCTGCCCGAGCTGAAGAAGTGGGACAATGAGAATGGAAAAAAGGGGACAAATGGGAGAGACATTGGGAAGGAAGAATAAATAAGGATTGGCATCCTCAGAACACGGGGAACCAACAGAGAGGGAAATTACGGTTAAAATTACAATTAGTTTTTAGAAAGGTAGTTTGGGGAACAGATTTTTCTGGGTGGAGGAGCTGTGGTACAGATAATGAGTTTAGTTTTAAATTTGCCCAAGCCCTTTTCTGTTTGGCCTCTTAGAAATTTAATGCACTATATAAAATTGAATAGAATATTCAGTATAGAAATTGAATGCAGTATATAAAATGGGAGTTAACCACGAGTTGTCCCTGACACTTGAAAAGTACTCCCCCAGACACATACGGTAAAGAGAAATATAAAAACTTACAGTAATCTTCATCCATCGCCTGTGATAGGACTAACACATCCAAAGAAAGAATGGCTCCTTGGAAAGGGGTTGTTCAGTGGTGAAATAAAGGCAGTGGTGAGTCCTGGAGGCAAAGTTTGGTTGGTTCAGAAGCACTGCTTGGAATGGGGGAGGCCTCAGGTCTGGTGTGATTAGCAGACAGGGCCCAGTGTGTTGATGGGTGGCCCTGCCAGGCTATTGTAACCTGATGCCATTTCGTAGCTGGCTCTAGTTGCATGCTCACCAAATCAACTTTTTAAGTATAATGTGGGTATCCACATAGTTTCTCTGTGGGAAGAAAAATTCCTTATGAATAACACATTCTTTTTCATTGTCAGTCATTAAGTGGTTGCTCTTGAGTTTCCATGGTATTAAGTCATCATCTTCCATCTGTCCAACCCCGAGGGCACAGGCAAGCCTGGATTTTCTTGTTGGTAATGGTGAGCACCAGTCCTGGCCTGGTGGTGACCTACCAGATCAAGGCTCCTGGAAAGACCTCAGGGTAGATAGGGAGCTGACCTTTCTCCTGACATGTTCTGACTTTTCTCTGAACTCTTTTGAAGTGTGAATACTCCATAAGTCAGAACATACCAGCAATCAGGAGTCCAATGACAAGGTCTTCAGTTGGGTAGGAGAGCTGTCACAGACTCTAAGGATTCATACCCAGGACACTTTTCTACTTGGAGAACTTATGGCATCACTTAAATCCTGCTTACTTTGTCAGCTCTGCAGGTATGTATATGTGATTATAAAGTTCCCCTTAATTATAATAGAAAAATAATGAGGAAGCAAAAAACAGTTAATGTCTCTACACAGAGGTAACTATGGGTTTGCATTTTGGCATATTTCCTCTTAGGCAATTTCATTTTTAGTTTCAAATTGTATGCAATTTTAAAAGCTTCATTATCTGGTTCCCAATTCTGGCATAGATTAGAAGCAGCAATTTAGAGAAAGAGAAGAGAAAGAAAAGTCATAAAAAGTAGACCCAATTTGTTAAAGTGTACCCAGCTCTGGAGTCTGGGATCAGTAACTGCATTGCAATTGGTACAATAATACATTTATACCCTGACGACCTCAAATTGCCATTAAATGATTAAATTTCATTCGGCATACTTCTGTCAGAAATATAAAGAGTGTACTTTTGAACTACATCATTCAAACTGGTTAAAATACATTAGGAGTAAACTCCTAGCTGTCTGAGAGACTTGGCTTTGTGGTATTTTCTCTTTTCTCTGGGTTCTAAATAGACAAGGCACAGTTAAAGCTACTAGTTGCTTTTGGAGCATCCGTTTCCCCCTTCTCCCACTATGTAGCAGCCACATTCTTGCTGGGATGGACTACATGTCTTGCTCCAGAGAAAGGTTTTGGTTGCACTAAGCTAGTCATGATAATCACATCAATTCAGGTGTCATCTGCTACAGTAACTGATTCAGGAATCAGCTGATATCTGTGCCCTAAACCAACAACTCATAGCATTTCTTTGACTGCTGTGATCATATGGCGGACATAGATGGTGACCCCAATTAGTCAGAATAAACCCTTCCCCTCTGTTCAATGGCTATGGAAGAGGAGTTTCCATCTTTAGTCATTTGAGATTGTGTTTGAGCCTTAAAATTGCTGCGACTATTTTGTTACCATGTGCTATGGTTTAAATATTTGTGTCTGTCCAAAGTTCATGTTGAAACTGAACCAAATAATGCAATAGTTTCCTGATGGTTTTAGAAGGTGATTAGGTCATGAGAGCTCCACTCTTAGTAATGGGATAAGGGCTCTTATAAAAGAGCTCAAGGGAAGGAGCTTTTCCTTTTCTCCCCTTCCATGAGGTGAGGATGTGGCAAGTAGGGCCATCTTGAATTCAAAAAGCAAAATTTCCAACCTACTAGTACCTCCATCTTGGACTTTCCAGAACTGTGATAAATATATTACTTATAAATTACCCAATCTAAAATATTTCATTATAGTATCATTAATAGACAAAGACACCAAAAAAGGAGAAAGATTATGTGAAAACTAATGCAACTCTTGGAAGAGAATGGAGCTAGAGAAATTAAAAGAAGCTAGAATCCTTAAATTCCCTCTATATCTAAGGTTAAGACAATAATTTCCATCTGTGTCTGGGCTTTGTTGATTTCTGTGTCCTGTTACTTGGAATACGAAGTACAAATGTTTTCCCATGTTTTGCTGGAGGCAATGGTAGGCTGTGAGCACATAAATGGCCTATAGTTTTGCCACGTGTATGGATCTCAAGTTCAGGACAGCAGTCAGGCTTGGGCTTGAGCCACATGTAGCTGATGGTAGAGTGGCAACCAGGAACTGCCCAATAGGTAAATATTGCGTGAATGTATTTGGAATAGTTGGAATGGGTTGAGACTTTCTGGGAGAAAAGACCGAGGTGAAACACCTGAGCACTGAAACTCCAGGGAGCCTCAAGATGAGAAATTAGAACTAGCAATGGGGCCACTGCAGAGACAGGGAGAGAAGCAGAGTGTGGTCATGCCAGTGAGAAGAGTGTCATGAAGAAACTTGTGACCTGTACTGTCAGACGGTTTGGAGGCACCAAGGTAATCTTGAACAAGACAAACTTGATAATTTGGAGATGGTAACTTGGTGAAATGCCCAGAAACAAATAGTAAATGACATTGAATGTTACTAAACAGTGTTTCCCATAGATACTGGTCCAACAGAATAGAGAGTCACAGCAACAGATACAAAATGAATTTATTTTTCTGTTTCTGCTTCTATTTCCTCTTTAGAAAAACCCAGAATTTAGAAATTCTTGACACATTTCTAGGGACTCAGGAGTTTCTTATGTTCATTACAAACCACTGGTTGTCAAACAATAGCCATGATTTTTCTCCTCTTGCTTTAGAGAGATAGGTGACATAGGCAAAGGCAGAAGGTCACTTCTAGAAGGTCTGGTCACTTTCTATAATGTGTGGCATTCACATTGGCATTCCTGAGTCATAGTCCTCAGCCCAAGTTCAGAAATCACACTTTTCCAGCCTATGTAAGGTAGGAGGGACCTTTTGGGCAGCCTGGCATTCCCCAAGCTCTCAGAAGCTTGTTTCCTATAGGCCCATTTGTCAAATTTTAGACTGCAATACAATCATCAAGAGATAAGAATGCTTGGATTGGCAGAAATTTGACGAGCAAAGAATCCAAGCACTTGGAGTGGTCCATTCAATGAGTGCCTCCCAGCTAAGACAGATGGAGGCACTCTAGGGATGGTGTCACGAAATTCAAAATCTTAGTGTTTAATCAGAATTTCTTTTCCTCTAGGCAACACTTGCATAATTATTTGTCAACATTTTCTTCCTCTGGGATCCTATTTTTTTCTCCGGCTTCTGTAGCTGATCATCTTCTATTCATGTGGTTTCTTCCAAACACGAGTCTGATATACTTGATTAGGATTCTGCTTGCAATCAAATGCCAGTTCTACCTTCTGCAAACTGCTCTCAGTCACCTTGATTAGAGTTTTGCGTGTTCGCAAATATTCCCTTCATGCGTTTTTCAAAACAACTGTTGAAGTTGATTCCCACAGTCAAAATGTGATGCAGATAATTTCTATTTCATTCCATAAATACTTAACATATACCTACTACGTGCCAGGTCCTGTGCTAGATACTGGGATGCTAATTATTAGTAAGGAAGTCACAGTCTGGCCTGTCTGTCTTATCTTCCCGTGATGAGCACTAGGGGATATTTTCTCCTCATTTCTTGGTATGATGATAGTTCTTGTTGCCACTGGAGCTGAGAATGGCTAAGTCTCCAGAGGGCCATTGATGTCCCTGTGTCACTACAGTTTGGATCTTGAATGCCTCCCAAAGGTCTGTGTGCTAAAGACTTGATCCCTAAGGTGGCACTATTGGGGGACAGGAGGCTCTTTCAGAGTGGGGACTTGCTGGGAGGTCCTTAGACACCTGAAGGAGAGGGTGAGATCTTGGACCCCCTGTTTTTTTAATCTCTTTTGGCTTCCTGTACATGAGGTGAGAGGTTTTGCTCCACTCTGCCCACCTACCATGATGTGCGGCTCTGCCACAGGCACAAGCAACAAGGCCAGGCCATCATGGGCAGGAACCTCCAAAGCTGTGAGCCAAAATAAATCTTCTCCTCATAATGAATTATGTTGAAAAGTTCATGATAGTGATGGTAAGATGATGAACATATCTGTCATGATCAGGTTTGCTTGTTGATGGCTTTACTGATCTCTGCTTTCCTGCCAGAGGGTGCGCTATGGTTAGCCAGGGCTATGAGACCCCAGGGTTCCATTTTCTTATGGCTTGGAGCTGACAGCTTTAATGCCAAGGTCTCTGCTCATAATCTTCTGGCTATTTTAGCATTTCTCACTCTTTTATTGTCACCCTCTTTCTAGGACCTCTTGCTCCCACCTTATAAGTAAAATGTACATCTTGAATTTTTATTCCTGTGGCATGAGTTATTTCTCAGGAAATTCTTTTTTTTTTTCCTGCTGCAAATAGACTCCTTGCTTGCCTGTTCCATTATTCTTCCATATAGAGAAAGATATTCCAAGTTCCTCAATACACAAACTGTAAGGTCAAGCCAGTGCACCCGTAACAGATTAATTTGATTCTATCAACAATATATATTGAGTATATATATTCATACATATGGAAAATTGATGCAGGGGTTAGTAAAGGACTTTTAGAGATCAGAAGGAAGAACAAAGGGGAGGGCGCTAAAAAGAGGAAAAAATGAAAGGGGAAGAACAGAATAAAGAATAAGTTCCAACGCAGAACTCATCAAGTTAGGTATAGTATTAAAAAACCTTAATAATGAAAGGTAGAAGAAATTGATGGAAATAAATAATGGTTTACAGTTTCCCCAAGACCCTTACATGTCTTTTGGACTGTGTGTTATGTAAGCATGACTTTCATTCTAGAATATATGAAAAGAAACAAAGCCATTAACTGCCAATAGATATGCTGTCGCTGGAATATGCAGCATAACATTTAAAGCGACAATTAAAACCTAGTATTAGAAACATCATTTAAATACACTTACAAATGGGCTTTTATTTCTGGGTGTAGAAAAGTTATTTTTGCAGATGTCTCGGGGCGCTAGGCAGAGCCAAATGAGCATTAACCATTTCTGCCACCCATGTGTGAAAGTAACAGGACAGAAACTGCTTAGAGTGCGTAGCAAAGCTGCCACATCAGCGGGGAGAGCAGCAGGCTTTGCACATCATTGAGAGGCAGCGCCCCACGCTGTGAGACGCAGGCCCCCACTGTGAGATGCTGAGCCGTGGGTTTGCTGGCTTTGTTGTATTGCGAGGCTGTCTGCATTCTGTGATTCAAGCAATAAGCAGCAGAATCTATGAAATGAGGACAGGTGCATTGAAGGCATCTTGTAGCTTTCGTTTGCACATATTTAAAGTGCTTAGAAGTAAGAGTTCCTGGTTTATGCCTTCTGCCCTTCTATTGTGTTTAATCAGTTACAAAGCTTATCTCTGCCTTGGGAGGCAGTAACTGGGAGGAGGATCTTTGTATTCAGAAAAAAAAAAAAAGGACATGTTAGAACCACTGTTGTAAGGGGTCTTGTACATATGGAACGGCTTCTAGTGTGTGGAAAGAAACAGATCCAGGAAGGCCATTTCTTCCCGAGCTCCAATCTTACTGTATGTTTAACTGCACACCTTTAAGCAAAGTCCCTGCCATCCAACTATAGAGGCAAAGAGTTGCCAGAGAAAGCAATGCTTCTGGACTATTCAGTAATGTTCTCTGTTGGAGAAAAGGGCTTGAACATCTCCCGCGTTGTCTTTCACCTGGAGACTTTGATCCAGATGCAGTGAGACGACCGAAGACAGAAATGATTCTAAGACAGTGGAATCAAGCTGTCCCTGAAATTCCCAAATAATACCAGATGATGCATGCCACGTTGCCTCTCTTCAGTTGTAAGTAACAAAATTTCAGCCTGAAGAGGTAAACAATGGATTGTGGGGAGATGATCCGGCAAAGCAGGGTCCTGGTTTGCAAAGATTGCTGTCAGGTGCCTGACTCCCTCCATCACTCAACTTGCTTTAAGAAAAAGCAAGTGTTGACCATTGTTAGGTCTCTCTGAACTGCTGTAAGCTTTATCCCTTCTCCTTGGCAACACTGGTAGGAACAGTGTCTGACTTTCCCAGTGGAGCCAGACTCCATTTGCAAGCAGATGCTCTTTGGTCCAAATGGGGACATAACATCCTCTCCTGAACCTGTTACTTGGATGGGCAGAGCCTAGGTCATGTGCCCACTTTCCCCCTCAGCAGATTAGGCCCAGCCCTACCTGCAACAATGGTCTGAGCGTGAGAGGGGGCTGACTGAAAAAACAAACACACACAGTCAAAATCCAGAAAACGTAAACAAGCAGAAACCAACTTATGTTCATGGATAGAAGGGCTTAATCTCATAAAAATGTCAAATTTCTAAAGTGAAAATAAAAATGGAAGGCTAGCTCAATAAAAGTACCAATGAATGTTTCCTCTAGAGCTAGGCTAATTGAATCTCAAGACAATTTGAAAAATAAGCAAAACAGGAACAAGTAGGTAAATGCTAAAATGAAGAGCAATGGAAGAAACCATGCTTATATTTCCATTAATGTTTGTAATATTAGCCATTGCAGACAGTAGAGCAGAGTATTCGCCATACATATCCTTGTGCCTATGTGAAAGAATTTTATCTAAGTAGGGCCAGGGATTTAGCTCAGTGGTTTGCTGCCTGCCTTGCAAGTGCAAGGTCCCGAGTTCGATCTCCAGTACCAAAAAAAAAAAAAAAAGAACTTTATCTAAGCATATCCTTAGAGAAGGAATTAATGGGCTTAGGCTATATGCATCCACCAAATAGTTCTCTCTTTGAAAATTCTAAAGGTTTAAAGCATTAACTACAGTGTGGCTTATTATATATTTTTATCAATAAATATTTCCCAAATATAACTTATGTAATTATCAAAGCACTGGAACTGATACAACCCACCCCACAGAGCAACTGGGGAGTTGAGTTTAACTCCACAATTAATATAATGAGAGTCTAAAGGCAATAGACATTGAGATGCTGCTAATTGGACCTCCAATGTCTTTTCAGCAGGAAATCTTTTAAGTCTTGGCTGACCTTTGTCTGCTTTGATCATTTTAGTTCTTTGTGGCCCGTCATCGCCACTCTGGTTCCCTTCCCACCCTTCTCTAATTGATCAATGACTTGTTGCAATCCTTTAAGGCTTGAAAAGAGTTCTGAGACTCTTTAAAGTTTTCTTAAAATCCACATTTGACTGAGTTTTGTGTTTCAAGCTTCTAGCACAGAACTTGGCAAATAGAAGACCTTCTGTTCAACTGAAGTCTTCATCAATTATAGTTTATAGCTTTAACTATCCCTGACCTTATTTGCATAGCTGCATGCAAAGTTCCATACTGGAGCTTCCAATGCATGTTTGGAAATAGGGTTGCCAGATGGTTCCAACAAAAATACTAGGATCACTCAAGAAATTAAAAAAAAAAACTTGACCACAAACCAAAAATACGCATGTGTGCAGTGAAAAGCAGTTTGTGGCTGACATTCCATATTATATTTTATGTTCTACATTTGATCGGTTTTGATCAAATATTTATTTTTTAAGAACATGCTCTGTTTTCAAACAAGTGAATAATATATTTGAAGAAAGCAAGATTGCGGAGCCAACACTTAATGTGCTATGCTAATTGGTTTGTATATTAACTGTGACCAGTACTGATTTTGTAGAAGCCTTCCTTTAAGGTTTATTTTGGAACATTTTTCTGAGCATTATGCAAGCCAGGATAGCATTTTATAGCTTAATTTATATTTTCCACTGAATTTTAATGTTCATATATCTTTATATGTGTATTTTATCTATTATTGTCTAACAAAGCGCTCCAAACTCTTTAGGTTTATAAAACTAAGCACTCTTACCTCTCATAAGGTTTATGTGTTTTGGGGATCAGGAAGATGGCTTGGCTGGGTAAAGGACTTTCTCATGGGGCTGAGTCCGGTGTGTGCTGGACAGCAGCACAGGAAGAGTTAACTGGGGCTGGATCGCCACTGCTTGGTGGTCCTGGCAGGTTGGTCCCGCTGGGGCCTGCGCCTGGTGGGCTCTCCTTATACCTGCTTCAGGGTAGCTGCAGAGCCATGGTTCCTGTGGCGAGCAATCAGCAACTCCACAGAGAACTTCTTTTTCTTTTTTAAGCTTTTTTTGAACTTTATTTTTCTTTTTTAAAAAAATTTTATTTTATTGGCACATTTTAGGTATACAATATAATGACATTCATCATTGGGAATTTGCACCTTTACATAATCTCTCTTGATTCTTATTTTTCCCCCTTCCCCTGCCCTCCCTTCAACCCCTCCATTCCTCCCTATTTACAAAGACTTTGTTTCCATTTTTCATTTTTTCATGTTAATTCCATTCCCTTCTTTCCTTTCCCCTACCCCTCTCACTTCCCCTTCCCCTTTGCTCCTTTTCTTCCTATTTCACATAATCTATTATACCTTTTAGTCCTTATTTACACTTTCAGTTGCTCACACTAGAGAAACTATTTGGTATTTACACGTGTGTGTCCTATTTATTTCACTTAAGGGTATCGCCTCAATGTGCATCCATTTAGCTGTAAATGTCTCTAATTTCTCATTTCATGGCTGAGTAGTACTCCATTTTATAAAAAAACCCCACATGTTCTTTATCCAGTCTCCAGTTGACGGGCAATTGGGCTGCTTCCAAGTTTTAGCTATTACAATCTGTGCTGCTATGAACATGGGTGCACAAATGTCACTGTGGTATGATTCTTTTAATTCTTTGGGGAAGATACCCAGCAGGGGAATAGCAGGGTCAAATGGGACTTCCAGTCCTAGTTCTTTGAGGTATCTCCATTCTGATTTCCACAGAGGTTGCACCAGTCTACACTCCCACCAGCAGTGGACAAGGGTTCCTCTTTCCCCACACCCCTGCCAGCATTTGTTATTGCTTGATTTCTTGATAGCAGCCATTCTTTCTGGGGTGAGGTGGAATCTAAGCGTTGTTTTCATTTGCATCTCTCGAATGACAGTGATGTTGAACATTTTTTCATGTATTTATTTGCTATTTCTATTTCTTTGTCTCAGAAATGTCTGTTCATTTCAGATGCCCATTTTTGGATTGGGTCTTTAAATTTGGAAGTCTGAGTTTTTAAAGAGCTTTATAGATTCGAGATAGTAGACCTTTGTCTGAGGGACTGCTGGTGAAAATTTTTTCCCTCATTGTGGGTTGTCTCTTCATTCTGTTGGTGGTTTCTCTTGCTGTGCCAAAGCTTTTTAGTAAGAAGAGATCCCACTTGTTGTTTGTTTGTGCTAGTTCACGAGCAACTGAGGATTTGCTCATAAAATCTTTTCCTACACCAGTGTCTTCAAGAGTTTTACCTAAACTCTCTTCCAGCTGGTTTAGTGTTTCTGTTTTAATATTTAGATCTTTAATCCATTTCAATTTTAGGTTAGTGCACGGTGAGAGATTTAGGTCTAGTTGTAGTCTTTGGCAGGTTGAAACCCAATTTTTCCAGCACCATTTATTAAAGAGGCTATCTTTCCTCCAGTGAGAGGGTTGGGCTCCTTTGTCAAAGATGAGGTGGCTGAGTGTGTCTGGAGGTGTTTCTGCATCTTCTAATCTGTTCCACTGGTCCTCAGGTCTGTTTCTTTGCCAGTACCATGCTGTTTTTATCACAGTAGCTTCATAGTATAGTTTCAAGTTAGGGGTTGTAATACCCCCTGCCTTGTCTCTGTTACCTAGAATTGCTTTTGCTCTTCTGGGTCTCTTCTTGTTCCAAATGAATTTTTGGATTGTTGTCTCAAGGTCCATGAAGTATGCTGCTGGGATTTCAATTGGGATTGCACTGAATCTATATTGTACTTTTGGAAATATGGCCATTTTCACTATGTTGATCCTTCCTACCAGGGAGCAGGGGATGTCTTTCCATTTTCGTATATCCTCTTCAATCTCTCTTTTCAGAGTGCTATAGTTTTAAGAGAAGAGGTCTTTGATTTCTTTTGTTAGGTTGATTCCTAGGTATTTCAATTTTTTGGATGCTATTGTGAAAGGAATTGTTAGCCCTATTTCTCTCTCAGTGAGTTTGTTGTTCGTGTGGAGGAAAGCTATTGATTTTTGTGTGTTGACCTTGTAACCAGCTACTTGACTGAATTTGGTTATTAAGTCTAGAAGACTTTTGGTGGACTTCTTGGGGTCTTCTATATAGAATATCATGTCTTCTGCAAATAATGACAATTTGACTTCTTCTTTACCTATCTTTATTCCTTTTATTTCTTTCTCTTGTCTAATTGCTGTGGCTAATGTTTCCAAAACTATATTGAACAGGAGTGATAATAGTGGACATCCTTGTCTTGTTCCTGATTTTAGTGTGAAGGATTTTAGTTTTTGACCATTTAGTATGATATTGGCTGTTGGTTTTTCACAGATGGCTTCTATCAGTTTGAGGTAGAGACCATCTATTCCAATTTTTTGTAGGGTTTTTATCATAAATGCATGTTGGATTTTGTCAAATGCTTTTTCTGCATCTATGGAGATAATCATATGGTTTTTGTCCTTAGCTCTATTGATATAGTGTATTACATTGATTGATTTGCATATTTTGAACCATCCCTGCATCCCCGGGATAAATCCCACTTGGTCAGGGTGTATGATCTTCTTGATGATCTTCTGCATTCTGTTTGCCAGTATCTTATTAAGGATTTTTGCATCTATGTTCATTAGTAAGATTGACCTATAGTACCCTTTTTTTGGTTGGGTCTTTCTCTGCTTTGGGGATCAAGGTAATGCTTGCTTCCAGGAATGAATTTGGGAGTATTGCTTCCCTTTCAATTTCATTGAAGAGTTTAAACAGTAGTGGCAGTAGTTCCTCTCTAAATGTCTTGTAGAATTCAGGAGTGAAGCCATCAGGACCTGGGCTTTTCTTAGTAGGCAAGTTTTTAATTACATTTTCAATTTCATTGATTGATATTGGGTTGTTCAGAATTTTTAGGTCTTCTTCTTTCAACTTTGGTAATTCATACTTATGTAGGAATCTGTCTATTTCTTCTGTGTTTTCCATCTTATTGCCATATAGATTCTCAAAGTAGGTATTGATGATCCTTTGGATTTCTGCCAGGTCCACTGTAATTTCACCCTTTTCATTCCTAATTGCATGGATTTGGGCCTTTTCTTTCTTTTTTCTGATAAGGTTGGCTAAGGGTTTGTCAATTTTGTTTATTCTTTTGAAGAACCAACTCTTGGCTTCATTGATTTTTTTGTATTGTTCTCTTAGGCTCCATTGCATTGATTTCTGCTCCTTTTTAATATTTTTTAAAATTTTTATAATTTCCTCCCTTGTATGAGCTTTGGGTTTGTTCTGCTCTTCTTTTTCTGGAAGCTTGAGTTTCAGCATTAGGTTGTTTAATTGGGCTCACTCTGTTTTCCTAATATGAGTATTCACTGCTATGAATTTCCCTTGTAAGACTGCTTTCATAGATTTTGATATGTTTTATCGTCATTGTCATTTAATTGAAGGAACTGTCTGATTGATTTCTTCTTTAATTTCGTCTGTGACCCATTGGTTATTCAGAAGCGTGTTGTTCAATTTCCATGTGTTTATGAAATTTTTGAGGTTTCTTTTGCTATTCTTCTCCAATTTTATCACAATATGGTCTGATAATATACAGGGGATAAATTGAATTCCTATGCACTTACCTAAATATGTTCTATGAGTGAGTATGTGATCTATTTTGGAGAATGACCCGTGTGCAGCTGAAAAGAATGTGTATTCTGATTTTGTGGGGTGGAACATTCTGTAAGCATATGTTAAGTTCATTTGTTCAGGAGTTTGAGTTCTAGTATTTTGCTGCTTGTTTTTTGTCTAGTTGATCTATCTATTTGTGACAGTGGGGTATTGAGGTCCCCAACTACTGTTGTATTAGTGCTTATATGATTTTTCATGTCCATTAGTATTTGTTTTATATAGTTGGGTGCACTAGTGTTTGGTGCATAGATATTCATGATTGTCATCTCTTCCTCTTGGATTGTTCCATTTACAAGGATGTAGTGTCCTTCTTTGTCTCTCTTAATCAGTGTTGGTTTGAAATCCACTTCATCTGCAAAGAGGATAGCTACTCTTGCTTTTATGGGGGTTCCTGTTGCATGGAATATTGATTTCCACCCATTAACTTTCAGTCTATGAATTTCCTTTTGAATTAAGTGTGTTTCTTGTATGCAGCATATTGTTGGATCTTGCTCCTTGACCCATTCTGCCAGTCTATTTCTTTTGACTGGTGAATTGAGACCATTAACATTGGTGGTTATAACTGATACATATTGACTTATCATTGTCATGACTTTTTCTTTTTGTTGGATTCTCTCCTTTGCTTTTAATTTCTTGTCATGCCTGATGGATATATTCTGCTGGGCTTCCTGGGGCTGTGATCCTCATTGTCTTTTCCTAGGATTTTGTCTAAAATGTTGGAATGCTGGTTTGGTATTCACGAAGTTCCTAAGATGCTCTTTGTCATGAAAGTATCTTATCTCTCCATCCATTTTGAAAGATAGTTTTGCAGGGTATATCAGTCTGGGTTGGAGGCTGTTTTCCTTTAGGGCTTGAAATATGTCACTCCAAGCTCTTCTAGGCTTGAGGGTTTGCATTGAGAAGTCTGCTGTGATTCTGATAGGCTTTCCTTTGTATGTGATTTCTTTCTTTCCTCTGATTGTAGAAATTTGTTCTTCCATTGGGTTTCCAGAATCTTAACAATTATATGCCTATGTATAGATTTTTTTTGATCAAGACTAGTTGGAGTCCTATATGCCTCACTTATCTGTATGTCCAGTTCTTTTCCCCTGCTTGGGAAGTTTTCTGCCATCACTTCTGTGAACAGTTTTTTATGTCATCTGCACTCTCTCTTGTTTCTTCATTGACTCTAATCAGCCTTATGTTATTCTTCTTTGCATCGTCTAGCAGCTGCTGGATTGATTTCTTATGGTCCCTTAGAATTTTGAAGCAATTTTTCTTTTCCTGGTTGCTAATTGCAATCTTATCTTCTATATTTGAGATTCTGTTCTCACATTGGCTCATTCTGCTGTATAGCCTTTCAATGGAGTTTTTAATCTCCTGGAAATCTCTTTGCATGTTTTATGGATTCTGTTTGTTTCCTATATTGGGATTCCATCATGTTCCTCAGCTCCTTTATTTTTTTATCTGTGTCCTCTCTAGATTTATTAATCACGTCTTGCACTATGGGTACAATCTCTGTTGTTATGTGAGAAATTATTTCGATTTCATTTTCTCCAGGTCCTCTTTTGTTGCCAGTTCAGGGAGTCCAGGTGGTTGAGTATCAGAGTGCTCCATCTCATTTCTCTTTGGGGTTTCTGTAGGTGATCTGGAAGTCTGGTTCTGAGGCTTGTTTACGTGTCTTCTTATTTCCACGGGGGGTTGGGGGCTGGGGGACATGGGGGGTGCTGCTGTTGCCCACACAGCTCACCTCCTCTGTGCTGGGAGTGATGGTAGGTTGGCCCGGAGGCCTCCTACTCTGCACTGCGAGCTCTCATGGAGAACTTCTTGATGGGCTACTTACGAGTGCTTATGTGTATGACATGGGAAAAATTTAGAACTAATGCTATATGCAGTTAGAGGAATCATTTCTATATCATGATTTTCTGAAGCCAGAGTCACTGGCATTGTTTGCCAACTTTTTTTGTGTCTTATTTCAAAGCCATCTTCAAGACAATCTGATGAGATGAATACCATCATTTTTTTTTTTTAATGTATAGATCAGTAAATTGAAATAGTGTTTTTTTCCTCAGGTAATTGCTCCATGGAGCTAAAATTTGAATTTAGGCCACTGACTCTGAAGCATATACTCAGGCTACCTTCTCTCCTCTTTGGGTTTTATTTCTTTAAAAATAAAAAAACCCCTCCATTTTATTATGAGAATTCATTTTATTATTTTGAATGTTCAATGAAGCAGACTGAATAATTTTAGGACCCAAATGTACTAAAAATCCAATTCTACAATAACCTAAGGCCATTCATCTCATCTACATCTTCCTCTCCCATATTTATTTTGAAGGAAATCTCTGACATCATATAATTCAATCTATAAACATATAAGCATGACCCCCTAAAAGATAACAGAAACACAAATACAATCAGACCTAAAAAATAGCATTCATTTTTATTACCATCAAATATTGTCATTAATTTCTAATTATTTCAAAAATAATATTCCTTTTTAAAATGAATTTTATTTGAATTAAAATTTAAATAATGCCCACACACAGTGATAGATTATCATTCAGTATTTTGATCTATGTGCTCCCCTTTATATTTTTACGGTTGTTTATGAACATGTATTTCCAGGATTTGTCTATTTTAAACAAAGCTGTGCTGTATGTCCTTGTACTTATTTTTCTGGCAATTGATGTTCCATGTCTCCATCCACTTGAGTGCTTTTTTTTGCTGATTTTTAAGAATTGTTTAAGCTCTTTAAATGTTAAAGAAAGCACTTCATTTTCTGACATATGTGTTACAAATGTTTTTCTCCAATTGGTTATATTTCTTCTTTTTTTTTGTATTAAATTCTTTTATTGGTACATTGTAGGTATACAACACAATTACATTTCTCATTGGGAATTGTACTTTTATATAATGCATCTTGGTTCTTATTTTTTCCCCATTCCTAGCCCTCCCTTCACGCCCTCCACCCTTCCCTATTTACAAAGACTTTATTTCCATTTTTTCCATTTCTCATCATTTTTTCCTTTCCCTGCTTTCCTTTCCTCTGTGCCTCCCACTACCCCTACCCCTTTGGACCTATTATTCCTATTTTACATTATCAATTATTCATTCTAATCATTGGTACATTTTAGGTATGCAATATAATGACATTCATCATTGGAAATTTGCACCTTTACATAGTCTCTCTTCGTTCTTATTTTTCACCCTTGGCCAGCCCTCCCTTCAACCCCTCCATTCCTCCCTATTTACAAAGATTTTGTTCCTATTTTTCCATTTTCTCATATTAATCCCATTTCCTTCTATCCTTTCCCCTAGCCCTCCCACTTCCTTCCCCTTTGCCCCTTTTGTTCCTATTTCACATTATCTATTATACATTTAGTCCTTATTTACACTTTCAGTTTCTCACACCAGAGAAACTATTTGGTATTTACACATGTGTGTCCTATTTATTTCACTTAAGAGTATTGCTTCAATGTGCAGCCACTTAGCTATAAATGTCTCTAATGTCTCATTTTTTATGGCTGAGTAGTACTCCATTTTATAAAAAAAGCACATTTTCTTGATCCAGTCTCCAGTTGATGGGCATTTGGGCTGTTTCCAAATTTTAGCTATTACAAACTGTGCTGCTATGAACATGGGTGCACATATATCACTGTGGTATGATTCTTTTAATTCTTTGGGGAAGATCCCCAGCAGTGGAATAGCGGGGTCAAATGGGATTTCCAGTCCTAGTTCTTTGAGGTATCTCCATACTGATTTCCACAGTGTTTGCACCAGTCTACACTCCCACCAGCAGTGGAGCAGGGTTCCTCTTTCTCCACAGCCCCACCAGCATTTGTTATTGGTTGATTTCATGATAGCAGCCATTCTTTCTGGAGTGAAGTGGAATCTCAGCATTGTTTTCATTTACATCTCTCAAATGACCAGTGATGTTGAACATTTTTTCATGTATTTATTTGCTATTTCTACTTTGTCTGAGAAATGTCTGTGCATTTCAGATGCCCATTTTTGGATTGGGTCTTTAAATTTGGGAGGTCTGATCTTTTTAAGTTCTTTATAGATTCGAGATAGTAGACCTTTGTCTGAGGAAGAGCAGGTGAAGATTTTTTTCCCACATTGTGGGTTGTCTCTTCACACTGCTAGTGGTTTCTCTTGCTGTGCAGAAGCCTTTTAATAAGAAGAGATCCCATTTGTTGAATGTTTGTGCTAGTTCATGGGCAACTGAGGTTTTGTTCATAAAATCTTTTCCTACACCGATGTCTTCAAGGGTTCTACCTAACCTCTGTTCCAACTGGTTCAGAGTTTCTATTTTAATATTTAGATCTTTAATCCATTTTGATTTTAGTTTAGTGCATGGTGAGAGATACAGGTCTAGTTTTAATCTTTGGCAAGTTGAAGCCCAATTTTTCCAGCACCATTTATTGAAGAGGCTATCTTTCCTCCAGTGAGGGTGTTTGGCTCCTTTGTCAAAGATGAGATGGCTGAGTGTGTCTGGCATTGTTTCTGCATCTTCTAATCTGTTCCACTGGTCCTCAGGTCTGTTTCTTTGCCAGTACCATGCTGTTTTTATCACAGTAGCTTTGTAGTAGAGCTGCAGGTTGGGGATTGTGATACCCCCTGCCATGTCTCTGTTACCTAGAATTGCTTTTGCTATTCTGGGTCTCTTCTTGTTCCAAATGAATTTTTGGATTGTTTTCTCGAGGTCTATGAAGTATGCTGCTGGGATCTCAATTGGAATTACATTTAAGCTATATAGCAGTTTTGGAAGTATGGCCATTTTCACTATATTAATCCTTCCTACCCAGGAGCAGGGGATGTCTGTCCATTTTCTGATATCATCTTCAATCTCTCTTTTCAGAGTGCCATAGTTTTCAGAGAAGAGGTCTTTGATTTCTTTCATTAGGATGATTCCTAGGTATTTCAGTATTTGGATGCTATTGTGAAAGGAATTATTTGCCCTATTTCTCTCTCAGTGAGTCTGTCATTGGTGTAGAGGAAAGCTATTGATTTTTGTGTGTTGACCTTGTAACCAGCTACTTGACTGAATTTGGTTATTAAGTCTAGAAGACTTTTGGTGGAGTTCTTGCGGTCTTCTTTGTAGAGTATCATGTCATCTGCAAACAATGACAATTTGACTTCTTCATTACCTATCTTTATTCCTTTTATTTCTTTCTCTTGTCTAATTGCTGTGGCTAATGTTTCCAGAACTATATTGAACAAGAGTGGTGATAGTGGACATCCTTGTCTTGTTCCTGATTTTAGTGTGAAGGATTTCAGTTTTTGACCATTTAGTATGATATTGGCTGTTGGTTTTTCATAGATGGCTTCTATCAGTTTGAGGTAGAGACCATCTATTCCAATTTTTTGTAGGGTTTTTATCATAAATGCATGTTGGATTTTGTCAAATGCTTTTTCTGCATCTATGGAGATAATCATATGGTTTTTGTCCTTGGCTCTATTGATGTAGTGTATTACATTGATTGATTTTTGTATATTGAACCATCCCTGCATCCCTGGGATGAATCCCACTTGATCAAGGTGTATGATCTTCTTGATGATCTTCTGCATTTTGTTTGCCAGTATCTTATTAAAGATTTTTGCATCTATGTTCATTAGTGAGATTGGCCTATAGTTCTCTTTTTCAGTTGGGTCTTTCTCTGCTTTGGGGATCAAGGTGATGCTTGCTTCCAGGAATGAATTTGGGAGTATTGCTTCCCTTTCAATTTCATTGAAGAGTTTAAACAGTAGTGGCAGTAGTTCCTCTCTAAATATCTTGTAGAATTCAGCAGTGAAGCCATCAGGGCCTGGGCTTTTCTTAGTTGATAAGTTTTTAATTACATTTTCAATTTCATTGGTTGATATTGGGTTGTTCAGAATTTTTAGGTCTTCTTTGTTCAACTTTGGTAATTCATATGTATCTAGGAATCTGTCCATTTCTTTCTGTGTTGTCCATCTTATTGGCATATAGGTTCTGGAAGTAAGTATTGATGATCATCTGGATTTCTGCTGAGTTTGTTGTAATTTCACCCTTTTCATTCCTAATTGCATGGATTTGGGCCTTTTCTTTCTTTTTTCTGACAAGGTTGGCTAAAGGTTTGTCAATTTTGTTGATTCGTTCGAAGAACCAACTCTTGGCTTCATTGATTTTTTGTATCATTCTCTTAGTCTCCATTGCATTGATTTCTCCTCTGATCTTTATAATTTCCTCCCTTGTATGAGCTTTGGGGTTGTCCTGCTCTTCTTTTTCTAGAAGCTTGAGGTTCAACATCAGGTTGTTTAATTGGGCTCGTTCAGTTTTCCTAATATGCGTATTCACTGCTATGAATTTCCCTCATAAGACTGCTTTCATTGTCTCCCATAGATTCCGATATGTTGTATTTTCATTGTCATTTAATTGAAGGAACTGTCTGATTTCTTCTTTAATTTCCTCTGTGACCCATTGGTTATTCAGAAGTGTGTTGTTCAATTTCCACTTGTTTATGAAATTTTTTTAGTTTCTTTTGCTACAGATCTCCAATTTCATCGCACTATGGTCTGATAATATGAAGGGAATAACTTCAATTCCTTTGCACTTACTTAAATATGTTCTATGTGTGAGTATGTGGTCTCTTTTGGAGAATGACCCATGTGCAGCTGAGAAGAATGTGTATTCTGATTTTGTGGGGTGGAAGACTCTGTAAACATCTGTTAAGTTCATTTGTTCAAGAGTTCGATTGAGTTCTAGTATTTCATTACTTATTTTTAGTCTAGTTGATCTATCTATTTGTGACAGTGGGGTGTTGAGGTCCCCCACTACAATTGTATTAGTGCATATATAACTTTTCATGTCCATTAGTATTTGTTTTATATAGTTGGGTGCACTAGTGTTTGGTGCATAGATATTTATGATTGTCATCTCTTCCTCTTGGATTCTTCCCTTTACAAGGATGTAGTGTCCTTCTTCATCTCTCTTAATCAGTGTTGGTTTGAAATCTACTTGATCTGCCAAGAGGATAGCTACTCCTGCTTTTTTTCGGGTTCCTGTCGCATGCAGTATTGTTTTCCACCCTTTAACTTTCAGTCTATGAATTTCCTTTTGAATTAAGTGTGTTTCTTGTATGCAGCATATTGTTGGATTTTGCTTCTTGACCCATTCTTCTAGTCTATTTCTTTTGATTGGTGAATTGAGACCATTAATGTTGATGGTTATAACTGAAACGTATTGACTTGTTATTGCCATGACTTTTTCTTTTTGTTGGGTTCTCCCCCTTTACATTGAATTTCTTGTCATGCCAGATGGGTTCATTCTGCTTTGCTTCCTGGGGTTGTGATCCTCAATATCTGTTCCTAGGATATTGTGTAAAATTCTTTGGAGTGCTGGTTTGGTATTCACGAAGTTCCTAAGGTGCTCTTTCACATGAAAGTATCTTATTTCTCCATCCATTTTGAAAGATAGTTTTGCAGGGTACATCAATCTGGGTTGGAGGCTGTTTTCTTTTAGGGCTTGGAATATGTCACTCCAAGCTCTTCTTGCCTCGATGGTTTGTGTTGAGAAGTCTGCTGTGATTCTGATGGGCTTTCCTTTGTATGTGATTTGTTTCTTTTCTCTGACTGCTTGGAGAACTTTGTTCTTCTGTTGTGTTTCTGGAATCTTAACAATTATATGCCTATGTGTAGATTTTTTTTGATCAAGGCTAGTTGGAGTCCTATATGCCTCACTTATCTGTATGTCAAGTTCTTGTCCCCTGCTTGGGAAGTTTTCTGCCATTATTTCTGTGAACAGATTTTTTATGTCATCTGCGCTCTCTCCTGTTTCTTCATTGAGCCCAATCAGTCCTATGTTATTCTTTTTTGCATCATCTAGCAGCTGCTGGATTGATTTCTCATGTTTCCTTATAATTTTGAAGCAATTTTTCTTTTCCTGGTCATTAATTGCAATCTTATCTTCTATATCTGAAATTCTGTCCTCACACTGGCTCATTCTGCTGTGTAGACTTTCAATGGAGTTTTTCATGTCCTGGAAATCTATTTGCATCTGTTTTATGGATTCCATTTGTTTCTTATGTTGGGATTCCATCATGTTCCTCAACTCCTCTCTAGATTTATTAATCATGTCTTGCACCAAGGGCACAATTTCTCCTGTTTCCTGAGAAATTATTTCTGATTTCATTTTTTCCAGATCCCCTTTTGTTGCCAGGTCAGTGGGTCCAGGTGGTTGAATATCAGAGTGTTCCATGTCATTTCCCTTTGGGGTTGCTGTAGGTGATGTGGAAGTCTGGTTTTGAGACTTATTTATGTATTTTCTCATTTTGACTGGGGCGGGGGGCTGTTAGCACCTGTATGGACTACCTCCTCTGAGGTGGGTGAGGTGGGACAGGGGCCGGGAGCAGTGGTGGGGATGGTGACCCAAAAGCCCTTTCCTGTGGGCAGGGAGCAGCCAGAGGGATGGTGGCTGGGAAGCCCCTTCCTCTGGACCAGGAGCAGTGGGACGACAGCTCAGAAGCCCCTACCTCTGGGCCGGGAACAGTGGGACTCAGTACCTTGGTCTGGTGGTCCAGTGTCCTCTGCGCCTTTGTAATGTGGAATCAGGTGGCTGCCTGTCTGCAGTGGGGTGATTTGGTGTCTTCCGCGGGACTGGGGACCTCGGTAGGGCGTGCACAGACCAGCCTGTCTGTAGCGGGCTGATTCGGCATCTTCCGAGTGACTCCAATTGGTTATATTTCAACACGTTTTGTGGGGCTTATTTTGCTACAAAAGTTTAAAATTTGTAGTCACATTTATTAATTTTTACTTCTGTGATTTTGGGGGCTACTTTTTCTCTGGAAAGGCCTGTCCATGCCAAAATATGCCAACAAGTCATCATTTTAATGAAAAAATAATTGCTTATGTATATGTCTAACACAATGACTTTTAAGTTATTTATATATTTTATTTTCCTGAATGTATTTCAGTATAAGTGATCTGTACACAAATTTTTTTTATTTTTTGGTACTGGGGATTGAACTTGGGACCTTGTGCTTGCGAGGCAGGTGCCGGAACCACTGAGCTAAATCCCTGGCCCTGTACACAAATTTTTAAAGCAATGCCGGGGATTTAGCTCAGTGTTTTCGCCACCTGCTGCACAAGCACAAGGACCCGAGTTCGATCCTCGGTACACCCCCCCCAAAAAAGAACAAATTTTTAAAGATTATTATTAATACATGAATTTAACTATGTTGATTTGTTTTATCCATAAACAATACAATTACTTTGCTGAAATAGCCCCATCATTGGCCAAGAATTTTAAGTTGCCTCCAGAATTCCTTTCATGTGACTCTAACAGTCTTTAGGAGTTTTTTCCCACCTCTCATTTTGTATGAGAAAATGTGCTAGACTTATCTTGTGTATCTTCTGCCCTGGACTTGGACTCAGACACTTTTCCAAGGGGGCTGAAGCAAACCCAGTGACGTATTTTAAATTTTCCTGTGAAACACAGCAAAACTCAATGTCCACTGGACATGACACAAACCATTGGCACAAAGTAGTTCACATTTTCAACTTTCCATAGCATAATCACATTTTCAACAGTGATATGTGTTTTGCGGTGCTAGGTTTGTGGTTGCTTCTATAAACAAAAGAGAATTTAAAAAAATGTAGTATGTATAATTTGCTTCAAGGTTTGAAGTGTTAGTGTTGGAGAATAAAATAAAATTTATTTTTAAATTTTGTGTATTCATTTTCCAAGTGATTTACTAAGCTGTCAGGAAATGAGTAATTAGTAAATTCTTTGGAACTAAAGACTCAGTAAATGAAACTCCTGCATATTTGGAAAATTTTGGCTGGAGGTGTCACAAAAAACTCCTGAGACACCAAAAACATTATGAAAGGAGGAAGTTTGAAAGCTGGTGGATAAGACTGTCTGTATTTTATTTATTTATTTATTTATTTATTTATTTATTTATTTATTTATTTATATCTGTATGTGGCTGAGTCCAAGTTCTCTCAAAGAATATCACTGCTGCCATCTTCGAATTTACCTCTGCTCGCCTTATTAGTATGACTGCTAATTCCTGTGAGCTTGGTGGTAGCTTCCACAGTTCACTCCTCAACGTTTGAGAATCTGTTTAGCTAAAACAAGATAATGTAATATAACACTGCAAGTGTCAGAGTGCTAGGCAGGTAAAACATCAGCACAGCTCATTCAGCTAGCTTGCACTAGGGTTGATATGTGGTGTTCATCAATGTGTGGGGGCTGATTTCCTTCCTGAAAAGCCATGTCAGCAAATGTAACTTTAGATGAACTTGGCTGCTGTATGGGGCACAGGTGAACTGTGATACATGGCACTATGCTGAAGTCAAATGAACCCATGTAGGAGTCACTGTGGCCTGGGTGACACTGTAACCTTCCCTCAGGACATGTTAGAAATTCAGTGTCCACAGCCTGGTGTAGCATACAGGAGGGAGGGCACTGGATCAGCTGGGATATGAAATATTAAAGTTTAACTACTCGATGACTTCTCTATTGAGAGACTACAAATGGAAATGACAGTTCCAAGATATATATGCAGAACTGCTGGACTGCGGGTCCCCTTTTCGGAGACCAGCCCTCCAGAGCACTTTGCTACAGAGCCATCACTTTCTCCTGCTTGCAAGACCAACCAGTAGACCTTGGTCTGAGATAGACCAAGGAAGACCAAGGAAGACCAAAGAAGCCATGTCCTTGCTAGCACTGCCTTTAGTGATCAGCGGTGGACAGGTCTGCAGCACCTCCTCGACTCAGAGGTTGGTACCAGAAACTCTATCTGGTTAGATGGCCTGCATTTTTGAGCTTTTATAAAAATCAGAGTAGAGTACTCCGGGTAGCAGAATGCATTTGGAATAAACAGAGAGGCTTTGTTTACCCAGCTTTGCTCTACCTCCCAGGATTGTCTCCCGTGCTAGATCAGGGTTCTTCAAGGCACCAATTTGCTCTGAACATGGTCTGACGTGGAAGAGCCCAGAGAGAAGAAAGCCATTTACATTTCTAAAAACATTGAAATATCCATGGTGAAGCCATATCTCGAAAGCCTGGACGCTTTATATTTGCCAGAGCCTTTTAAGAGGGGCGGGGGGGAGTTGTTTTTTCTTTCTGGAATTCCATAATCTTCACTTTGAATATTAATGATTGTTATGGCTTGTGTTTAGATGTCTCCCTAAAGCCTTATGTGGATGAGGTGGGACTTTCTTTTTCAGAGGTGGCTGAATCTTGAATGTGTGATGCTGGGATTAAGGGCATGTGATTACTAAACCACTACATATTAGCGATTGTTTTGGCACTGCCCTAATCCCAGTAGTCTGGATGGGATAAAAGGGACAGAAAGATGCTGCTAAGGTCCCTTGTTGCTTCTGCTACTGTGTGGGAGTCATGAACTCTTTCTCCTCTGCAATGCCCCTCTGCCTTGGAGCCAGCTGATTATGGACAGAAACCTCTACACACTGTGAGCTAAATAAACCTCTCCTCCTTTAACTTTGGGTGTCTGGTATTTTGTTTCAGCAATGAGAGAAAAGTAACTAACACAGGAATTTGATACCAGAGAAGTGGGGTTGTTGCTGTGATTATACCTGAAGATACAGTTTAGGAGCCCTTAGAGCTGGCTTGTGGGAAGGGGAAGAGTTAGGAAAAATTCAGAGAGGCTGGCTGAATAAGTAGAGCTGGAGTGCCTTAGGCTGTATAGTATGGGAGATTCTGCTCAGAGCTCAGAAGACCAGAAAGCTGGTAAAGACCAGCCTCAGGAGGTTTCTTCTGGGAAGAAGGGCTGCATTGGCTGCTGGATCCCAGATGAATGCCTTGGCTGAAAGTTTGTCTGCATTTTGCTCATGTCCAGAGACTTTGGCTGAGACTGAGATTAAAGGCAGCGGACTAATTAATGTGGCCGAAGGAATTTCAAGATAGTCTAATGTTGAGGCAGTGGCATGGCCACTCTTGCGGGGTTTTAGCCAGATTTATGTTGAGAACCAAGAGCAAAGAGCTCAGCAGAATGATTTAAAACATTTTGAGTTTGGTCAGAAAGGAAGCCCCAGTAAAGCTGTGGACTGCAATGGTAGAGCAGAGGAGATCTTAATGGCTGAGAAAGAACAGGAGAATAGAAAAGATGACCTGGGGGCATCATAAGAAGCAGCAGAACCCCACCCTTCGCAGCCTCAAAATGACAAAAATGAAAGACTTTGCTTTGAGAAGAAAGTTCCAGAGGATCATGTTCCAGAATGGCAGTGACAGCCTAGAGAATTTGTTCCTTGGAATTGAATCCAGAGTGCTCAGAAATCCAGGCACTCGACCCCTACAGCCAAGAGAGAAGGAAATCTGGCTACTGCCCCAGCTGGTGGGAGACCTTGGCATCCATGAGGTGCTGGTTTTAGGTACATGCAGAATGGAAGAGCTGTGGGATCAGGAAGGCTTCCATCCAGATTTCAGAAGAAGGCCTGGGAGGCCAGGGAGGGGGCCCCTGAGAGAGCTGTGTGCAAAGCTGTGAGTGAAACCAAAGGTGCAGTGGAGATTCTGGAAGTTTGGAGAAGCTAGGAATGTGGATCATGCAAGGAGTGAGTAAAGCCAGCCCAAGAAAGAAGCTATGAGAGCTCCAACCACCAGAAGTGCTGTCTGCATGGA
This sequence comes from Heterocephalus glaber, assembly GCF_053883595.1. Classification (NCBI taxonomy): domain Eukaryota; kingdom Metazoa; phylum Chordata; class Mammalia; order Rodentia; family Bathyergidae; genus Heterocephalus; species Heterocephalus glaber. The sequence goes on from NW_028258465.1 coordinate 711,688, forward strand.
GCCACCCAAGTCCTTTGGAGTTCACAGATTGCCACAGGTTGCAGGGGATGCTGGAAGTAGGACTATGAGATTTAATGTTTGCCCTGCTGGGTTTTGGACTTGCTTTTGTCCCATTCCTTTGTATCTCCTGTTGGTAACTTTTGGACCTGGAATGTCTATCTTGTGCCACTGAATGTTGGAAATGTTTAACATTCTTTTCATTTGTACAGGGGCTCGCAGCTAAGAGTTTGCCTTAAATCTCAGAGGAGACTTTGGACTTGGACTTTTCAGTAGTGCTGGAATTGTTAGGACTTTGGCAAGTCTTGGAGATGGACTAAATGCTTTTTTTTTTGCCTAAAAAGATATGCATGAGTCTTTGGGGGGTGAGTGGTGGAATGTTATGGCTTGTGTTTGGGTGTCCTCCAAAAGCCTCAAGCTTTTTCAGCAGCGGCTGAATCTAGAGTGTGTGATTGATTTATGATGGGGATAAGCCCAAGGGCACCAGGATAAGAGTGTGAGTTACCAGCCCTAAGTAGTCTGAATAAGATAAAAGGGGAAGAAAGAGGCTGTTAAGGTCCCTTGTTACTTTTGCTACCGTGTGGGTGCCATGAGCTATTGCCTCTCTGCCATGTGCCCCCTGCCTTGGAGCCAGCTGATCATGGACTGAAACCTCCACAAACTGTGAGCTAAATAAATCCTTTACCCTTTAACTCTGGGTGTTGGGTATTTTGTCTCAGCAACGAGAGAAAAGTAACTAAGTGCCAAAGGAAGTCTCCATGCATAAAGTTTCTCCATTAACCATAAGCATGAGTGAATACTGCCCTGTCTGCCCCCTACACAGAGAAGAGCCAGGAAAGTGATTCTGTGTTGAAGGGGAGGTCAGCATCTTCAAGATCGATTTTGTCCCTAACTCCTCATTCCTCAACAAATGGAGTTTGACAGCAGCCTCCCCTAAAGTCCAGAGGACCCTACAAGACCTGTGACCCTATTTCTAGGATGTGGCCAAGGACATTGTCAGCTTCTCTGCGAATGCCCTGGCATGCTTGGTGCTGGCCAGTGAACCAGCAGCACACAGGGCAGCTCCATGTGTCCAGGTTGCAGGACTGCCACACCTCTGAGCAGGGGTCAGGAGCGGGGCTGAGGGTAAGAGGACCCAGAGGAACATCACAGCAGGGATGAGGAACATGCAGGGTTCATGGGCTGGGCCAGTGCAATTCACTGCCGGTGTACAGACATGTGGTTATTTACTTCTGTGGGCTCAGTAGTCTGGCCTTTCACATCTAGGGACCAGGTACTTCACCTGTCTCATGACTCTATGTACAAACTGTGATGGAAACATATGGTGAATGTTAATATTAAATAGTTATTACCATAAAAGACACACTGCCATTCACCCCCCTTAAAAGCCTCCCCCTGGCTGTGAACACACTTATCCCATTGCTCTTGCCATTTTCTGAAGCAGGCCTGGATGTCCTCCTTCCTGAATGTATAAGATGTGACCCAAAATATGGTCAATGTTGCTGCTGAGTGCCATCCAGTGGAAAGGCAGGCTGGTAAAAACATGACCATGTGTCCTCATCTACCTTATTCACTAGATCTGTCACCATGCCACTTCTGGGTCTTTCCCAAGGTCAGCACAAGCTTGGGAGGTAAAATTTTGAATCAGTTCAGCCAGGACAGCAAAACTAAACATACTCACAGAGAGGACTTCCAGAACTGCCTCAGAAAGTGGTGAGAACAATGGGATAAAAATGTTGGAAGTGAGGGGGAACCCAGTGTAGCTGCCACAGATAAATGAGACAGAGATTGTTCAGAGGACTCAGAGAGTAACAGTGGATGTGTGAGTCCATGCACACATGAGTGTGTGCATATGTGTGTTGCAGGTGTCAGGGAAGTGAGAGTCCAGATACACAGGGCATTATAGTCCACTGTAAGAAGTTAGATTTGAGAACTCTGACTCTTAGTAAGAGTGATACAAGAAATCAACAAGAGCTTGTAGAAGAATGGCACCCCAACTTAGGGTTAGCAGATCCCTCTGCCAGCTGTGTGAGGTGCTGGGGAATAGATTGAGAGGAACCAAGGAGACTAGGGCAGAGGTCCTTTCAATAGCCCAGGGGTGTGAGAGAAGTGTTTTGGACCATGGTGACAGGAATGAAGTTGGTAAGAGGTGGTGAGGCCCATGGGTGGATGGATAGGTGGGTGCGTGGCAGGTGGAAGTTTTGAACAGAGGGAGTGTGGAATTTTCTTTGGCTGCCACTGGCAGATTGAGAAGAGCATGATGAGGCTGTGCTGAGTTGGGGTGCCTATCAGCTACCCAAGGGGAGATCTGGAAGAAGCAGGGTAGCATGCATTTAGGGTTCAAGGGAAAAGTCTGATCTGGAGCTATACATTTGGGTGTCATAGCCAAACACTTAGGGGAAAAAACCCTACAAAAGAATGGGATCAGGTCAGGGTAACCTGAGCCAGACCAAAGGCACTGAAACAGTCTAATTAATAAAATACATAATGTAGTACTGGACTAAAATCCAAAGTATAAAATAAACATATGTGGGTATATATGAATAGACATACATGACTGAATAAATTAATAAGTAAATATATAAACAAGCCTCTTTACAGAATATGTACATTCTCTCCCGGGCTGGGCATAGTGATTAGTTCAGAAGAGGCTATAGAAAGAGAGAAGTAACTTTGTAGTGGAGAAACCTGAGAAATGCAACTTCAGACAAGTGATTATGGTCATGTGGGTATGGGGAAAACATGTATGCTCTAATACAGTGGAACGGGGGGTCACTCCTTCTGTCTACAATTCTTTCCAGGAACTCATAACACCCGCCTAATTCTAAGGAAAAACAAGACTGGCACACATTCTACAGGATACCTTGTCAGTACCTTCAAGACTATAAGGATCAGGAAAAACAAGGAAGTACAGGAAAAGTAGGGAGGTGTGGCTAATAAATGAAGGTGGACCGTAGGCTGGGTCCTGGAGTAGAAGGAGAATACTGATGAAAAAAACTGATGAAATTCTAATGAATCTGGAGACTAGTTAATAATAATATAGCAATGTTGGTTTTAAAGCTTTGCAGAATGAACTACAGTAATGAAACTTAATTTAAAAAAAAAACGCACGAAAAACAAAAAACAACTAGGAGAAATGCAAGCATCTCTTCTTATCTAGAAAAGGTCTGTCTAAGATTCCCAACAGCCGGGGCTCGGAAGTAATCCCAGGTGTCTATTGTGGCTGCAGAAATAACCTTGGACAGCACTACAACACGGAGTGGGGAGCCAGAATCAATATCAGTTGCCTTGGTTACAGGGGATTTGCTGCTTGCAAAGAGAAAAAAGTCTGGTGGATTCAGTCTTGACCACTCTACCTTTGAACTACGGAAAACAGCAGTCCTGCTCGGGGAATAATGCAGCGTCGCCTACGGACCTAGGTCGCTGAGGCTTGAAAAGGGAGATGAGTAGAGCCTGCTGCTTCCGCTTTCCACATCTTCCCTCCTGAATATGTGTTTTTCTCAACAGAGGCCCATTTTACCACAGCTCAAATTGGAGTAATTTAAGGGGATGGTTTTACATCTTGAACATGTGCTACCAGTATTATTGTAGTAGGTTATACTCATTAATTTATCAATTCTTTACAGATAAAATGTTTCTACTCCTTAAAAGAAGAATAAAAAGCAAAAGCAAAGAGACCAGATATAGTATGGAAACCTGGAACTTCTGGGACATAACACTGGGCCATAGAATATGTTAGTAAATTCAGTTTCTTACTTTGTCATTGACAGTCTACAATTATGAAATTCTTTCTCCTATTTCTTCAGCCTTTCTTCTCAGATTATTTTTGCTTTCATTATAAATGGTAACTGTAGGGCATGTTGTGTACTTAGCATATTTGCTCAATATTATCATGAAGCATGACTTTTTTTTCATCCTTGCTTTGATATAGAATGCATGTGTCATGTTCTAATCTGAAATCCCTAAGGGCATGTATACCTTGGGAAATTGCATTAACTCTCCAGATAATGATATTTCATTCTTTTAGAATCATATAAACATGTTTCTATGTAATTCCATTTGAAAATCTACAGTGTCTGTTGACAGTCAGGTGAAAGGTGATGAAGTCACTGCTGACTTTTGAATTTCTCCTTGGCTTAGATTATCTTTGACATTTCTCATTTAGGATTTTTTTCTTTATCTAACAAAAAACATTTTCATTTGCCCTTTCTGTCCTATCATTTCTTTGTGAAGCTGGTGGACAAACACAACCTTCCAAGGTAGCATTTAGCTAGCATCTTTTGTGCCCTGGGCACAAAAGCATAGCTAACTTCCGCCAGCTTTTACATTTAAATGTGAACGAATGCCCACCTGATTTAGGAAATTCTGGGTGTACCAAGGAAGAGCAGCACTTGGGGGCCGTCTCGATCTACCAGTTCCCTGGAGTAGGTCCAACTGGGCCCTGGTGACTTTGTGCTGATTTCCAGTAAGGGATTTTATGTTTGAAATGATACATATTGCTGAAGTTATACGTTTCTTGTGACTTTATGGAAGTCTAAAGGGGAAAAAAATTAAGAAGCTCAGCTGGAACACAGACATGATTCAATGACTGAGGGACATTTTTGAACCTGTGACTCTCATGTAACAGAACGACTTTACATGGATTTCAGCTTTCTGGAGAATTCTGGCTCCCTCTTCCTCCTGGACATCCTCCTACATGCAGATTTAATTTAGAGGCTGAAAAACACGAACAGAATCATTGTTCATTAATCGTATTTTTAAGAACATTTAGAAACGTTGTTTCTTCTGGAGAAATAGAGACACCAAACTCTCCCTAACTTAGAGGAAAAATACAACAAGAATTTGATTATTAAGAGGTATGCTTTTCTAAAGACTGGTTTTTCTCACCCACTGGGATGGAAGGAAGTAACTAGGATCTCTTCCTTGCCTGACTCTTCCATGAGCACTGAGGGTTTTGGGATGGCTTGGGGATCTCCGGGGGGTGGTTTCGATCAGAAGGACCCCTGTTCTTTGAAGGCTCTGGCTTGTCAGGTGCTAGACCAGAGCTGGTCACACCAAAATCCTCCCTCTGATCATTCACTTTCTCCAAATCAATAATATATATATTTTTAGTTTACATTTAGCCAAGGAGAAGGAGAAAATAGGATCATCTGAACGTGCCAAGAAAACTATTAGGAAATACAGTTTAAGCTGTCCAAATTTTCGTACAGCATCTGTTCAATATTCGAATATATTCATATATTTTCAGAGGTGACCATTTATTAACAACCTTGAGGAAGAGAGCTAAATAGGAATCATCAGCTTCCATTTCAAATGTTTTTTACTTAATACTCTAAATTATGTGTTTAGAATATATTTTAAATATTCTAGGTTTGGTACTAGCTTAGAATTTAACCTAGAAGTACAAAGCCTGTTTTTTAAATTTCAGATAATTTACAGGACAATGTGGAGTTAAATCTTGAAATATAACTGAAAAAAATGTATTCTTGATATTACAACTACTTCTGTACTTTTCAGAATTTTGACATTCTCATTTGGTTTAGCCTGTTTTTTCTGACAGCTTTTCTCTATCTCTATCAATGTAAAAGTGCCACATGGCATGCACATATATTTTAAATTAAGGTAGATTTGAATTAATTCAAAATTGTGTGAAGTCTGTGATTCAAACACTAAAGATCGAAAAATCAAGGTATCAATTAGTATCCAGTTTGAGCACTCACCCAACTTCATCTTCCAATGTCAAATCACCAGTTTTAAGAGAATAATTTTACATACTTTGATAAAAGAATCAATAATCCACAAATTCATGATGAGAGAATGTTGTTGCCCAAGCACAATTGCTATGACTGACATAAATACATTAAAATAAGTAGCAAAACTCTCTCTCAACACTATCACCTCATCATGTATTCAAAATTTAATTTGTAGATTAGAAGAATTAAAAAGAAGATGAAAAATGACATGCATTCTAATCTGCTGTCAGAAGTTATTCAGTACTCAAAATTCTTTTTTGTTATTTCATAATATACTCCATCTCTTCTAAAACTGGATTATTTTAACAATACAGCCTTATTTTATAATATTAAAGTGCTTTTTTTCAAGGAGGCAGCTTTCTCTTTGGGAGAAATGAACTTGAAGGAAAAATATCAGAAAAGAATAAAGCAATAAAAGATAATCTCAATGTAGCTAATTTAAATAACATATCTAATTTTTCATCTCTATCTTCCTCCTCTTTCTTTTTCACTGTAGTTTAATTATCATATTTCTTTTGTTACTCTTCTTATTCGAGAAAATTACTCGTAGGGATCAAAATACAATGCCCCAAAGTATGGCATTTTGTCATACTGAATATTTTAGTCTAAAAGAAATGATAAAAAAAACCCCAAAACAAAACAACCCATGGAAGCAGGAAAGTCACCCTCTGACCTTCTGAGAGACTCTCCTCTGACAAGTGTCTGGCCCTAAGCCTGGAGTAGAGGAAGGAAGACGTGAAAGCAGCTAAGCAAACAGCCTTGCTAAGCCCTCCTCCCCCAGTGCACCACCATTAGATTCCGTCTCTTTTGGTCTGGTCACTCAGCTACATGACTGTCCACTCTTCATTGCACTGAGGCACAAAAATACACAATTTTCCCTGAGTATTTGGGTCTTAATTTCTGAAAGCTCCCATGTCACATAGGGTTTATAGTAAATGAGTTTCTTATGCTTTTCTCTTGTTAATGTCTTTTGTTATAGAAGTGTCAGCCCTGCACCTTATGATGAGTGAGGAAAAGATACTACTTTTTCTCCCCATGCTGGAAATGGTCCTTAAACCTGAGCTCCGTGATATCCAGCCTCCTTCTGGCCCATCAGCATTTCTTGAAGGTTATGAGATCAAAGTGATCCATAGACCAACCCCATGAAGCTGGAGTTTCTGCAGCTGTCACAGCCCCCGATGTTTTTCTGGTTTAACTTCAAGTTACTCTATGAGTTCAGTTTTAGACTCAAAAAGTGACCTTGGACAAATTGCTTAACCTTTCTAGATGCCATTTCACTCCAAATTTCCTCGCTAAGGTGCTTTTCTTTTTTGAAAAATACAGTTGATGAATGCTTTGAATTCAAAGAATTTACAAATCAGACTGAAACGTGAATGTGAGAGTAAGTCATTAATTGATTAATTATGTTCTTGCTTTATATGAGAAATATGTTTTCCAAGCAAAAACGCTGTATTACCAAAGTAGGCTATCATATGAAAGGATGTTTTTAGAATCAGGCGAGATTTTCTTTCAAAGAAGGCCAGACAGACTTTGAATGTAAGAGAATAAAGTATTTCTCTAAAGGATGCTCTCAAAGAGAAGGTTCTCCACCTAGTTCTGTTAGAAAAATACCATCAAAAATTGGAAATCTGGCAAAGAGACTGGTGTGCATCCTTTCTGGGTCAAACTGCAGTATTGCCTAACAGGGCCACCTAAGGGTTACTTAATTCTTTTGGGGTATATGCTTTTGTTTAGGGAAGTCTGTGAAACTACACGTTTATACATAAGAGTTTCCTCTGGTAGAGATGCAAATGGTTTCTGTCTGGTAGAAAGTATAACCTCAAAGATTATGCTTTAATTGCATTGTAGACCATCAACCAGTTCTGCATCTAACCTAGCAATCTTATTCCAACATTCTTCCTTCAGTTTCTGTAACTCTTCAGTTCTCCGAATGGTCCTTGAACCTCCTTTGTCATCTTGCTGATTTCCTTATTAATGAGTCATGTAAATTCTGACACATTTTATGCTGATAAGGGTCATAGCTGTAACATTTTAAAATTTTATTTTGATGGTTTTCATTGTTTCTGCTACCTTCCTGCTGCCACCACCTGGAATAGTAGAAAGTTGCCCAAAGCAGAAAAAACTCATTCTAAATATTGAGCTTCTACCTATTTGGATTTCCATAATTTTTTTCTTTTCCATCTCTATCCTACCCCCTGTTTCATGATGTGTCTTGTAATGGTTGAGTTCATTTACAATAGATTATTGGAATTTGAGGTTTAAACATTTGTAGTTTTGACTATTTCTTAAGCAATGTAACGTATAGCAATTTGCAGTTTTGCTGAGGAAGGAATTTAGTTGCAGGCTCTGCAATAGTGTTGTGCTGGAATGGCTAACAAGCAGGGAGGGGCCCCACCACAGCCTCTGAATTTAAACTCCATAGCCTTGTTCCATTCTCATTATCATGCACACTGGTTCTCCTGAAGTGATAAAAAAACTTTTTCTCCTGTGTATAGAATGGGCTATAAAAGAAAATCATCTGCTAGTGTTGCTAATGGTAGTAAAGAAAAAGCAGAGGTCTAAGAAAGCAATGATTCTGAAGCACAAAGCAAAAGTGTGAAGAACTTTAGCTGTGCTGATCCCAATTACTTTGTTAACATACTTTGCCTTATTTTTCGTAAATTAGAAAAGCTTTACAAATAATATTCGTGCTTCAAGGGTTTGAGTAGGGTTTGCTTTTGTCTGGAAGTTGGAGTAAGGTCATGGAAAGATTCCTGAACTAGTATTCAGAATATCTGAGTTCAAGATTTAGTTAGCTCTTGTACTAATCAGCTATAAAATGTTGGCTTATACCAAAAGCCCTGGGTTGTAAATTTCAGGAGGACATTGCCTCTTGATTTTTTGGATATGTTACATGCATTTGTAGGCTGGGAGTAGGTCAAAGAATAGGAGAAAGATTGTCACCCTCAAAGACTTTTTATTTTGCATTGTCGGAGGGGAAGTAAAGGGAAGGGGAAGAAAATGAATAGATAAGAAAGGAATACATATTTGAGCAAATACCTTAGGAGATAAATGACATAAAATAGAAATGGAACAGAATAAACATTGGCAGTGGTGTGTGTGTGTGTGTGTGTGTGTGTGTGTGTGTGTCCCATTGTCTTGGTATATCACTGCAGAAAATAAGGTGCTGAAGGTCAGCCTCCATGAGAGATGGCATTTCAGCAAGGCATGAAAATGAGGTGAGGGAGTTAACCAAGCAGACAATAGCATCCAGGAAGTGGGAACAGCTATAGTATAGGTGCTGAGCGGGGAGATTGGTCCACGTTTTAGGGATAGGGAGGGGCCAGCGTGGTCCGTGTGGAGTGATCAAGGGGAGAGTAACTAAAGATGACAATAGACAGACAAGGCAGGGGCTGTCGTTGGAAGCCACTGGCTTTTACTTTGTGTGAATGGGGAGCCAGTGGAGGATTCTGAGCAGAAGAGTGCGCTGAGGGTTTTGAAAGGATCACTGGGGCTGCCGAGGGGCAAAAGTGGAGAGGCCAAAACTATTAAGAGGCTAAGCAGAAGCCAGGTGAGAGATAAAGACTTGGACCAGGTGACAGCAGACAGGTAGGGAAAAGCATTCGGATTCCGCATAGATCTGAAAACAGCCTGCAAGATGTGCGACTGGATTGGATGTGGGCTATAAAAGCAAGAACAAAGTTAAAGAGGGTTCCAGGATTTTTTCCTGATGGATTCGAGGGTGGAAATAGAGAAGGCTGAGGGTAGAGCAGGTGTGCGGGAGAACCAGGCACTTGGATCTGGGCATGTGGTGTGGAGATGCTGATCATATGTCTGAGGACACAGCATGTGGAGCATGTGAGTGTGGTCTGAGAGCGGCAGCACATTGCCGGGAATTAAATCACAGTCATCTGTGTGCCCGAGGAAATCGGTGTCATTAAAGAACAGGATCAAGGACTGAGACTTGAATTGGACCATGAAAGGGTCAGAGAGGAGAGGAAGAATCAGGAAAGGAGACTAAAAAGTAGCAGCCAGAGAAAAGGGGGGAAGTGGAAGAAAATAGCATCCTGGAAGCCAAGAGAAGAAAGCGCATCGAGGAGTAGGGAGTGATCCTTAATTTTTTCCTACATCTTTAAATCAGTGCCTGTTGGTTAACCCGAGCACTGCTTACATACAGTGCCCTTCCAGCAATTTTTGTGGGCTTTGTCATCATGTGACTGGTTTTCCATCCTAAATCTGCAGCATATCAGCTCATGTTTCCTGTTTTCCCAGGTCTCTGTTTACTCATCTTGAAAACATGGGAGTAGTTTTGCACATTCCAAGTTGTTTTATGGGGACTGAGTGAAAGGAGGCATAGGAAGTATTTAGAAGTCTGGGAATGGATTCATTTCATTCCATTCTTTTTATTTCATGTCAATAAGAAGAATGAAATGAACTACTTGACTGATTTTAAATAAAACTGTAAAAAAAGGAGTAGAGCAAGATTAAGCATATCAAGTGCTGTAGGCAGGTTGGGCAAGCAGAGTGAGGACTGGGTGAGATGGTGGGGCCATCCACATTTTCAGAGTGGTTTCCCTGGAGTTGTGAGGAAAAATTTGATGGAACTACTTTCATAGTGAATAGTAGGAAAGAAAATATAGTGCAGCTCAGTGATAGAACAATTGCCTATCATGCACAAGGCCCTGAATTCAATTCCTAACCTTCTTGTACACACACGATAGAGAGAGAGAGAGAGAGAGAGAGAGAGAGAGAGAGAGAGCAGCTGCATCTCAATTTTATTTGAATGAAAATAATCCCATAGAGAGTGAAATATTGCAATGAAGGAGAGGTGAAAGTTGCTGGTGATGAAGAATGATGTCCTTGAATCCACCCTAGGGGACGAGATTTAGTGCACGACAGGAAGAGTTAGCATGGGTAGTAGGACCATGGGTAGTAACAGGTATGGATCCAGACACTGGCAGGTGGATAAATGTGGTGGTGGAAGTCTGTGGAAGTTGTCTTCTGATTGCTTTAATTTTCGGAATGAAGTAGGAGTGTGAAAACAGAAAGTTTGGGGAATTTGAGAAAGTGAAAATGTGAAAAGGAGAATGGGAAAGTGCATGGTCTTGGGATATTAGAAGTCATTAGTTTGGATCTGTAATGTCCCCCAAAGACTCAGAGTGTCCCCCACTGGTGGCATTACTCAGAAGTGGTGGAAACTGTAGGTGGTGGGACCTCATAGGAGTAAATAGATCACTGGGGCCCTGGCCCCTTTCTCTCTCTTTGCTTCCTGGCCACCATGAGATGAGCAGATCTGCTCTGCTTACACTCTTACCATGATGTTCTGCCAGCCATAGGCCCAGGAACAATAGTGTCAACTGACCATGAATTGAAACCTCTGAAACCATGAGCCAAAATAAATCTTTCCACCTTTTAAATGGATTATCTCTGGTATTTTGTCACAGTGATGGAAAGCTGACTAACACATTGAATATGATATCTTAGTAGCATTATGAGTATATTTGAGGATTTATTCATAAACTGAAAGTGAGATCACTCAGTATAATTACATGTTTTCCTCCAGTCACTTTCACTTGTTTAGTAGAGGTTTGCCATAGGCACAGAATTAGATTTTCACCAGGATTCTTATATTCCAAGTAAGTATAATAAATCTAAAAAGAGGCAAAGGAGTTAAGAGTATATGAAAGGGAATGATTACAAAGATTTGCTTTGCAATGTAAGCTTGATTAAGGGGTGAGGGACAGTGGATGGTGTTAGATCAATGGGTTGGAAGTCTCACTAAGTTTGAAGATTATTTGGGATAGGATAGCAGAGGGGTTGAGCAGAGAAGATTGGAGGTAATGATCAGAGGGTAACTCTGAATGCTTCCTTGTTTCATACATAGTATTAGTGGCTCTGACCTTGGAAGTAGTTCTCACTGGAATTGGTATCAAGAGTGGTTGCATTTATTGCTAATGACATAGTTTCTGGCTATGGTAACAAAGCTTAGGGGGTGTGGACAATGGTTGGCATGATCAGTGATGGAGAGAAGTTCAAGGAATTGAGAGGCCTGGGTGTGAGCATGATGGTCTATTCTTGTGCTCATAGCTCTAGGAATTAAGACAGAAGTAGTAGTAGTGGAGAAGGTGATGATGAGCCAGAAGCTAGAGTCCAGGGAAAGGAAGGACATGGCAGGGGCATCCTGACATGTGACGTCATCTGATGATGTGAGTCAAAGCTGGCACTTTGAGGGATGAGGGAGAGAAGTGTGTCTGAATGAAATGAGGAGCAAGGATGACACCTACTCAACTCTATGTTCAAAGATCTGAGAGCTACAAAAAGAACAGTGTCTGTAGGTGGGAGGCTGGTAGCATGTCCCCTGATTCAGAAAAGTCAGGTTTTGATGAGCACAAAAAGATGAAGGGAATGGTTTCTTAAAATAGAGATGCCACAGCCAGTTGCCAAGATGACAGCCATGACTCTCATCTCCTGGTATTTAAGCCTCTTTTTAGTCCTTTCACTGACAAAATCAGTGCTGACTTTATTGATGAGCTTTACATTGCTGGGACAAAATGCCTGACATCTCCAACTTAAAGGAGTAGAGGTTTAATTTGGCTCCTGGTTTCAGGTGATTCAGTCCATGGTTTGCTGGCTCCAAAGTAGGAACATCATGGTATAAGGGGGGTGAAGCAAAGCTGCTTAGTTCATGACAGCTGAGAAGCAGAGAGCAGAGGAAGAGCCAGACAGGAGGGGGTGAGGGACCAAATAGTCCCCATGGTCATGCCCACATGATCTACCCAGACACACCTAGAAGTGCACTTTATTAACCTCCTGGGCATCCCTCGAGCCAATCAAGTTGACAATCAAGGTTAACCATCACAGTGACCAATGGACTGCTGCAGGGTGATGGCATGTAATTTCTGAGGCAAGGTCATGAAATGTTCTGTGGCTTCTGCCTTGCTCTCTTTTTTTGTTGTTGTTGTTTTTTGGTACTGGCGACTGAACTTGGTACCTTGTGCTTGCAAGGCAGGTGCTGGAACCACTGAGCTAAATCCCTACCCTGCCTTGCTCTTGTGAGGCACTGGCTCTTGATGGGTCCACCACAAGGCCATAAAAACTCCCAGGCTACTCAGGGGAGAAGTCCTCGTGGAGTGGAAGAGGCCTTCTCCTAGCATTTAGCACCAGTTGGCTGCACATGAGTGAATATGTTGGAAGTGGATTCTTTATCCTGAATCAAGTATTTGGTGAGTATAGATAGCACTGTTGATATCTGACTGCCATCTTATGAGGGACTCCTTACCCAAACTATCTCATCAAGCTTTATGTCACTTCCAATTTGTGAAAACTACACTATAATAATAATTTTTGTTTTAAGCCACAAATTTTGGAGTTACTCACTATGCAGCAAATCTATAAATAACACTGGTATAACTGTACTAATAATGAATATAATTTATTTGAAAATAATGCTTCTGAATTTCAGAAGGTATAGTATTTAGGTTTCAGGACTGGTGGATGGAAGAAGGTGTTAGAAAAGGTAATTGGAGAGCTGAAAATGAGACTAGAGTATGAGGGACGGGAGGGAATCTCAGCGCTTTGTTGTGGTTGCTATCAACAAGGATTAATGAGAAAATGAGACAGTTATTGAGACAGAGAATGATGGTGAGGTAGTGTGCTAGGTGGTAAAGTGAAGGGGGCTTCTTCACCTCTAACAATAGGAGTGGAAGGGCTAGGGAGGGTGGTTTTAGTTCTTGGCTACTAATCTTGTATGTGCTTTGTGAACCCTGTTGATTGTATATATTGTTCATTTCTTGTTTAGACCTTTGATTTTCTTGTTGTTATCCTCATTTTACAAATGAGAAAACTGAGACCTGAAGAGTTTAAGTAATTGGTTTGAGGTCACCCAACTAGTAAGATTGTATCAGAATTTGAATTTGGGTTCCCTGACTTATGATCCTGACCTCATTCTACATTTTGCCTAAAGGCAGAGAGATTCTGAAAGGAAAACACTGTAACTTTTTGAGAGTGAGATGGAAGTTAGACACCTGAGACACCAATTTGTGTAGTGTGATTGTAAATACCCTTTAAAAGGGTACATGTGCATGATGACAGAAAAATACAGTCAGAGAGCCACTGAAATCTCATCAGAGTGATGCTAAGAACCTGGAAGACGCCAGGGAATAGAAGAAAGCGATCACAACCAGAGGTGCAATTGGAGACACTAAGCTCATTACTTTATTGTTTTTCTCTTCAGTTAGAATGCAAATTCTATGAGATCATAATTGCCTGGTACCTGATAACTCAATAAATATTATTATTTGTTGAATGGATGAGGAAATTGGGCTTAGCCAAAGGAAAACACTTGGGCTGAAAATATCCTATGTAAAGGGCTCAGAGCTAGGGGTCACAGTCAAGGGTGGAGCTCTGAGGTGAAGAAAGTTGTCTTCATGGTTTCTTCCTTCTCCACCTGACCTTGCTGATCCAGACTTTGGGGCAGATTCACCTTTAAGGGCTTCGCTCCTCATCTGTTCTTTAGGCCCTTTAGAAATCTTGAGAAACCAAATGTTCAGGCAACATATTTGATCATCTAGAAACTTAAAACAAAACTAAAAACAAGCAAACGGTGCCTGTTTTAATTTAATTGGCCTAAGGTGAGACCCAGATGCTGGTAAATCTCAAAAGACCTCCAGGTGATTTTTTTGTGTGGCTAGGGTTGAGAAGCAACTAACAATTTGAAGGGTTACTTCTGTTGGGGAAATCTGAACACTGAGAGATCTGAAGATTTTAGGAAGGCGTTCTGACCAATACAGTTTCAGACACCCATGGGTGGGGGACCAGAAGTGAGCCCAGGCTAGACCTGGCATGTACTGGCAGAGGAGGTGCCTGAGAAATGCTGGCTGGAGAAAGGAGGGAGTCCCCCTTGGGCAAGTGTGTCTTGCTCTGTGTGCCCCAAATGCTGGCCTCTGAGCCTGGAGAATCTGGGCTTCGACTACTACTCAGATAATGCAATAGGCTGAGAAGCCAAAATTTGAGATCAGCTATTTCTAACTTGTGAGTCAAGGGAGGGAGAAGGGATGGGTGGGAGGATGGTTGTGAATCCATATGTAGACAAAACATAAATATGTCTTGCATATATATTATATTTTTCAAAAGTGTACTGATAATGTTATGTTGAACAAAACACAAAGTTTCCTTTTTAAGTACAGTATTGATCTCACAGAAGCCTTTTATTATTCTGAATTTTCTTGGCACTGACATTACAATGATTGCCACGTGGGAACCTGGGCTCTTTTTTAAAGATATTAAAAACAGAGATTTATGTTTTAAAAAATGATACCCCCCTCACCTAGTCTGGAGCAAAGAGGTTTTGGAGGATCCAGGGTATGTGAGACAGTGAGAGGAATTAGTAGAGGAGGGGGGTTGGACAGAGGTGTCCAGTACACTCAGTTTTATTTTGTGCTGGAAGAAGCTGGCATCCATATGAACACTCAGTGCCCAAGTTTGATGTAAACTGAAGCATCCTCATTCTGTCCTTCTCAAAATATGAACCTCAAATCATTCTTAATTTAAATAAACTGGAAAGGAGATAGGCTGAGAGATATATTTGGAAATTCTAGAGTAGGTAATTCACCTATGGAACCACCAAGGACTGTCACTGTGATTCCTGTAAAGAAGGACAATATCGTTCTCTCTCATGATAACTAATAGTCAAATGTCATCTCTTTCTTTATCATTCCCAAAGAAGAAATGGTAAATGGTAAAGTAGCATCCTTGCCTAAAGTAAATGACTATAATGCCTAAAATGCTTATCTTTGTAGTGATTCACCGCTTCAAGCTTACTTCTGAACCAAGTACTATGTACGGTAACTTGTACATTCTCCATCACACCTGTAAGAAGCGAAATGACGACGACCAGCCACCGCCTCCAATATTTCGTATCTATAAGAGGCATTTAGGAGTTGTAAAGACCAGGCTGTTGAGAAACAACTGGAAAGACACAAGATGGAAAGTGTCAACAGTGGCGTTCAGCTGCGCAGTTATGCCAGCAAGATGGTGAGTGCCCTTTAGTTTGAGACTTTAATTCTAATGTAGGCTCAAGACACGAAAAGGCCACCGTGATATAGTGGGAGAATGAATATTTGGCTTGAAGTCATATGTCCTGGTTCTGAGTCTCCGTATGACATTTAAAACTTGTTGATCCCAAGCAAGTCACCTAACCTCCAAGAGTATCAATTTCCCCACCTTAAATTGGAAGCCATAAGAATTTGTGCTCCACTCCTTTAATAAATTGTGCCGGTCAAGTGACATAAGCATCATAAAAGGATTTCATATAAATCAAACACCAACAGATACTTGTTATTACAATTGTATTAATCACCAGTGACCTTATTCCGTTAAAAAATCTGCCTAGATCATAGCTTGACATAACTTTACAAGTTCTGAGTTCCCGTATCCTCATCAGCAGTAAATATTTTTTGGATGGATCAATGGTAGTTATGTGACTTGGTTAATGGCCATGATAAATAGAACTTTATAGATGTTCAAAAACTCAAACAGCTGGGGAAAAATAGTCAAAAATTTATCTGGAGTAAAGTCAATCCTAATGCTAAGGTGCAAGTATTGATGTTTGGCAAGGTCAGTAATGAAGAGCTTTGAAATTTATGGGGGAATTAGAGATATTGGAACCCAGGAAGTTGTCACGGTGGGAGAACAGCTCAAGCTGTCCACGAACCAGGACCCACAGGGACGAGGTGTGGGAGCAATGGCGACCTGCCAGGAAAGTTGCCTGACTTCCTGGTAGGGCACGACAGACATGATCAAAAATCCCACAAAAGGGACAATAAAATTAGTATCTGGGAACCGAGGCTTGCCCACTCTAGCATCTTTGTTTTCAGAAAACTCACAGGAGATGCTGCATGACTATGACTCATTCGGAGGACTCACATCTGAGTCCTTGCCCCACAGTGGCCCATCCTCGAAGTCTTTTGGTTCCCTGTCCCTTCGTATTTGTATTTTGGCTTCTGCTATGCAGACCACAGCCCCAAGAGCCATATTCATTGCAGTGCCTGGGCTTGCAAGTTGCAACCAGGAGCGTGACGTTTCAGATCCTGGTGCTTCATTCCAGGTCCCTGGGTGACAGCAATTTCCTCCATCCACCACCTCCACACACATCCTGCACACCTGGGAAGGAGTCATACAGAGATTTTTATGGTGAGTCAAGAATCAGGGTCTAATTCGCAGATTCCTGAGAACCAAACCAAGAGGGAAACTTACTAGGTTCCGCACACTCATCTGGGACTGTATGTCTCTGTGTACTCGAGACTTATTAGGCTTTGAACTTCTTTTCATCTCTGAGCACCTCCTCTGTCCCTCTAACAAGGGAACCTTTCAGCTGGCTGGGACCCAGTTTTGCCTTGTTTCCTACACTAGCTCCACTCTCTTACACAATCAAACTGTTTTGTCGATGAAGGATCCTGGAAAGTAGGTGGTAAAGCTTGCAGGAAACTCAATTTTTTCTTTGTTTCTCAAGGCTTCACAGGGCCCATGAGAAGAAAAGAAATAATGCAATCATGATTTTTTTCCACCTAGGCTAAGTGGAATGAAAACAGACAGGCCTACTTCATGAAATCTTTTTTTTTTTTTTTTTTTACAGTAAAGAAGCATATGGTCTGTGTGCATTTCTCTATTTCCAAGGATTAGTGGAGGATTCTAAATTATAGTGAAAGGCTGAAGTAGATGATTGCTGGGAGAATTAAGCTGGCTGGAGGGAAGGAATTTAGGGATGTGTGCTTCTGATTACATCGAAACTTCCAGTAACTCCAAGTGGCTGTACACCCTCCCTGGGCCCATGTGCTTAGAAATGGAGCATCATGAAGCTTTCCTGGAAGCTCTGAAAAGAGAGCTTCTTCAGCAGACATCTCTGTAGTGATTCGGAGGCCTTCAGCTGGCTGAAGAGTGAAGCTTTCCCTAACAGAGGGACATATCCTACAAAGGAACTGCTGGGCAGATTAGCGTCCACATGAATGCCTTTGGCAAGGGCTACCGAAAGTTCTGGATTTGTGAAGTTAAAATCTGGTAACAAATGCACTTAATGAATCAGAGAAAGGCAAACTTCAGCTGCCTATGTATCACACATGTCTGATTAAAATGGAGGATTACTACCAATTTATGACATTGAAGAATGGCAGCTGAGTCAGCTGGTCAGGATAAAATGAAGCTGAAACGGGACATCTTCTATGGTGAGGAGGATATACTGAAAGAGTCATGTATCTGGTTTTGCGATAAACCAGAAGATTCATGACATGAGTTTTAAAATTATAATTCTCTAAGGTTTACTTTGTATTTTTCTAACTCCTTAATCCTAGAATGAATTTATTTTTAAAAGGTAGTAATATTTTTTGAATTTAGATTTTGGCCTATTAGCAGATCTCTTCCCCCTAACAGATGCTCTGAGTGGTAAAATAAACCTGATTATGTAGGCGTTTCCTTGGAACAGAAGGAGCTATTCCTGTCTGTGAAGCAGAGATCCTGCTGCCCCTTTTGTGGTGAACTCTACTGAAATAGTAATAATAATGCAAGACCCTGTGCTGATCCTTGGTGATTTAGTGTTTTTTAATGAACACTGACAGCTTTTAAAGGAACTGGATATAGCCGCATGCGTATTTCTGTTTGTTGCATCATGGGTCTGAGATTTTTGTGCAGATTTTTCATGGCTCCTTGGTTCTTTGGTTTTAAATAGATTAGTGTGGCACCGCAATATTTCTTGTTAGTAGAGAAAAATTGGCAGCAATAAGCATCTAGAGAAAATAGGGGTACAGCTCTCAAATAAAGAGTCTTGTTTGGCTGTCCTGGTGCCATTTGTCTGCTGTGTACCTTTCTTCTCTTTCCTATTCTCACTGTCACACCCTGACTCATCCTGACGTCTCACCTGTATTAGATGCAGGTCCATTTGTTTGTGTCAAATTTTTTAAAAATCCAAATAAATTATAAAATGTCTTTAAATTTCCTATACTTTTTTTTACTGCAGTCTTTTTTTATTTTTAAAGTTTTTATTAGCACATGTTTACAGCACATAATGATTACCTTCATCATGGGGAGCTGGTATATGTACAATGATTAATTCTTTCTGCTTTCTCTTTCCCTCCCTTACCTCCATGGAAAATAGGAAACAGGGAGAGAGATCTTTAGCAAATGCAAAAGGGACCAAGAGATGCAGTCTTTTGAAGAGAAAGCACAAAGAATCCTCGTTCTCTTTTTTTTTGGTACCGGGGATTGAACTCAGGTCCTTGAGCTTGCCCAGCAGGTGACGAAACCACTGAGCTAAATCCCAAGCATCCTTGTTGTTTATGTGGCTAGAGCACTGCCCTTCCCACGCCAACCCTGCAACAGTATTTTCTTTACAGACGGCGTCGATCCCACCTCCCCCAGGCTTACAGCATCTCTGGTCCATGACTGTCTGCCCTCTGTGGTGTTTCTCTACACTGACTGCCACAGCAGCACAGGGAGGTCTTGGAAGTCAGCAGCAACCAAGCCAACCCTACAATTGGCAGGGAAAGGTGATGAACATATCAGTGTTTGTAGCTCTGCCCCATACACTCAAGCTCAATCAAATACAGATTGAGAACTCAGACCCCACCTAAGAATTGATTGCTACCAACCTCTCTTCCATCCTGACATCATCCCTCAACACTTTCTGTTCCCTAGGCTTTGCTGGGTGCAGTTTCTTTGGGGACAGTCAAGGGGTGCTGTAGGCTGTGTTAGGGTCCTGGCTGGGTCTTCAGAGGGACAAGGGCAGGGTGCGCAAGGAGCCAACCACACAGGCAGGTCTTTCAATGTCAGAGCACCATGGTTTATTTCTCTTAAATTTTTTCTCTAGTATTGGTTTTATGGTTGTTATTTGTGAACGTGGTGTCTTTCCCTTCTGAGCTCCTTGAGGAGGAGATCTGGGTTTGGCGTCCCCTTGTGGGCAATGGGGTAAGTCTGCGATGTCCCAGACATCTGCTCCGTTACACAGCACACACACATAATGACATGGGAACCCTGGAATGTGTGCCAGGATGTGAGCCCATGTTGAGGATCAGGATGGGGGGAAGACTTAACTGGGCCTTGGAATTGTTTTTGAGACAAGCTCTTACTGTATAGTTTAGGCTGGCTTTGAAATTTCGATCCTCTTGCCTCAGCCTGCCGAGCACCGGGATTATAGGTATGCACAACAACATCTGGCTGGGTTTTGGAAATTTTGATGACAAGTCTAACTTGGCTGTTACCTTCTTTATCTCTTTTCACCATGATTAAAGCAATGCCATATGGTCTGAGCCATATACTATAGAACAGATCAATCAGTAAATAAACAAGTAGGAAAATTAGAGGAAAATTAGGAAACACAGATGAGCAGAAAGGTTGAATGTTTAATAAATTATTATTTTTTAATAACATGAATAATTTTCTACATCATGAGATTTCAGTGAGGTATCCACAAATGTGGTTTGAGAACAAGTTATGTTAGAATAAACCCACACTCTGAATCATTTATTCTACAACTTGGAAATCAGATGTTTGGAACAAATGGTATTGTTAAATTGGAAAAGACCAAATTCTTCTTAGGAACTGAATCATGAAATAACAGCTCTTTACCAGAGAGACCAGGACAGCCAAAGCCATTTGGAAGGCAGGACAATGGTATGGCTTCTGTTAATAGCATTTTTTGTCTTTCCTACAAAAAAGTTTAATAATGGTGCATGAAACAACGTTTATAAAGCACTTCACAAACCATTCGAGTTTTAAAGCTATCTGCAATGTTATTCATAAATATCAGTTCAGGACATTTTTTTGCCTTTTATTTTTTCGACAAAGAAGAAAAAATACCCTTCAAATTAGAAAAATGTCTAATGCATTTTCTAGTTCTCTGCTTTCAACTGAAAAACTAAGTTCTTCTACTGAAAAACTAAGATATTCTAGAAAATGATTTAATGTCAGCATTACAATACCTGACTTATTATTCACAGCATAATTTTTTATTAAATGCACTTTCAATCCCATTATCATTTTTAAACTACTTATCTCCAATCAAAATGAAAATGCCCATTTCTTCATCTTTATTCATGCCTTTCTCATTTCTCTGCCTTAGCAAGGTGTGTTCTTCATTTTCAATGAGGAACTCTGGGTTGCTCATTAGATCGGAAAGCCAGATGGACGGAACGGAAATGAATGATGAAAAAGCAGCGCCTTGATTTCTAGAATAGGATCTTTTCCTTTGGTTTCCACCAAAACTCTTCAGTTCTCTAGTCACTGTCCTACATTCTCCAAAACTTTTTTGGTGGTCTAGGTGGGTTTTTCAGCTGAGGCTTGAGAACACGTATTTTTCTATAACTGGGAAGTGTTTTTTTTTATTGTTCTTTTCCAAAAGTAGCACTAAACTGAAAAGAAAATGCTCTTCAAAGGCCTATAGTAAGGTAGCAAAAAGATGTTTTCCTTCTTAATGGATGTAAAAGGAGATATAGTGTTTCTAATAGGCTCTGAGAAGACTTCACAGATATATGACAGGAAAATATATTCTCTTCCCAAACCATGCTTCCCAGAACATAATGTTTTCAAATAGTAGATGTCTTAAAGGAAACATGAAAGGCTAAGTACTATTTAAAGGGTCTGAGTTATTTTAAAAAACCAACCTGAATTTCCAGGTGAGACCTATGTTTTAGAAGGACTGCTTTGAATGCAGTATTTTATTTTATCGTATTTTATTTTTTACTTGGCATAACAGAGACCTCATTTCATACATGTCCTTTGTTTTGAGTCGGGGTCTTGCTGTATAGTCCAGGCTGGCCTTGAACTCTGTGACCCTCCTGCTTCAGCCTCCTAAAGGCTGTCATCATAGACATGGCCACCACACCTGATGCACTGTCTTTGGTTCACGCTAATGTTCTGGATGGCAGTTTTTACCACAGATATTTTAAGTCTTTTATTTATTTTGTTGAAAAGATTTATTGATTTATTTTAGTTTTTTTTTTTTTTTTTTAGCAAGAAATGTTTAGGTTAGTTTGTGAATAAGAAGTCAGATGTTCTGAATCCCGGCATGGAATCGCATTTCAATAATATTTAACTTATTTCATATTTTAAGAAACCAACTTGTGCTTGTGTTAATCCTCCCAAGATGGGTTTGGTTCCATTTTTAAAGTCCACCAACCATACAGGGCTCTATGTATTTTAATTTTGCTTCACCTTGACATTTCATAAAACACGTTCTATATCATTTTTGACAAAAATCAGTATTTCACAAATTGGTCTGATTATAAAAATTACTGGAATGCTTGTTAGAAATACAGGCCCCTAATCTTTTTTGTCTACTGCAGTGGGCTTGGGGCCAGACTTAATAACATCCCCACATGATGCCCAGGACGGGCAGGAATGGAAGTAGTAGGAGAGCCGCTTCTCTGTCCCTGGAAGATAGCTACCCGTGGGGGTTTTCAAATAATGTCAATGCTTTGGCCTCCCCAAGACCAACTAATACAGACTACTTGGGACCTGGGCATTAGAATATTGAAGCAAAAATCCCAATTTTCTAGACTGTATTATTTCACATTACATAGCAGATGTGAAGTAGATGAAAGGATTACACGAAAATGCCTCCGTAGGTGACAGTGCGCCCGAGCAGCAGCGCTTCAGGCCCATGAGGCAGGAAACATTCATGTCTTGCCATCTTTGCTCCTTCATCCCTGAGTACAGTGGCTCCCACACATACCAGGGATGCGCAGTAACTATTTAATCCGTAAATACAGTAGACCCTCAGGTTACGATCGCCCTGACATGCAAACAACTTGGTTTACGACTGTAATTTTAGTTTAAACTTATGACCAAAGTCTTGAGTTACAACCCGAATGCTGGCCCGTTATGCTTCCAGATGGCCTCAGATACAGACTTAACCCTTAAAGAGTTCTGGAAGGAACATGACAGCATCCTCTCCTGTGTGGGGTTAACTGAGCAATCCTGGGCAATGTCTCCCTGAGGACACTGAGATCTGCCTGTGTACAGGAGAGAGACTGTGAAGGCTGTGTAGAGGAACCCGAGCCTTCTGTTAACCACTTGAGTTACAACCAGCCCTTGAGAACAAACTGAGTTAGTATACTAGTCAAGGGTCCACTGTAAATGGTTTCTACTGGCGAAAATCTTCATTGTCTTCAAATGTTGAGTACTTGCTACCAATGCACCTGGACTGCAGTCTGCCAGGGTTAGAAGGAGCGGCTGTCACAGTGCCATGGGAAACCACTGGTGAGTCCAGGGGACACTGGTTCACAGGGACCCAGGTGATGTGAGAGGGCTCTCCTCACGAAGTCCCGGGCAGGTGACAATGTGAGCAGCCGTCGCTCAGCGTCGCTGATCAGCACCACATGTCATAGTCACCTGCGGAGGGTCCCTGTCCACTCCTTGGGATACAGCAAGGAGCAGCCAGGCTTGAGGAGCAGGGCAGAAGACTCCCCTACCCCCACTTCCCACCCGACTCTTCTGTATCCACTCCTCACCAAAGCACACACACCTGCCTCCCCTCTGCTTGTGGCCTCAGCCAGCATGAGTTTGGCTCTCTGGGACTGGCGTTTTGTGGTGTGACCACAGAAGAACCTAACACGATGCCAACTACATGGTTATGGCCAACTAATACTTGGAAATACCACATGCAATAGACAAAGAAAATGATCAGGAAAACACCAGCCCGCGATAGGTAGGGGAGGGAAATGTGATGGAGACACCAGGGAAATGGCAGGCTTTTAAGGTAGCTTCCATTTCTCCTCTTTACAGAGATAATCAGATGGGAACAGTTGGCTAGAACAAGGCTCAGCTGTGAGAGATTGGAGGGCCAGCTGGGACAGGTGAAGAAGTAATAACCGGGAATGTCTGGGCACAGGTGAACCCACAGAGCCAGGTGACAGTGGGTAATGCAGGGGGGTGAGAACTGGGGGAATGTCCAGAAGGTCCAGGATCTTCCTCAGTTTAGCTTACATACAAGTTGGGAGACCTTGTGCAAAGAAGGCCTCTCAAACCCTCCTGCCATACTTGCACAATGTGGGTAATTGTACCTACTTTCTGGGATTGTTGTATTGAATAAGTGAAATAAACTGTCAAGCACTGTTTGCACTTGAGCCAACTTAACAGTTGCAGGTGTCACTGCACAGCCACCTGTCTTTGCTTTTGAGAAATCACGGACAAGGCTCTGTGAGACAGCATGCACCATATCAGCTTGCATCGGTACCAAGGAAGCCACTACCCATCAACCCATTTATGCCAAAGGTTGTGATTTTTCAAATTTTTTCATGAAATTCATATATGTTATCTAGAAAAATTCAAAGAAGAAGAATTTGAAAAGAAAAGCTTTTATTATGTTCCTTTATGAAGTGCCATTCCAAAAATGGAACAGTAGGCATGAAAGAATTAACTGGCAAGGATTTAAAAGGACCAAAAGATTGGGAAGCAACTCATATGGCTTTTGGATAGAATGGTTTCTTATCAACTTCATTACCCCTTATGACTGAGGAGCAGGCCCCAAAGACAGACAAATCACAGGTAGAATCTTTCATGATTGCCCGGTTATCAATGTTAACTGAATTGTTAAAAATTCTCAGTATTGTGCACTTATTTTTGCCATAATACATGTGATTATCGTTCATTAACCAGTAATATACTGTTTTCTTTGTATTGTGAAATTATAACGCGACAAGCAGTCAGCTCAAGGATTTTGTAATAGGTTGGTCAATTTACCAGGATTTCATAAAGTTTATTTGATTTCACTGTAGACTCTGAAAGTTGGCATTGAAGGTATTTGTAATGGATTTCCTGTGAGTGGTAGAATTGGAAAAGCTGTATCACCTACAAAGCGTCAAAGTGCAATAGAAAGAAATCTTCCATATCTGGTGATGGTGATTCTAAAGAGCTTGGCACTTACATAAGATGCAAGCCCTTCGCACACTTACCGAATGGGAGCACCAGGGTGGCTGCAAAATGGAAATTTTCAAATATGCAACACCCTGGAGATGCTGATATTCTTTCAAGTCTGAGATCTGACTGCTGGCATTTCAGTAAATATTTTTTATAATAAACAGGACTCAAAAAATGAAGAATATCAATTACTCAGAAG
Source organism: Heterocephalus glaber (assembly GCF_053883595.1). Taxonomy (NCBI): domain Eukaryota; kingdom Metazoa; phylum Chordata; class Mammalia; order Rodentia; family Bathyergidae; genus Heterocephalus; species Heterocephalus glaber. The sequence continues at coordinate 736,519 of NW_028258465.1, forward strand.
CATCTAAATACCCTTTAAACTAATTTACTATGCCAGAAAACTAAAGGAGAAAGCAATTTTGATGAATTTGGAAGTGCTGTCAAAACACTGAATGGAATTCAGTGGTGAAAACAAGGAGATACATTTGCAAACCAAAACTCTGCAGTGCCTGTCATAACCATCCCCTAGAACTCTGATGGACTTTCTGGCCACCCTCTCAGAGGGTCTTCACTCTTCTGAAGGCCTTTCCCTCAAGGTAGAGAATGCTGTTAGCAGGCTAATAAACCGTGTTGTTGTGCTCCTCTGGGCTCAGTAGTTCTCAGCCTAGAATCCACATTAGAACCTCCTGGAACAATTTTTAAAATAGATTCCCAAATGAGTTTAATCAGAATTTCTGCAGATGGGCTCCAGGCATTGTTTTTTTAAAACATATTTTTATTAGTGCTTATTCATTGTATAAAATATTGGGTTTCAATGTGTGTATTTTGATGGTACCCATCCCCCACTACCTTCCCTTATACCCTTCTACTCCTCCTTGGACCCCTCCTCTTGGCTAGCAAAAGTCTCCCTTCTACTTTCATGGCATCTCTTTCAGGCTCCATGTATTAGAGAGAACATGTGGTACTTGCGCTTCCGAGTCTGGCTTATTTCAATCAATATGATGAGCCATCATGTTTTCCATCCATTTTCCCGCCAATGACATAATATTCTTCTGTATGGCTGAATTCTTTACTCTTCTCTCAGAGGAGTAGCTTGCAAAGATTTTCTCCCATTCCCTAAGCTCTGCTGATTGTTTTCCTGGATTTGTGGAGACTTTTTGATCTGATGTAGTTTCATTTGTTGACTCTTGTTATTATTTTCTGTGCTATTGGAGTCCTGTTCAGGAGATCTTTGGCTGTACTTACGGCTTTAAAAGTATTTGCCCTGTATTTTCTTTTAGGAGTTTCAAGTCTTAGGTCCATTTTGAATTGACTTTTGTACAGGGTGAGAGACAAGGATCTGCTTTCAGTCTTCTACAAGTACATATCCGGTTTTCCCAGCACCATTTGTTAGAGGCTGTCATTTCTCCAACATGTATCTTTGGTCTCTTTGTCCAGAATCAGTTGATTGCAGTTGTGTGGGTTTGTTCCTGTGTCCTCTATTCTGCTCCACTGTCCTATGTGTCCATTTTTTTGGCCAGTACCATGCTGTTTTTGTTAGTATGGCTTTGAAGTGTCCTTTGAATTTAGGTATTGTGATGCCTCCAGATTTGCTCTTGCTGCTTAAGATGGCTCTAGCTATCCTGAGTCTTCTGTATTTCCATGTGAACTTTAGGATTTTTTTTTCTAGCTCTGAGAAAAAAGTCATTGGAATTTTGATGGGAATTACATTGAAGCTGTAGATCACTTTTGGTAACATTGATATCTTAATAATACTAATTCTGCTGGCCCATGAACAGGACAGTTCTTTCCATCTACTAGTGTCTTCCTCAGTCTCTTTCTTCAGCATCCCGTAATTTTTACTGGAGAGGTCTTTCACCTCCTTGTTTAGGCTGATCCCTAGGTGTCTCGTTTTCTGTGAAGCTATTATGAATGCAGTTGCTTTCTTGATTTCTTTCTCGGTTAGTTCACTGTTGGTGTATAAGAAAGTTACTGACTTTTTTAAAGCTGCAGGTATTGGCATTTTTTAAATGCCTCCCAGGGATTCTAGGTTTGAGAACCAGAATTTGAGAAGCATGGTGTAGATGAATGGAGGTGGGGTGCAGGAAGTGGAGAGAAGACAGCAAGAGCCTTTCTCATTTAACTTTGCTGTGTACCAAAGTAAAGTAGAAGTTTCAAATAAACTCAAGCAAGGAAACCTGAATAAGTGTCACTAACCTCATTCAGGCCACCAAACTGATTTTTGTCCTTGAAAAACTCTTACTTGTCTCTGTATCCTTCCTCTTTGGGCTTCTCTGATCTTGCCAAATTTAAACTTTTCCTTTCTGATGGTGACCAATTCAGAAGTCCGAAAGCTGGCCTTTCTATTTTTGTATTAATTATTTGATCTGCCCGAAGCCTAAGATGTAAGGATGTTTCCTGGGGTCGCTTTTTTCTCTGCTGCCCTGTCAGGAGGATTCAGTGCATTAGTCTCCAATTTTATCTTTTTCATGCTTGAGATTGGGATCAGATTCTTGAAGGGGTTGCCGGGTAGTATTGGCGAGTTTTGTAACCTTTAGTTTGGCTATAACTACATCCTCAGGAAAGTTGATTTTTATTTCTTGTTCTCTGTTTTTTGCTTGTGTTTTGAGACAGGGTCTTACTGTGTATCCCAGGCTTGCCTTGAACTTGTAGCTGTCCTCCTGATTACAGCCATGTGCCACCCTGCCCAGCTATTTCTTCATCATTGATAGGATGATTGTTTGGCCATTCAACAAATTTCTGTTAAACATATGAAACAGTCCAGGCACTTTACTTAGCACCAAATACAGCGTATGGGAACACCATACCTAATTCTTGTCTGGTAAGCAGCTCATTTTTACTTCTTTTTTTTTAATCTTCTGTATTCTTCTCCCACTTCTTTTCTTCTGTCCTACACAAACCTGCCTCTAACATTTGCAGGGCCAGGGCAAGAACACAAAGGATTCCTACTTCCTATCAGTTGAAGTGTTTTAAAGTTATAAAACAAGTTTACAAACAGTTAAATAAAGCATGTCTTAGCTTCCTACCTTGACAAATACGCCCTTAAAATGAGCCAGAAACCGGGTTCAAATTCTGAATCCTGAAGTTCCTCAGGGTTTTGAGCTAGAATGTGGTGGGTTGCAGACTCAGCTCCTTCCTCCTTCCCTTTGAGCCCCTCCTGCTCTTGGGGGGCCTTGCACGCCTACAGGGGGGTCCACAGATCCACACTCTGTCCAGAGCCCCAGCCCAGCCCTGCCCACAGCAGCCCATGGGAAGCCTGGCAGGGCTCCACAGCAGGGTGGCAGCTCTCGGGAAGGGAGATCAGGGAGTGGTGGGGAAGGCCCCGGAAGTGGCTTGGGGTGACTGGGTAGGAATTCTATGGCCCCCACTCACAGGGTATAACTTGCTGAGCGGTAGATGCAGGCTCCTGGTAGACATGACCCCTTGGCTCCAAGAGGAGGGATGGAATTGAGGGGAGCCAGAGTGCAACCATTTTAAGAGTAGCTTCCTCTACAGTCTGGGCCCATTTTACTTGGTCCTAAAGGTAGCTCTGCTTTTACTTGTGTGCTTGTTTTGCTAACTCCACATTTACTGATAAGTGCAAGGCATAGTAAATATTAGGGGTGGGAAAGGGAAGAATGAGGGAAAAGATGAAAAAAAATGTTTCCTCTGCTTGTCTTACTTGGTTTCTCCATTGGTAGCCTTGGAGACTCTTACTCCTCTCAGACCACACCCCTTCGAGGACGTCCATGTTGTTTTGTCACGGTTTGAGAGAGTGAGGGGCCGACAGTTCCCCTGTCACGTGCTTTGGGACGTTACTGACCAAAGCCTGCCAGTGTCAGGCTAAGTGAGACTAAACTGCATGGGGAGCATTGTACACATTACTTATAAACAGGAGTTTGGCCTTGTACTCAAGATATAATTTCTAATTTGGGCATTCCTTTGTATCCATTTCAGGTTACTATGTGTTAAATACAAATAATTCATCTGTGTCAAAATCTAATTTTCCTTCCCCTTTCCTGTGATGGTTTATAAATGGAGTCTAGAGCCTTTTCAACTGTAGACTTTTGGGTCCAATATGAATATGTAAAGACATGCGGAAATAAAAATCCAATTTGAGATAATTCAGGCGAAATTACACAACGAAGGTTAGCTTCAGTGGGGACACTTTCTACCTGTCTGTGTATGTTTGGTACCATGTGGAGGGTGGAGGATCAAAGCCGAAGACTGCAACTCACATTACATCCGACACACACAGACACCTACAGAGCCCTGGCTTTTGCTTAGCTCCTGGGCGAGCTGTTAGGATTATGTCACGCTCATCTGGGAAGGAGGATTCCTTGGACAAAGGACAAGGAGGACAAGGAGAATTCCTCCAGGCAAACCTGAAATAGGGAAAGATAATCAAGGAAGAAATATTAGTGAGTAGTCCATGAACAGGTGTACGTTCAGAATAAGGAAAGGGAATTGGCAGTGAAAATCCTTGAAAAATATGCTATGGGCTTTTGAGAGACAAAACGTATGAAGGAAGAGGCTTTGCAGAGACCAAATCTTAGTGTAAATTAGATAGGAGGTCTCGGAGCCTGTGTGTCTTGATTGCTTAAGCTAGGTATTTGTATAGAGGGAAAACTTTTATGGGTATTTGTTGTTGAATAATTTAGTGTATCCTGCTGATCGAAAAGTATCTAAACCAACACTCAAATTTACTTTAAATTGTTTCTATATTAAGACCAATGAGAATAATTTCTCAGTTTATTGTGGCTCCCTTTAAGTACGTTTCAGCTGTTTCCATAAAAATGGCTCATCTAACAACTGAATGAGGTAATTTGATTAAAATGACTACCATTCAAATAATTAAGACCGTAAAACAATGACAAAAATTTTTCATGACTTTCATAAAAAGCCCACTTGTACAGCCTAATCCTTAGAAATCATTAACTAATGTTCTAATGATCAAATAATAAATATATAAGTGGATTAAAGAAACATAACTGCAAACTCATTTAAATTTAATTTACTTTAGATAAAACTCACATATATGCTTTAATATTGAACTTTAATGATGTAAATGTTTTGGAGAGAAAGCAGGAATTTGAAAGTAAACATAATAAATTAATTATAAGTTTCTAAGAAGTTGTCCCCAGGTATTCTTTATTCTTACTCTTGGCTTTTGGTGGAACAAGACATAAAAATAGCACTGTAAATCTCTCTCTCTCTCTGAAATTTTTTTTTCTCTGAGCAGATAAAATCACTTGAGAATGTATCTTTCTTCCTTTCTTGGGGCTGAAGGTGAGGAGTGTTTTGAAGGGTAGCTGTGAAAGGGTCCCAGCACAAAAGAACAGAACTGTCTGTATTCCATTTATTCTTCACCTCTGAGATTCAACTCATATAATTATATTTTAGTTATCATTTATAACATACCTACCAGGGAGCACAAGTAAATTTATAATAGAGGACACATATACCACAAGATCATGAACACAGCATTAGAAAGTCAGTGTGTAAAAGGGAAGAAAAGCCTGCCAATAATTTTGGTTAATACCACTGCAATATTATGCTGAGGCATGGAATCTAGCTGTTCTTTTCCCATTAGGTGAATTTGTGCATCTAGTCCTGAATCTATATTTGGCTAACAAAAATGAACATTTTAGTTAAAGCTTTTGGGAGGATACACATAAATGCAAGCAACTTTATTTTCAAAGGACAAACCATTTTTTTTTCTTATTTGATTGCACTGCTTCTGTTCATATAAGATTGACTTAGACCTGAAGGACAGCTGCTGTATTCATTTTGAAGGCTACACTTGCCCAGAGCGAAGATGCATATCTTCACCGGGCACTTTCTGTCTGGTGGTAAGACCCACTTAAAAATTCAATTGACTTAAAAATTTATTTGATATTTAATTAGATCAGCAAGCAGTTGGTAACTGTTATGCAACGTTTCTCAAGCTCATCTAGTGCAGTGCTGGGTTAGCTAACAAGAGCAAACACCCCACCTACACTGCACACCAAGCCCACAAGCAAGGCACAATGGCTGTACCTCAGGGACAGCTTGATTTTAATAATTAACATTCACTCAAAATCTATTCTGTCTCACAATTTGTATGTAGTTATTCCGATATCAATAATATATTCTTATTTTATTACTTGATGTTAATAATATGTTTTAATCTGACATTGGGCGTTATTTTAAAAATGCCCCATGTTTGCACTGATACCTCTCATATTTCCAGAGTTGTCCCCTTGAGTTCCCCTTGGATGCTCAGACCACAACTGGAGAGTCACTGCTCCTGCGGGTGGTGCCTCAACTGTGACAGCTTTGGGAAATGCCCTTCTCAACCCCAAGGATGGGCTATCTGGGGAATTGTTTTCTGGAAGTACCTGGCCATGTCGGAACAGAGGAGCTATTTATCCTCAGGGCCATACTTTCAGTGGTTGTCACCATGGTTCTGATTCCATCATTCTTCTTCACCTCTAGTCTCAAAACTTTATAATTACTCAACTACATCTTCATGAGTGCAAACTCAAGAAATTGACCTTGCTTTGCTGTCTTACTCATTTTTGTCTCTTCAACAACAACAGGAATGTATTGAGTTTCTTTGTGTTTCGAGGGCACACTGCTAGAGAGACAAAGAAGTATAGACATGATTCTGTTCATAATCTCCGTAGTATAATTAGGAAAATAAGTCCTATGCACACAAAGATAACAAATTATATAAAGGTATTGCAGGAGGCTGAATCAGGAGTATCACAAGTTCGAATCCTGCCTAGGCAACTTACTGAGATCTTGTCTCAAAAATAGAAACAAATAAAAATAAAAAGGGTCGAGGATGAGGCTTAGTGTGAAGGCCCTGGGTTTGATATCCAATACTGAAAAAAAAAAGAAAAAGCAGCAACACACGAGTGACATGAGTGGCACATGTTGTGATTTAATTCGTAACATAATCAAGTATGACAAAATGAATAAGGCAATTGATGTAGAGACCTGCTCTGGAGGTGGGAAGGGGCAGGTGAGCTCCTTGGGAGAGCGTGGGGAGGTGGAACGCTACTCTCTGTTTGCCTGGGGTCATCTGTCCTACTTGGCACCACTTCCTTTATGTAACCCCCCACCCCAGCTCCAGTCCACGGGGTAGGAGTAGCCTTCTCACCAGTTCTTGGGACTTCATTCTCCCTTTGGATAGTGTCACCTCTTTCCCTGCCCAGCCCTGAGGGCTGGACTATGGAGGGCACTGTTCCTGGTGTGAATGCATGAACTCCGTGTTTGTTCTGCAGTCACAAATTCCACTACCTGAAGTCCTCTGCCCATTTCGTACACGCTCTCTCTTATTCCCATGACAGCAGCTAGTACGAACTTTCATCTTCCCTTCATCTGGCCTCCATTCCTCTATCTTCAGATAACTTCTACTTTTGCTTCACAAAGAGAATTGCAGAACTGTTTGCATGCAACCAACCACAGGCCTCCCCAGAGCTGGGCGTGCTCCTGCCTCAGAGCCTGGGAATAATCTTCCTTCTGGTCCAGCCTTCTCCTGGGTATCTGTGTGACTAACTTGCTCTCCTTTTTTATGTGCCTGCTTAATTATCATCTTTCAATAAGTCCAATCTTATTTAAAATCCCATTTCACTCCCTCCACATACAGTTTACTCCTTGATTCCCGAAGGAAACATCGTTTTCTAATATATTCTATATTTACTTATATGTATTTTATGTCTTTTGTTCTTTCCTGGGAAATAGGTATCATGGGGGTAGAGATGCTCACCTGCTTCATTTACCAGTGTAATTTAAGAACCTAGAGAAATGGGGCCGGGGATTTAGCTCAGTGGTTTCGCCTCCTGCTGCGCAAGCACAAGGACCTGAGTTCGATCCCTGGTACCAAAAAAAAAAAAAAAAAAAAAAAAACCAAACCAAAAAACGAAGGACCTAGAGAAATGTCAGGCTTGTTGTACATTCTCAACAATACTTGTTGAGTGAATGTTGTATCTCTGCACATTTTAACATCTTTTTCCTACCTAATAAAGAGATTGCTCTTGCTGCTAGGGATATTCATCTTCCTTACTTCTGCTTCACTTCTAGAATACACCCCTTCCCTGCCAGTTATCCAGTCTTTCCATCTCTCTGGTACGTCTCCATCAGCACATGAATGTTTTTCAGTTTCTCATAAAATAATCACCCAGGCCAGGGATTTAGCTCAGTGGTTCCCCCGCCTGCCTTGCAAGCACAAGGACCTGAGTTCAATCCCTGGTACCAAAAAAATAAAATAAAATAAAATAAAATAAAATAAAATAAAATAAAATAAACTAATCACCCTCTGTAACCCAGATCTTCCATCTGCCACCCTATAACTAACTCTGAAGAGAGCTCTCAGTTATCCCATCCGTTGCTTCACTTCCCATTTATGCCTTGGCCAATTTCAATCTGCCTTTACCAGTGTCAGGGAAATTGTTTCCACTAGTGAGTCATCCATGGCCTTCAGTGATATGGGGTCCTCCTTGGTCTGCCCTACCACACTCAGCTCTTCCCTTCTACACCCCATTGTCATCAAGGCCTTTGTTGTTGTCCTACCTCCTGAACATTTTCCTTTGCCCCATGTGTTCACTGTTTTGTTTTTTATGCCATAAATGTGTCTTGATATTAACGTGTACAGACATTATCAGAGAACCTGACGGTTTAGTGTAAACTGACACAAAGATTATTCTACACGCAGCTTATCATCTTGTGGAAAAACATACATTAAGCAAAGAAGCCAAGAAGCAATTTTAAAATTAGAACTTTCATCATCATTTTGAAGAAGATGTGGTGCTCTTAGAGGACTTAGGAGAAGGGGAGCCATCAAACCACCTAAAGAAGGTTTCCCGGGACAGCGGCTGGGCTGAGAAGTCAGGCACAGCGCGCTGTAGCCGACCAAAGAGCCCACGATAGGAGGAAATGGGGTGTGTCCTGGTCCTGAGGGTAGGGAGGCGACGGAGAGTTTGACAGCGAGAGAAAGATGGAGTGGCTGGGGCCCAGGAGGTGGGGAGCAGCAGCAGATGATGAGGCTGGTGGGCGGGCGACAACAGTGATTTCAGGCATTCAGCGCTAAGAATATGTGGACGTCCTTATGGTGGAGCCTGTGTCTACATGGCTTCACCCAGAGCCACGAGGCTGGAGTCATCATGGAGCTCACTAAACGTTTATGAAGTGGGGGAAGGAAGGAATGATAAGCGTGGCCCTGAAGAAGAGGTGGAGACTTTTGTTTGGCCAAGGAGTCAGTATTTAGAGAAACAGGGAAGTCTGAAAAAAATTGGCTTTGGACACAGGGCAAGGGGTCCAGTGTGACCCAGTGCGGGTTGGGAGGGAGGAGACCGGAGAGGAGGGGCTGCGGGAGAAACGCTCCGAGAGCTCAGCGGAAGGCGAGATCTCCCAGGGCTGCGGCGCCCAGGACAATCATTTCCAAATTACAGCATTCCGTAGGTTAGATGGGGATCTGTATTTTGTTGGAAAGGACAGCTCGATTTTAGACAAGGTGAAAGATAGGAGAAAGCATTCTCGACGTGGGACACAAAATGAATTATGACCCGGAGGCCGGAATATACTGGAATTCTTCCTTTTCTTGTAAAAGCTGTGCCCCTTTTTAACCTTTCAACATGCTTCATCATTTTTCCTTCTCCTGGGCCATTTCCCATAATGAATTGTGTGGAAAAAAGGTCTTTACTAAAAATTTGCCTAAATTAGAAAAATAGTAAAGACAACGTTTTACTTTTATCAGTTGTCTTGTGTGGCTGAAAGTTTACCTTAGGAAAACTGGGGTAAACGATCGTTTTTGTTCATGACTGTAGACTAGTGAATACATTTCTGGCTGCTTGGTATTTTGCTTATTAAACTCACTGTCAGCCTTTCTTATTGCCAGCGAAATACAGTAATATGATTTTGCTCCATATTTTACACTTTGCCAAAGTTCTGTTTCTCAGCTGCATTTTGGGAACAGCTGTCAGCCCCAAGCAATCCGATCCGATTGCTTTTTGTGAATGATAAATCACTTCCCTCTGCACTGATGTGTTTAGGGACAATAGGAGGAAACACCCCCCCCTCCCCCCGTGTGTCAACAGAGGAGACAATGGAATGGCGAGGTGGTGGGTGTGTCCTGTACTTAATGTTCAATTAATGTGAACTTTCATTTGAGTGAACATTGGAAAGAAATTCTCTTTATTAGCTGTTCTCGAGGCAGCAGAAAAAAACCATGGTCCTTTCGCTGCTAGGAGCCACTATCAATTTACTACTGGATCTGATGAAACTAAACATGAGTAGATTCTCCTGGATCACATATTCTTCTGCTTAAAACATTGCCCATGCAAGTTGTAAGGAGTAACAAAGTGCTGGAAGTTACAGAGAAAGACCTAAAGTTTCATGAAAGTCTCTAATTAATGAGACTCAGCCATCCATGAAAACAGTTGTCATACTCCCAGCTCAGCTGAGACCTTCTCTGCTTCAGTTTTCCTTGTATAGAGTTTCAGAAATTTACATTAGATGCTTCTCATTTCAGAAAGAAAAGGTAAAAAAGAAAAGGGGGGTCTCATATTTCACATATTATGCATGTTGCTTGAATTTTAGTTTTGAACAACAATAAAAAAATTCAGGTGAGACAAGAGACAGTTGAAGCTTTTCTTCTGCCTTGGGCATGGTCCACAGTGATGTTATCCTATCTCTGGTGGCTGCTGTCCACTCCTATCTGTGAGCCACCCTGGTCATTTCTCTGCCTAGGTCTTTTTCTTGAATATAAGAAAGGTAGCTTCTAAATTACAGATTTTCCCTAACATCAGTGAGTGGCCTACACTGGCAGAATGGTTGCTCTTGGCCTCCAATCTATAAAAGTGTCTCCTTGTTCTGTAAGCAGGAATGGCCTTGCCACATGCCCTGTGCCCTCAATCTCTCTGTGTTCCCAGACTATGTAGGGATTGCTTGGGGACTGCTGCTCCGGCCAAGCTGATTTGATGCAATCAGACAACACAGTAAACCTACTGGTATCATCCCTCAGCTCGATGTCAGCAGGGCAGGCACTTACTGCAGGATGCTCTTTTATTTTAATAAGTAATTTATTTAATGAGCCAACGATGGCAAAATGTCAAATGCAGAGACTTCAAGGATGAACAACGCCATTACAAGGAGAAGGGAGTCTACTGGTCTTGTGATGTTCACTCTCCAGAAAGGACTTTCCTTGAGCTAGTTTCAAAATCGGTTGACAGTTGATCTGAAAAAAGATCTCTGCCATTAATCTTGGGAGACATAATGTTGCGTATATTAAGTTTTAGATCTACCAATATGATAATGATTGCTGCCAGGCATGGAGGGTGCAGGGTAGTATAGGGAGAGGTCGTGTTTGGTGAGGAGAGGTAGACGCCACAGAGCTGGACCAACGCAATGTGCTTCCGTCCACCAAGCCACCGACCCAGCAGCGTCTGACTCTTACAGTCCATAGAGGAAGAGCTCTAGTTTGGGTCTGAAACATCCCCCAAAGGCGTGGTCCTCAGTCCATGGTGCTAATGAGAGGTGGTGGAACATTTAGTGGCCAGGGCTTAGGGGAAGGAAGTTAGGCCACGGGAGCATGCCCTCCGAAGGGCTTTCATGTCCTTGTCCCCTTCCTGTCTCTCTCTTTGCTTCCGAGGCTGCCATAAGGTGAAAAGGCATCCTGCAGTGATGTACCGTGTCACCACAAGCCCAAGAAATCATGCACTGAAACCTCCAAAACCACAAGCCAAAAGAAACCTTTTTTGTTCTTAAGTTGAGTATCTCAAGTATTTTGTTACAGCAATGCACAGGTAACTGACACAGGAAGGCCAACAAATGCAGCCCTCCATTGGGCAGTGGTTCCTTGAGTTTTGCTATAGACAGAGGTGTGCTCTTGGGTGACTCTCTCTAGACTCTGAGGTATTAGTTTTCTCACATTAAACAGAAGGGTCAAGGGCCAGGGATTTAGCTCAGTGGCACAGCACCTGCCTTGCAGGTGCAAGGCCCTGAGTTCAATCCCTGGTACTGGAAAAAAAAAAAAAAGAAGAAGAGTCTGAATCTGAAGTCCTCTGAGATAGGATTTTCTCTAATGTAGCATTTCTTCCAGGGTACAAGACGTGTTCCTTAATTCCCCATGCCAGTTCTGAGTAGTTTTGAGTTTAAATCCTGTAAAAGTGATAGGCCAACTCACCAGAAGATAAACTAAAGCTTTATGGTAGTTCCACCAAGCCAACCTTAATTTAGGAATGGAGTATCTTGTAGGCATCTGGCGGTTTTGGACAGACAACCTACAGCAATGAATAAAACAGAACAATCAAAAACCTAGTTATCACAAGGCTAACTTCGTCTTGGCTTATGGACGAATTGCACCAGGTGACCTAAATCGTACCTGAATGTGTGTTCCCCCAGGAGCCTGGCAAAATGCTCACTCTTTGTCCCAGGGGGAAAAAATGGCGTCATGAACTGTGTTCTCTCTGATGTGTTAATCTGGCACCTTCTTCACCCAGTCCAATTAGTGTCTTCTTCCCACATTAGAATTTAATTAAAACTCATGTTGTCTAACTGTTTCCTTCTGACTTGGAAGGGCTCTGCAATATGCCCCCAATCTTTTCTGGGTCCGAATGCAGGAAGCAAAGCCTGTTCTACTCGGAACCTGGGGTTCTGTGTGGCTCTTTCCCAGGCAATGGTGTGTAGCTGCAAGCTCCTGGTCTGCACACGGTGCTGGCTGGCTTTGCTTCTGAAAGGAATCATGTGCAAGGCTGGCCTCCCTCTGATGTGTAGGAGCCGCCATGTGGGGGTGTGTAACACTCTATTTTCCATCCTGCTTGGAATGCTAAGGCTTGACGGCCAACATCTGTCATCCCTCGCTTTGGAATTTATAAATGTTAAAATGACTATAACTGTAATAATATTTATGGGTAAAAATTTAGAAAATGTAAAAAGAATAACAAAGAGAATAAAAATAACCCTCAATCCCATGACTCTCAGTTAATCACGATTAGCCTATTTGCATATATTTTATAATGCAAGCAGTTTTGTGTCCTGTTTACTGTTTGTCCACAGTGGTATTCTGTGAGAATAATTCTGGTCATTAAAAAAATCCTTGGATATCTAATTCTAATGGCTGCCTAGGACTCACTCGTGTGTAGCTGGACATGGCAGATCATACTCATCCGGGATACTAAGGAGGCGAAGCAGAAAGATGGAAAGTTTAAGCCCAGCCTAGGCAACTCAGCAAGATCCTGTCTCAAAATGAAAATTTAGGGAAAGGGCTGGAGATATAGTTCAGTGGGAGAGCATTATTTAGCATGCATAAAGACTTGAGTTCATGTCCCAGTACTGGGGAAGAAAAATTCAATCACAAGCTATTGCATAATTTATTTAACCAATGCCTAATTGTTGTATGTAGTTTTAAAATCTATTGCTCTTTAAAAATACCATAGTTAATAGCCATGTTATATATTTCAAACCTCTCTCAAATAATTCCTTAAGAAAAATTTCAACAAATGATATTATTGGATTAAATGAGATGAACTTTCTATGTTTTCTGACACATATTACTTAATTATTCTTTAGAATGGTTTAGAAAGAAGGTTTGCTTTATTATTGTTTTATATTTCAGTTGTTAGAATCCTATTTGTTAGATTGAATATGTGTTTCATGGATTTATCGGGCATTTAAAAAATTGTTCAATTTTGTCTTCTCTCTTCATTATTTTTCTACTGGTGAATGGCAGTCTGAATATTTGCTTCCCAAAGTCGTTCCTAACCTTATCCCTGAAACATGTAGTGTTGTACCTTAGGTGGCAAAGGGGATTTTGCAGATGTGTTGACAGCAAAGGCCTTGAGGTGAGGGAATTCTTTCAGATTACCCAAGTGGAATGATGACAGGGAGGAGACAGGAAGGTTGGAGTCAGAACAGGAGATGAGAAATTACAAGCAGAGGTTGAAGGAGAGAGGCTTGAGGGATTTGAGGATCAAGAAGGGGCCGCAAGGCAGGGAATGTACTGGGGCATCTACAGGCTGGAAGAAGGAGGTGGGGGAGGATGGAAGTGTGTTATGTGCATGTAGAACTCTGCCATAATGATGCCCACTACGGCATACAACCAATCTGCACAAATGATAGAGGGGGATAAAGAAATAATAAACCAGAAAAGACAGGGAAAAGGGTCCACAACTACCTGTGGACATCTAGCCTCGTAGACGCCATGACTTTAGCTCAGTGGTAATGATTTTGAAATTCTGAACTCTAGGAATGTAAGAAAATAAATGTGTATAGTTTTAAGTCACTAAATTTGTGGTCATTCACTGCAGCAGTAATAAGAAACAAATAGAGTGTTCTTATTTTTCTTATTGATATGTAAATAGTCTTTTGTACTGTAAAGTTATTAATTTGTCATGTAAGTTGCAAATAATTTTGCAAGGTTTCAATTTGCTTTTAAATATTTTTAGGGTATTTTCTGACAGAGTTTTGTTGTTAACTTCAAAAATATTATTGATGTTACATTAGATAAATGCTATTTCAGTCACATACAAATTTAAAAAGTTATGCAGTCAAATCTATGTATCTTGGTGATGTATTCTATTGCTTTTAAATCAGTTTTATATTCACCAATGTTGCTTCCAGCATTTTTATGGTATGTGATTTTTCATTTATCATTCTTCATTAAGTTTTTATATATTTTTAGTCCTATTTCAAGGCCATCTAGGCTGTCCCATTAATCTGTCAAATCTTGTGCTATTAGCACATCATCTAAAGTATTGTACTTTCATAAAAGTTTTTATATCTAGTAGGTCAAATCCTCACTCACCACACTTTTCCTTCACATTTTGCTAAAGCTGGTGTCAACATTTTATTATTTTAGATGAATCTTAAGATCATTCAGACAAATCGAGAAATTTCATTGGTACTATATTTGAATTTGAAGTTTGCAATTAGTCTGAACATTATTTTGAGAAGAATGGTATCTTTTTAATATCAGGGAAAATATACTATGTTTCTCTATTTACAAAAATCTTACATTCCTATAAAGCTTTGCCATTTGATTGATGTAATTTCAGATGTTATTTAATAAGATTAGTTTTAGGCATTTTAGAAGTTTTGTAGCTATTGGGATTAGAGTTTTTCATGGCATTTAATAAACAATTTGGCTAATATATTGGAAAGCTTCCTGTTTTGTACAAATATCTTTTGATTTATTGAGCTTTACTAATTATGAGTTTTTCAGTTGATTCTTTTTTCTTAGATATATAATATAATATCACATGCAAACGGTGATGATTTTATTTACTATATTCTAAGGGTTTCTCATCTTTCTATGTTTTGTCTTTGTTTCTTTGCTTTTCTCTCTCTCTCCCTCCCTCCCTCCCTCCCTGCCTCTCTCCCTCCTTCCTTCCTTCCTTCCTTCCTTCTTCCTTCCTTCTGTTGGCACTGGGAATTGAACTGAAGAGCTTATACATACTAGGCAAACACACTACTACTAAGTTATATGTCCTGCCATTTTAAAATATATATATATTTTTTGGTACTGGGGATCAAACTCGGGTCCTTGTGCTTGCACAGCAGGTGGTGAAACCACTGAGCTAAATCCCTGGCCCAGGCCATCCCTTTTTAAATATTTGAAGACAGGGTCTCAGAAAGTTGCCCAGGCTGGTCTTGAATTTGTAATTCTCCTGCCTTAGTTTTTCAAGTACTTGGGATCACAGGTCTGTACCCCCACACCTTGATAATTTTACTTCTTTTGCTGTCAAATTTTAAAGTACAGGGGCTGGGGATTTAGCTCAGTGGTTCCCCGCCTGCCTCACAAGTGCAAGGTCGAGAGTTAGATCTCCAGTATATAAAAAAAAGTACATTGGCCAGAATTTTCATAACTATGCTGAATGATAACAGTAACACAGTGTATCTTCACCTCATATTTTGGATATTAATGTCTCCAGTATTTCATGCTCAGAATGGCACTGGCGATTAGCTTAAGACAGGCCTTGTTTTTCATGTTAAGAAACTATCAGCTTCTTGGATTAAATTGTCTGAGTTTTCATTTTTCCAACTGTATTTATTGAGGTGATATAGAAATTATTTTCTGAATAATAAGCCCAATTTGTATTTTTAGGAAAAACTCTACTTTGAATAATGGACATCCTTTGCAGTACACAGTAGACTTTTACTGATTAGATTGTTTGTTTTTAAGATTATTGAATCTGTATTTACAAATGAGACAAGGTCATTATTTTAATAATTTCCTCTCAGTAATGGAATTTGGCCTGGGGTATCTTTTAGCTTCCAAAAATATGTTTTAAAGCTTTAAAAAAAATTTTTCCTAAAGCTTATATTACATGAAGATTTGAAAAACTCATCCACAGTACTAACTGCTTGGTACTGTTTTTGGAGGTCATTTTTTAATTTATTCAATTTTTAAAATGATTTTTCTAAGCAAATTTCTTATTTTCAGTAATTGATTTTATTTTACAAAATTGTTTTTTCACTAAGATCTCGTTGAGTTTTCCAAAGAAATCTTTGAGTGACTATATTTTCAGTTCTCCTAAGACGTTATATGACCACTACCATTGTAGAGGTATAGGAGAGAAGTTTATTCATTGAATTGCAATGGGTTCTTTAAGACTTAATTCTGAAATTGGTTGAAAAGTGCTGGTAAAAGGTTAAAAATACTTTAAAATAATTTTTTAAAAAACTTCATCTGTTTTATACTTTTTCTTCTTTTAGACTTTTTATATTTTATACTTTCTTCTATTTTAGGTGTTTTGTATTTGAGTCAGAGTCTTGTATGTTACCTAGGATGGTCTCAAACCTAGGATGACTCAAGTGATCCGCCTGCCTCAGCCTCCTGAGTAGCTGGTACTATAAGCATGTGCTACTACTCTTGGGTTTTTCTCTTTCTTATCTTCACTTACATTTGATTTAAGTTTTTGAATTAAATTTGTTACAATTTTCCCCAAAGAACTAGCTCTTGGCTTTAATTTCTAGTTTCAATCTGATTCTATTTACTAGTTTTGTTATCTTTGTTTTAATTTTTATTATTTCCTTCCTGCAGATTTTATTATGTTTCTTTTGCTGAACTCTTTATGATGATTTGATTTGAATGCTGGATTTAACTCAGTGCTTAGAGTGGAGTGGAATGACTAAGGTAAAGGATAAGAAGGGACAGGGACACGGAGCAGTGTCACCTTGGGAGGCTGGTTTACATGGGAGCAGGGAGGGCTATGGATGCAAAGAGCAGATATTTTATTTTGAATAAGAATTACTGGGTGTAGGGCTAGAAGCTCCATATATACAACCTGTACTTTGGGGATAACCCCCCCCCCCCACCCGCCGTATGAGGTTTGAACCCAGGGCCTTGGCACTGAGCTGCATCCCCAGCTCATTTTATTTTTTATTTTGAGACAGGGTCCAGCTAAGTCACTGAGTTGCCCAGGCCGGGCTCAAATTCATGATCCTCCTGCTTCAGCCTCCTACAGTCCAGTCTCATACAGACAATCAGTGCTAATTAACCAAGTCTTTGGTTATGAAGCACTTGTGGAAGGGCTGCTGTGAATACCATAAAAGGAGCACTGTTTTAGGGCCAATCTAGGGTGTGCAAGAGGAGCCAGAACGCTTTGAGCGTTTGGTTGCAGAGGCCAACTATGTAGCAGCCTTTCATAGAAGAAGATGACAGTCTGGATCTGGGGGAACAGAAGAGTTTCTGAGAGGGCAGACTTTGAGCTGGGACTGGAGGAAGGAGAAAGTTCAGGGTTCCACAGGAAGGGACAGGTTTGGAGGGCAGCATATAGAGGACCCAGCAGAGAGGAGCCTGGACATTGTGTAAGGGGGGGTGCACACAGGAAGGGTGCAGCAGGCTTGTGAGGAATTTTCTACAGCCAGGAGAGGGCCATCTTCTGTGATCAGTGCTGCTGGTAGTGGGGCTGGAGATTCTTCAATAGAAAGCGATGGGATGAGAGTGCCTTTTCCATGTTCAGGCTTCAGCTGTCCTGCTCAGGCTGGATTGGCCGGGACAGAGCTGAGCCTGAAAATCATTTCATGTATAAGGTGGAAGGACAGGAAGTTAGGGACCACTGGAATGCAAATGAAAGGTGACTCTGCAAGGTGACAGATAGGACATCAGAGAAAGATGGAAAAGTTAAAGATGTCTCCACTTTTTGATTCCTGTTTAAAGTTTCATGGTTGGGAAAGGATCTACTCAAGAAGAAATGCAGCACATTACATTTTGGGCCACTTGGCTTTGGGATGGGCGCTGGACACCCCCGGCAAGTGCCTCGAGATGTTGGAAATGAGAACAGAAGGGGCAGAAGGGACAGTTGGGACCAGAACCAGGAGCTTGGATGAGCTTGTCAAAAGGATCAGCATAAATGCAAAAGATCAGAGGACAGAGTCTCATGGAGCTAAGGTGCAGTTCTGAAGATGGTTGGAGACTGAATTCAATGTTTGTAAACTACAACTGGAGATATTAGATGGGAGTCAAAGGCAGTGGGTACAAAATAATCTGCTGAGTTAGTTGTGCAACAAAAGAGGAGCCATGCACTGCTTGAAAGAAGGAAAGGGATCAAGTGAGCAGGAACAATACTAGAACGGTTTTAATATAATATAAACATGAGCTTATATTTGAAAGTACACAGGGAAAGGCAGAAAGAAGTTATATAGAAAAAGAGGTTTAAGTACAGGAATGAATTTTAGTCTTTGCCTAAAATATATTACCCATAGTGGACCAAATACATTAATTCAAATGTAATTAAAACAGTAACTTTGGTAGAAGTTAGAATTTGAGAAAATTAGGTGTGGTCTAGTCTCAGAATGATAAGTCTAGTGGTGAGAAAGTCCAAGAGAGAAAGTGGAGAGACAGTCCAAGTGGTGAGAAATGTAAGAACATAAAACATTCAAGAGCAAAGGAGCTCACTAGCATGACAAGTGTGAACTAAGACTGCACTAAAAAGTTGTAGGATCAATCTGTTCTGGAGAATAACTGGAGAGCTTTATCAATATGGTGGACTTTATTAATATGGCGGACTTTATCAATATGGCGGACTCTATCATCAACATGGCGGACTGTTTGGCCCTTCAGTAAGAGGAAGCTGTGTGTCTTTGAAGTTTCTAAATCAAAGTGACCTTGATATAAGGTTCTTTGGAACAACTGAAAAAAATAGTGGGCTTTCTTCATTTTTTCTTTTCTCTTGAGTTGTTACTTGGAATTTGCATACTTCTGCAGCGTAATAAAATTTAATCTAAAGTTCAAGGTAGCTATTTATATTTTATTAAACCCTTAAGTTTAAGATAATATTTTTTGGAGTAGCAATTTATATATGGATGAAGACTTTATAGGGGAAGAATCATTTGCATAGGCTTTTATTTTAATGAGGGAGAAGTTGGAAAGCCCTGGGAGAAACAAAAAAGAAAGTTATTTTTGCTTCTGATGAGAGCAAAGAATAAAAAGGTAGATATTAAGGTGTGATTAAAAAAAAATCTTGCTCCTGCTCACGCTGAAGAAGAGGATGGGGATTGAGCTGGAGGTTGAAGTCAGAAATGCGGACAGAGTGCCTGGCAATCAGGTTATCAGCCAGAAACCAGGGCAAAGATCAAAGAGTGTGGGATTCCTTGATGAAAATGAAGAAGAGCTGACAAAGAAGAAAGAGTTGGGGCCCAGGGAGAGTCTCAGGAGCCCCGGGGACAGGTCCAGGTGTGTTCTTGGCAGAAGAGTCTCGGAGGTCCCAGGTTTTGTAACTTCTGACAGGATGCAGACCCCATGCTGAAGCCAGCCTCCTGGCAGCAGATGGAGTTTCCATAGCTCCCACAGACACCTTCTTTCTTTCTTCGAGTGGAAAGGTTGCTCTTCTTGAACACAGAATCATATTCCTTGTCAAGAAAGCTTTCTCTCTCTCTCTCTTTTTTTTTTTTTTGGTACTGGGGATCAAACTCAGGACCTTGTAATTGCGAGGCAGGTGGCAGAACCACTCAGCCAAATCCCTGGCCCACCAGAAAGCTTTCTCCTACTTCATTTTCCTCTCCAGTGTGGAGTAGTCCTTGCAAAATGAGTGGTTTCCTGGGGCCTTCCCAGGCTGACTCCCTCCAAGCGGGTGTGAAGGTGGTCAGGACGAGACCACTGCAACCCAGGACAGAGGCCCCAGTCCTCTGGTGTGGGGTGCTCTCCAGGGGGCCCAGGTTCTGGGTTCCGCTGCCAGTGTCCCCCCAGAGGTTCACCTCAGGAGAGAGATGTTTTCTATCAAGGATGGAAACTTCAGCCAAATTTTCTTCTAGGGGTTTAGAAAGCCATTTTCCTGACTATGAAAGCAGCTAGGCTCACTTTAGGTGAATGAAGTACGCAGGAAAAACTGAAGACCAACCAAGAGAACGGTGGAATGTCTGGAGCCAGAATGACTAGATTCACTTCTCCGAGTTACCACCAACCAACTGGGTGACCTGGGACAGCAGCAGAGCCTCTTTGTGCCCCATTTCATCAGCCGATAAATGGAGGAGTTGGTAATATCCGTTTGACAATATAATATGTAATACTATAATAACAATGACACTCAGTTAATATGATGATTAAATGAGTTGGTATATGTAAAGAAGGATTTTGAACTGTGCCTGATGCATATGAAACATTTTGTAATTTAGTTGCTGTTATCATTTAATAATGAATTCAAAAGTGTCAGAGACTGATCTTATACTCAGTGCCTTTTGTAACATTGGTTTATGGTTTGAGGTCAAAGTTATTTTATGAACTAGTCTTTCTCCTCCCAATATTTCTCATGTTTTCGTCAAAACCAAATTACACTTTTTCCACATGAAAATGACAATAACGTTTTCTACTTGCCATCTGGATATTGTGTTTCATACTTTTGTTCGTGTGCCAAGATAAAAATGAAGATCTTTGACTCATGACTTTAACACAACTCAATTGATTTAGTTCAATAAATTGTTACTGGCTCCAACCACTAAGGCTGCTCTGCAATTTTTGTTTAAATGACATTTCAATGAGTTACTTGTGAAATTTTTAAAAAAGAATTTTCTAATTAGAACCAGAACACAAAACTTGTTGGCTTATAAGGCACTCAGGATTACAACTAAGGTGGCTAAATTCAGTGAAAAAAAATCTGAAAAGAAATGTTCAATTTCCTAGTCTTCCCTGAAATTGGCAAAGGAGTCTAAAGTTTAGGTACCTTCTTCATTTCCCATGGGGTTATATCTTTAGGGGTTGAAATTCATAGGTATGTTATTCATTCTTTCAATTTATTTATTGTACAGCCCATATTGTGTGTCTGTTTTGGACAGGCAAGTCACTGTCCTGGGTGCTGGCGATACAAAGAAAATGAAGTATATGGTTAGGGGCTAATCATTTCAAGGTGGGGATAAGATGATGTATGGATAATTAAAGCAAAGGAACCAACTGCTCATGGGCTGGAACCTCCAAAATTGTGCTGAAATAAAGCTCTTTTCTTTGTAGGTCCATTACCTCAGGTGCTTATCATCGTGACAGAAAGCTAACACATAATTTAAAGGTGAGGACTCACTCCTTGATTTGTGTGTGTGTGTGTGTGTGTGTGTGTGTGTGCATGGCAACGTGCATATTCTAATTTTTCTAGTAAAAGAAGCTAGAAAGTTCCTATTTTTATAAAGAAGACAATTTAAAACCTTAATACACTGTGTGGGACAAAGCAAAATGTGTTTGTGGGTTAGTCTGACCTGTGGGCCGCCATTTTGCAACCTCTGCAGCTAAGTCTTCTCCAGCACCATAGTAGGCTCTGCTTTGGTTAATCTATGATAGAATCAGAGACGAAGCCCAATACCTGGGAAACTGGGACCCAGCGGGAAGGCCACCGAGGCAGAAGGGCTGAGGGTGATGGGGAGGCTGAGAAGGAGGAGCGGGAAAGTGAAAGAAGAGTGCAGGATGCATGGTTGGCCAGAGGTCTGCAAGCAGGAAAAGAAAAGAAGCGTTCTCCACACCCTCGTCTGGACCCCAAGAGGGTTTGCAGTGATCCAATAGTCAGGCTTTTCTTTCTGCTTAAAGATGATCCCTCAGACACCCAGGTAAACCTAAGGGGTTGTTTAGTCTTGAAGATAAGTCTAGAGTTAAAGATGAAAAATAAATCATTTCTTGGTTGCAGCCTCTTCACGGAACTCCCCACTGCCCTACCTGCTCACAGTAGCGGACACCAGTGCCTCCTGGTTTTCTCACCAACTGAGTGTACAGCACCAATTATGGGTACTGTTTAGAGATCAATCAATAATAACATGATGTTTGGAAATTTGACAGCAATGGATTAGCTTTAGATTTAATACATTTATCTTATGTTCTAAATGCTAAGTAATTCTGAAATCTAAAGACCTTAGTGTATCTTTCTGGCATCACCAGAGTTTGGTTAGTGCAATGCCTTTGTATCCCTTAGATGCCCTCAAAACATTTCTCATCTACATGATCCAGAAATACTGAGCCGAAGAGTAGAAAATGAGAACTGCATTGTCTATGTGAGTTCAAGAAACTCTATGTTCCCCTCTCCTCTAGTTGAGAATAGATTTTTTTTTTCAAAAACATAATCGATGGCTATTTAGTTACTGCATGGGTGTGGCTTCAGTGGACGGAACCCCAAAATACCTCCATTCAAAACAGAAGATGCTAACAGGTCAGAAATTTCTCCAAGGTATTTAATCAGCAGTAATTTTTTTCTTTCTTCCTCCTTTGCCAACCTATCTTCATCATTGTGGCTGCCTTGTGGCTTGGTGTCTGCCATGGTCACACCAGCAACATCTGGATCGGGGGTCATCAGAGAAAACTTTAGCCAAGGAAATCTTCAGTTGCAGATTACAGAGAAAAGGGACATTTTCTTTCCCACACCATGTTAATAGAGTAAAACTGCCTTGCAGTCTGATTGGAGAAGCTATTAACAAAAAAACTTCAGTGGGTATTTGAAACTCAAGCTGAATACTACATGGAAAAAATGATGTAGAATTTGAACAGAAAGAGGTACTGTTTTGTCACGGTCCTGCTCTAAGGTGTTTGCTGTATCTCATCAAATACTTCTTGGGGATTATCTATGCCTACAGTTCTGAGTGCATTGGGGAAGACAAGGGGAAAAAACAGATACAATCCCTACCTTACAGGTCTTCCAAATTGGTGTTTTTTTTGTTGTTTTGTTTTGTTTTTGAGACAGGGTCTTGCTTTGTAATGCAGACTGGCCTTGAACTCACTATGTAGCCGAGGCTGACCTTGAATTTAGGGCGATCCTTCTGCCTCAGCCTCCAGAGAGCTAGGACTACAGGCATGCACCACATGCCTGGCTAAGGTCTTCCAAATTCAATAGAAAAAGACTCCTTAAACAAGTAGTAACATAAGACATTATGAAATGAGTTTAATCGCACTAAATACACAGTGAGGACCCTGGCAAATTACTGCTGTGGAGGGAATGGAGAGAACCCTATAGAGAAGTAGGATTTTCTCAGAGCTGGAAGGAAGGTGCCCACAGGAAAGGCATGGGGGGACAGACTTCCAGGTGACCGGGCCAGATGAATGAAGGCTGAGGACCTTAAGGCCTGTGGCTTGGAGACAGGGACTGTGTCTCCGATGTACTGGGGACAAAAGGGTGGTGAGTATGTGTGAGTTAGGGCCAAGACTAGATCTAGGCTCTCCTTCACTGTGCCCCCTCAGTGCACTGTGTCCTCCTGGATTTGTAATGGAGCCCTAGTTTATATGCTTGCCTTCCAGCCAGGAAAGAATAGCTTCTGGAGAGAATCATATTTTAGTCCTTTTTTCCCCTTAATAGAAATAAATACTTCACATTCCTGCTACTTCTTGTAGCTTTGGTATCTATAAGTGGACCTCGAAAAGGAGGCCCTCTATAAAACTGAATCTCATAAGTGAGGGGCCCAGCCACGTACAGTTCTGGAAGCCAGGTGTCTTGGTCACTTTCTCATTGAGACACAGCGGACAACACCCACATCTTAAAGGTGGAGAGGTCCATTTTACCTCATGCTCCAGTCCATAGTGGGCTGGCTCCAAGGCAGGATAGCACAGCAGATGGGTCTGGTGGAGGGGAGATGCTCATGGCATGGCAGACAGGAAGATGAGAGGGAAGGGAGGACCCTGGAAGGGAGATCTAACCTTCCGGTCATGCTCCCAGTGACGCCTCTTCTGGCCCTGTCTCACCTCACAACATCCAGTCAGCTCTAAGCTCCCATGATCAATGACCTCTAAAAGCACCACGGATGGGCACACGAGGCTCTTGGGAGACATCTAGATATAAGCCATAGCACTGGGTGAGGAAGTCTGAGTATTCATTGAAGAGCTTTTGAAACTTTGTGGGACAGAAAATTACATGACCAGGACTGTGCTTTCTGAAGATAACACAAACAACAGCATGGAGGAGAATAAATTACAGGGAGGAAAAGCCCAAGGCCAGAAGACCTGTCAGCAGCTGTCACAAAAATCTAGGCAAGAGAGGCAGAGCAGGGACTGAGGGGGCAGAGGCTGTGGGAGTAGACAGAACAGAGGAATAAACTCAATGCTGTGTGGAAATGGACGGATGCAGAGAAAATTAAGGAGAGGGCCAGGTTGCCTACCCAATTCAGATTACTCAGAAACCTTTCAGCCAATTTGCCACGTTTGTGTGATTAAATAATTCCTCTCCTACTGGCAAGGTCTGGGGTGAAATGTTGGTGTTCAGAAGCAAACCTGGACTCAGCCAACTGCTTGATATTGTCACCAAGTCATTGTGACTGATGAGAACTCTCAGGGGCCTTGCACACAGGTGCCATCCCCAGGACAGGTGAAGGGTCTCGTGGAAAGGATCAGAGGGGAGTGAGCACAGCAGTTCCCTTCAAGTCTGTCAGAGAAGGGACAAAAGCGTCACTTATGCCTCAGAGATTTTCCTTAATGATCTGGGGCTGCCTTGATATGACAGTAAGTTCAAGCAGCCAGACTCGGTCTTTTTTAAAAAACATTTGCTAGTTGAAGTTTGTGATGAGCAGGAAGAATATTCTGTCTGCTCTAAGGGTTTCCCTTTTTTTTTTCCCCAACTTGAAAAGTTCTATAGGAAATCAATAAAATGTTCGTCATAATAAATTGTTTTCCTCTAGTGAGGAAATATTTTGGCGGCTGTCATCAGCATTGTGCTGGCATGAATGGAAAGAAAACATTCATAGCAAATGTATATTGTGGCTTGTCAAATTGGCAATGGCTTCCACAACAATAAATATAAGGAAGCTCATGCTTTTATCAAGGATTCTGGATTTGTTCATGCAGTGATAAAATTTCCAGCAAGCACTTGCTGACAGCCTTGGCAGGTTATGCGGATTGTAATCCCACAGGTGAGCTACTGTTTAAAGAAATTGCCCCCTATGTCAAAGGCCGAGGCATCAAAACAATGCCAATTACCGGTGGAGTGTCAGGCTGCCATGATGTCCCAGACAGGGGAGTATGCAATTTACCACTTACAAAGTGGTTGAAAATGAAAAAAAAAAAAATGAATGAAAACATATGTATGAGAAACATCGTTAAGGACTATAATATGAAATATGTCGTAGCAGACATTTTCTAACAGGTAGAGAAAAAATATCTATTCCTGAGTTTTTGGTGTCGGTAGGCTTCCACCCAGAACCAGGGCGAAGCTTCTGCTTTTGACTGAATACTGAATAGGCAGTGGAGGAAGAAATGGCATAAAAGTGGCAATAATCAATATTCATTAGATACAGGATGTCTTACTATCTGCAAAACAACAAGAGTTCATTTATTCAGATGACAGCTATTGAATATTTACTTTGTAAAACATTATAAGAATACTGGGAAGTGTGTTTGTGTGTGTGTGTGTGTGTGTGTGTGTGAGAGAGAGAGAGAGAGAGAGAGAGAGAGAGAGAGAGAGAGAGAGAGAGAGAGAGAGAAAGGATGAACATACTTTCCAGGAGTCCTTGATAATAGCTAAATGATTATTTAACTAGAGGCAGACTATTATTTGGCAAAATCGGAATGGAGTCAATTTCAGTGCCTTTTGCTTCCTGTACTTCTTTCTGTTTCAGGTCCCTCTTTTTCTTTTTCTTTCTTTTTTTTTTTTTTTTTTTTTAAGTTTTCTGATATTTTAGCCTCAGCTACTGTAATCATTCTTCATGTTTTTCTTTCCATTAAGTATACTGGTACATTTTAGGTATAAAATACAGTTACATTCATCATTGGGATCTTGTACCTTTACATGATGTATCTTGGTTCTTATTTTTTCCCCATTCCCCTGCCCTCCTTTCACCCCCTCCACCCTTCCCTATTCACAAAGACTTTGTTTCCATTTTTTCCTTTTCTCATATTTTTTCATTTCCCTTCCCTCCTTTACCCTGCCCCTCCCAATTCCCCTACTCCCTTGGATCCTCTCCACCCATTTCACACCATCAACTACCCACTCTGATCCCCATTTACACCCTTAGCCCCACACCAGAGAAACCACCCAGCATTCACACATGTGTGTCCCTTCTACCTGACTCAAGAGCATGGCCTCAATGTGCATCCACCCAGGCACAAATGTCCCCAGCTCCTCTATCCCCATGGCCAAGTAGCACTCTATTTTACAAAAAAAAAGCACATCTTCTTCATCCAGTCTGCGGTTGATGGGCAACTGGGCCGCCTGCAAGTCCTAGCCACCACAAACTGTGCCAATAGCAGCATAGTTTACAATAGGTAAATCTCAAAAACAGCCCAAACACCCACCAACCAATGGACAAAGAAGATGTGTTTCCTCTACACAATGAGGCACCACCCCACCACAAAGAAGGATGAACTCAAGACATCTACAGCCAAATGGATGCACCTTGAGACCACACTCCCAAGCAAAACAAATCAGACACACATGTTCAAATACTGCACCACCTGTCCAGTGTGAGAAACCAAAAGTGGAAACAAGGACCAAAATGCACAACAGATACTGGGAAATGGGAAGAAGATGTTCAAGTAGGAAGGTCCCCCTTTTTCTTGCTCTGAGAGGAGGGTGGGGGAGAGAGTCATCCTAGGCAGGTCCTCAACCTGGCTATATGTTACTCCACAGGCAGGCACAGTGGCTGTGACATGGGTGGATTCCAGGGATTCTGATTCCTTTTGTCCCTTGTGGGGTTGAGGCCCCCACGGCTTTAATTCAGGTGTAGCTGAGAATCAGGAGGTCTTCAGATGTTTCCTTCACATACCCTCTAATGTCATTCAGAAAATTTCACTTTGCACGTGTTTAAGTCAAATCTAAAGTAGTTTAACATAAGTTTAAGTGGTGTTGAATAACATAATTTTCTATGGATCAAAATATTGATATTTTATAACTAATAAATTATAAAATAAACCCAGTGGAACCAGTGACTATGGGATTTGATACCTACTCACTGTGGTTCATTTAGGAAAGACATGAGCAGTTCCTCATCTAGCAGTTGGACATTTTATGTTATTCCTTTGTCTCCTTGAATTCTACTTCATGTATAATTTCAGGTTTGTTGATTACTTCATCATATTTCTCCCCAATAAAAACATGTTTATTAATTAAGCTTTAAGATTTAAAAAATTTTCCATAAAACTCCAAGTTACAATATAAAATATACCTTCCCTCATGAAGTCACAAACCTGAATTATTATTGAACATATCATGGACTTGACATAAATATATTACATGTCTTGATTATGAATAAGCATAAAAGTATAATTTTATTTGAAATGGATTTTAAAATGTGATGTATAGGGCTTTAAAAATTAGTTCATTCAGTATTCTTTAAAGACTTAGTGATAAAGTGACACACGCCTTGGCATTGATAATACCCCATTTTTCATTTTTACAGATGCGAATTCTTACAAAACTTGTTCACATAAATAAAGAGATTGGCCCTGGAGAGAACACTGCTATGGTAATGTCACTCCATTTTCTGAACTTCTGAATTAAATGCTAAAAACATTACTTAGTGATTTCTCCTTAGAAACATTTAAAAGTAATGATCAGTGGAAAACTGGATAAAGTTCTTCCTTAAATTTTGTTTGAATAAGAAAAAAACCCACCTGAACAACTTACAAAAGATTTCCATATCCATTCATGGGACCATTTTCTTGCTCAACATTAGTACTGAATCGATTGTTAGATATTTCCTAATGCTACCCCAAGAAGAGTAGGACTGTAATATTTGTGAAGGATGAGAAGTATGCTCCCCCTTTTTTGCAAAAACAAAACACCAAAAAACAAAAAAAAATGGTTATAGAAAAAGAAGTGAGGAGGCTGTCAGTATATTGACTGGACTTGAATTTGGCCAGATGTGTTCTTCTATCTTAGAAAAGGGAACAAATGGAAACAAATGGAAATTGATGATCATGAAGTCTTCTCCCATTTCCAGTTTGTGTACCTTTTAATATGTTAACCCTGTCAAAAGTACATTTATGTTTTAAGTGAAGATACTTAGGAAAAATATAGTTAAAAATTAACTCTCGGGGACAATAAATGGAGTATATTTCCTACTAGAATCTCTCAGTGCTATGTCACAGGCATATAGACAACTACAAATTCCACTTGTGTGTTTTTGACCAGCTTAGTTGATATTTGAAAGAATTTTCACAAATTTAACTGAAGAAAATTTACTAAAAGTAGCCTGTGCTATGTAATAGAAACCTAATGCAGACCACACATGTGATTTAAAATGTTCCAGTGGTTTCACAAAAAAGATAATAAGAAAGATGGTGAAAATTTAATAAAATGTTTTATTTAACCCAATATATCATCATATCAATTCCAGCATTTTAAATAAAATTGATAATTATATACTGTATATTCTTTCGTACTGTGGATTTGAACTTCAGTGTCTATTTTATACTTACAGCACATCTCCGTTCAAGTGCTTGATGTCTATTATGTGCTTGGACTACCATGCTGGGCAGTGTTCTGGTGGATGATCAGAAACTAAACTTTGTGTGTGGCTCTAATACTGTGTTGAGCAGTAAAACCAGTTCTTCAGTAGGAAGAGATGCAAAAACAGTAATTTACATTCTGCTAAATGACATTCTTTACTCTACCTCACACTTCATGTGAAATCTGGCTCCTCACTGAAGTTCTAATTAGCCATTGATTTTTGCAGTGTATATCACTTTTTGGCAAATGCATCATAGTATGGTACTTATCACACTCAAATTACATTTGAAGTAGAATAATCAAGTCTATTTTTCATGAGAATACTGATTTCCTCCAGCTTTTTATTAGCTGTATTAGCTCCCTGTAATCTGCAAAAATCAATAATTTTAGATGTTCTTCAAGCGCAGATTGAGTTGAGATCTACTTCACTTTTCCATCTCCATAACGATTTGGGCTCCTTGCTCCCAATCTTCTTTCTGCTCCTGCTCCTCCTTGTTTTTCTCCACTTTCCCTCCTCACTGCTGTTCTTCTCACCCCCTATTCTGGACATCAAAAGCTCAATTTTAATTCTGGTTACAATGTGATGAATAATGATCAACCTAAGCCAGTTGCCATGCTCTGGTTCTAGTTTTCCAATGGGGGAGACACAGGCTCTCAAAACTTAGCATTCATCCGAATTACCTGGAGAAGTTGTTACAACCCAGAATCCCTGGCCCTCATTCTAGGGTTTCTGACTTAGTAAGTCAGAGGATTGTCATGTGCAGACCACACTTTGCAGACCACGGGTATAGAGTAGAGGTTTGTGATTTATTTTGGTCAGTGGGCTATAGTTGGGAAAATGTCTTTTCTGATAAGAAGATCAGCTATAAAGACATTATTGTCCCGCCCTCATCCCCTTGCTCCCTGCTTTGAAGGCAGTCATGTAAGGGCAAGGTCCTTGTTTCATTTGAAACAATGAAAGGGAACTCAGAAAATTTCAGAGATGCCATCCCACATTCTGACCCCCTGGACAACCCATCTCCAGAGGTCTTGTTATGTGAAATGCTTTTAAAATTCTTTACTGTCTAGTCATCATATCTGGTGTTCTGTTGTTTGCAGCCAAAGCATTCCACACAGACATAGCAACCAATCCCCTCAAATTCCCTTGTCATCATCCATGTGATTGCAATGGTGACAGAATGAATCTCATTGCAGAAGTGTGGTGCTAAAATAGTAAGTCCTTCCTTTGAAATAGTGCACAGTATTTTTCTGATAAACATATCACATCTCAGGATGCATGACGGGCCCAATAATGTACTCAAGCTGAAAAGCTGGATTAGAATTAAAGTAAGGCAGACTTGCTAGTCAAATTTGCCCATGCCTTGTAGCTAGGAAGACTAGAGAATGGATGGGATGCCCAGGATTCTGGTGGGAGTAGCTTCAGAGACAAGAACTGGTACTAATTGGCACAATTTATGAAGAAGGACATTTAGAATCTCTACGAGGAGACACAGTTCCCAGCAGTTAGAGCATGTGCACCAAGAAACTTCCACAGTGAAGGTGCAAGCTCTACATCACTGAAAGATCTATAGGTCGCCATGTTTGTCTTTCAGCAAAAATCATCACAACGAACTAAACATTTCCCACCACATATATTAAGTTTAACACTACAAAATCCTGTTTTAGTTACAAAAATGACAACTTCATATGATTTGACCTACCGGAAATAGAATACTACCCTGGGGTAGAGTGTGAAATCCATTATAGACAGGCAACTGGAAGGGCAACAGTGAAGGCACCGTCCTTGCTTATCTTCACGTAGGTAGGTAGTGTGGATAGTGTAAACCACAAAGTTATACTCAGCTCCTGCAGCCTGCTAAGAAGACTTGAGGGGAAGGGCTCTTGTCCTAAGTAGGAGCCTTTGTTCTATCTGCCCAGTTGGTGTTCTGGGGGAAGGGATCTTCTGAATCTTACTATTTTGGGGTAAGAGTTGGTTTTATCCATCAAGTGTATGACTTTCTTCATTATTAATAGATGCATTCTTGACCTCTGGCTTTCTGCAATTTTAAATTCCTAATGTTTTCCAGTTGTTCTCTAAACTGTTGGCTGGATATTTTTAGTTATCTTTCATGGACATTTTAAGCTCTAGCTGTCCAGGTGCCACTCCACTTTCTTTCTTTATGTCCTTGCAGTGGCTACTCCTTGTCCTTCATGTTGCAGTGTCATCTGAGAATCTTTTCTTGCCTTCTCCCACACTCTAGCTTGTGAACTCACAGTGAACGCCCACAGCGATCTATACTGCCTGAGTCATCATGCCACTCTGTTCTTTCGTTGTAATTTTATAAATACTCCGAAAGCTCAGGTATGTGGTAGGCACTGCTTTAAGGGCTTCACAATATTAAGTTAATTGATCTTCACAACAAACCTCTGAGGTGCAACTGTTACTGTCTTCGATGATGAATGTGGGCAGAGGAGCCACAGGGAGCTTACATGATAAGCTGAAGATGACTGCTAATAAACAGCGGAGCTGGATTAGAACCAGGTGGTTTGGCTCCAGCACTGCTTAATTATGTTTTTTTCTTATTTGATGATAATACCATAGACCTCTCATCTCTACCTCACTGACCACTGCATGCACCTGCTAGACTCCGAAGTCCTTCCAGAGGAGGAAAGTGACTATGCCTGCTTTGTTCTGTGTGATTTGCAATGCCTTTTAAGACAGTGGTTGGTATTCAGTAAATATCTGCCGAATAAATGGGCATGTGTATGCTCAGGGTAAAGCATTCAATGAGGAATGGAATAATGACAGCATCCTGTAGGTGCAATTCTAATGGGATCCTGTTATATGGGAGGAAAAGGGAACTTACACTGACAAGCAGTATTTGAAAATTTCAAATGTCTAGAAAAGATTAAAGCTAAAGGGGATTTCAAGGCTGGTATTGGGCAGTTCAGTTGGAAGCAAAGCTGCTGCTACTCAAACCTTCAGCACTCCCAGCCACAGGAAAAGGCAGACAGTGTGAAAGCTTGCAGATTGGAAGGAAATTCTACTTCCGTGGTATGCCTTGCAGAAGAAGATAGAACTGTAGATTCTACTTTACTGAGAGACCTGGTAACCCTGAAAAAATATTTTAAAAGACACATGAAAGAGGGCACAAGCCAGAGAGGAGGGCCACACTGGAGCTGTGCTAGCTCAGGTGCTCACGAAATAAGCAAGAACAGAAATAAAGCAGGGTGGAGGCAATTACAGATTGTCACTGAAGTTAAAAACATGACCCACAGGACTGGTGTCGCAGTGCTTAAGGCTATGAAAGCTCCCCACATCAGTTATGACACAAAGCATGGGACAGGACAGTCAAAATGCTACACTGTTTCTCCATCTTGTTTCAAAAATACAAACCTGTTCAATTTTATACAATTTAAGTATGCATAGGCTGATTTTCAATGAAAGAGAAGAGAGGCAGATAAGAGGCATTGGATCTGCTTCCAAAAAGGTATTCAAATGGCCACTTCATAATTCCTTGGGTTTGAATGGTAACATAATCAGCAATAAGGATGACTTCATCTAATTAATTTCCCTTAAGCAATTTTCACAGACAGGAATTACAGACAATAAACAATATAGGTATTATGTTTGATGAATTTTTAAAAAGTGTGAGAATTATGGTCAAATAAATAACACTTCTAGTAGGTGTTTAAAGTAATATGCTAAAAAAATTCACAACAATGCATAGATTTAGAGGAAAAAAGATTGAATTCTGAATGGGGGCACAGGACTAAGTGAATGTCCAGAGATTCTCCCCAGTATGGATCCATTCTTTGTGTAACAGTTGAACCCCTTAGTTCAGTGTGGTAGAGCATAATTTAGCTTAAGGGAGGTCAACGTGCTAAGTAGAAATGATTTGGTAAAGAAGAAAGGATTTTTTTAAATGTCAGGGACAAAGCAACTTGTAATTCGATTTTTAATCTTCAGACAGTAGGTAATATTAAGTCATCAAACAGTGCAAAGAATAGGCTGCTAATTGAAATGGAATGTGGCAACATTCATGAAATTGATTAGCAGTGACGAAGCAGCTGGATGTGTCAGCATTTTAGCAGTTGGAGTAGCTCTGATGGAGGAAATGACAGGGCTGGGAAACAAAACTGAAAATTAAATGTACAGCCAAATCGTCCTGGCACCAAAAAATGTACGACTGCATAAAACTGAGGAACAGGCCATGAAAGGATGTTAAGAAATGCTCCCTGATGGGGCTAGTGAGTACAACTGTTTGCTACTTGGCTTGAACCTGCCACTTCTGATGACTGCTAGAAGTTTGATAGTTGGTGGAGTAAAATTCCTGATGCCATTTCTGGGGAGTCAGATGGCAAGAGGCCAGCAAGCAGGACTGCTTACAATGACTGTCCTCTGGCTCTCACTTTGCAACCAATGCTCTACCGGTTTTGACATATAAAAAAAATACAGTGTTTTCCAAATTGTGTTCCTTGAAGCACTAGAGGCCCATGAGATGCTACCAGACTTTGTGAATAGGTTCTTTGGTCAAATTAGATCAATGACTGCATGATACTCCTAGAAAGCCTCAATGCATATTATTGTAGCAAAGTCCTATAATAGGTGAGAATTTTCCTAAGCTTCTACATCTACTAAAATGAATTTTAAAGAAAAATCTATAATATTGCAGAGAACTATTGCTCTTTGTGCAGAAGTTTGGAAACTATTGCCTAGACCTTTCAAAAGAACCCATATACCCGCAGTCTTCCGAGGACCTTACTCCTGCACTGTGGGAGAAAGTCCTCCTCCTGCAAAGAGTGTGGCTCACTGTGAAACACTTGGCTCTACAGTCCACCCGCAAATGTTCTTGAGTGCACTTAGAGAGATGCTGCCTGATGCTTCCATTTGAATGGGGTATAAACGTGGGGCCTATGGATGGTCATAGAACAGCTACGATTGCGTTATGCTGAGAGTGTTTATTCATACTCTTGATATCAGCTGGGAATTCTGGGTAAGGACGGCAATTCTTCTTGTTAGTAATATCGAGTTGTATGGGACAAAAGTGTATCTCTAGGCTCTCCCATAAAAAGTGTCAAGACATCCAGTGGCATGAGAGTTCTCCCTCATCCCCTTTATTTTTGCAATTTAAACAGCATCAGAAAGGATGTTGTTACTATTTCTCTAAATTCATAGAAATGAACCCAACTTTGAATTACTCTAACTTGATGTAAATAAGGACTAAAAGGTGTAATAGATAATGTGAAATAGGAAGAAAAGGGGCAAAGGGGAAGGGGAAGTGGGAGGGGTAGGGGAAAGGAAAGAAGAGAATGGAATTAATATGAGAAAATGGATAAATGGAAACAAAGTCTTTGTAAATAGGGAGGGATGGAGGGGTTGAAGGGAGGGGAGGGGAAGGGGAAAAAATAAGAACCAAGAGAGATTATGTAAAGGTGCAAATTTCCAATGATGAATGTCATTATATCATACACCTAAAATGTACCAATGATTAGAATGAATAATCGATAATGCAAAATAGGAAGAAAAGGTCCAAAGGGGTAGGGGTAGTGGGAGGGGCAGGGGAAAGGAAAGAAGGGAAAGGAAAAATGCTGAGAAATGGAAAAAATGGAAATAAAGTCTTTGTAAATAGGGAAGGGTGGAGGGGGTGAAGGGAGGGCTAGGAATGGGGAAAAAATAAGAACCAAGATGCATCATGTACAGGTACAATTCCCAATGAGAAATGTAATTGTGTTGTATAGCTAAAATGTACCAATAAGAGAATTAAAAAAGAAATTACTGTAATTTGAAAGTAACAATGTGTGTACCATGTGACATTTTTTTAGGAGGGTGATGAGACCACAGTGAAAATATAAAATAATATACTAACTATCTGGAAATTCACTGATGAATTCTAGGACAACTCTTCAGAGAACCATTTCAGAATTGAAAGGAATGTTCAACAACTCAGTTCAAACCACTGCACTTTATATCTCCTTAACTCTATGATCCTTTTACGCAAGTCAGCCCTGAGAATCCTGTTTTTGTGGAATATTTGGCTAAGAGTACATCTTTTGCAACCCGTTACTTGGGCAGTTTAGCCACGGCTGCTCAGAGACCTGTGGCTCTCATTCCACAGAAGAAAGCACAGTGCGGGTCCCTGGGGATTTCTGTGCTCCGCAGCTTCAGGCTGATCACCGCATAGCTTCCCCTGTTTCGCAGCAAACTCCCTGCCCTAGTTTTAGACACTTCATCTGCCAGGGAACATTATGTTTTTTGAAATGATAATTTCTGCTGTCCTGATTTTTCCCAAAGCTTTAATCTCAACAATTTAAATTGAGATTGAGATCGAGGCAATCGGAAGTATCCTCTCAAGAAAGAATATCTCCTGGACGGGCTTCAGCTGATGAAATATTTTCTTTTGTTTCTATTTTCTTGCAAGAAGGAACAAAGTCTTCCTACAATTCCCATAATCAGGGTGGGCCCCGTCTTTCAAACGTGCTTGGTTATAGTTTACAGAACGTCAGCAGTCATCTCCATGGGTATTCGTGTTTCTTCAAGTTTTACTGAGAAGCAGGAAGACCCTTGGCATGGTTGGGCCACTTCAGGAGATCCATTAAGTGGGCATAAGAACGCTGGAAATTTGGACACTGGTTCTTTCGGTTGCTTGAATGTGTGCCCATTTAAACTCCGTGTTTGGGGCAGGAAAGAGACAAGCATATTTGATCAAGTTCTTAGTCTGTTTCATATGGGACAGCAAGAAAGAATTCGAGAGGGAGGAGTAAAACAGACATTTTACCATTAAAACGTTTATTTACATGCATTTCCAGCAGACAAATTGCTGAGGAATTACGATTCATATGGAAATCAAAATTCAACTCATTCGGGCTAACATGGCAATGAATGTAAGCCTAAGCCAGAATACAGTCTGGGTGACATGCAGTGGACAGGTCTCCACCAGGCTCCCCCTGGAGGCTCAGGGAGCAGCACCCCATTGGTGACATCTCCTGGGGATGGTGAGACACCTGCTGCATCCTGCAACCACAGCACACCATGCTTCTTCCTCCGGGGACCGTGGGGTGCCCATCACTATGAGCCTACGTTGTATATTCACACTGGGGTGCTCAGCTGTTTTGTCTTGAGGAACGTCACAAAATATTATCAAGATCGCAGTAGAATATATGTCTCTGCAAATACAGTTTTCCAAACCCCAGAACTGAGTTACTTTAGAGTTATAGGGCATGTCAGGACAGACTCAGTCTCTGGTGTCCTGAGACTGCCTAAGCAGAGACATTTCTCTTCGAAAGTGACAAGCTGTCACTAGCAAGTGCACTGTTCTCCCTTATTGGTTTCTAAGAGTTTGGCCTTTTGGAGAGTTTCTCTATCTAAGTGAGTTTTGGTGACACATTTCATTCTCCCAACAACTTACACAGGATGAGATATTATTTTAACTAGGTCAGCTGGGCCTTCCATGAAGTAACGCTTACTCGATTCCCTTGTGTTCGAGGGACGGCTGGGCTTGTGGCACCGGATTCTGCTCTGCTGCAGAGGGGAGAAGCCCTCTGATGGCTCCCAGTTCCATCCTGGGAATAGCATCCCCACCCCCACGCCATGGGCCTGGGCCACGTGAAAGTTTGAGGCAGGATATGGAAGAGCATTTTTAGACTACTTTTGGAAAGGCTATATCTAGCTTCCTCACTTTCATTCATTGTGGAGAAGAAATCCTTTCAGATCTGAAAGATCCTTAGATCAGCTTATCTGATGAAGATGCACTGTGTGTCGGGAAATCCCTTCCTCCTTGCTTGGAGATTTAGTCAAGGGCTCATCCATGGCTCCTCTGTCTGTTCTCTTTTCTTTCTACTTTTCTCCTTCCATGATTCCCTTTCCTACACAAGTAGGAACTTTCTTTAAAGAGTTGGAATCCTTTTAGGGTTATAACAATGGTAGAAGATACAATGTTAGCCAGTAGCCTTTATCAAGAAGAAAGGAGACAGGCAGACTGGGGAGAAGGGAGAAGGACAGGCAGGCATCCAGCTTCAACCTGGCTGAGAAACCGAACAGACCATGTGAAGTAGTTTGGTAGAGGAGTCCTGGGCAGGAGGGGATGATGGGCCGAAGTCTAGGTATTTTGAGTTGGGATTGTCGGGAGAATGGAGATACAGAGCCCTTTAGTAAGAGGCTCAGTTTCCCCAAGCACATTTGGGAGGCAGATTAGATTCCAAATCCACCATAAAAAGTATCACGAATCTAATGGCTTAAAACAAGAATTCAGACACCTGAAATGGGTCTCACTCGGCTAAAACTGTGGTGTCAGCAGGGCCATGTTCCTTCTGGGTTTTGCCTCCAAGATGCTACCTACGTACCTTGGTTTGCAGTCTTCTTCTATCTTCAAAGCAAGAAGTGTAGCGCCTGAAAATAATTTGCTGGTGTTGAGCCCCCACTTTTTTCCCTTTAGTCCCGCTTTGCACTGAGCCATGCCTTCAGTCCTTTCTTAATTTTTGTTTTTTCTTTTGAGAGAGGGTCTCACTAAATTGCTACACTGCCCTGGGGGGGCCCAGACTTGGGATCCCCTGCTCAGCCCCCTAGAGTGGTGGGATTACAGCTGTGTGCTGTCACTCCTGGCTAGGATCCTTGTGATTACACTGGTCTCACCTGAAACATGTGCACACATGTGAAGTCCTTTCTGTCATGTAGGATAACCTACTTTCAGCTTTCAGGGATTAAACTATGAATTTCTCCAAGGGTTTATTATTCTACCTTCCACAAGAGCCGCCAGATATAGAGGTCAACACAGGGCAGAGCACTGAAGAACACGACTTCCTGAACTTGTTTTTTGTTATCTTCTTTTCCTATATCCTTTTCCTGTTTCTCCTCTCAGTTTTGGGATTCATTCTCTTGGACTACTGTGTTTTTCTCCTCATTCTTTTAACTACTCTCAGCTTTCTGTCAACCAAGGAAGGCTTCAACTGCAGTGAGTATATCTCAAGGTTAAAAGCGTTATTTTATGTCCTTATTCACTTTTACATGTAGCCAGGCAAACCACTGAAATTTCTTTTAAAAAAGAAAAGGAGTTCTGATTTTTCCTCACCTTAGTGGTCTTCAGTCTCACCTACTTAGGTTGGATTTTGGTACCGGGTATCGAACTCAGGTCCTTGCACTTGCACAGCAGGCAGTGAAACCACTGAGCTAAATCCTCGGCCCTTAGGTTGCATTTTGTAAAAGAGCTCTGTAGCTGTGCTTCTGCTAAGTAGGTTGCACACAGTTCATCCTATTCCTCCATTTAAGTAATGAGGAAATAATTGTGCTTTCGATACCGGGACTAAACTGCTGTGTTATTGACAAAGTCTTAATTGATTTGAAATATGAGAAAGCTCACACCCTTCTCTGGAATAATTGCCTTAGACACTTGGGGACTCTACCTGGACTTAATGATTCAACAAGCTCACCGAGTACGGAGCTCCTGGTGGGTCCTGGCATGGTGCTGCCACACACACATTTTGTGGGTGGAGACACTGTTTACTCTGTGTCAATATCTCTTTTGTAGCCAGTGTTTTTATTGCTCCGTAAACTCTGG
Source organism: Heterocephalus glaber (assembly GCF_053883595.1). Lineage (NCBI taxonomy): Eukaryota > Metazoa > Chordata > Mammalia > Rodentia > Bathyergidae > Heterocephalus > Heterocephalus glaber. The sequence goes on from NW_028258465.1 coordinate 774,490, forward strand.
AATGCCTGTCTTGTACTAGCACTGAAGGACAGAGGAAGAATACTGGGGGAGGAATATTGAATGGGCCACAGTCATTAATGGGGACAATCATAGTCAGTGGTGGGGTGTGTGGGAAACCTACAAGAATACAGCGGACCCATGCTACGTGCTGCGATAGAGGGGTGGTAGTGTGGCAAACGTTAATAGGCAAATACTAGATCTTCTTGCTACAAAGATGAGCAAGACTTATACTATGCTCACTGAGACCTGCTGCTTCTAGATAAACAACTCTCCACAGGGGGATTCTGCCTTACCAAATTTAAATATCCCATCCAGATGTTTAAAAGTCTCAGTAACAACCTTGACCAAAAGACTTGGCTGAGGTCCCTCCTTACACCCATGTGTGTGGGCCCAGACCCTTATGAAACCCTTCATTGATGCTCTTGCATCAGTGCTGTTTTGGACCCTAATTTCCCTGTTCAGTTTGTTTCCTCTCACGTAGAGTCTGTTGAACTTCACATGGTCCTACACATAAAACCCACCATAAAAATCCCACCTGACTTCTATCACAGGGCATTACACAAGCCCTCTAAAAGGTGCCTCTAAAAGGTGCCCCTGACTGCTGACTCCTTCTCCCCACCCTACAGAGCTCAAAGCAGTTGCTGCGGTCATTGCCCCTTTTTCCTCCTGGAAGTTAGGGTCACCTCTTCAGAGGGAAAAACAGGACAAAAGGTAACAAGAGAAGAATCAAATTCTATTAGGCAATAATGACAGTGGCCCCCAAATAGAGTCAAAAGGCCAAAATGGAATCTGGTAAGTCATCTCCTGAAAACATGACCCAGCAGACCTTTGGCTGAAGGCCGCATAGGCCCTGCATAAATGCTTCATAGATTGTGTCCTAAACAATATGGGCCTCCTGTAGGATAAAGATCATATCACTCACACAATGCCCCAAACCCCCTTCTAGACCTCTGAGAAACTCTGAGACAAAGAGCCCTCATGGGTATCCTGCTCAGGACCCCCTCCCAGCTAGCAGGAGCTCTACTTCCTTGCCTTTAGGTCTTTTATTTCCTTGACTTTATATCTTTTAAACCCATCTCCCGTGTCCGTGGTTTCATTCTTTATCACCATGGGACATGACCCCACATTCCCGTATCAGTAGGCTTCACATGGGATGGGAAAATGTAAGAGGCTACTACTCCAGAGTCTACAAAAGGCTATGGAAGACAGGTTCTAGGTTGAGTTCTGAAAGACCAGTAGGAATTATCCAGGCAAGTCTCTGACTGCTGGTGACCAGACTTAGGATTTTTGACTTTATGATGTTATGACAGGGACACGCACGCCTTCAATAGAAACCACACTTTGGGTTGTGCTCTTTTCCAAGGCTGACAATATGCAGTGGGACCCTCTCTGGTGCTGGTCATGGGCAATGAGATGTAGCTCCCAGCCAGCCACACAATCATAAGGTGAACAGCCCACTGTACTGGGTAGCTGAGCTCCACTCTCCACCAGGCTGTGTGTAGCAAATCACTTTGCCTTCTGACATTTCCATCTCAGGATGTTTGTAACCCATGGTAAATTGACAAACACCATCTAGAGATGAGGAGAGGGTGCTACAGTCTTTTTTGGGAGAAGTGATATTGAGGTAAACAAGTGACACAAGAGAGTGGGGTTGAGATCCTTCCTCAACTTCTGTGTATTCTTGGAATTAGGTACACTGTTCACGTCTGACTTCTTTTATCTGTAACATGAGCATAATGAGGTCTCAAGAAATTATAAGGAAATAAAATTGGGATTTCAAATATTATCTAGAGCGAATGGAAAAAAAGGTATTTTTCCCATTAACTATCTAACATTTAACTGGGGACCCTCCCCGCAATGCCACAAAAAGAATTAAAATGCAAAAATAGTAAAACAAAATCCCAGGGTGAATATGCTGTGGATTTTTTAGCCTGAATGAGGGTGACTTGTTCCAACAGTATTGATGTAGTTTAGATTATTAAATGATTAATAGTGATTTTAATTTGGCAATCACAGTTGAAATAGTTCTCTTATCTCCAGCTTACATTTTAAAATCCAATTCTCATATTTGTCCCTTTCCTCTATTTTTTCTGAAATACTTTGGCAAATCAGATGAACATATATCCTCATGGCTTAAAATAGACTAATCTTGGACCTAAAGGATGGCATGAGTTTTCTTTGATTTCTGTAATGTATTTTTGCAGGGAGTTTGCTTCTAGGGAAACTGTGAGTTTATTAAGCTAGAGTTTCTCTTTTTGATGTTTCTAGCAGGTAGGGGGCTTGGCATGACTAAGAGGGAGTGAGAAGCGTTATTTTAAGTAGGGATGGTTTAATCATGCTGACTGATGAACACACCCTGTAATTCAGAACAATTTGTTCTTTCTATGCAAGTCTGCATTATCATTGTTTGGCATTGCTCATGTTATAAATATTTTAAGGACAGAGGGATGCCTGTATTTTGGGAGGTCAGAATTTATACAAATTATTTATTGTTCAACAGTTACATAGACACCCCAAATTTATAAAAAACTAGAAAGAATCAAGGCATAGTTAGTCCATGGAGTCTCAGCAAAAGGGTTAAGAACATGGCTTTAAAGTTGAAAAAAGACCTTGGTTTACATGAAGGCCTCAGTAGATGGCTCTGAAAAATTATCCCCTTTTATCACTCAGTTTTCTCATCTATAAAATAGGGATATTATCTTGAAGGGTACTTAAAGGAATTAGGTGAAATAATCCACCAGAGGTAATTATGTCTGATACAATGCTCTGTGAGAGATAATATTACTAAGGATCATTATCAAAGCTTTTTCTTTTTCAAAGTTAGTTCACGTCTCATGATTCAAAGGCCCTTCGACAGCAGGAAAAGAGTAAGAAAAAACACAAATCTTTTTGGGATTGTGATCACTGAACTGGATGTGGAGTCAGGAGGTGGGAGGGCATGGAGGACCCTGGGTGTGGCGGCCCACAGTAGGAGGGGAGGTTGGGGTCAGGCTGGCTAGTGTCACTCACGTGAGGCCCTGCGTGCGTTGTCTGCGTGAATCTAAGGGACACGGAGCCCAGGAAGGTCCTTGTGGGGGGTATCGATTGTGAAGGCCCCAGCGATGTTTTAGGCTATTGCCTTTGGAATGGGTTTTATCTTAACAATCTAATTAAATCTAAACGTGAGAAAATGGGTCTGAACGTGGGCTTGTCTTTGATGGTTGTCTTATTTTTGCAAACCAGTGCAGTTCTTTCCCGTGCTCCCTCTCGCTACCGCAAGCTGTATTTCTCAGCCAGAGCACTTCAGAATAGATTGCTCGACTGCCTGCATTAGCACGGCCTCTCCTGCCTTCGCTCTGCCCTCTCTGGATTAGTGGGGACTCGGCCCAGTCACACCGGTGGCTGCCAAGCGTTCTCTCCCCGGCTCCGCTCTGCAGAGAGCAATGCTAGAGCCTGTGAGTGGCCAGGTAATGAAGTAGCGTCCTGAGGTCTAATAACATTCTATTTTTAATTCTGAGGTGTGCTTAATTCCGAGGACAAACTCACTCTTTAAAGGTCTGGAACAGCAGGCTGGGAACAGGTTTGGGTGACACTATGAGACACAATCGAGGCTGATACTCATCTGTTTTATAAATCAGAAGACACTGAACGATCATGCAGAACTACTCGAGCAGCTACGGGCCCGTGCAGGCTGCAGGCTGCGTTTCTGAGCTCGCATCGCCTGTTCCCTGGCTGTCAGAGCGGGAAGGTGAGCGGCTCTCTGCCACAGCGTGCTCGGTGACCCAGATCCGAGGCATCCGGCCTCCCTGAACCGGGGCTCTGAGGCAGCCAAGTGAGAAGCGCCTCGGGCCTTTCCAAGCCTAATTAGAATCGCATTAACTTAATCATAAATTACCCCTGGCTCGGTGGGCTTGTTACCTCTTCCCTCTCAGCCCGGATGTGACCCTTGGGCTCCGCCCTTGTGACAGCTGCGTGGATCCCGGTGAGGCCCGGCCGGAGCATGCAGTCTGTTTGCAGGCACCGGCGGAGGCCTTGCAGGGAGAGGTAGCTCCGGGCCGCAGGCCCCCAGCTCCCGGCGGCCGGAGGGGCCCTGGAGGGACACGGGGCATCTGCTTCGGCCCCGCGAGGCCTTGGTCTTGTAGAAAAATCCGATCTCGCTGACAAAGAGCGCAAGCAGCTCCTCCCTCCTGATCTGAGTTTGCAGATGTGCTTAGAATTGAAGTCAGGCATCCGTTGAAAGCTGGACGTTTAAACTGTCACCCAGCAATGCATCAGTTTATGGACGTGGGGCACCTCGGGGAAGGCGCACGTGAGAAGCTGTCCTCCCGCTCCCGCTAGGAGAGTTGCGGGCTGCCCCAGGGCGCGAGTCCCGGCCCGCTGAGGACGGCGCCTGGCTGCCCACTCGGACCTGTGCCGCAGTGTCCACTCCTGGCGTCCGACCTGTGCGCCCGCGAGCCCTGTGGCAGGAAGGGTCACTACATGGGAGCGGGGCTCCCCGGACGGGCACCGAGCTGTGGACTCTTGTACATCACAGGCCTCTTTGGTGGGTGGGTGGGGACTGTAAATGGCTATGGAGCTTCATTTCTAATGTGGCTGGGCCCTTTTGCACTTCAGACCGTTCAGGGATTTAATCTGGAGACGCGTGGCACCTTGTCCTGTTTGATGTGATCGAATTTCCTGTGTAGCCAAGGGGACTAGAGTTGACTGCCTGATAAGAGCTCTAAAATTGCCTCGATCCCTATCTATATTTAGCTTTTTAGAAAACACAATTTTCTAAAAAAAGTTGTTGGTGTGAACAGCTAGAATCCTTCAAAGATTTTTATTTCCTTTTAGCATTCATATTCTGATGACGTCAGTAGGAATTCTAATTGTATTTAATTTCTGCTTCTCTACCCATCTGGAAAATATCATGACCTTAGACCAAAAGTTCCTGAGCTATTTAATTTCTCTAGCCCTCGAAGGAAAAGCCCATCTACTTTTACAATTCTCTGATGAGGTTATGGGAATTGATTTCTTGAAAATGAAGATTTTGCAAGAAAAATCTTTGAACTCTTTGGAAAAAAAGCTTATTTTAACATTGGAAGACCTGAGGGTTGAAATCTAGATGCATAACCTAAGCCAGGATGCTGATGGGTACCTGAGCATGTCTGGAGTGTTTTCTTCTTTAGGACCATGTATGTTCTTCCCAGGGTGGGAGAGAGCCTGTCACTTTCAGTTTCATCAATCCTCGGATCACTTTTGCAATTTCACCAAACTAGCATTATAACTCAGAAGCAGCCCTTTCTCTCTGTCTGTAATATCACCCTGGTAAGTCCAGCTCAACCCAGAGGCAAGATTTTTCCTCTTCTTATAGCTTAAGCATAGCTAGGGGAAAGGGCAAAAAACCGAGGAGCCTCAGACAAAGAGAAGTAATGATAGGGTATCTGGCATTCTGAGCACAGCTAGTGCAGTCAAGGTGGAATGGACCATTCAATCCGATGTTCACATCCAAATTTGTATCGAGAGCCAACTGTACACAAGATGTCATGTGAGGCATTGTCAGGAAGAGTCGTGAAAGCAGGAAATGAAGGGCAGACATGGAGAGAAAGAATGAGAATATGAATCCTGGGAATCCTGACCAGCACAAACTGGGCTATCTCTGATTTTCACTGGGTTTTGGCTATTTTACAACTCTTTAAGTTACAGACAACGGGTAACAGTGCAAATAGTTCTTGTCTATGGAAATGCAAACTAACTGTGTCTAATGAAATGAAATTGATCATAGGCCTTTTTGGCATCCACTTAAAATTTATCCTGGAATTCCATATATATATGGCATATTAAGTTCCCTTTGAACAGATTGTAATGTCTTTCTGGTCCCCTTATTAATTATTGAGTTAAATAAAATCTTTGACATGCATTTACATTTGTATAAGGGTCATGATTACTCACTTTTAAACATTCTCTTCAACAATTTGATAATTTAAAATATGATTTATATATACTTTTAAATTTTCTGCTTTTTGATTGGGGAGATAAGGTCTGACTACAAGTTGATGTCCAATTATGAACTCTCTCTGTCAATAAAGTTGGTATTACTATGTGCCAGAGACCCCTGAAGTTAGGTTCCAGTACCCTGCCCTGTATATGACACAGGCCTGAGAAAAAAATACACTAAGAGGCAGAACTAGGAGAGAAAGCGGGGCACCAGGGCGACCAATGGCAGTGCAACCAACAAAGGCACTGGCCAGTCCCAGGCACTGACTTTACTGGCAATCAATTGGGCTAAAGGCAACCTATGTGTGGTTTCTATGGAAAACAATGTAAACAAGGCTCATACAGGACAAGACAAAGCATTCTCGAATTAGGAACAGAACAGACAAAATATATGGTTGTAATTAGAACACTGTCCTTCTAGTCAGGAGGTTTTAGTTGTGGAAACGACGGAATTTGGGTGCGAATTACTCTGATCTTGGCACGTAGGCCTTGGCCAGACTCACTTCTATAAACGAGTCAACTGTGAGGTCAGCTCTTCACAGCCTGCCTTGGGTGTAGTCAATATTACGGTCCTCTGCAACTATGTATTTTCAGTGACTGTACTAATCAATAACTATTGCACTTAATCTTTCATTCCCTTAACTAGTTGATTTCTTGACTACTAGGGACAAAGATTTAGAAATGAAAACACTTTTTGGTATGATTCTTTTTTCCTTCTATTGAAATAATTATGTTGTTCTTTGGAAAATAATAAGTTATGGCAAGTGGTAAAAATCTAGAAACCTTGAGAAAGCAGAGGAAATAAGAGAAATAAACTGCAGCTCTACTAAGTAATGCAAACATCTTGGTATATTTTCATGCAAATTTTCTGTGCTTACTTTTTCTGCTTTAGGTATGTTTTGTTCCTCTTGTGCAGTGTATGTGGTTGCATAAGGGACACACCAACACTACCTACATCCAAATTGTCATCCTCCACAGAACCTGTGAGTAAGTGTGATAAGATGACAAAGGGGAATTACAAATCAGCTGACCTTACGATGAGCAGATGATACAGGATTTTTCAGGTGGGACCAATACAAAATCATGAATGTCCTTAAATGTGCAGCTGGGGGGTCTTCCTGGGTAAGAAGGCTGCAAGTTGAGGGAGGTAGGCAGAATGGAATTCTCCCTTAGAGCATCTGGGCGCTCGCCTGCCTGTTGTCACCTTGAGTTAGGCTCAGTGAGATGCACTGCAGACTTCTGACCTCCAGAACTATGAAATAATAAATTTGTCTGTTCAACTGAGCCACTATGATTATAGTCATTTTCTTTTATAGCAGTAATAGAAAACTAATACAATGGCACACACACAGATTTTCTAATCTATAAAATTATATCATATAATTACATACTCTTTAAAGTTTTTGCAAACATAACTTGTAATAGGTACCCATTTATTTACTTAATATTATTGACCTTTTAGAATATTTCTATTTTTTCTATTAAAATGACACTCATGACTATGTTTCATAATACTTCTCTAGGATAAATTCACAAAGAGAATTACTGTGTCAAAAAGCAGAACCATTTTTAGGGCAAAGAGTTGTGAGGTATGGTACAAGAAAAGTTCTAGAATTCATATTTTTGACTCATGGGGGATGTATTTTCAGGTTTTACCAAACTCATTCAAAAGAATTGAGTAAATAATCCACCCTGCTTTCTTTCCACCTCCCTCAGTTGCCTATTGTGATATGATCCAAAAAGAAGAATGAGATATACTCCAGAGATCCAGGAGAGAACCTGAGAAAGAAACAGAAACTTGGGAGAATAACATTGTTAACCCCAGGAATACGTTAACTGGCCAAAGTCTCAAATTTAGCAGAAGTCATTGGAGGAGAACAATCTCCTTCAAATGTATTTAGAATGACAATCTCAGGCAGTTAGGATTTATATATAATGATGACTATCTTGGGACGGCATCTTGGAGGACGTTCAAAATGATCTTTGGAATATAAGAAGATAGTTTGAATATGGAGAGAAATGCTTCATTTGGTACTGTGGTTCAAGTGTTTGCTCCTTCCTTATAAAGGAGAATTTAAAAATAAATGTTAGAATCAAATATATTGTTTTTAATATGCTACCTATAATGATCCTCATGGTAACACACATATAAATCTTATATGCACAGTGATTCCCAATAAATCCTTTTATCATTTTCCTAAAGGGTTATAATAGTGAGCCTCTCCAGATATTTTTATAGCTAGATATCTGACAAAGATGGCATACTTGGTAATAGCAGCCAGCATTCTTGTGTCTAGAGTATGTGGCACAGGTCACAACATGTCCCCCACATCTGTATGGAGTCTTACTTTGTCTGGCTGTGGTACTCAACACACTGCCATGTCTCGAACTTCATCCATTCAGAGGCTGGACCTAGAGGAAGATAAAGTGATGAAGTCAATTAGGAAAAAGAGAATGAGACATTTCAATTAGTTGTCTCCTAGATTCCCTAGGTAACTAGTGGAAGAAGGGAAGTTTTAAACTTTTAAGCCAATCTTAGTGAAATGAAGAAGCTTTTATTCTTAGGTAAGAAAAAGTGAAACTGGGGAAAAGACATGAACTCAAAGGTCCAAGCCTAATGGTAATTATTATATTTTAAACTTTCCATGTATTTAAAGTTTCCCAGATGCCTCTTCATTATCTCTTTAACTTACTTTACAGGTATTTAATTTAAGCTGCCCAGAGAAGTTAGATCAGGATAGGTTGGATGTTTATTAGGGGACTTTATGGGCTGGGAAGTGCCCTCATAGGAGATATCCCCCGAGGAATGATGGTCAACATTAAACAGCAAGACAGCAGAGTGGAAAATGTGTCATCTCAGGACGGAGCTGGCCCTTAACTCTGCTGTGAGCTGGTATAAAATTAGAAAAGAAAAGCACTAAAGGTTGACCTAGAAGGCCTGAAGTGAGGTTATTGTTTCATTAGAATATGTTTTCTGAGTAGGGTAAGTTTTATATGTGACTACAAAGAAAATGGAGACTATTATAGATATTTATTTAAATGATTGGAAGTCATAAGGAAGAACACTGAATAAAATGGCAACTATTGCTCAGGAAGTAGCCAGCAGCAGCTCTGTTTTATTTTCCCAGGGTAAAGACATTTGCTTAGAATGAATAGATTTCTTAATAATCACTTTCATTCTAAATGAGTCCACCTAGGAAGAAAAAGCTATTAAACCATCAATGTGCTCTTCTTCCTCCTCCTCCCCTTCCTTACCTAGGTATTAGAACAAAATGTTTGCAAATCAAAGCCCTCATTTTCAAGAGACCTGCAAGTTAACAACCTGCTTATGGAACTTCAATTTGCAAATATATCCCAAGTATTTACCTAAAAACTTAAGCTCCTAAAATATCAATTGTTTGGAGACAAGACTTTGTGGGCCATGATGTTATGTAAAGAAGTATATGATAGCCAGGTATTTAGCTCAGTGGTTCCAGTGCCTGCCTAGCAAGCGCAAGGTCCTGAGTTCGATCCCCGGTACCAAAAAAATAAAAAATAAAAAAAATAAAATAAAAGAAGTATATGATAAGGCCACTGTGGAGATGTGAATTTGCAAAACATAGTATCTGAATTTGTAGTTGCTTCAATATTCAATTGTGTGAATAAATTAAGTATCCTCATGCTCCATTCTTACTTTGCATGTGTAAATATGATATTTTGTACTGGTGGAATTGTTTGGATAATTAGAGACTTGGACACCAAACTAAAAAAACCCCTCCAAACCTTTCAAGGGCATATTTAGCTGAGCAAAGAGTGAGACAAGGTTTTCATCTTTCTGGGGGAATTATGAGAGATTTCTTTTTGTCAACTTAAATTATGTTGCTGCCAACCTACAGAAGGAAATGGCATGTTGTGTGTGGAAAGCAATGAGTCAAGGAGAAAAATAAATGGAGACTAAAGAAAGGAGAGTGAGATTAACGTAGATAGATGTCAAATGGGTGGTGTCAGGGGAGTTGCACCAAAGCGAGGCTTGGGTCAAAGGTTGATTTATTCAGTTAATATCTTTTGAGCCTCTCATAGGTGGCAGGCAGTTTGTTAAGTGCTGGCGATTCAGGAGTGACCAAAACAGATGAGACTGAGTGCCAGTGGAGAGGAGCCAGAGAAGGAGTCATTGAAGGATCCGGAGACCAGGGAAGTGCCAGTGTAGTGTTGACCATGAAGGGAGCACAGTTTTCAATTTCTACCTTGTTGGCTCCCAGCTAACCAAGAGACATGTTCTAAAAGTCTTTTAGAACATTGTTGAGCTCAGGAGTTCCCTGGTCCTCACGAGGCCAGGCTTGGAACTGCTCACCTCACTCAGGGAATTGTCCTTTTGGGTATATGTTGGTGATCCAGGTCTGAATTTCTTAAGCAGAGTTAGGCTATCCTTACTGTTAAGTTACTTGTCTTCCCCTGGGTTCCAGGAATGGTAAGGGTACAACGGAAGTAGACGAAATGCCCACCGACCCTGCCCTCAAGGATCTTAGAGGTCAGTAGGCAGCTGTTAATCAAGTAGTTAAGACACAATGTATGATTCTAAACTCTGATCAGAAGTATAAGGCTCTGTAGGAGAACAGATGGGGCCTGTCTTACTGACCTGGGATTTGAAGGGGACAGATGGAGCCGACAGGGGAGTAGGAGGGAGAGAAATATTCCAGAAAAAGGTGAGGCTGTGGGAATCCCAAGGATTGGTCAGGAAGAGGCCACTGTGGCTGCATTACTGAGAGTGTGGGTGAAAGCGGTCAGAGAAGGCAGGCATGAAGAAGAAGACACAGATGCTATTCAGAGCAAGTACAGAAGGATCTCTGCTTTGCATCTGGAAGAGGATGGGCTGCCAGGCACATTTTATTCCAAAGTGAGAGAGGTTTACTGAATGGGAGTAGTTTGTTGTAACATGGCAAATTCAGCACAGTAAGATACCATTATGAAGCACAACACATATTCATGAGCTCATCTACATCCATCATATTCTGTATTTCATGGGCATGAAGGAGTGATATGATAATACATTTCCTACCGTGTAGCATAGTGCCTGCCTGGAGAACGTACTGAAAAATTTACTGGTAGATTAAGTTCAATTTAATCACAATAATTACTACCCTGTTCTCCACTATCCCATGAAAGCTTATATGTATGCCATGGAAATCCAAGGTTGAGGATGGGGAAATACAAAAGGAAGTCAGGACTGAATAATTTAAATATGCCTCTCAATGCTGAATTGCCCAAGGCCTAAAGAAAGGTTTCGTTTTAATCATTGAAAGTTTAGGGCAATTCGGAGCCATTTTCTCATATTAAAACATGAGACTTTTAAATAGGGAAGGGCCCACAGGTAATGGGGAAAAAATAAGAACCAAGATACATCACATACAGGTACAAGCACCCAATGATAAATGTAAATGTATTGTATACCTAAAATGTACCAATAAAAGAATTTAAGCAAAAAAAGTGAGACTTTTATCAAAATGATCTATCTTCAAAAGGTGCATCTTATTGGAGAAACAACTCTGAATTCAGTGAAAGCAAGGAGTGATACTGGATGGTCTTATGAGCATTTTACACTTGAAGCTTTGGTATCAAAACTACTAGTATCTTGACTTAATCCATTGCTAGTTTTGGCTGAATGAAAAATTTTCATCTTGGTTGGGTGTCAAACAGTTTTCATACAAGGGTTCTCACAAACCTGAATGCACACATGGACATGGTCATGGATATTGTTAAGTCAATCAATGCCAGGTCCTCAGCTTGTGTGCATCCAATGATTTGAATGTGTCTGCTTCAAAATTTGGGTGTTGTCAATGTGGTAGAACTAATTTTGGGGGTGAGTGATTATTAAAACCCTTACAAAAGAGGTTCAGGTAGCATTTGGTTAGCTTGCTCTTCTGCTATGGAGAACACAGCATTCTACCCCTCTGGAAGGTGCAGTCTTGCCAGATAACCAACCCAGGCTCCACCCTTGTCCTTGGACTTCCCAGCCTCTAGGACTGTGATGAACAAATGTCCATGCTTCACTGAGGCCCTGGTGTTTGTTGTAGCAATAAAAATGGACTCTGTGTGTGCTTTCCTTAAACTGATCTGGGAGAGAGACTGATGGGGCCCAGTTTTCCTTACAATCACTCTCTTCTACTGTATCTAAGAAACCCTGTTCTCATCCATCTGTGGTCTTACAGTGGTGTACGGGCTGGTCCCTGAGAGGACACTGCCCCTCTAAGAGCAAAACGGAGAATGCCTGGGTAAGAACTGCTGAAGCATGGTAAGCACATTCTCCTATCATGCCAATGACAGACTCATGCCTTTCTGCCCAGTCTAACTAATAATACATTTGAATTTATAGGTAAGGAAGTTCCAGATGTAATTTAAGATGTTCATTTAAAGTAAACAAGGAAGCCAGACATTTCCTGTTAGAAAGTCATTCTGATTTGTTTGATTGGTTTGACAGTGAAGACAAGCTTTGAAAATTAGCTCTATGACAAACATTTTCTATAAATTTAATGAAGGGAATTTTCAGCTCTACAGTTTTGACATGTTTAAACTACATAGTGATATAAAGTCTATTGGTAAATGCATCTTTTCCAGTAATTTAAAATGAGAGTAAAAGTTTTAGAAACCCAACTAAAAAATATGAAGAGGATTCGGATTTTCTCAAAAGGTCACAGATTTTAAATATTTGCTGATGAGAATAAGCGAAAGTGGTATCTCAGTGAATGAAAGGAATCTTCTTGCCCTCTCAATAGAAAAGGATTTTGCATCAATTAAGTAATCTAAACATTAGGGAAAGAGGCTTGGGGGGATATATATGTATATGTATATATGTTTCCTATAATGGTTTGGGGGTCAAATGATGGATTCCTTGAACCTTTTTCTCTGACACTCTGTGTTGCTCATAAAGGCTATCAGTTACCCCTTGTTCACAAAGGTTGTCTTAAGGTCTGAGAAAAAAAATGTGTCTTTCTCATTCTTAAGCACAACCCTAGAATCAGAGTCAAGAGAAAATGGTATTTTCACCCAAGATTTACTAACCAAAGATCTATTTTCTCACTATAAAAGTAGTGCTTGCTATGAAAACTTTAAAAATACCAGAAAGCATAAGAAGAATTAAACCAACAGTGTTTCAGTTGGGTATATCTCTGCTTAATTTTCTATGTTTAGAAATTATATTCTTTTGTTTCCAACCATTAAGGTCTTGCTGTGACATTTGGTAACTGCTCTTTCCTAGCACTTATTGATCATTTCATCACTACATTGAATGTTTTCCCATAACATTATTTCTAATGATTGAGTCACATTCCATCAGAAGGAGATGTATTTAGATAACTTCACATTTCTTAGACTGAAACAAATGTATGGACTCTATTCAAAGAAAAAGAAAAACCCTCATATTCTCTCCAGGGCTGACTTATATTATTTTTATTATGCTATTCCTATTCTCTGAAGAAATATGAAATTAGGATAAATTTTCATGATGAGAACAACTGTAGAACCAACACAAGTTTTTATTTGAACTTAGATAAAGTCAATATAATTAAAGTGCCAGTGGTCATTTAAAGTGATAGTCAGTGTTTGATAGTAAGTGATAAATGCTTTACATTTTTTCTTGATGTGAATCCTTAGACTTTGGTCCTGATGGAGCATCATTTGAGTCATCTGGAATATCATATCATTATTATAACTTCTAATTATGAAGCCACTTAAAACCATTGATCCACTATTTTCATGGGTAAATCAGTTTAATGGTGCACCTCAAAATACAGTACTAGCTCAAGGTTAAGCAAAAATTCTCTTTTACTAAATATATTCTCGTTAGATACAAAGATAGCAACTCACAGTGTGAACGTGACTTTGACAGCCATTTGCTGAGGGGCACATCTCGGTCCTTCTAGGGCACCTCTAAGAGCATCTGTGACCTCTGCTCTTGGAGTCCTCCAGGAGGCCAGCCTTCCTTTGGCACAAATGCGACTACAAACAAACTTGGGCCATGGAGATCAGAGCATAGCTTTTATAGTTTACCAGATGGTCCAGAATATCTTTACATTGCCATGTTTTAGATTGCCATCAAAATAAAGACATTAGATTTTTTTTTAAAAAACCCTTAAAAAAACCCTCAGACCCTGAAGTCTAAAGCTTTTGTAATCCTCAATCGACCATTTCCTCTGTTCCTCAATATGTGGTGTATTTGTTTCCTACTGCTACTGCAACAGATTAGCACAACTCCATGGCTTAAAGCAACACACATTTATGATCTTACACTTCCATAGGTCAGAGTCCACAGAGCAAGGTGTTAGCACAGCTCCAGGAAGAAAGTCCTAGGCTCAGGGGTGCGTCCTCCTCCTCCAGCCTCTGCTTCTTGGTCCCCTCTAGCCATTTGCCTTCCTCTTCAAGGACTTCTGTGTCCACAGCACGCTCACCCAGGTAGGACGTGACAGTCCCCCCATTTCAAGGTCTATAACTGTATCACGGCTGCAGCTGTCTTTTCACTGTCTCACGTGAGAATCAGGTTGGAGGGACAGCGGGTGGACACCTTTGGGGAGGTCATTACCCAGCTTACCACATCTGAATACGAGAAATCCCCAACTGTAAACAGAGGTGCGATGGTGTGTGTTGCACCATTAGCCAGGACTCTTCTTTTAGGGTGAATTTCTAGTGCTGGAATGTCATAACCACAGGGTATGTATAAGTTTTCAAAAATATTTTTATAAGCAATGCCAACTTCCTCCCAAAAGGGTTACTCAAATATACACCTGACAGTGGCAGGTAGAACACCTTTCCTTGTTCTTTGACCACACTGATATTATTATTTGTTAAACATCCTGCTATTTGATAAAAAAATTACTATTATTTTAGGGTAATTTGATATTATTTTAATGTCACTGAACATTTAAAATATAATCACTGATCACTGGAACAAAAGCAAACCTAAATGGAGCTACTCCAGGCTCTATTGTCCTGTAGGTGTTCACTTTGTTATACAGAAGTCACCTTGCTTGTAAATGATGTGCTTCCGAAATCGGGGCAGCAGGAGGAGAAGGTAGAGTGCCTTAGAGCTCCGGCCCACACCTTGGAACTTTGGGAGGCTGAGCTAATTGTTTAGCTAGAGGCCGGGATGGTCCTGCTCACGGGTGTGTGTGGTCTAGATAGTCTCGATGCTCACCTAACACCCAGGGCCTGGCAGGCACAGGTGTGTACCAGAGCTGCTGCGTGACATTTGTTTCTAGGCCTGGGACCTTCTCTGCAGGGGAAACAGTTGGTGATATATTTGCATCACTACTAATAAGCACTAGGGATTAAATTGAAGAGCAGGTGGTGATACACACCCGTAATCTCAGCACTCTGGGTAGCTTCGCCGCTTACTGAGGCTAGAGATGGAGCTCAGTGCGAAGGTTCTGGGTTCACTCCATCCCCAGCACTGCCAAGAACAAAAACAAAAGAGAATGAGGAAATGTAAATGACAGAAAAACTTGGTAAATAGGTAAAAACCTGGATAATTTTTATAAGCTGTCTTATTACACATCTCCTACCTGCTCACTGAATACAATTGTCAGTAATTGAAAGAAGAGAAAAACAGGTCATGGTGAAGAAGGAATGCTTTCTAAATCTTTCTTTGTCCCCAGGATGGTGGGCAAGCTCTTGGCCTGTGGCCTTAGTCCTGAGCACCACCCTACAGTGTGCAGGGCCTTACAGTGGTTGATTTCCTCTGCTGATAAAGCCTCAGTCCTATCCCCTCTGCAGAGTTCTTGCTGCTGAGTTAAGGACTCCAGTGTAAGGCAAACGCTGAGGATATTGCACAAAACATTGCTTTCGGGACTGAAATCCATCGGTCCCCTTCCTCTTCCCCCTCTGCCCGCTGGGCTGGATGCCCCTCGAGTTGGACAGATGTCAGTGGTTTCTTCCTCTGGCGCTCCAGGAGGAGCTGTTTTTGGCCTGGAGCTTTGCCTGTCACCGCATCCGTGTAGATGGCTGGGAGGGGAGGAGCTGGGGGGAGGAAGTCAGGGTGGGATCTGGTGGGAAGAGAGGGCACAGAAAAAGAAGACGAGGCCCTTGGGGCACTGCAGATCGGGGTGTGGCTCTGGGCATCTCTAGTGTTCTGGGTCCGCTCCTATACTTGGTATTCCAGGGAGCTCTGACTTATTTGTACCATTTCAATGAAGTGGTAAGGTTAAAAATATGTTTCCTTGTGCATAGCAATGAACATCAGGCACTGCAGAATGGAATATTCCAGGGTTTAGAGGCTGCTGCACATGCTATCAGCTGCAGCCAGCAGATGGTAGTAGGGCACCATAAAAAAAGCAAAGGAACCCGGCTTGGTGGAGCTGGGAGGTTCAGCTTTGTTTTGCTTTGTTATTTAAGCTTGACAATACCCATCTCTATATCCTGTGTGTGTGCGCGGTGTTTGAGCTTGGTCTGATCTTAAACTAGTTTTATGATGATGTCATTATGTTTTACTGCTACAAATTAACTGTCGGTTTCCATCTCCTCATCTTTCAGCTGCCTTCGGAGATCATCTTGTCAGTTTTCAGCTTTCCAGTTTTATGACTGAGATCAAGAGTGATTCCTTAAAGGCACGTGGGAGATGCTGGGAATGTAGGGACGAGAGCCCTGCTACATGGCGACATTGGAGGTGTGCAGGCAAAGGACAGCAAGGCCAGCCTCAGGGGCCCCAGCTCTGGTGGAAGTCAGACTGCCTGCACATTTACCCAGGCATAGTCCCCCCTTTCAGGGTTGGTAGTGATCTACTACCAATAGAGTGGAGTGGGCTTGGTGACGTTTAATATTGTCTTCCAGAGTTATGTCCAAACATGGGAAGGAGTGGAGGGGGGCTGGGGCTCACTTGGAGATCCACAGCAAATTGCTTCCTAGGACACAAAGCATTGGCACCAGCCTGTTTATTCATCCTTTTTTGGTGGCTGATGCTTATTGAGCATCCTCTGGACGTTTGCCCTTGTTGGGCTAGAAAGTCCTTGTGAACTTACTCCCCATTGCTCCCTAATCTTTTCTTGAAGTGTAAGGGCAAAGGAGATTAGGATCCTCTTTATGGAGCTGGCAGAGCACCACTGATTGATGATAAACTTGAAGGAGAAAGAAGTCATCTTCCAGCTTGCCCCAGTCAAAGCTTTCCATCAGAGCACACTGCCATAAATCTGTTGCCGAGTTCTGCTACCAGCCAGTGACGTCCAAGCATGTGCTGAGTGACAGGGAAAAAATCCCAGAGGTCAGTGAAAAGGGCCAGGCTGTTTCCTGATGTTGGGTGAATAGTAAGCATGCGTTCAAGCTCCCTGCCAACCGATCTGCTCCTACAGGACAGTTGTTCCTCCAGCTTCCTCAGCAATGGGACCTCTGCTGGCTGGTTTTTTATCAGCATTGATAACAATGGCTCCCTTATCGAAGGTCCACTATGGGCCAAGCCCTTTCCAGGTATTATTTTAATCCTGATAGCACTCACTCAGGCTGGACACAATTATACTTTTGTATATATGTATGAGATATACAAAGAGGTTGATTAATTCTTCAAGGAAACAGCCAAGATAGAAATGATGCCAAAGTCCTTCCAAGCTCCTAACATCAAGCCATACTCGCCCGTCTTTAAAAGCACTGTTGGCCAAAACCTTCTCTCACTGTCTGAAACAGGTGTGCAAGGGAGAGACTGACATTCACACAGCTGTCAGACAGAGGATGTTAATATACTGGGGCCCCAAGGTGTCCCATCCCTTGTTTGTTCAGAGCTCCAGGAGAACAGGAAGCAACCTCAGCAGACAGTACCGGGGGTTTAGCCCATGGAAAGTGGGTAGCTTGTTCCCAGCCCAGGTTTAGAGCGGCAGAAACTCTGTGCAGTTAAAGGCCAACAAGCGAGCACCTCAAGGCCAGGAATGTCTTTGCTTGAATGCAGGGTATAGAGGATGGACAGCCATGCATTCATGTTTGCAGTCCACTCTCAGGCAAAGATAACAATGCAACCGGCAGCAGCATTTCTAAACACAGACAGCCGCTGGTGTTATTTATAGAGAGAAAGGGCGCAAGATGGGATAAATGCACAGAAACACTTTGAACGTTAAGCACAGTGCAAATGGGCCCACTATTGATTCTTAGCGGAAATGTTCATGTCTGCCTCATGAACAAATATTACTCCTGAGACCACCTTTAACAAAATATTTAGTCTGACCTCTCCAGACTGCATTTACAAGCTCATTTCTCTCCTCTTTAGGTTTTAGGGCTTTTCACTGAGATGTAAGTAGGCTTTGCCTCAGTCCCAGCAGGCTTCCCCAGAAGAGTTGCAGACAATAGAAAATAATCCTAAGTGATTGTGCAGTGGATTTCCACGGAAAGGTGTGACAGAGATGCTACAGAAGAAGAATGAGAGATTACAGAAAGTCAACTTAAAGGGACATAAAGGCATGTTAGGGAGAAACAAAAGCTAGTGTAGCCCAATGTGGAATGTCTGGAAGCAAAATTGCCAGGCACCCGGCTCGACTTCTTCTCCATATTCTTATAATTCAATCAGTCGTGACTGTGGACACAGCCAAGTGTGGAAAATCACTTCGGGCCGTTTAAGAATCCATTAGAATCATTAGATCTCTTCTGAGCTAGCCAGAATAATCAAATCTGTGTCCAAGTGGAGACCAGTGTAGCTGCTGATTTTACTTACCTTTCAGAAGAAGCGAGAGGAAATTCTCATGCAAGATTCGCTCCCAAATGCCGCCTAATGGTTCTGTAAAACATTCTACTCATCTCCAGTCAAAAATGGCCCCTGATTTATGTCACTGAAGGCTGTTTTCCAAAATGTATTGTGACTTTGTTTTAATAGCCTGTGAACTCAGGTTACCCATCGGATGGATGGGAATTGAGCTGTCTGTGATTATAACATAAGTGATATTTTTTTAAAAAGCAAACTGCATATTTATTTGATTGCTCTGAGTTTTCCGTGCATTATCCAGATAGCTTGTCCATTTTTGTCTGGGTTGGTGTCAGAAGTTTTCAATTGCAAGTCCCTCCAGGGCAGGGCAGATGTCATCTCTGTCACTTTGAGAGCCCCAGGCTCCCGGTCCCATAAGCATTTCTTGAGTGCCCATTAGTGCCCATTATGAAGCCAGAATTCTCTCCTGGAGCAGGATGCTCCTACATTTGCAGATGGAAGCAAAGACATTTTCCTTGCATAATATGTGCATGGAGTCAAAGCTACTCTCCCTCCCTCCTTCCCTCCCTCCCTCCCTCCTTTCCGCCCTCCCTCAAGCCTGTCTTTCTTCTGAGATCCTGCAGAAGAAAAGAAGAAATGTTGGGCATGTTGGTTTTTGGAATCTTTTTATTGTTTTGCTTTGGGCTTTTTTTGAGACAGGGTCTTGCTATATAGCCCAGGCTGGCCTTGAACTTGCAGTGAACTTTCTGCCTCAGTTTCCCAAGTGCACCACCATGCCTGGCTTGGTCTTTGAAATCCTGAGCATTCAGTTCAAAGCTCAAATTGAAGTAAATGTAAGTGTCTCAGGACTAAGTTGCTTGCTGTTGTGTGCAGGACTGTTTGGTAGACATTGGCTGCTTTGGTATTTTCCCTTTGCTTTAATTTCCCCATAGTCAGGAAACAAACACAGCACACCTGCCCTATTACCACAGCACCTACAACCTCTGCTTCTCAGTCAGCCTCACATTCTTCCAACAGCTTGGAGGCATCTAGCTGTCATGAGCCCATAAAGCCTGTGCTGTTTGGAGCCCATCTAGGGGACAGGAAAAGAAAGATAGGATCTATCTCAGAGTAGCTCTTATGCTTGTGTTCACACTTGTCTCCATGGACAAATTCTTAGTGTGGCTGTGTGGACATCTGGAGTATTGGCCCTTTAAAATATAACTCATTTATGTTTGTAGAAATTTTATTGCATTATTATATTCTCTAATCACTGGTTCTGGGAAGAGTTGCTAAGGATGAGGAAGGAAGTATAGGGAACAGCTCAGGGACGGTGGCTTAGGGTGCCCCTTACACACCTTCTGATTCCAGCCAGTCACTATTTACATTTCCATCAGCCAAAGCAGAGGTCACAGCTCCTTCTCTAGCTTTACTTAACATAAGAGGACAAGTGTGTAAAGTTCCAAAGTGTATATCAAGTGTATGGTTAGAAGGAAAAATAGGATTTTTTAAGCTTCTTCTGTGGGTGACAAGCCATGATAAGGTCATATTGGTTATGAGGAGAGAGCTTAATCTGAATACAGGAACACAGCACACAAAGCAGAAAGCAAGGCCATACTAGCGTCATGGTGGAAACGCTGTATTTGGGAACTGTCTAGTCAAGGGTTCCAGTTCTGGTCTGCATTTTGTGACTTTGTCATTTAATTTCTCTATTTTATCATCTAGACAAGGGTTCCAGTTCTGGTCTGCATTTTGTGGCTTTGTCATTTAATTTCTCTATTTTATCATCTAGACAAGGGTTCCACTTCTGATCAGCCATTTTGTGGCTTTGTCATTTAATTTATCTTTTATCATCCATAAAATGAAGCTCATTTTCTACTTCAAGGAGTTTAATGGTGATTCAGTGAGCTCCAGTGAGATAAAATATCTGGCATGGTGTGAGTATAGAATGAATGTATAAGAATTCGTATGCACTTTTATCACAAGCAGTAACTTCTGTTTGCTTTAGGTGAGTAGTATGCCCTCACTAAAGCCATTCATTCATGATTAAAAATATTCATCAGCAGGTTTGCATCACCTGAGAGGAACTCAATTTCCACAGTCAGCTTTCCCCACAGTGACCCAGCCTTTGGGGAGTGGAGTCTTCCCAGCACGGCCTTTGACTCAGTGGGTGGCATGGTCAGCCTTTGTAGTAGCTCAGAATTTCGCTGTTGGACTACTGGTCTACCATGAGCTGTTGGCCTCTCAAGGACGTGTCTGCCGTATGAGAGAGGCTTGCACTTCAGTCCCGGGCTCCTGGGGCATGTGCTAGTCAGGGAGGGGTTGAGCTTTGCTACCTGTGCATATGGATTTGGAGACGGACCACTGGAATCCAAAGCCTGGCCACGCCCATTACTCATGGTGTTGCCTTGACTAAGTGATTTGGCCTTTTAAGTCCCTTTCATCTTTAATGAATGATAGCAATAGTCAACATCTACCAATTATTTTCATGTGTCAAATTTTGTGCTCAATGGTTTGTGCACACCAGTTTACTTCACCTTTCACCATTCTGTGAAGTGAGGATTTTTAAAATTTTTATTTTTTAATTAAGAACATGTGACACGATATTCTCCCTCTGATAACTAAGTGCATAAGACAGTATTGTTGACTATAGGCACAATGTTATTCAGCAGATTTCAAGAACTTATTTATCTTCCATATTGCAAATTTTATACCCACTGAACAATAACTCTTCATTCTCTTTCCACCCAGAGCTTGACATCCACTGGTCTGTTTTCTATTGACTATTTTGGATATCTCATATAAGAGAAATCATATAATATCTACCTTTTTATGACTGGCTTATTTCACTTAGCACAATGTCTTCAAGTTCATTCATTTTATTATAAATAATAGGATTTCCTTTTTTCCTTCCTGAAGGCTGAATATTTCTCATTGTATACGTATAACACATTTTAAAAACTCATATTTAATAATGGATGCATTTGTATATTTTTGCTATTGCAAATAATGTTGCACTGAACATGGGATGCAGATATCTCTTCAAGATCTTAAAGTGTGATAAGATAGGGACTATTTTTAATAGCCATCTTACAAATGAAGCTGGGGGTTCCATCGCTTGTCCATGTTCCAGCTGGGCTCCAGTCCCACCCATTAGTCAAGAGCTTGTGTTCTGGGAGAGATAACACTTTCATACATGAAGTCTTAATGGCGCCTGGCACCTGTAAACACGCAATAAATGTCAGCTAATTCTATTAGTGAGGAGGATGTGCCTCTGGCTGTATAACTTTTATTTGGCTTCCTTGTGTTTTCCTAGGATGCAATTCTAAAGAGATGAAATTCTGTGTTATGAGACTGGACTTGGGCTCATTATAGAGATAAATTTATAGTAGGGTTAATTCGGAAAACTAATCCTAACCTTGAATTTCCATGAACCCTGGAGAAACTTTAGTAGGGAGTTGACCCCCTTGTCTGCTTCCCCACCTTCTCCCTGTTTCTCACTGACGTTTCATAAATGTATTCACTGACCTCCCCCAACCAAACACAAATGTTAAAAACAAGGTGTTATTTCTTGTACTAATAAAATAAAAAACCTGCTATTCTCTCTTTCTCAAATTAGAATTCCTATTCCTAGAGATGATAAAGTAATGCTATCTAAATATGAATCAACTGTCCTGACCTCCACTATGTCCCTTGGAGAAGGTCAGACCACGTGTGTCCATGAGACCGGCCACTGAGGCCCCTGAAAAATAGCAGTGATTGGCTATGGAAAGGCTGAAGTGTCAGGAAAGTGAGTCAAAACCTGAGAGTCTTGCATTGATTGCATGAGGCCAGGAGCAGAAGCCCTTTCAAGGCTGGAATTTTGCTCTCAGCCCAGTCAACTCTTTCTCTAGGGCTGTGGGAAGTTGCTGAGGAAGAAGAGGATGCCGGAGCACACCTGCTAAGCACTTACAGCTGTCCTGTAACCGGAAGTCAATCTGCTGTTCTCCTCTCATCCTCTGGTCCCTGGTTTGCTATTTTTCACTGTAGCAAATATTCTGCTTCTTCTTTGTCACAGAAAATGAGGCTTTTCTTATCTTTAAGGTGTCTCAATTTAGTGGAAAATAGAATTGAGTCCACTGCCCACTCCCTGTTCCAGGAATGTTTTTCTTGAAATAGGAAATGTATAGTGTGTGGGCTGTGTGGCTAGAATTAAGTTGGATCAGTATGAAACAGGGAGATTTGTTTGCTTCAGAAAAAAATCTCCCACTGCCCTTGGCTGGCTGCAGGATCCAGGATAAATATCTGGACTCCGAGCTATAGAAATCAACCATCCTGGGTGGGTTATTATAACGGTGACCCTCTCGGTGGACTCTGATGTGCCCTTTTAACAAAGCCTTTTGTGACCAAATTGGCATTTTTACTGAAGTTTGAAACCCTTATATTTAATGCCTTCTCATTGATTAGGTCAAAAGAGAGAGAAATGGACTCTCCTATGGAGATAGGCAAACCTTTTCTTCCTTTTCTGTTTTTATAATGAATTCAAATATAAAGCTGACTGTTCTGTAGAATAGCTAGATGAAATTAATCACCTCAGAATGGAGAGAAGGAATGTTGGAAGTGCAAAATGATGTCTATGGCTTCAAAGCCCCCATGCAGGTAAATGCATTATGAAATTTATTGCCACCCAACTTTTAGATTCTTATTTCTCATCTATGTGTTGGATAATAAAGGCTTAGATTTGTTTTGATTGTTTCAGAATACCACAGAGCAACAGTGAAAATGTGAATCACTCCAACTGCAGCTCAACATTGGGAAGGAAAGAAAGGAAACATTACTCACAGTATATTTAGAATTTCTAATGCCAATAATTGGAAAATGAGGAGAGTCACAGATCAAAGGAGAAGTGTACATTTCTTACTGGCTGAAGAATTTCCATGGGAGAAAGCTCATCAAATACATCTAAAATGTGTACCTTAAGGAAGCTAACTCTTGCCCCCAAATCTCTCTATTGGAAATTTCATTCTTCCATTAAAAAAAAATCATGCTTTGTGATTTGCAAAGTCTATTTCTTTTTCTTTAAGTTGAATGTTAATGTTTTGCCTTGTGCCCTTAACTTAATGGATCTTCTCAAAACTGGTAGCTTTTCCTTCATGTGGGAAGATGGAATAATTCTGAATTAAGAGCACCAAAATAGGTTAAGGGTACATTATGTCAGAGGCTGTAGATGTTAACAAGCATAGGAAGCATAATAGAATTAAGGGCAACTAGGTAAGATTGCAGCCACTTCATCCCAGTGAGTTCACCTGTGGATGCCAGCAGGCGGGGTGTGAGTGACACTTTCCAGCCTGTCTGCAATTTGAGAGAGCCCTAGGTGTTTTCTGATATCTAACTGAATTGTGATTAGCAAGTGTAGGGAATGCCTTGCCTGTCCTGCTCAGCTCTCAGGTACCCCCCACCTGCTCTCAGTGCTGGTTCTCATCATCACCAGCTGCTCCTTTTCTAGAGAATCATTGACAGCTGCTGCATCTCTCAGGAGGTGATGATCCTTAACCCAACTGAGGGCAGTCAATGATCAGTGGATATGGGGCTACAAATAGCCCCCTTGGGCAAGGGATCAGTGACTACTGTTGTGGCTTGAGCTCCTGGATCAGGCCAAGATGAGCCTGTAGATGGGACCATACCCTTCATAGCTGCTGCATACCCTTCCCTTTGGGCTTTGCAGTAAGAGGACCCCTTCAGGAACCCTCAAGCATGAGAACTATTGTAACAATTCCAGATTATTTTAATAATCCCAGAACCCAAGACAGAGTTTGGCTAAATCTTTTGACTTATTTTTTCCTAATGAATTTGTATAATCCAATATCATTGTTAACTAGCATTCCACTAGAAAACTATAGACTGTTCTCAACAAATTATTGAAGTCTGTTCTCTTGACCCCTTAATAAGTCTTTGAATCAGAAGAAACATTCCTTTAGCTTAATAATATTCTCTGTGAAGCCTTTATCCATCAGCTTACAAAGAAAAAGCATGGTTGGCAAAGAATCAAAGTCACAAAGGTTGGAAATCAGTCTATGACTGATTCTTATTCCCTTTTCCCCCAATTTTGTTAGTTTGTCTAGCATTCAACTCTATTTATAGCAGTCCTCTTAAAAGCTCGGCTTTTCAAGTAAGAATGATGTTCTGCCACAATGGGAATAATTATTATGGCCTTCATATATGACAGTCATCTGGGTGACACAGTAAAAGACTGTCACTTGGAATCAGAGTCCATCCACATCTGAAATGATATGTGTTTTCTGGGGACTCTGTAATTAGAAATGTTATTGTATAAATGCCTGAAAATCTGTTCTGTTTTAAAGAAACTGGCTTAAAGCCTGTTCTAATCCACACACGAACTTTGAAGATTTGAAGATCTGCTTGTATTGCTACCAGCTAGAGGTATGAGGGTGGGCTGATTCAGCAGTTAGGAGAATGGTGATTCTAGCTGACAGGCACAATCCTCCTGGAAATGTCAGGTTGACCCTACCATTTAGAAAAACAGAGTAGAGAGGTAATGAAAAAGGATACTAGGACAGAAATATTATAAAAGCATTATTATCTCTGCTGGGGAGAGGATACATGATTGCACAATGGAGGCTTTCCAATCCTTAGTGCACCCTGTGCTTTGTACCAAACATACTGTCCAGGCAGGTTAACTGAAGCCCTGAATGAGGTATTACTGATTCTCAATACCATATTTCAGTCTAAAAAATTGGCTCTCTTTTCCCACCATGTATTGCTTATTTATAATCAATACCTTCTAATTAATTCTAAAGCATTCCTTTTAGAGAGGAAGGTGCTTGCTATTTTCTATTTAGATACCTGATGTTCACTGTGGTTCAATTTCTTCATGTTTCTAAATGATTCTTGCTGGATTTGTATAATGTAAAGTTGTTAGCATTTGATCCTTGAATGGGATGCATCCATTTGAAGGTCAGTGCTGAAAAGCCAGGAAATTGCTTTTAATTTTATATAATTTATGGTTTATTTGTGAAAGTCACAGAATTTCACATTCTGAGACTATTTCCTGGGATTCTGTTTCAAAAGGCCACTGCCTTTTAAGGGAAGATGAATACATTTTGTTGCTGTTATTGAATTTTCCAAACAAAAAGGCCTGAAATGCCATTTACTACTAAGAAAGTACAGGTAATTATTACAGTTGTTAATGTCTTTGTTCAGAATCCTTTCCCTGCCTGTCATATGATTATCATATCTCTTGAAAGAGTTAGGTAACTATTATGGTTTTGATCTACGATATTTCTGAAAAGTCTCGGGTGTTTGGAAAATGATTGGATCCTAGGGCACTGTGCTCATCAGTGGCTATATTCTTGTCACCAGCTCCTTCCTTCTCTCTCTGTTTTCTGGTTGCCATGGGATGAGGGATGAGTAGCTTTACCCTACCGTGCCCTTCCACCAGGCCATTTCTGCCTTGCAGCAAGTTGACCATGCATGGACTGAAATTATAAGACAAACTAAATCTCTTCTGTAAGTTGTGGGTGTTAGATATTTTTTCCAGCATGACTAATGTAGAAAATTGGTGACAGATAAGTCAGATCATTGCTATGAGTATACCAGATCATGTGATTTAGAAGCCTTGGGAACTGATTTGTGGGAGGAGATTGGGAAGATTTGAAGATATAGGCTAGAGAAGCTGTAAAATGCTATAACCAGAGCCTGATGAGTGATTCTAGTCAGAGCTCAGAAGACTAGAATGCCAACAGGTATCTTGACAGTAGAGGACAGTTTTGGTTGGAAACAAGGACTGCATTGGCAATTAGACTAGCAGCCATGTGTGTTGTGCTCTAGCATAGAATTTGTCTTCATTCTGTTTATGTCCCGAGACTTTTTAGGGGACTGAGCTCAAGGATGTCAGACTAATTAATCTGGTAGAGGAAATTTCAGTGTAGCCCAACATTTAGGCTGTGGCATTGGTACTGCTAGCTATGAGAATCAGGAGCAAAAAACAGATGTGAAAAGTTTGCAGTTTCATTAAAAAAGGAGTGCTTGCAAAGTTGGGTAAAAAAGAACATGGTTGCTGAAAAGATTAGGATTAAAATGAAGCAAAATACTTTCCAGCAGGACAAGGAGGTGACTTGAGATCAAATTAGGAATCAGCAAAAACCCACCCTTCACAGGCTTAAGGATACAAAACTGTAAATGTTTTATTTGAGAAGAGAGATCCTGTGACACCCTGCTCATTCGGGGACATCTAGGAAACTAGTTCTCCAGGATTTGTTTCACAGTGCTCAACCATCCCGGCACTCAGAGACCTACCCAGCCATGATCCCAGAGGCACTGGCTACTGCTTGAGCTGGTGGCAGACCTTGACATCATTCATATGGTATTGATTTTACAGGTATGCACAGCACAAGAGTTATGGGATTATGGAGGGTTTCACTTAGATTTCAGAAGAAGGGGTGGAGGGCCAAGCAGTGTGCTTGTGAGAGGGTAGTATGGGAAGTTGTGAGAGTGAGGCCAAAGGTGCAGTAGAGACTTCAGGGAGTTGGAGATGCCAGAAATATGGAACATCTCCTGAGGAAAACTGCAAGCAGTGAGCAGAGCCAGCCTAGGAGAGAGGCCATGTGGGCCATAACTAGCTGTCTAATCCCTGTGGACCTCACATTTGGCACCATGTGTCCCAGGTGATTGACATGACCCTGCAGGATTTAATGTTTGCCCTGCTGAGTTTTGGTCTTGTTTTGGTCCAGTTCCTTCCAATTGGAATGGGAATAATTACCCTTTGTCATTGTATATTTAAAGTATTTAACTTTTTTTTTTTTTTTTAAACAGGGCTCACAGCTCAGAGTTTGCCTTGACTCTCAGAGGAAACTTTGGACTTGGAATTTTTAGAAATATTGGAACCATTAGGACTTTGGTAACTCTTAGAGATGAACTAAATGCATTTTGCATAAAAAGAAATACATGAGCCCTATTGCTTCTCGGCCTTTTGGCTAAGATCAAGTGAAGAAATACATGAGCCTTTTGGGAACCAGGAGTTGGAATGTTATGATTTAAATCTAACATATTTCCCCCAAATATCATGTGTTTTCAAGATGATTGGATGGTTGCAGTGCTATACTCATCAGTGGCATACTCATCCTTTGATGAATTCAGCAGGTGAATATGCTGTTAGGAGGCAGGACCTGGTTGGAGGTGGTCACTGGGGGTGTCATCTGGAAGGGTGCATTCTTGTTCTGGGGTCCTCTCTATCTCACTGCTTTCTGGGTACCACGGGATGGGCATCTTCCTCTACCAGGCCCTTCCACCATGCATTTTCTGCCTTGGAGCAAGCTGAACACACATGAACTGAAACCATGAGCCAAAATAAACCTCTCTTTCTTTAAGCTGTGGGAGGTAAGTATTTTATCCCAGCAATGGAAAAATGACTATTACAGCAACAAGGAAATTTGGTGCTAAATCTCTGAAATTTGGGTGCTTCGTTTTCCTTTTCGATAGGAGAAAAGCAATACTTGGTGACTAAAAGAAAAATAATTATAAAAAATAATCTTCAGAAAATCTGAATTATTCTCCACTCTTTCCCCCTAAAACTCCAGTGCATTTCACAACCATCAAACTTAAAAATTTGTTAATTTTTAAGAAGAATTGTGGTACTGAAGATACAAATTTTGTTGTCAAGCAAAATCAGAAATGCAAAATAGACTTCAAATTTTAAAGTTTCATTTATTAAGTTATTGAAGTATTTTGTTTTTTAACTTCTGTATTTATAAGATTTATTGAAAAGAAATTCAATTTGAAAATTTAAAATACCATAAAAATACAATTTTGGTATTGATTAGCTTAAACACCTCTAGTAGCATTGTTTTTTAGAGTTAGAACCTGGTAAGGTTAAAATATATAACAAGGTTAGGTAAGGTAAGGTTAAAAAATACAACAAGTTGCTGGGGATTTAGCTCAGCTGTTCCGCCACCTGCCTCATAAGTGCAAAGACCTGAGCTTGATCCCTGGTTTAAAAAAAAAAAAAAAAAAAAAAAAAAATATATATATATATATATATATAAAACAAATAACTAAGAGGAAGGACACAGATATCTGTGAATTCTTATAAAGTGGCTATATCATCTCTTAGTTGTTTTAATGTATTGGTTTAAAATTTTAAACTTTGATTTTTTCCCTAATTATTTCCTGTCAATTTCTAGAAATGACATGATTCTTTGAACTAGCACTGGAACTAGAATTTCACTAGTAGCATTACGTTCTCTTAGTTGATTGGCTGAGTATTCATATGATCAGATATTTTAAGTCATAAATGCAGATCAATCACTTGTGAATAGTATTTTTATAGCATAAACAAAGATGACACATGGAAAAAGAGACCATTGGTATAATGGAAACTTTAATCTGCAGTTAAGACTTAATTATCCACATTCATAAAATGACAAAGATAATCCAAGAGATGCTTCAGAAATAACCTGTATGTGTTATTAATATGATTAATAATATTTTAGGGAAGACTTCCACCTATAATTAAAATGTTTAAGGTGAACATCAAAATTTATTTTCATTCCTTGAGTTTCCACAAATTAATGACATAGTGAGACCATCCAGAAATACTCTGTGTGACTGTTAATGGTGATGTGTCAATTTGAGTGAATTAAGAAATTTCCACAAGATTAGGAAACCACACCTTTGGGTGTCTGGGTGGCTCACGGAGGTGAGACCTTGGGTATTATACATGGTCGCTCTCCCCTTCTGTGGCATTGCTCTGATTCCAAACCACCATGAGGTGAGCAGCTTTTTCCTACCAAGTCTTTCTATCATGTTTCCACCAACCATGGACTAAACCTCCTAAAACTGTGAGCCAAATTAAACTTCTCCTTTAAGTTGTGAATGTCAGATATTGCATCCCAGTGATGAAAAGCTGACAAATACACTCTGGATTTTGGAGATCAGTTAGTCTAGAAATAATTTTGCTGTATTTAATTCATAAGCAAGCCACAACTGGGTAACTGAGAATTCTCTTCAATCAGGAAAGAAATTCAATAGCAGAATAGCTCAAAAAATTACAAAAGATCCCAAATGTCAGAGGGTCTTTGCAATAGTGGTAATTATTTCATTGTGTGCATAAAATATGTGTTCCATGAAGTCATGATGACTCCCAAGCCAGTACTGTAATGTGAAATATACACCAGCTGTATCAAGAAAAGATGAAACTGGATGTCAGAAAGTCATCTGCTTAGTTTTCCAAAGTTTTCCCCAGGCCCATCTCTATTATGGGAAGGGTCCGCAGCAATCTTTTTGTGGGGACTATGCCTACTTAAATTATTTGATTTAAGATGTATTGCAAAGTTCATGGTGTCCCAAATTTCAATAAAGCTTTGGAATAATTGGCAAAGTAGTGGTACTTACACATTTGTTTATTGTATGTAAAGACTAGCTAGTAGGTAAGCACCATGTCTTCTTGTTCTTTATTGTCAGTGCATGGTCCTTGGCTACTTGTTTACCTCCCACCAGGTGAAAACTAGATAGCAATATTGTTGTTATTCATGTTGCCATGGGGCTTCAGATCCTGTTTGTATTGAAACGGTGTAGAGCTTCTTGCCCTGCACTTCTCTAACACCATTTACTTAATTCTGGTTGCATTATTACTCGAAAGACCACATCATTCATCATGCCACTCCTGAATAGTGGCTCCCGTGATCATCTGAAAGGTTATTACAGAGCTTTGTTGATGATGACCACAAATGCGAATCTTGACCAGCATATGCATGAAAATGTTTATGACAAGTTGAGTCGCTGGTTGTGTTAAATTTACTGTTCAGAATGTAATAGCTTCAAAATAGAATAATAATTCTCCAGTTATATACTCTTATGAATTCCTTAGGTGGTGGTCACTGCATTCCTGAGATGCGATCCAGTTCAGTGTTGACTCTACTTTTGTCTTCTGCTATTGTTACCGGTGGGGAAGGTAAGTGGGGCACCTGGGCAAGGAAAGAAGAGCCGTTCCATTTGCACAAGAAATGCCCATCCCTTATCGGCATGGTTAGAAACCCATCTGGCAAGCTACTATATCGGCACCCGACATGAGCCAAGACAGGATATGGGTCCAAAGACTTGTAGGGCATAGGAAAGCAAAGATCCAGGAAGCCAGTGGAGGAGATGGGCATGACCACCACAGGACATGACCTGACACTTAGTGTGGAGCCTGTGGCGGAAGTACAGTGATAGCCCTGGCTAGAGGGTGTCTGCTGCCTTCCTGCTTCCTCGGGCCTATTGACTGCAGGTAGCTCCACAATCTAAAGAGCATCACACCAACCCAGGTGTGTGGCTCAAGCCCAGGGGACCATGGAGCCTTGAGTTTGTCCTGTGTCCTTCAGAAGTGAGAGTCATCCAAAAGCAGCATGACAGCCCTATTGCTGAGACATATTCTTGCAATTCTTTCACAATCTAATAAAAGGAGAAGTGTGCCAGTGAGCAAAGTTTCTCTCCTGGGGGTTCTTTGCAGCATTTATCCAGATGGGATATGAGATAGAGGGAGAGAGGCTCAGAGAATGCTCTATAGAGAGGAGAAACACGACAAGGGTCCTGGCCTACCCTGTCCAGATGGCTTTCCCAGAGGGGCTGGTCCCAGGCACCAGGAAGGGACTGAGAAAAAATGGTTCAGGGCATTGGGTCCCCCAAGCTGCAGGCTCATGTCAGGACTCCTGCTTGACTGGGTCTAAGGGCAATATTGCATTTCCTCTTAGTTCTCTGTGGCTTTGTTTCACTAACAATGGCTTCACACAGCCCTGATGCGCGTTCTTAACTTGCTAAGTCACCCCAAATGTTTCCTTCTTGATGTCCCAGTACACAGCCTTCAGAGATGTGCTTTTAGGATCTCTCTACAGCAGAGGGGAGCAAATCTAAAATTTTAGGAGCAAATTCTCACCTCTTAGAGCATTAACATAAATTTATAAGCATTGACAGTATGTGTGACATACTCAATTCAGAACAATGGACTGAGCCCTGAACAGGAACTTCCAGCTCATGGAGTCTACACAGAGAAAAAACTCATGGAAGTTGAGGCCATTATTATTGCTCACTGTGTTTGCATTTAAATTGATGAAAGTAGAGCAGCTTGTCACTTCAGTATCAAGAATGAATATATGTGTTTTGTGGGAGCTTCTGGAATCACAAGTTAGGACTAGTAATGTAAATTTGTTTTTTAATGTCTTGTTGCATTCAAAGAACAATAAAAACTAGTGGACATCTCGTTGTCTTTTAGTACTTAGAAGAAACAGATATGAAAAAGTGTGATTCTAAATCCATAGATCAAACATTGCATTTTAAGAATTTTAGAATGACAATAATTAGAAAGACACACACCTTCTGTGAAAAAGTAATTCTTTTTATTTCTTTGGTGTTGCTATGGAGAAAAGATGTGAATGATGAGAGGGTGGACTTTTATTTCTGCTCTGAGCATAGATGGACTCCAGGCTTCAATTTAACCTTAATCTGATTTCTTTTGCTTTTGTATTTCCTTCCCCCGCCCTTCTTCTCCTTCTCTTTATCCTTCTTTTTTATTTCAGTGTAATACAAGTAGATATTAATAAACAAAATTTTTAAAAAGGTCTTCTTACTTCTATGGGAAAATAAAGCAACATTTCATAACAAGTAATTAAAGAATAACATTAGTTAATACACTCTGTACCTTAATCTTAAAAGAATGGCCAACATGTTAGAGTACAAGTCATAGACAAAAAAGAAACCAATAAAAAATAGCGCAAAACTTTCTTTTCTTGTTTTACCTCCTTCTTTATGGTACTCTTCCATCATGTGTGAGAAAATCCTGTTGAAATCCTAAAGAGATCATTTCCCTAAGAAGTTGCCCTTTATATTTGCTTTACAGTAGAATATGCTGACTCTCCCCCAAAACAGGGACTCCTGGAGAATGTGTATGTTTTGAAAGAAATTAGTGTTTCAGGTAGAACAATAGACCTGATGCAAACTCTGTACATAATATAAAAATCTTTGGGAAACAGTAAATAATCTATATCTATTTTAGAGGTGATTCATTGTTGATTTCTTTGCTTATTCTTCTGTAACTATTAAAGAAAGGAGAAAGCGACTTCCATGTAGATGTGATAAAGAGTGCTGCAGATTCACATTGGTCGCTAAGGAGCTCCAAAAGAGATTACATGAAATCAGCAATATGATGCTACTTACTTACATTTAAAGAGGAAATGTAGGGATATATATGCATCTTTCTTATTTTTTTTCCTGGAAGGATATATAAGAAAACTGTTGTGTGGTTATCACTGAAGTATAAAGTTGAGAGAAACAAGATAGAAATAGCTCACTTAATTGTTAGTTAAGACTTTTTTTTGCATCATTTTAATGTCCTTTACCATGTTCTTTGATGCGGTGGACAAAATTCTCAGATAGCCCCGAAGAACATGTCCCACCTCTTAAGAGAACACCCACTGCCTAATTTCCAAGTCTATGGACATAATGTCTTTTACGCTGGAGATTTTATGATGCTGTAAGCTACAGTTTACTTTAAGAGAGTTGATCCAAGTAGGCCTGACCTAATCACAGGAGCCCTTTAAAAGCTGGTGATTTTCTTTCGCTGGTCCAAAAAGAGGACAGTGAAGTCCAAGGGGTGAAATAAATTGAATGTGCCATTGCTGGCCTGCAGGTGGAGAGGCCTCCAGGGCAGGAGTGTGGGCAGCCTCGAGGAGCTGAGAGGATTCCCCAGTTGGATGCCAGCCAGGAAGTGGAGCACTCAGGCCCACAAGTGCTGGAACTAAGTTATTCAGGGGCTGATACCTGACTTCAGCCTTCGGAGTCCTAAGCAGAGGGCCTGGCCCCACCCTGCTGGATTTCTGACCTACAGACCTGTGAGCTAATCAATGTCACTAAGCTTGTGGTCATGTGTTACACAGCAATAGAAAACAAATAATATGGGTCGGAGGTTTAGTTCAATGATTTACCCACCTGCCTTGCAAG
Organism: Heterocephalus glaber; assembly: GCF_053883595.1. Lineage (NCBI taxonomy): Eukaryota > Metazoa > Chordata > Mammalia > Rodentia > Bathyergidae > Heterocephalus > Heterocephalus glaber. The sequence goes on from NW_028258465.1 coordinate 808,031, forward strand.
CGCAAGGTCCTGAGTTCGATCCCTGGTACCAAAAAAAAAAAAAAAAAGAGAACAAATAATAGTTTTCAGTAACATTTGTATTTAAGAAAATGAACAATTATAGTAGGAATTATCAGAGCAGTGAGATTATGGATTTTTACCTTAGTTAATACTTTTAATTAAATAAAAGGCCTTAATAAATGTAATCTAAAGCAAAAACTGAAGAATAACTTACTGTAACGAGAACATGCACTCTACTGAAGTTGGATTGTAAAGTTATCCTATCTAAAGGGGGTCATGTTTTCTCATTGATTTCCATGTATATCTTCATTTATTCACTGCTGCCTTACCCTAGAAAAAATCTCTTGGCAAAAGCTTGAAAACTCTTGGCAAGGGAGTGGCTGAACAAGCACTTTAATTCGTGGACACTGAGACTCGGAGTGGGCAGGCCGCAGCTGTTTGATTCCGTCAGTGATCAGCCCTTATAGGTCAGCTCCAACAAACGAATACAATCGCTGTCAGGGTTGCCTTTGAAAGACTTCACAGGTTTTCTTCTATTCAGTGTGTTTCCTACTTGAGCAAAGAAATTCCTGTTCTTGTGTAGGTGTATTCTTTAAGTTCAAACATGGCGCCTCCCATACTTTAGTTTCCTTCCCTCTCTCTCCTAGGCCTGTATGGCACTTCTGACTGTGTGAGTGTTTGTGTCCCTTCAGAATTTGTATGTTGAACTCTCAAACCCAATGTGCTGGTGGATTTGGGCATGATTAAATCAAGGAGGCTCCATGCTTCTGACTGGAATTAGTGCCCTAATGAAAGAGGCCTTTAGAGCTTTCCTTACCTTCTGCCAGGTAAGGACATGGTAAGAAGGTACCATGTGAGAAAAAAAAAGCGGACAATCAGCAGACACCATCTGTTGATGTTTTTACCTTGGACTTCCCAGCCTCCAGGGCAGTGAGAAATAAACTTCTGTGTGTATAAGCTACCTGGTTTATGGTGTTTTTGTTATAGTAGCCCAAAAGGACTAAGACAATAACTTATTGGACCAAGGTATAGTATCTGTATTTAATGATGTTGAGTCACTATTTTGAAAATAATTTCCATAAGGCTGAGGATTCATTTTTACTTCAAAGTGTCTGTTTCCTGTTGCTTTGCTACTATATATTCCAATTTTTCATATAAGAAATTCTGAGTTCTTCCCCATTCACCAAGAGTTAGAGAGTTGCTGGATGACAAAGCCTCTTATTTTTGCTTTATCAGCATGCCCAGCACAAAACCCGGAACATTTAGATGGCCAATAAGGATAATAAATGTTAAAAAAAAATAAAATGAGTCTGTACTGGGTTAGCATTCTCTGCAACTATTAGACAATCAAGTGTAACTAATTTTATTTAATCTCTGGAAATTCTAGCTACAAGATAGTTGGAAAGAATACTTCAGTTTCTTACAATAAAAAGAATGATGGCAGAAAGAAAGAACTAAAGAGTGTAATGCAATTGTATCTAAAGGATTTCATTCTCTCTTTCTCTGGTTGATTTCAGAGATAATCTCACAAGCTCTGCCACTGATTTTTTCCATCCATACATCCTAGGGCTGCAAAGACTTCTTTTTACTGTGTAGAGATTTAAAATTATTGATTTAAAGCCCCTAGGAGATGTGATTTTCCAAATAAGGATGCATTCATTAGCACATGCTGCCTCTCCCTGCATGGCATTAGGGTCATGGAGACAATTAAGATGCAATGAACCTCAGAGACAGCGAATCCTCATGCTGCCTTAGAACTCCAAGTGGCTGCAAGCACAAAGTTTCTCCTTAACAAAGGACATCTTGACCCCGTGCTAAATCTGTATCCATTTCTTTCCCCAAATCTGAGCTCTGAAGGCTCAATTTAGCATCCAAAAAACTGAGCCGTGTTCTTTCCCTCTTGTACCTCATTACCAACAATGAAGAGTGGAAGAACAAGAGTGTGCGTTGGCTATTGTGCCATGACAGACGGCAGAGCAGAATACTGGCTTGCTTTTTGTCTCCACTGAGCCTCCAAGTCTGGTAGGAATAGGTATTTTTCAAACACAGAAATGGTATAGTCACTTCCTATGCTCAGTAAACCAAGAAAACTGCTTCCTGTGACATCCGGGGGCACTGCAGTGGGCCCAGGGGTCTGATAGTGTTAATGGCAAGGCGTGGTGCTTTCTCACTGGAGGACATAAAACCATTTCCAGGGTGACTGACTCCTGTCTCCCCAGCACGTTAACAACAATCTTTTCATGAACTCGGTGAGCAGCAAGAGGGAATCTTCTAAGTGCTGGCAAGGGCATTTTTGCATTTTATATTCCCCAAAGGCGGCTTTTGTGCTTTTTCTTAGGGTGAATCCAATCCTATTACCAGCTTCCTATTCCTGGGGCTATGGCTCCAGGAGGGGAAAGAGAACCCTGGAGCCTTCATCTCCATAGAGCCGGAGTCAGAAGCCCATGGTCCATGGCCGGACCTCATCCAGCCGGCAGACATTTACGTTTCCCTTGCACAGTGTTTAAAATGATTTGAACTGGTGGCCAAACAATTAAAAGCCAGGAGATTTTTGTGTAAAAACAAATCTGAATTTTGGCTCTTTTTAAAAGAAAGTCTAAATTTTGGTAAAACTGAGCCTGGTTTCCCACATGGCGACTAGAGTTGGGTAGTACATTCGGGTGGCTCCAGATCATACCTCCCCTTCGTGGGGATTAGGAAAGGGCATGTCTCTGGGCAGATGGGGTGTAAGGCTTCCCATGCTGAAACATGGCTAGCTCTGCCACAGTCGCTGCTTCCTCCTTGAGCCACTTTACTCATGACCAAGCCCTTTCGCACTTCAGTTTGTGACCACTGCCAAAGCTGTCGGTGGAAGTTGCTGCCTGCAGCATAGCTCTTGATGAATGAGGGCTGGCCTGGAGGGTTTTCTTTGATTTCTTGCCCACAAGGATGGAGACAGGAGCATCTGTTTGACCCAGCTCACCTTTTTCCCGAGAAGAAAGCCGCACCGTTCTGCAGGAATTATATCCACACGCTAGGGCTCTTTCCCCAAGCTCATCCTGCCTCCCCAGCCTCTATGCCTCCACCCCTCCCCCACGCGGACTTGCCATCCCATTGTCCTCAGCCCAGGGGACGACCTATCTAAGCAGAATGTAGCAGCTTCTCTGGATGACCCAGGGTTGTGACTCTGTTAACACAAAGAGTCTGAGGCAGACCTAGCGAGCCATCTTGAAATGAGCTGATTCCAGTATCAATGTCAGTTGACAGCTTGCTCTTTTTAAACCCTGTCCCAAAGTGAACCCCGTAGCCCATGATAATGGATGATACCACAGAGCCTAGGAGCCCCTCTGTGGCCTTAGCAGACCTGAAAAATAGTTTCTCTGCAACTTGTCAAGAGCCATGAGCTGTTTCTGTTAAGGATTGGGCTGACAATCATCAAAATCATTCAGGCAGGGCAGCCGTCTGTGATACTGTATAAGAGCAGACAAAATAAAGTTAATATTATGCCTTCGGAGAGTTCATCAAGTGCTTCATAAGCCGGTACAGTTGTGATAATTAGCAGCCTCTTTTGGTGAATGGATTTCAAATTGGGTTTGAACAACGGCCTTGCTACTTAGTAGTCATGTGAACTTGGGCTAGTCACTTACCACTGTGACCCTTGCAGGAAAAATACAATCAACCCTTTGTATTCATGGCTCCAAATCTAGGGATCCAACCACCTATGGATTGAAAATATCTGGGAAAACAATTACATCTGTATTGAACATGTAGAGATCTTTTTTCTTGTTATTATTCCTTTAAGGATACAGTAAAACACTTACTTACATGGCAGATATGTTGCATTAGATTTAAAGGAGATTTAAAGTATATAGGAGGATGCACATAAGTTATGTGCAGATACTACAACATTTTACAAGGGCTCATCAAAAACAGAGTTTAAATAAAATTTATTGTAATAAAAACACATTGCCTTTACTCCCACCCCAAATATCCTCCTTCCTGCTTGAACACAATTATCCCACCATTCTTGCCATCTTCTGATGCTCTTCTGGATGTCTTGTTTTGTGTCTTTAAAAGGTTGATCAAAAATGTAGTGAATGAGTCTGCCAAGTGCCATCCAACAGAATGGCAGGGTCATAATGACGACATGGCCTCATCCATCTCATTCACCAGATCTGGCACCATGTGGCTTCTACTGGAGACCCCTGCAGTTAGGTTCCAGTTTCCTGCCCAATATACCATGCATAGGTCTGAGAAAAACAAAAATCTAAGAGACAGAACTAAGACAGACACAAAGCAGGGGCCAGGATGACCAATGCTGATGCAACCGTAAAAGGTGCTGGCCAGTCCAAGCCACTGATTTTTACTGGTAATCGATTGGGATAAAGGCGAGCTATGTGCAAGGGTAGAACTACTCGAGAAAATGCGCAGTCATGGATTTCTATGGAAATTAATGTAAACAAGGCTCCTAAAGGACAAGACAAAGCATTCCCAAATTAGGAAGTGAATAGACAAAATATATGGTTGTAATTAGAACACTGTCCTAGTCAGAAGGTTTTAGTTGTGGGAATGGGTGCGAGTTGTTTAGTTGTTTAGTTGGGTGCAAGTTACTCTGACCTCAGCACATAGGCTTTGGCCAGGCTCACTTCTATAAACAAGCCCATTGTGGGGTTAACTTCACAGCCTGCTTTGCTCACAGCCTGTTTGGGGGCATAATCAATATTAGTTTCCCACGACTTCTGGCTTTTACCCAAAGTCAAAATGACCAGGAAGGGTAAACGTCTTGAGTCAAACCAGGACATGGAGGCAGCCACAACAGTGCAACTAATGATGTCAGGACTTCCAGAACTGCTTCAGAAAGTGAGGAGAACAGTGGGATAAGTGTGTTCAAAGAAAGAGCATTTTGAGGGAAACTAATGGCAGTGTGTCTTTTACTGATATGAGTTGGTAGAACCATTTCCCAGTGGATACCAAGATGTAAGACTTTATTTAAAGTATAACATGAATAGAACTACAAGTGGCTACTTTCCTGGAGTGCTTACTGATTGGAGTACATGAACTTCAAAAGTCTCAGGTTCTTACCATATTGGATTGAAGTACAAATAGCAGTGTCCTGATAGGATCCTGTATAATTAAATGAGATAATGCTTGAGGTATGTACATTGCTGGCCATTAGAGTCACTAGCTTGCCGTAAAGGATCCAATCCAAAATATTGGTTCGCCTTCCTGTGTCTGTCTTACTGCTTTGAACACTAAAAATTTTAGCAAATAGGAGTGAGTAAAGGTTGTTTTGCTCCATAAATATTTAACATATTGATTTTTACAGTGGAAAATGTATAAATATATGAACATCAAGCTGTTTCACTAAAGGTGTGACTTCTTAGATGAGGCAGTTAATATGGGGAGTTAAAAATGATTTCAGAGTTTCCAATACTGCAGGATAATGCAATGGTTAAAATGAAAATAAGAAAGTCTATATTACAGTGTGTTACTGCCTGTTCCCTTTAGGAATGAGTTCCTGGCTGCAGAAGACTTTATGTAGACACCCAGATCAACCAGAATACAAAGGTCACAATGCCAATTTCATCTGCAACTTGTTTTGCAGTGTCAGAGTCTTGGTTTTTAGGGAAAGACGGGTGGTTGCTATGGAACTCTTAATAATGACTGCTGTCTGTACCTCCATTCTTCATACTCCCAATCTCCAATATAAAATCACTTAGAATTGGGCTGTAGGGCAGTAAACAAACTTCTGAGCTGGAATTAACGAGGTTCAGGCATTAGTGTCTTAATGTAGGAAATAACTTTCATTATAACCTCTACTTACACTGCCAGGGTGGCTGGGTTGAAGCAACTTCTGGTAGAACCACATGAGGCTCAGACTTTGCTCTTTGGATGGGTACTGCTAAAAGCAGAAGCATTTAGGGGCTTTCATCATAAAATAAACAGTGAAAAATTCTTTGGTTTGTGCAGAACTGAGTTTAGCATGGGTCTTTTTATTTTCATATATAAAAAAAGAGCTAGTAATTCAGCCATATGGATTCCTAAGCAGAAAGAGAGAAATATTCTTTGTTGAAATATTTATCTATGTATTTTTAAAAACAAACCCTGTAGAAAAATGACATTTTTGCCATATTTCTGTGAGATCTGTGCTCCATGTAATAGACGCTTCTTACTTCTGAATTATATTTCCCAGATATGGATCTCGGTCCCTAAACTCATTGAGTTCTTGAGCTCTGGGTACATAAAGGTAGGTATGGGTTATTGGATGGGGGGAACAAGACATATCTAATTTGGGGACTTGGCAGACGCATCAGTATGCAAATAATTCAGCAATACTCACCAGTATGCAAATAATTCAGCAAACCCAGAATAAATGGCTTCCGTCTTCACAACGGCTGCTCTCGCTAGTCCCTGCAGTATGTGTTTCCCAACAATTACCTGGCTTAATTCTCTGTTTTATTGCTTAGGACTTTAATGGTGCAAATGTGGAACACAGAATAAAATGTGATTTTCAGTAAAATTTAGAAAGATGCCAGAGTGCTGTTTTCCACTGACAAGCAGCTAGTTTATAAGAACAAATCGAAAAGGCATTTTTGAAGAGGGAATGTAAGCATTACATTAGCTCTGGATTCCCCCAACTCCTCAGCAGAAGAAGTGACAGCAACTCTGGAGAGGTTAAACAGGCACATGCGGGCCCACGGAGAAATTAAGTCTTCTGCCCAGTCTTCGGCACACCGAAAGACAAAGCTTGGTCTGAATGGATAAATCGAATGTGGAGCTCAGTAAATTCACATTCGCAGGACCATTTAAAGTACTATAAGCTCAGCTACCATTCAATAAAAATGCAGATGGAACCATCAGATTCATCAAGCTACTGCAATAAATTCAGATGATCTCCAGAACCGGCCAGGTGATGTCAAGAAAGTTAGACTGGAGGAATGAGAGTTGGATTTCTAAATGAGATCAAGGAAAAATGCAGAGTTAATAGGGGAAATCAAGACTGAAGCAATCAACGTTACTTCTACATGTGGAAGAGAGTTTAAAAATCAATTCCTCCTGCTTGCTGTAAAATTGTTCTGCCAAAAACTATGTTGTAGTAGACTTTTTTATTTTTCAGTTTATTTAATCTCCTTTAACACAGCCATTGTTAATTCAACAATTCAATATTTGGGTAACATTATTGCAAAGAAAGGACATAGCTGAGTAGGTTATACCATCCATATATTTTGTTAATCCTACTATCCCTTTGATTAAAAACCAAGCATAGTTTGTTAATGCTGTCTTGGTAACCTCTACTCATAAGATTACTTACAGTGGTACCTTCTAAAGGTAGAGAATTTGCTCTCTGGGTCCACTATCTTTAAACTATAAATTAACCAAACATTAGCATCTTGTAATTAAAAATAGATACAGCAATATTTTAGTGTAATGTTAGACAGCAGTACAAACTACCCTGTCTGAATGAATGTGTACACATACATAAAACACTAGTATGCTTTAAGAAGTTAAGAAACATGTTACTATTCAGTGAAATTAATGCATCAATAAAATATGGCCCCAAATAAAATTACTATTATGTACAGAAAAGAAAAGAAATAGCCTCCTTCCCCTTCCCAAGCCTTGTATTTCACCATCTTATAAACTTCTATCATGTTATTTGGAGTGTAAAGGTTATTCCAAATTTGGGAGAAATGAAAGAATACCATGATCCAACTTCCTACAAAAGATAAACATATTAATTATTTTTTAAGATTTCTATTCATCCCAATGTTAAAGAGACAACATCCTTCTGAATTTCTTTAGAGAAATATTTGAAATGCCTTTTATTTATGAAGGGAAAAACACCCAGTTTTAGCACTATGAAATGTTATCTATTTAAAAATATTAGAAAATAAAAACATTGTGAAGACAGAACATGTTACTCCAGGATATAGGAACTTCTTTAGTATTGTTATTTAAAGAGTAAAATAATTAAGCTTAATACTGTCAATATTTCACTTTTAATCTCCTACTTCTCTTTCCCTTCGCTGCCTTTGCCATTGTTGCTTCCCACCTCTCTTATTTTCAACGTGTCTTCCTTTTTTCCTTCTAAAACCCGACCTGACTCCCTCCCCTGCATCACTGGCTGACATCACTGTCTCTCAACTTGTCCTTCACCCACAGTAAAGCTGCGGATTTCTGTCAACAGTACAACCCGCTGAACGTCCCCTTCCACCTTTTGCAAATGTTTCCTTCTTAGGGCTGCAGCTACGCTTTTACCTTGCACATTGATGCATGTTATATAATCTCGCACTTGGAAAACAATGATCAGCTTCACGGAGGACCACAGAAATCCAGTCACCGCACCCGACTGGGAATGAGCCGAAAGCGAACCACATTGCACGCTGCTGTCCTGGGCCTCCAGGCCGGCCGGGCCAGCGTACAGGACCCAGTCTGACGCCGCTCCCTTCCGCAGTCTTGGAGGAGAGCTGCGGGGAGGCCCGGGTCTCTGCGTGGCCGGGCGCTGTCCCTCAGGCGCTGCGGCCCGGCTGCAGCGCGGCCTCCGGGGCCTCTGGGGCCTCTGGGGCCAGCACTAGGTTGCCCTCGTCCTCCGTGCTGCTCAGGCTCGCGCTGCCCCTCCTGGGCGCCCGCTCGGCCTCTGGCCAGGCCAGACCCTCGGTGGGGGAGCCCTCCCCCTCCCCCGGTCCCTCCCCCTCCCCCTGTCCCTCCCCCTGTCCCTCCCCCTCCTCCTCCAGCGCGGCCTCCCTCTCCGTTCCGCTCTCCCCCTCGCGCACTTTCTTTCTCCCGAAGGTGAGGGGAGAAACCTTGAAGGGAGAACTTTTGCCCCCCGGGGGCGTCTTCGGATGGTTGGAGGCGAGCGATTTCTTCATCTTCTCCCTCCTTTCCGCCGAGACGATCTTGGTGCCCAGCTTGGTCATCTTCTTCTCGATGTTCTGGCGGGAAAATGCTTTCTTGAGGCTGTCCACCTTCCGCAGGCTGGAGCGCTTGAGTTTCTCGGCCCTGCTCTCTTCAGTCTTCTCCGCCGCAGCGTCCTCCGCCACCTGCTCGTCGCGGGCCGCCTCGTCCTCCGAGGAGGACAGGTCCACCGAGTGCAGCGTAGCCTCCAGGGACCGCCGCTCGCCCTCGGCTTCCGCGGCGCCCGAGGCCGGCTCCTTCACAAACACGCTGGCAGGGATCTCATGTTCTTCCTGCAAAGATGGCCACGGAGGGTTGGCGTTAATGGCGCGGCTGCAAAGAGGCCTGAGCTGCTGGCATTTGTGGCTTTGGCTCTCTAGAATGGGAAGCATCCATTCGAAACTGGTGAAGGCCGTCCCTAAGGCTGGGTCAAGCAGTATGGAGGAGCAGCTGGCCAAGGCCCTATCAGTGACAGGCAGGGGGAAGTGAGCTGTGCCTCAGGCCAGGAAGCCGCAGATAAAGGAGCTAAAGTAAGTTACTCTGCCGTGAACCCAGAGGCTCTCTCCTTCCGGTCCTCCCAGGCCAGAGGGCAGGAGGACCAGAGGGCGCACATCCTGCCCGAGCCTCACTGCAGTAGAGCCTGAAGGTCAGGTTGCAAGATGAAAGGGAAAATAGAGAAGTCTTCAGGTGCAGGTGCACGGAAGGCTGGTCAGGTTCCCTCTCCAACTGCACATGGGCCAGGAGGCGCACACTCAGTTTGCTGATGTCAGTTTGAGCAGGAGGAGCAGGGCTTGCCTTCCTGGGGCAGCTCGAGCCTTGACACTTAGGGTCTCCTCTGTGGGAGTCAACAAGGGGGGTGAGATGTTGGGGCCACTTTGAAAGGTGTGAGAGGGACATGCCAGCAGCCCGGGGTAGGAGTCCCCTGTTGCTCAGCAGAGGTTCCCTAGGGACAACCGCTGGGGGCCCCAGCTCCAGCGCAGTGAGATGCTCAGGTGCTGCCCCTCTTCCCTCTGCCCTGCCGCCTCCTCTCCCAGCCCTCACACAGGCAAGGATGGCCCTGGGCAGCATCTCAGGAAGCAGGGCCCGAGAACCTGCCTCCAGACTTCCAGGGGGATGGCCCTACAGCATGGCCCGCTGCTGAGATTTGAGTCTGTACAGACCTGGGGCACACGGCTGAGCACCCAAGCCCGTCAGCAAAGTGCCTGCACATTGCCACTGGATGAAGCCGTGCAGGACTGCACGTGTGGCAGGATGCCTGAGTTGAAATGGCCAGGCAACTTCAGCAAATGACTTAATCTCCTTGGGTCTCAGTTTCCTCCAGATCTGAACTGGAGGGTTTGACCTGGATTAGCAGCTTTCCAATGCACTCCAGGAACAGTGGGGCTCCCACCCTTGGCAGAGGGGGCCCAGCTCCCCGGAATCTGGCCGGCCACCCTGCTGTAACCAGAGCCTGAAGGTTACCCGGGCACAGCTTGGGCTGCCCGGGACACTTTCGGTTTGAAGAGTAACCAGACTTAGTGTACCGAAAAATCCATCTGGGATCTAAACTGCATGCAAAGCTCATGTTAATGGTGAGAACTTCTGGTCTCACTGTGCAATTTTGATCAACTGATGAAAAGTTGTAAGATTGGGTTACAATAAAATGTATGCTGTAAGAGTGTGACTGTATTTTAATTTTTTGACTCAAAGTCTAAATGAACAAAGTTTGGCTATGATAGAGACGCTTTCAAAATCCCCCTTAACCACCGCATGCCATGGGCCTCTGAAGGCAGACAGCCTCTGTCTCCCCCTTTATACCACACGAGTATTGAACCCTTTCCACGAACTGCTGAAAGCAAAGGAGAAAGTCTTGAGCAGAGGTGAAAACACAGAAGGTGTGGGCCAAGTGAGTCCACACTCGAGTGAAGTTATTACATATTCTCTTTCAAACTTCATGGAAAGGATTCGCAGTACGGTATGAAGGACGAAGCCAAACAATGACAGGAGCGCGGGGTGCCCAGGAGTCGTTCACGAGGGGCTTGGCGCAGAGCAGCTTGCTCCCGCTCAAGTGGAGGGTGCAGCTGTCTCGCGAGAAGGGAAGCCCCATGAGGGTGGGCGCTTCTCTCTCTTGTTCTCCACTGAGCCTGAACATCTGCAGCTCAGCAGCTGCCTGTGCAGTGAGCGCTCGCTGGGCAGGGCGGATGTCTAAGCAGCTCCCAGGGTGGCCGGAAGGGAGACGTTCCTCTGCCAGGAAGGCTTGAGGGCTACAGAAGAACGGGCTGAGTTCCGTACTGGAAGGAAGTTTGCCGAGTGCTAGTGCCTCTGGGAAATCGGGAGAACTCAAGGCCTAAGAGGGCGGTGATTTCCTCGTTCTCCATAGATGGGGATTACTGAAAAGGATGCATTCCGGGACTAACCGGGCTCTGAGGCTTGGTCCAGAAGCAACTTTCTTCTGGGGTTTGACAAGAGGGTCAGGAAGGTTTTACAGATTGCTTGCAAGAAAAGAAGAAACCGAAAGTGCAGTGAAATGTTATGAAAAGGCCTCAGTAAGGAAAGCAGAAATTCAGGCAGAAAATGTAAAAATAAGGGCTGGTTACCAGAGAGGAGGTACGTTTTGTAAAGTGTAGCTCTCACGGTAGTCATAAGTAAAAAATTTGATAATTTCCCTTTCTCCAACCCTCACAAAAGGTAGGTCTATTAACTGCACTTTTAACAGGATTAAACTACTGATATTTCCGCTTTCCCTAACGGTGAATTGTACTATTACCAAAGTATAGTTGCTGTTGAGTCTAAGGCACTTTTGTCTCTCTTACATTTCGCCTTAGAGGACAGCTGTGAGGACAGCGATCAGATGTGCACAGAGGTGGGCAGGGCTGCAGGTTAGGGTAGGGAGCTGAGGAAGGGAGGTGGGAACCCAGGAGAACTCTCTGTAAAACGCCAGGGACATCTACACGAGAGTCCTGGATGCCAACCACGGAAACTAACCCAGCGGGATCAGAGGTAATCCAGAGTGGGATGTGTCTGTATGCAACTGGAAGCCAGTGGGATCTGTCTTCCTGGCTAACTGCTATGCTTCTGCTGCCATCTTCATTGCCCAGGCAGTATTTTATGTTCTGTCTGCCTGACAGTGCTTACTTTATGGCCTCTTGTGGATCCACTCTCAAGGCAAGCCCTTTCTTTTCACAAAGGTTCATGTAACTGTCTAAGCACATGGAGGTTTTACCTTTCCATAATGTTTGTTTAGAAACAGAAACATACAGGTGCTCTTCAAGATCTCTATTCTTTTGCCAGACCTATGCATGGTGTTTGAATATGAAGAAGTGTCACGGTGGTAGAAATTCAAGTCAGAAGTTCAGATAATGGATCCTCTGGACCCGCCCTCTCCCCTGCCTTTGTATGCAGCCCTCTCTCTCTCTCTCTCTCTCTCTCTCTCTCTCTCTCTCTCTCACACACACACACACACACACACACACACACCCCTTGATATTTTACACCTACAGGGGGTGACACTTCTGCTTTCGGTATCCTGTTGTCATGCCCTGCTCAGCCTTACAGACTCCAAGACTGACAGCACTCACAAGTGGAAGGACGGAGTGTACATCCTTACCTCTGCCACTGTTTATCCTGCTCCTTAGGAATTTACCTACTGAGGGTTCGTGGCCCCTAGAACACCACTAGGAGTCCCTGTGGGCTGCACTGTTTCCTTGGTCAGTCCTACCCAGTAGAAGACCCTAGGAGTGGCTGGTTATTTGTCACTGTTTTCAAAAAGGTCCTTGGCCTCCACTGATAGAGGTGTTCCTGATTCTGACCTTTCACAAGGTGCCTTAGGAGGTTTTCAAAGGAGGGAAGAATTAAACACTGCACTCCAGACATATATGATGGATATGCTGTGGCATGAAAGAGAGAGGAATGAAGAGAACTCTGGAGCAGTAGTATTTTTCCCTACATCCCAGGGAAAAATTACATTAACTTTTGTGAACTAATGGTCCCAGGCATTGGTGGAAATATCAGCGCAGAGAAACCCACCAGCGTGCTGGACCCTTCTTACAGGTGCGAATCTTCTCTGCACAAATTGAGAAATGCACACTTGTTAAAAAGAGACTCCATGACTAGTGGTAGAAAAGAAAATCAGCTGTAAGTCACTCACATGCTTGGATAAGGAGAGAGAAGCCAGCAGTTTGTTGTCCTGCCACTTACTTATCGTTCTTGTTGTTAGGCAAAAATAACAAAGGATGTCATATTCCCACAGGGCTGTGGGGCATCTTGGAGGGATATGAAGACCACAAATGTGTGTCCCTGGAATATTTTATGTAATAACCTCTAAATATTAGTTATTAAAATGGAACCATGCCCGCTGACTTACTGATTTATAGGTCTCTTTTACACATTGATGGTGTTCTTCAGTTTGTGTTTCTGAGGCATAGATTGCCAAATGGATAAGGCCATTGATTAGCACTGCACCCCTGGGCGGCTGTTGGTGGAATCAGCAAGTCATATGAATAAAATGCATTAGTTATAATCCGTGCGCAGTCTTTCACATTCTGGAGGATTTAAAAGTTTCATTACTTTTCAGTGTTATCAAGGTTTAATTTTTTTTTTTTTTAAGATCACACTAGTTAGGTGTTCTTTGTTATACATAAAAAACACAAAACAAAACAAAAACCAAATCACACTGAATTATTTAACATGTGATATAGAAAACCCAGGAAACATGAACTTTACCACAATGGGATTACAGTGTTTGTTTCTATTCATTTCACAATTCTTTTCTGTAATTTCTATTATTAATAAAGTGGAACCTTGCTGTCACTAGGTTTCTTAGGGCCTCTGCTTCTTTGATATAAAATAAAGTTAAACAAAATGATTATTAAGGTGCTTTCCACCTCTAAAATACTTGATTGTGTGATAGTAACCTAAACTCTATAAAAAATAATTAGCAAGTCGCAGCAATGATTCCACAATGTACTAAGGTTAAATGTGTTTCTTTCATGCAAGAATCAAAACTATAGAACCTGAGTTGCATTGGAGAACATTTTTCATTCATTGAATTCAAACATTTAGATGACAAAATAATGCAAGGGGAAACATTTGCTTGGAAGGGTTTTATCTGACAAGGAATGTAGGGTTTATTTTAATATATTGAGAGAATGTAATGATTTTTTCAAAGAACTATCAACAGTAATCATTTATTTGCTTAAATTCCTTGGGGGCAGTGCTAACATTCAGTAAATGTAAATAATAACAATAAGAGCTAGTATTTTGTTTATCTGATAAACCGAAAGGCACTGGGTAAGTAACGCATCAAGATGGATATCCCATGATGCCAGTGTTGATCAATGTGATACAAATATGGCCAGCTGGCATATGAAGACACATGTGATCGTCCACATCTCCATTTTTTTCAAGCCTATACTAATTTCACAGTTTTTAAAGTAGTGGCTTTGAAAAAAAGAACAGTCTTTTAAAAATCAATTTTAAAACAGTCCAAAGAGATTACACTTTTAGCACTTTTCTAAAATTCTGCTTTCATCGAAGGAACCGAAATGATGAATATTTGAACACATTTATGGGCCCAATTCCCCAAGATGTACCCACTGCAAATATCTAACCTTTGTACTTTTTTGCCCAATTCACAATTTTTACGTGGAGGAAAACGTTAGCAGTCCATGAGGAGTCTCATTTTGGTCTCTGGATTTGAAATTATTCCCAGACTGCTTTTTCAAATAATCATTATTAGAACCCTAAGAGGACAGAAGTGGACACCACACCTTCTGCGCCAGCTCCCAGGGAAATTTGAAGCTCTTGAACCACTGGAGAAAATCTCCTCTTAGCTGTAAATTCACTGATGTTCTCTATAAATTCCATTTTTTTGGTAAAAGATAGCTGGGCTCACAGGCAAAGTATTAGTGCTTGTCTTTCTTTAGCATTTGCTTTTTGATAAGCAATGCCTATGAGTCTTACTTCATTTATGCTGGGTTGTATCTCAGCAGTTTGAATTCAAACATTGATTTGAAGGTGTTACCAAAACAATTAAAACAGAAAGCTGGTGAGTTCAACTAGGACTCCAAAAATTTATTTAATTTTTGAAAGGGAGATGAATGTTTCCCCAGTTTTAGATGCTACTGGTTATAATTTGAGGTAATAGCCAAGGAATTAGATGCTTAACAGCTACAGCAATGTTGCAAAGTTCAGCACAGATTTCAATAAATAAACCCATGACATGTTTCAAGTAGGACAAATTAAGAACAAGTTACAAACTGCATTTTGGAAAAAAAATGCAAATATGTAACTATCTAGTCAACCCATCAGCCAACAAACCAACACACACACACACACACACACACACACACACACACACACACAAATACCCCTGTAGATTTTAGAGGACATGACAGGACTTCACAAAATGGAAATGTAATTTTCTCAGTGCTACAGTATTAAGTATGCTCAAGACAGGGGACAGCTTTTCTTATCTCTCTTATTTTTGCACACTTTTCTGGTCTTAAAATAGAAAGTCAGTGGATTTTGTAAGGGGAATCCCAGCTCAGAATACAAGTGGGATGGAAGTGACTATCAAAGATGCAAAGAGTTCCCGATGACTTCCTGTCCTCGCCAGTCCCTGCAGCTCTAGGACAGTGGCCTCTGTCACACAGGGAGGACTGTGCTGCTACTGGAAGGGACTGCTTAAGGAAGGTCCTTGGGCCAGAGTCCTTCCCTTTGGTGGAGATGAGACAACAATGCTGATTGTGACATGGTAGCACACATCTGATATATGGTGGTAATAGGCTTTAATAAGTCCCAACTAAAAAGGCATAAGCATTGCTTTTTTAAGATCCTCTGAAAATGGGGTCAGTTTTGACCCAAGAGCCATACAGTGGAACCTGGGTTCACGAACTTCATTCTTTCCATGAACCAAATCAAATCCAATGGTTAGGTTCAATGTTGACGTTATGGGGAAATTTGACTCAGTTCTTGTCCAACTCGGTTTGTGACCAGAATTGTGGAAAGAATTAAGTTTGTGAACCAAGGCACGAGTCCATTTCTATCCAAGTACAAATGTAGCCTCCTCTCTGAGCCAGTGACCTTCAGGTTTAGATTCTACTCATCGTACACTTACACCATGCCAGCCTGTGCTATTTAAATATGTTATTTCCTTTGTTCCTACCAATACTAGAGAGATGAGCAAGCAAGCATTGGTGTTTAAGAGTACATTCTCAGAAACCAATTAAACATGAATCTGAATCCCCGCTTCAGCACTTGATTACTAAATAAGTTCAGGCAGGCAAAATATAAACCTCTCTGAATTTGAGCACCCTCATCTGTAAATTGGGGATATAGGAGTTAACACAGAGAAAGATGCTTAACAATGTATGTAGGGCTTAAGTGCTCATTGTTTCTTGCTTTTAATATCTTCAGTGTATAGATGAGGAAACAGGTTGAACAAGCTACAAAATATGTCCCAGGTCACATAGTTGGCAAGTGATGAACCTAGGATTTGAACCAGTACCTGTGTGACTCCAACATTTATCTCTATGACCACTACATTGTGTGGACCACTCTCTTACAGAACTTAGCGTTGCATCTGTGGGATGGGCATAATTACTACCCTACTGAAATCTCTAGTGTGAGAAAGAAGAGAAACAGCAACCTTTCCACTGAGGACTCTGCTTGCATTTGTTTTTCTAAACAATCATCCTGTGAATCCTTGAGAGCTGAGATTTCTAATATTCTTTGGCGAGTAAAGGATCTTCTATGACTCAAGAATGAGCCAGGTACTCACTTCTAGTTCCCTGCCTCCTAATATGCTTTTCCAGGTGTCCCTAGGGCTGACAGTGAGGGCCCCGGATGCAGACTGAACATTTTGATTGGGATTCTCTTAGCTTCCCTTGGACTTGAGCATCAGTTCAGCTTTTTTCTCACTGTGTAGAGAATTCCCACCATTTCTGGCTGTGATTTCACACCTGTCAATCCAATGTGACAAAACAGGTGACTGCAAGAGACCCTCCAGAACAGCACCTGCCCTCACGTTCCCCAGTAGCTGTTTTTTTAAAATGTCAGATTCACAGTTCTCTTGAGGTTCTTGTCACACTTCCTCCCCACCCCGCCCCCTACATCTGCAGAACATCTATGGCAAAACAAAAAGAAACCCAATCCTGACAAACTGTGATTCTCCTTGATTAGATAAATGCTTTTTTTCTCTCTTCTCAACTGAAGGATGAGACCAGAGATAATTTCCCTAATTCATACTGAAAGGGGGGAAATTTCCTTTGGCAACTCAGATTTAAGCAGGTCCGTGCATGTTTGGCTTTGTTTGGAGATCATTATTTAATTGTGAAATGGCTTGAGAGCTGGGGTTTCTAATATCTTTTAGGCTTATAAAGTAAGGATCTCATATGGCTTCCCTGTATCTGTTTTGAGTGCATCTGGTGCATGAAAAGCTATTGTATTTGCATTAAAGGCTAGAAAGTTTCCTGGCTGTCAAAGCCTGCAATGTATAGGAGAACACTGGCTGCCCAAACCTTCCTAACACTCGAGTGCAGTGTGGGGGTGACAAGGAAGCAGGGAGAAGAGTCTTTCCTTTTATGGGGCTAGGAAGGCCCAGCTTCCAAGTTGGCAGAGTGGATCCATTTAGAAAAAGAAGGCTCCCTCCATTTAAATCCCGATCTCAGAGTCTCTCTTGGGAGATGAAAGCTTGCCCTGTGCGCCTTTCACAATCAAACATTTGGTTATAGCCTCTCCCCTCCATGGCTTTGAAATCCTCCCCTGTTCACGCGATCCCAAGGAGACAGCCCTGCGGCAGGCAGGATGGCAGCGCTTCCTGGACCCTGGCCTGGCTGGGTTCCTCTGGGCGGAAGGGCTTCCAGCATCAGGCAGGGCTGCCCTTGGAGTCACAAATGCCCACCACTTGGCAGAACAGCAGCCCCACGAAGCCTCCCTGTCCCCAAATAGCCTCTTGCTACATTAACTGCATCATTGATGCATTAAAAAAAATAAAGTGGCCCTTTTATTCCGAGGCAACCTTTTGAAGGAGAAAACATTCAAGACCGGCCTTTGTGATTGTAACTGATAACACTCCTTTGATTTTGCTTTACAGTTGTGGTCTCTCTGAGCAAGGAGAGGCATTTCTAGTGTGTTTGTAAAGAGTTATGCTCTGCATTTTCAGTGCATCATTTGCTAGAAAAGAACTCAGGAAGGCTGCTTTCCCCAAAAGAGTCTTAAAGAACAGAGCTAATTCAACCCTAATGGAATCAGTCCTCCATTTGGCTGGTGCCCAAACGTCAGTGGCCTTTGGAAAAAGGCACAGTTGAAACAGTTATGAGTCTGACTTCTTGGTTAAGACAAAACAAAAAAAACTCCTGTGATTCTCATTTCCGCAAAGAGTTAATAAAAAGCCACTGAATTAATTTGCTGTCCCGTCCGGCTAATAGCTTTGACCAGAGCCCCAGTTCCTAATGCAGAGGCACCGCCTTTCGCTAGGGTGGGGACCCCCCCACCCCGCACATCCTCCAGCCAGTTCGAAGTGCCTGCAGGTGCTCCCTGGGAAAGGACCCGGGTCTGCTGGTCCAGGGGCACCTGCCTCGGCCTAGGCCTCAGTGGCCGGGGCAATTTGCACAGCTGTGTGTCTATTTCACACTCGTGGCTGCAGGAAGAAAGGACAATGCCTGGTGTGTGCGCTCCCGTGACAGGCAGGGCAGATGGGAAGCTGGAAGAGGGCATGCGTGTGGGCAGGCAGGGGACACTGACCTGGAAGATGAGCACTTTGAAGTGGTTGCGTCGCAGGAGCTGGGCGTGGTTGCTCTCCAGTCTCCTCACCTGCACGCTCTGCCGCTCCATGCGCTCCCGGACGGCTCGCGTGTGCGCGCTCACCTTGCGCGACTTCTCCAGCAGCTTGCCCACCGTGCTGCTGGTGGAGGCCTGGTACTTGGACAGCTTGGCGAGGTCGCTCTGGATGCCCTTCACCGAGCCTTCCAGGCCGACCTGCCGCTGCTCCATCTTGTGCTGGTTCTCCTGCACGGCGTCCAGCATGGTCACCAGCTTGTCCAGCAGCGTGTGCACCGTGACGGCGTTCACCTGCGAGTTGTCCCGGATGGCCTCTTCCGGGCACCCCAGGTTCAGGCTCAGGCTCGGCGTGGAGGAGGGCATGGGGCTGGGGCTCGAGGGCTTCTCCTGGCGTGCGTCAGAGCTCGGGTGCTGGAACCTTTCGGCCTGGGTGGCGTCCTCTCCCATAGCTGGACAGGTGACACGGCCTCCTCCCCGGTGGCTGATCTTGCGGGGGCCGGAGGGGCAGAGGAGAGGGTGCAGAAGGAGGCCTGCAGGTTGAGGTCTGAGCGCTGCTCCCAGGACTGGCAGAGGTTCAGACAGGCAACAACTGGCTAAGCTGCTCAGGGGAGCTGCATTCCAACTGCTCTTAAAGGCCCTACTCCACCCAGTGGGAGGCGAAGGTCAGCGGGCTGAGAACCACTCAGCGCTGACAAGCTCGCGCATACACTTCCTAACCACGTTCTCCACAGCACGGAGCCCTCTGCTGCAGGGTTGCTGGCCTTTCCGACTCCCCTTCCCTTTTTAAAATAAGTTCAATGCCATATTTCAATCATGACTTCATCCAGAGGCGGAGAAAAACATGCTAACTTGGCCCAGCTCCACAGGCTGCAATTGGCTCAAGCCAGTAAACTTTTCTCTGGCTGCTACGCTACGGACCCTGTTTTTTTTGTTTTTTTTTTCCTGGATACAAGTTATTGTAACGGAAAGTATTGTTTGCATTTGCCCCAGAACTGACTGATACGTTGCAGAACACCCTGTGCCCTCCTGGGAGGGGCAGGGTTGAAGGGTTCTTGCAGCCTGGATTGTAGTGTTAGTTTCTCATTTGCAGAGAAGTGGAAGTAACTGTTAATAGAAGGAAACAGCTCATTTCTTCTTGCTACCCTATTACTCATGCAGTAGGGGATGCAGAATAAGTTGAAAGAGACTGAACTTCAGGGATGTTAAATAAGTAACGTTATGCACTGTTTCCAGGTAAAAGATGGAACATTTTTAAATAAATGATATTTTTTATTTTTTAAAATTAATTTTATTGGTATGCTTTAGATGTGCATAATGATCACATTCATCATAGGGACTTTGAACCTGTACATAATACATCCCGATTCTTCCTTTTTCCCCATTCCCCTCCCCTCCCTTCAACCCCTCCTCCCTTCCTTATCTACAAAAGCTTGGTTTCCATTTTTTCTCTTCTATTCTATTTTTCTTTCCTCTTTCTTCTCTCCCCCCACTGCCTTGTTCCCCTTCCCATTTGAACATTTAAAGATGGAACAGTTTTGAATAACCATTTATTTTAACCATAGGTTTTTTTTTTTGGAACCAGGGATTGCACTCCGGTCCTTGAGTTTGCCCAGCAGGTGGGCAAACCACTGAGCTAAATCCACAGCCCAGCCATAGGCTTTTTTTTGGGGGGGGGTTGGTACCTGGGATAGAACTTGGGACCTTGTACTTGAGAGGTAGGTGGCCGTGCCACTGAGCTAAATTCCTGGCCCTTGGGTTTGTTTTTATGAGACCTAAGATTGAAAGGGGACACCCTGTCTTCTACCGATGTTGACTTAAGACACTGCCATGCCTACCATGCTGATTTGTCTTAACTCACTTTGAATCCATGCTGAGAGATTTTTCTCAGATGCCTCTTCCTGCCTGGCATTCACTGACACACACCTGGAAGTGCACCCAACTGCTGCTCAGGCGAATGCTTCTGGGTTTGACATTTCCAAAGTCCAGGTAAGGATCAGTGAAGTGGCACACCCGTTCTCAAATGTGGCCCTCACTATCCAAGCCCCTGGGATGTGGGGCTTATTTCCTAAAACAACTTTCCATCCTTGGATTGGTTTTAAATGAATCCAGGCTTTGAGAGTGTTTTCAGCAGGAAGTTTGTAAGAGGCCATCTACGAACAGCTTTAAGAAGAACAATGCCAGCTCATTTTGGACCAAAGACTGATAGTGGGGCATTGTCATTCTTCAGCGGAACATCTCTATGAAAGGTCATCAATCAACAGGTCCTTTGTTGTCACATTTATTGAATTCCCACCCTGTGCTATACGCAGGATCCAGAGGATTTTCACAAAGCACAAGCCGAAACCCTGCCCTTCAAGAGCATCCTTGCTAGTTAGGAAGATGAATTAAAGGAACTTATAGAGGCCTTCAGCTTCCTCAGGTAACTGGCATCGCCAAATCTACTTAAAGTGAATTCTTGAAAAATAGAGACCAAAAAAACATAAAAAGATTTGGTTGGGACTCTGTTTTTTTTTTTTTAAGTAAAAGAATTATTAAAATCAATTTGCCTTACATTTAACAAAATTTACTTGGTCAGTGATGTGTTAAATATTAGAACAAAAGATGAATGAAGTGTTGATTTGGAGAAGTCTAATTTTCTAACAAAATTGCACAGTATCATGATATCATGTCCTTTTATATTTGATTTCTATGTGCAAATCATAGAAAGTGTCATTATTTCAAAAATATTTGAGGGCTTCATAAATTTTCCAAGAGCCTCTCTTACATTTTGACATTCAAATCTTTCCCCTTAGAAGCATTTATTGTGCCATCCTCTGTGGAGATCCCTTCTTCGAAATGTTATCTGTTCCAGCTGCAGAGTCTCATTTGTTGGAGGAGTCGTCTGTGATTCAAGGGCTTCTCCAACATTATCTTCATCAGTGTCATGATTTCCTACACACATTGCAAGATTTGCCATTTCACATTATAATCACTTGCCCTGATTTGGCATTGATTTGCACTGATTTGGCATGGCATTGTTGGATATTGTATCATCAGCTGGATGATTGCACACATTAGAGACATTAGACACTAGAGACATGGGGGGTGAGGTGGACAAAAGACAAATGTTCTCTAAACAAGAAGAAAGGCTTGTTTACGAGTTTATTTTTTAAAAAACTAGTTTTGACTAGCAAAAATAATATATCAAACAAATTATTGTATAACAAATGAGCCTGCAGCTCAGTGGCTTCAGCAGCAGTAGTTTTCCTTACTCATGATTCTGAGATTGGTGTGGCAGGGCTCTGCTGGTTGAGTTATCTCCACTCAGCAGGTTCATTCTGCTGTAGTTTGGAATGGGGACCCAACATGGCCGCATTCAGGTCTGCTTCCTCTGCTGGGCTGACTCCGCCATCTGTTACCCTCCAGGAACTCTCCACTTGATCTTTCTAGTAGGGAAATCAGACTTTATAGACTGCGTCAGGATTCCAAGGGACTAGAAGCAGGAGCTCTTAAGGGTAGATCCTGGAAATCTTTGGTTCTCCCCTCCACCACATTCTATGGTCATTTCCATTCTATTCCCTTTCCCCTCTCATTGGAGGTAATCATTTTTGTGGATTTAGAGTATGTCCTTTGGAAATTATATGTAGAAGTGAACGACTCATTAGTGCATATTTTGACATTGTGTTGCATCTGGCTTTGCTGAACAGCCCTATCATCATGGGAACTCTGAGGAGCGATGTAACAGGGGCCCTCCTGCCCTGTAGAAGGTTGGAACTGAGAAATAGACTGTGATGCAAACTTGAAGGGCAGCAAGCTTCAATCCTTTAGCTGGCCACCAGCCACGTTATTATTACTTCCAGTATTAAGTCCTATAAGCAGAGGTCACTTGAGGAAAACATCTGCTTTATGACTGGCTGGGGCCCTTGTCCAAAGACCTATGTGGTTTCCTATTGTGAACCACAGAGGCTTCTTTAAGTGTTTACTATAATTCTTAAACCAGAGGTGGTTCAATGGCCCACACAGTAAACCTGGCATTCTTGATCTTTCTACACAACAGTGATAGGAATCCTGGGATGATGAGCCTGAAGAAAAGAAAGTCCTTGTTCCCGGTAGCTAAAAGAGCCAAGCTAGCTGCTCCATACGTGCTTTCCTCTGGGCTGCTGTACTGGTGTTCAAAAGCCTTTGGAAGCCTGGGTTGAGTAAGAAGTAGTCCTAGGGTTCTACGAGTATTTTAACCACACGAGGAGAAAGAAAAACAATATAATGATACATCCACTTGTTTTATGTCACTAAGTTTTGGAGTAGTTTATGCTCTGCAACAGATATCTGGGAACATGTAATTTGCCATGAAAGTGCCACTCTTTAAGAATTATCATTAACAGTATATAGATTTATGCCCAGAACTCCTCTAATACTTTTTATACTCACTATCCTTCCTAAAATTTAACTCTTAAGACAACTTTATAAAACCAAGGGTTTTGTGTAATTACTCTTATACCTTAATAAAAATTTAACTCTAGGCTTAATATGAAAGGTGGTAGGAGAAAAGCGCACTGCCAAGGTAAAATGGATTGGGCAGAGAGGCAGGCAGAGATCACACTGAACCCCACCTTAGTTGCACCCGGAAGTGGGTGCCTAAAGCCTGAAGTTGCCGTCTTTTCCGTATCCCCTCTGAGATAATGGGGAAGAACAGTGCTCACTTTCACAAGAAATGTTTGGGAGGAAAATCATATGAATCTGTGATTCTAATCTCTGACAGCCCAAGTCCCTGTGGCAGTTTATCAGTGATGTTCGTGGAGCAGCGTACTAGGAACTCCTGTGTAGCTGAGTGATGAAGCAGCAATCAGTCATATATAGTGTTCACACACAAGGTAAATTCTGTTCACTCCCCGTGTACTGCCGCCCAGGAAACTCCAGGAATATTGGAAGTTTAGAAGGACTTGCATTTTCTGGTCTCTTCTGGTTCTTGGGTGCATGTTTCCTCATCTGCCATTTCTGGACTTCTCCATGTCTGCCCAGGTGGAAACCCCAGCTCCTTTTTAAGCATCACACAATCCACTTGCACAAGTATTTGTCAGTGTAGTAGATGTGAATGAAATGTCAGGTCACACTCAGGGTGATTTCTGACATTTTGAAGGTTTTTGTCTTCTATTTTCTCCTTACCTCCACTCTCTGGGTCATGAAGTGAAATTTTACTCAAATATTAGATGTTAGGTTTTATCCAGTACCCCAAGAAGATAGAGTTTCTTCCTTTCCTAAGATGAATTCTGGTGCTGGTTAAGATAAACAAACTCTTTTATACCTAGGGGTTTTTTCCCCCCAATACTACAGGGAGGGAAACAAGTTAGAACATTGCTCATTTATCATTCATTCAAACAAAAAAATATTATTGAGTATTGGATGTCAGGTATATAGCAGTGAACAAGAGACAAAGTCTCTGGTTTTATGAACTGTGGTGTGGGTACAGATAATAAATAAAAATAAAGTGTAATGACAAGCACTGATAAGTACGAGGGAGAAAAATAAAGTACAGGAAGGGCCAGAGAGTGACCAGCGTGCTGTTGTCGATAGGGTGGTCCAGGAAGTCCTCTCTGGACAGGGCCGTTTAAGCAGGCGCATAGCAGGAGGAGTCCGGAGGAGAGGAAGGGACTGCTGTAGCAATGTGATTTCAACATGGTGATGGCGTTTTACCTGAGAGTGTGTACGCTCACCTAAAGCTACACTTCCCAGACTCTCTGAAGTGTATTTGTTACTGAGTTCCGTTCAAGGGCTGTAAGAAGTGATGTGGTCTATTTCCAAATAGTGCCCTTCCAAGGATTAGATATATGCTCCAGTTGAGGCTCAGAAAAAATACCCCAAAGTGTGGTGCTTTGTTGTGCTTAGAGGCCTTAGGAGCTGCCTCAAAATCAGGATCCCTCTGGCCTTCCCTTCTTGCCTCCACCTCCAGTCACAGGGAAAGGCTTTCTGGAAAGTTCTCCTGACAGACTTGGCAGGATCCTCCTGAAGAACGTGATTGGTTTCAGTCTTTTTGCTGAAGTGTCATCACTGGAGAAGAGTCAGCTCATATTACATAAAAGGACTGATGTCATTAACACACCCGGACAGAACTTTGTCACACTCCACTGTCCCTTATTTCGACCCCACTCAGAAACACTTTCAACATGTTGTCTGTTTTGTGGGCAAGGGCTTTGTTCCAGGCCATTATATGTTATCTGAGCCCATTCAGGTTCCCTACCAAAATCATTGACTACTTTGCTAAAAGTTATCTACATGCCCCTTCGCCCTGTCTGCTGTGAGGAAGGGGTATAATAAAGGTTTCTGAACTGTGCTGAACAAGTGGGAAATCACTCCCATGATTTTTTTCCTGTGCTGTGATTTTTTTCCCTGTTGAATGTTACTAAATCTGTATTCCTTTTCTCCCATTTAACCTGTCTTTTTTAAAAATTAAGAATGAAAAAGGTGAAGTCACAACACGTCCAACAGAAATCCAGAGGATCATCAATACCTACTTTGAGAACCTCTACTCCCATAAAATGGAAAACACAGAAGAAATGGGCAGATTCCTACATACATACGAATTGCCAAAGTTAAATGAAGAAGAAATAGAAATTCTAAACACCCCAATTACAATGAGTGAAATTGAAAATGTAATAAAATATTTATCAACAAAGAAAAGCCCAGGTCTGGATGGATTCACTGCTGAATTTTACAAGACATTTAAAGAAGAACTAACGCCATTACTCTTTAAACTCATCAAGGAAATTGAAAGGGAAGCAATACTTCCAAATTCATTCCCGAAAGCAAGTGTTACTTTGATTCCATAACCTGTCTGTTGTCAGTTCTGTCAGCAAACGTTCAGAGGTCAGTGAGGAAGTTCCCATTCACACCTGTACTTCATAGATCACCACCCCTTTCCCCAATATTCTCTTAGGAGACAGAAAAGCTGACTGGGTGCAGAAATGGAAACTGGATGAGTGAAGATGGCAGCTCTTCCTGTTCGCTTCCTTTTGCCCTCATTTTGTGCCTCTCTCTCTCTCCCCCTTGGTAAGCGGAATAATAGTTAAGAGTGTTAACTATCAATCCAGATGTTCCAGGCTCAAATTCCAGCGAGGTTGTATGACCCTAGACAAATTGTGTTTCCTTTCTAGGTTCTAAGGTTCTTATTACCAAATGACAGCAAGAATAATAATAACCCTTATCTTATTGTCAGGAGTTGCTATGGGGACTCAACGAGTATGAATGACTGTGAAATGTCTGGACCAGTGGCTAGAACTTGGTAAGCAGCAGACCCGTTAGGCACATAAATAAATCCAAGCCCTTACATATATAATGATCTAGTTCAGCCTGCTGATTTTGCTGATGGGATTTCATCTTTTCTCAAAAATACATTGATGTCTTGTGCTGCCTATGCCATAGTCAAAACTAAGACTTCTCTGCTGGCCTTTGCTAGCTCAGTCATTCACAGAATACACCTTGGTACATCACCTTACCTCCAGATCAGTTGGCCAACTATTCTAAGTGAGCTGCTTCATGCTATGCCCAGACTTAGACTCTCAGACAGCATGAATGAAGTATAAATTAAGGTCTTTGTCCCAGTCTAGTCTTTGGGGAAAAGCAGAATTTATGCACAAGAAGCAATTACAAGACAATGCAAGGCAATGGCTAATAAAGTATCAGAGTTGCCCCCTTTCAGTCTCAGGAAACCCCTTAACACACAATTACCCTTAGCTTTTGGTTTTCTCCTTGCAGAGCCTGAAAGCAAACAGGAACTATGGAAAAGAGCTTTAAATTAAAAAGGGTCATCTAGTAGTAATGCATTTCTTATAATACAATGTTTTTCATGTCTCAAGATATGGTAAGACCTTGAAAAAACAATACTTTAAGGAAGTGGGAGGGTGTATGTCTGTTTTTCATGACCAAATTGATGTTTAGGGAAGTCTAAGGGTTTGGAGAGAATGCTGAGATGAGCATATTGATACAGCTCGCTTTTCCTTCCCTCACTAGATAGATTTTTCCACCTTCCTCAGTTTTCTTCTGTCTTCTGTTTATGAAATCTTAAATCTCTCTATGAAGGAGATTCTAGAGGTAGCTTTGGTCACATTTCTAAGTTTAGTAGGCCTTACTTTAAAATTGTTAATTTTGAGTTGTCTTTTGTGACTTTGTTTCTTAGGGTACTATGATGAATGAATGTCATTCAATTTTGACCTCTATTTCAAAAACAAACAGAAGAACCCACCTTAAATTAGACAAAAACAAAATTTCTTACCTTGTCTTAAAAGGAGGAAGTTATATTAATTTGAAAACTTTAGAGAAGGAAATTCCAAAACCATTTTGGTAACCAAGTCTGGTATTTGTCAGGAAGTTCTTCTTTATAGATAATTTAAATCCTTATCGTAATAACATAAAACCATTTCCTCCCATTCTGCTCTGTTTTTTGAGTTAATGAACATTCACATAATGGATTTCTATAAATTACCTATTAATCATCTTTCTGTAGTTTCTGTACATTCATGTTAAATTTTAGGCTCTGATTAAAGCCAGGCTGTTTCTGAATAAAACTCACTGATACAAATGTGCTTTATCAAAAATATTTTGGCAATGCAGCATGTTTCAACAGTAAAATATTTTTGCAGGCAAACACTGTCGCAAGAACATTTGCTTGGTGATTTACACCGAGAAGGTACTTGAACTATCTTGAATTATCTCTGAATGTTAAAAATGTGTGATTTCAAATTCCTCTCTTCCTCTCTCTGGGCTCACACTTGCTGGCTTCAAAGAAATGTTTTGTTAGTGGAAGCTATGGTATTATTCCAATCAAAAAATAAATAAATATCAAGTGACCCAGAAATCCAGGTAACAGGCAAAGGTAACAAGAACAGACAGAGCAAGGGTTTGGTTAACTCTTCTCATCGGCATGGTTATTTTATTAAAATATATTTTGAGTTTCTCTTTCTGAAACAGTTTTGGACTTTTTGCACAGAGAAATTATATCAGACCTGACTTGTGGGTGAAATAAGAGAATGCAAAAGGAAGTTGGTATCTGTAGGTCTTACTTTTCTGATTTGTAAAAGTAGTGTATTTGATTTCTAAGGCCTTTTCCAATGGGACCATTTTATGATTTAATGGTCACTGACATTCTGGAAGAGTAGTTTCATCAGGATTGTCTTCAGTCCTCTAAGAACAATGCAGTATTCTTTGGTTATCTGACCTCACCACTGCCCACTGCCACGGTTGTCTGGCGCAGCATGGTGTTCGAGAGGACTAAGAAATCAAATGACTTGAGCTTAATTTTTCAGGTCTGATTCTGGTTGACATTGTGCCCTCAGCCTTGTGTTGGGTTTCCTCATTATAACATGAAGGTATGACTGCATGATCTAATTCAGCCTAATTCATTAATATTTATTAGTTCTTTTCTATGTTTAATACCCTTCGATAGGACATGGGGGAATGGAATTGAGGGAAAACACAAAGATAAAGATGTGGGGAAGCTGTAGGGTAGATGATGGAAGGACAGGGTTGAGCATTATAATAAGTAAAACAAGCAAACTTCTAGGAGCACAAAAGACACAAAGCTGCTGGTATTTCAAATATTATAGAACATGGTGTTCACCTATAGTTGGAGAGCCGGCCATTCAAGGAGAGGTACATGTGGTCTGCATTTCAGGCACTGCAACAAGCATATCCTGTTCATTGCAGCCGCTATTTAAAACCATGATCTACTATGGTGATTGTGCATGCCCATCTCTCACTGCTAATTTCCCCCTGTGGACATTGTAGGAGAAATGAAAATGTGGGAAGATGGAGTTTTTCCAGTTCAGGGACTGACCTTTAAAAGAATCAGGGCAGAGAGAGAGAGAGTAATGGAGCCAGGAGAAGAAACCAGTGTAAATATCCTTGACGTAAGAGTGAGCCAATTTCTTCAAATGGGAGGAAGTCCGATCTAATTTAAAGAAAAATATTATTTGAATTACATGAGTTTTAAAAAAAGATGTAATCATTTTATTTTCAAGTATATGTGTAAGGTGAACTCATTGCTAGAAAAATACCCCTAGGTTTAAATGGTCCTGGAATCTTCTTTTAATGAATAGTTAACAATGGTTTCATTAGGACTATCTTTTAAAAGCAAGCAATTTATATATTAATGTTTTTTAAAACTAAATGCCTAATTAAGCTCCTTAAATTTTGTCCGTGGTGCTGATTTGTTTAGTGATCCCTTTGTTATATAAACAGTTCAGAGGTAAACTTCAGGCCAACAATGGCTCTAGTTTTCAAGCTTTAAAAGTTGGTAGGGCCGGAAGGAATGCTCTCACTGTGGTTCTCATCTACTAGTCGCGACGCAACGCTATTACAGTCAGATAGGAAACTGTCACCCCTAAAAAGCTGCAAGGGGGGAGGCAGGCTGGCTGCTCCGGGATGTCACGTGCCGTGACAAGGCGCGGGCGCGACGAAAAAGCTTCTGGAAGCTCCCCTTGTCGCAGATCCACTGACAGCCATCAGAAGACGGAAGTAGGAAAGTGGTCGGGAGTCGCTCGGTCTGCTCAAGCTGGGCTGCTGCACAGCCTGGAAGGGGGTCAGATCCAAGCAAGTGGCAGGGGAATCTGGGCAGGAAGCAGACTCCACGGGGAACAGCTAGGAGCAAGGAGCTTCCGGACGCTTTTCTGAGGAGCTTTTGGCAATTCGGCACCATCCCGTGAGGTTCGGGATCCCTTAGGGGAGCTAATCACGCGGGTATTACGATGATCATCACGAGCTGACACTGGTGGCCGGCAGAGTCTCGCGGTGCAAACTGTCGAGTCTTCAGTTTGTGGATCTAGAAATGAAATCTTACCCGCTTGTTCGCAGCTAGTGACGTAATGAACCACAGGGGGCATTTCCTCCATTCTGGCTCTCTGTCCTGGAGGTCCTACCTCCTCAGGTACAAATGACACACCAGAAGTCCAGGGAGGGCTGAAATAAGGCACTTCATAGACATCCCTAAAAACATCCTTTTGAGCTGAGGGACATGGCTTGTACCACTCCTTCCCATTTTGGGCATATTCATTCTTGTTATCCAATGCCTGACTAAGGAGGTTTCATGAATCGTAGTGAAATGAAAAAAAAAGAAAAATACAGTAGATTTACTATAAAACTATATTTAATTTAAAAGAATGTGCTTTACTTTGTGATTATGTCATGGTTATATTTAATGTCAAAGTTCTGATTTTAGGAAAATTATATTAGTATTATCTTTAAAATGTTTAAATCCTGGCAGAATAAAAATATTGGCAATTACAGTTCCTAATTTTTCCTGTTTTGGAGAGTGACTTACAGTTCAATGAAATCCTGAAGTCTGAGTGCCAGTGGTTTAGAAAACTTAAATAAGATCAGTAAGTAGAACAATACCTTTCAAACAGACCCACAGAAATACTCTGTCATATCTAAAAGTTCATGCAAACTAATATGGATATATATAAATAACATATGGATATATAAAATATGAGTATATATAATATGGGTAACATACAATGGGAACAAGTTTCACAAAATAACACTTAAACTTGGTTCATGCAACACACTATGGTCTACCTATTAAAAATGTCAGTTGCTACCCAAGAATTCAATTTCATGATTATTGATGGGTCACAGCCCACAGTTTGAAAAACACCTTCACAAGCTCAGAGTCCCCTCTTCCCAGGATAAAGCTGAGTAAATGCTGGCAGGTGTTTCCTTTTGGATCTTCCTTTCTAGATTCCACACAGGCCATCTCCCTTCTGTGGCAGATTTATTACCCTGGAGAGTTGAACTGTAATTGGTTAAATAAGGCAGTGTGCTAGCCGCAACCCTGCTCTCAGAGTATCCCCTTGCCACCTTGTTGACATGAGAAATACTCTCTATTCCTTTGGATGTAGAGGTCACTTTGGTATTCTTTTTACAACATGAGGAAATGCCTTGGTCTCATTAGCCCTACATTTACAAAATGCTTCTCGCAATAGGTTATTTTGCAGGCTAGTGATTCACACTTGGTTTAATTGATTCTATTAGCCTCAATTGTGGAGCATGACATTTTTGTTACAACTCAAAGTTGAAATTCAGGAGAGGCAGAGGGGAACACCTTACTCCAGCCCTTGAACACTGACCAAGCAATAGAAGATAATTAGAATCCAGAGGCAAAGAGAAAAGGCAACTCAAGCTAATTAAAGAAATTCATGATTAAGAATAAGTTGAGATGGGCAAGTGTAATGACTTTGGCTCTGTAAACTTGCCCCCAGTGTAACGAAGAAAAGAAAATATGCTTGGCACACTTGAAGTCACCGTTTCATTTTGGATCATGGCTGCTGCCAGTGCTGAGGCATCTTGTGACATCTGACAGTATGGGGTGGAATCTGTGGACTGGAGTCTCACAGTGGGGTGAGGGGACTGAGCCCCAGGGAGGTTAAGTGAAGGATTGCTTGGCTCAGTGCCTGGCCCAGGCTAAATACTGAATTCACTGTGGTCATTATTGCTGTTATCCTACATAGTGGTTTCTAGGCTTGGATTTAGGGTCATTCACCTGGATTCAAGGTCCAGATTCCTCACTGTTTGTGTATAATATTGAAAAAATTACTTTAACTAAGTTTCAATCCCCTTATTTAAAAATTGTGCTAATAATGATGGGAAAAGTTTGTTTGATGCTCATGGACTTAATGATATCCCACAGTGCCTGTTGTAAAATGGTCTTTACATACTAGTCCGGCCAAACTACCAATTCTACCTCAGTTTGTAGAGTACTTATTAATTTATGACAGTCCTTCTAGTGTATGTTTAATAACTGAGATCTTGATTTATACAGCAGAGGTCTTAAACAGAGAACAATTTAATCATTCTTTGTCATTACATCTTCCTGATAGGAAATAGCGTTCCACACCAAAAGAACCAAACAAACATGAAACTTTAAATAAAGTTGAAGCATTCACTCTAATTCAATAACTGTCCTTTTGGATTCCCATGAAGTGCTAAGCCCTGTGCTCTATAAGGAACATTTCCGCTTGGTAAGGTTGAAGGAAAGCCGAATTTAAAAGGCTACTATAATTAGAACTTTCGCTAATGGCACTTAAACTGATTAATGTCCAATAGGACCCACTCTACTGAAGCATATTTTTTAGGCAGTTATACATTTATATTAAATTAAGCATTCGGTGGATGAATGAGCTTATGGAGCAGCGTCTCCATGCGGCTCTGTAATGCTGTGGCCACTCACTGTTGCTGAGGACCTTCCTCCCGCCTGGAATCTTCTTCCCTTTCCCTCTTGTCTGGCTGACTTTCTTCTCATTCATTGTGGTCCTGGGCCATCCACCAACTAGGGGCTGCATCTTCAGTGTCTCCCTTCCTACCACTCTGGCATATGTTCTTCAGTGTATGTATCGGTGCTTGGAAGAATACCGTTTACTGATGAGCTGCTTATTGCCTGTGTACCCCACGGGGGCAGAGGCTCTGTGAAGGCAGGGATGTTCTCTATATGATTCTCTCTTTGTATTATGTTTCTATTATGTGTAACAAATTGCCACACACGTAGCACGGTTAAGCAACACACACTGAGCGCCTCACAGCGTTCTGGGGTCGGGACTCATGTGGGCATAGATTAGCTGTTTTCATCAGCCCTTCTCTTGGCAGAAAACAAGACATTGTCCAGGCTGCAGGCTCATCTGAGATTTAGCATCTCCTAAGATCATCTGGGTCGCTGGCAGATTTCAATTTCTTGTGGTTGGGAGGCCCAGCTTTCCCTTGCTGGCTGTCAGCTGGGGTGGAGGTGAGGTACTTTAGTTTCTAGAAACTGCAGAGTTCTGGTCATGTAGGCTCTTCATTACATGGCAGTTGATTTCTTCAGCACCAGTATCTGATCTCTAGACCCTCTTTAAGACGTTCACCCAATTAGGCTGGGCCCACTGAGGACAATCCTCTGATGAACTCTGAATACAGACCTTGGTTACATCTGCAGGATCTTCCATCTTCCCTACATAATGCACCTCAATCACAGGAGTGCTGTCT
Organism: Heterocephalus glaber; assembly: GCF_053883595.1. Classification (NCBI taxonomy): domain Eukaryota; kingdom Metazoa; phylum Chordata; class Mammalia; order Rodentia; family Bathyergidae; genus Heterocephalus; species Heterocephalus glaber. Next base: position 840,647 of record NW_028258465.1, read on the forward strand.
TATCATAGTCACAGGTGAGCACATTCAAGGGGAGGGGATTATATAACACAGGCACACTAGGCCTGGGAACCCTAAGAATTACCTTATGGTTCTGCCCACCACACTGCTGCACCCCTGCAACCACCTGACACTTAGTATTTCATACATATTTATGAATTAATAATGGATGAAAGTCAACGGAGAGATGAGGAATCAGTGAGAAATGAAGACTATCCATGTTCCAATGTAGGTGTAGTATCTTACCCTGAATGGAGAATGATCCTGTGGTTGGATCATCCACTTAATTCACTGTCCTTACTGATGGGTGGTGAGTGTTGTGCAGCGTGCAGGGGCACCCAGCAGCATTTGTGGCATGACAGTTCCGAAGTTTCTGCAGTAGATCTTGACTCAATGTTCTGCTGAGCAGCCTCATGCAGATGAAAGTGCTGCCAGATGGCAGGGGCACGGAAGCCCGGCTTATCGTCCACAAGTCGTGGATATTGGAGTTTCGAACTCGGCCTTCTGCCATCTGTTGTTGAACACTTAATGTTTTACTGCTTCCCCAAAACCAGAAAAGAAGAGGAAGGTATTTGGATTTCCAGGAGAAATGATACAAAATTAGGCACAGAAAGATATCCTGATGATTCCTAAGATGCTGTGTGTGGAACAACTCTCTGAAGGACATGCCAGTAGTCCTTTTATTTGAGATGGGAGAAGCAGAAAGGACAAGGTAGACCCAGGATAGAATATGATCTTGTTCTGGCTGCATAACAGAATACCACAGAAGGCCTGGCTTCAACAGAAGACACTAATTTCTCACAGTTCTGGAGTCTAGAAGCCCACGACCAAAGTGGCAGCACATGGTGTTTGTGGTGAGGGCTCTGCCCTGTGTGTGGACAGCCCCTTCTCGCTGTGTCACATGCCTGACCATGGTGGCTGCTTCGAGGCAGCTGCTCTCTTCCTCTTGTTGTAGGAAACCAAGAAGAGTAGATCAGGCCTCCACTTAATGACAAGGATCTCATTGAGCTCTGCTTATCCTTAGAGATCTGAACTCAAGGTAAGTCACACAAGGGCTAGGGCTTCAACATAGGAATTTTGAGGGGGCACAATTGAGTCCATAACAGAGAGCCTGGGAAGTTATGGAAAATGATGGGCTCTCGAAAGGAGCCAGGTAAGCGGACTGAGATTCCAGGCTTTGGAGCTGGGACACACCTTCGAGTTGTCACTCTACCTCTTGCTGGCATCAGGGACAAATCCACTTCTTATGGGGCCTGAAACTTAGGCAATTTTAGCAACTCTCTTTAAGACAGAGACTACAAAATTAGGTAGAGAGTCTTGGAAGGGAACCTATGCAAATAAGGGGCTCTGAAGCTCCAACTTTATTAATTCACAGTAAATTCACCCCTTCTTGCCATTCTGCCAGTGAGAATGTAAGTTTCTGACCCTCAGTTTTTTCAACTGTAAAGCAGATAATAATTATCTTATTTTAAATTATAGGAGTGTTGGGATGATTAAATTAGGTTTCAACTAACACACTCTCCTCATTGGCTGTTACTGTTGCTATCTGTATTATGATTGTCACCTCACCTTCTGTTATCATTATTCAGCCTCTTCACTTTACAGATGAAGAAACGTGGAGGAAACCATTGTGTGCCTGGCGATCCCTCCATGATCAGTGAGTGGGTGGTGGGGGGAGTTCAGCCTCCTGACCCAGTTCTGCTCTTCCCAAGCCTAGTGATTAAATTCCACATGGCCATTTGAGGGGGGAAGCTCAGCTCCATCTTCATTTGGGATAAAATGATGACTTACAGGCAGGGAAGCTTCCATGGACTCCCCTTTGGGAGTGACTTCCAAGTTCCCAGACTCGCAGATTCTGTTAGGGACATCAGATTTTCCTGGGAAAGGTCTGCAGAGCCAGTCCCAGGGGCCTGTGCCTGTCCCTCGGACATGCTGTGGATGACAGGGGCTGGCTCTTCTCCATTCCTCCTGTACTCTCCCTCTCATCTGACTCTGGAAGAACATGGCTCAGAGCTGCTCTTAACACTTCTATAGCACAGATAATGTTGCTGCCCAGGTACCTGAACTTTTGTTTGTTTGTTTGCTTTTCCAGTGACTCTCCACATTTATTCTGGCTTACTCACTGGGGTTCAGAAGTTTAAGTAGGATTAGTACTGAACCCAAGATTGCCAGTCCTTAAAATGAACACAGTATGAAAGCTAAATTTTTCACTCAGGGCTCTAAACTTTTGGCCTCTGAGTCTGCATAGAAAAAACAAACCTCTCATACACAGTTTCCTCATTTCTCTTCTTTACAAATGTGGTACAATTATAGATTTTTTTTTTAGTGACACAGTCAAAACAAACCATGTAGCAATCTAGTAGAAACTTCACACTTCACATGTGTAAAACCCAAATGAGCACTGATTTTCCCAGAGTTGCTATTGGCTACAGCAAGCATAGCTAAGTTATTTAACCTATTGTTTTTACTGACGTTCAAATAACAACATGAGGTTTTGGAGTTTTCCAGAGGAATAATGTCACTTATCTTCAGGGTGGATGTGAACATCTTGTGGTTATCATTATTATCATCATCATCATCATCATCATCAATATTAATATATCTCTGTCAGAAATCATGCTGCTAATAGTGTAGGGTTAGACAAACAATGCTGATTTTTTGCTTTAGAGTCTTCATGCAGATAAATCTGGTTTATCCATCTACCAGGTCTGCTGTTTGCTAGACACAGACACGTAACAAAACAGAACATTTTGGAGTTGTAGCCAGCCAAGCACACCTACCGAAGGGGACTTGTTTCTTCTGTTTCCATCCTTGAAGGCAAGTAACGGAGAGGTTGGTGGGCTGTTCCTCTGAGCTCTGCTCCTTCCCTCCACCCTAATGTGAGCCACCACACTTATCCCTCCATTTCAGTCCCATAGCCCTGATCACACTGGGTCCCCAGCATTCGAGCTTCCCAGCCTCTGTTGGAGAAATCTGCTTTTGCACCGGGGCTCCACTCAACAGTCCTACTGTTTGCTTTAACACCTCGTAATAGCCTGAATTAAAAGGTAGTAAGGTGTTAAATATCCAGTCGACACAAAGAAGAAACCTACTGATGATGGGGACAAGGAGTCTTTTCCTTGGGATCATTTTGGATGATATGAAAAGCCACCAACAATGTTTTCTTAGGGATAAAAAGCATCAACACATTTCTTTAGATTTACATGAATCCAAATATTATTTTCTTCTGAGGCTCCTCATGTGCTACCCATCACCACATTATTCTGTGGGCTGTTATTTGCCAGCATGGAGTTGTTGACTCCTGGTGTTTATAAGCAGAATAGTGGGCCCAGGAATAATAGCTTCTTGGACGTGAACTTGGAGCAGTGACCACGTCATTTGCAGACCATATGTGTGCCAGGTACTGTTGCACTTGGGATGGGTGACACAGTCAATGAGACACACCAGGCACAACACCCAAATCTCTGCCCTCAGGGTACAAATTTTCTATTTAGCATATATACAGAAAAATACAGGAGAATTTCTACACTTGCTTGTACCCAACAGATATTCCCATATTTTGCCTTTGGGATGTAGCAGTTGGTGTTGTACAGGAAGTAGACTACCTCTTGACAAAATGAGGTTTTGTCACAGGCTGGCTTTTCAAGTGAGAAGAGATCTGGCTCCCTTCTCTTGCGATTTGCATGGGAGACCCTGTCTCTGACGCTGCAGAGCGCCTCCACACCTTTGATGTAGAGCAGGCCTGTACCTCCGGGGGAGAAACACTACCATCCCAACTCAGCTTTGCAGAAGCAATGTGGAGCCAGTGTTACCAGAATTACCATGCAGGGTTTTCATATATTTTTCTTTTGACAACCCAGGGTTCAAAAACAACTGGAAAAAAAAAATTCCCCAAAAGCAAACCAACAAAAAGACTGCATAGTCACATTTCTACAAGTAGTGAGTAGTAGGTCATTATTTTCAATAGTAAGAATAAGCAGTTTAGGAGTAGGCTTTAGGCCAGGTATGGAGAATTGATTGTCATTGCATATGGAAAATAAATAATTATGCTTGGATTTAAAAAAGACTTATGACACATATGCACGCACACGGACACATGCACACAAGTACCCATGCCCTACATGTGCATGCCTTTGTGAGCCACAGAATGGGGAAATGTAAATTATTCCCAGTTCAGTACCTGTAATCTCTCAAATGCTTCATAAATGCACAAGATGCTGCCTGGGTTGGATGTTTAACTCTCTGAATTAGCTGAAATGGTTGTAAAATCACACGGAGCCAGACAGTTTACAATCAACTGCAAATCAAGGAGGCTCCTCTATGCTGTTTGTTCCAGCAGGCATGGGGAATGCACTGAGCTTGCTAAATGTGCATCTGATACCCCCTTAGCAGCTCTGCTTGTGATTACAACCTCCTACCACCCCAATACTCATCTTTCTTCCCCCTAGGGGAGCTAGGTGAAACTCTGGGTGCCCAGAGCATTTAGGAAGTGGTTTGTGGTGCCTGAGAATGGTTGATTGGGCGCACCTGGCCTGTACTCCTAGTTAGCTCCTACACACACCCAGTCCTGACCTCAGAACTGATTTCTGTCAGCTCTAATGTGCCTGAAAAATCTCTTTCATGGCAGTTTCCTCTCCTAACACTTCCCTGGGGAATTTCCCCTCAGGGTGTGAGGCAACATTAGATTGTGACTATGATAAGATGTTCCCTTGGAGGAGTCTTGTATGAAAAACAGCCTTCGCATCTGTTGTTTTCCTTATTTAGGGTCTATTTCATGCTGAATGATCCTGGAACACACCCCAGGCCTCTGTCTGGACTCCTCTGCAGCCTGTACTTCCTCTTCAGCACTGCAGCTCCTGAAACACTTGGTGACATATGGTAGCCTATCTGTGAAGTGTGCTCAGTGCACTCCATTTGCTTTCTCACTCTGCAGGCTGGTGCATCGTGTTGGGCTTCGTATTTCTTAAAGGGAGACTGATAAACTGATAGTTGGCCACCTGAAATCTTTTTTTTGGAACAAGGTAAGAAGAAAAATAATTACATTCATATTTGCATAATTAGTATGTGGGCAAAAGGGGGTTACACAAACGGTGAAGGGTTAGCAAGATGCTGTAAGAAGCTGTTTAAAGGAGCCAGAGATGTTCAGCCCAGTAAGATCAATTTTATTGTTATTATTTTTGGAGGAGGGTGGTAGACATGATTCAAATGTTTAAGAGGCTGTCAGGGAAAAACTACAAGTTATTTTCTTCTTTTCCTACGTAGTTCTAGTCAGCAGAAGTAGACTCAGTGTGTGGGATTCAGAGGTACACAGATCTCTATTCTATATAAGGAAGAGCACTTTGCTTGTTAGAACTCTGTAGTCATGAGATCTGTGATCTATGTATGCAAGCAAAAACCGTGAGATCTGCCTGAGAGAGAGTTCTCGCACTGAGTGTAGTGGAGCCAGACCTGGAAAGATTCCTTCCCCTAAGTTTTGTTCCCTTTTCTCTCCTCCTCTTCTCCTTTGCTGAGGATCCATCCTAGGACCCCTGCATGCTAGGCAAGCACTTGACTGCTGAGCTACACCCCCAGCCCCTATACTTTCCTGAATTTGAAGTTTCTTGTTCAATTTTCATTTGACAGAGGATTGATGGGAGGATTAGAAACATGCTCTCTCTCTCTCTCTCTCTCTCTCTCTCTCTCTCTCTCCTTCCCAGAGGAAAAATATAGTTGATCAAATTAAACTTATTCTGTGACCTGAAGGAAGTTGATTTTATATCTACTTTTAAAAAATTTATTTTCTCTTTTGGGGTATGTAATTGCGTATGAAGGAGAGCTTTGCATCAGCATTTTCTCTGACAACAGCAGCTCATTTTCCTAAGGGGCATCACACCTCTCCTACCACATGTCACTTGGTCTTTCCCTCCATTGAGAACCCTCATCTCTCCCAGGACAAGTGGTGAGGACTACCTGAAACCTAGTTAATCCTACTCTTCCCTGGAAATTGAATGTTGAGTGCTGTGACACAGAGACAGAGAAATGTTGGAGCTGATGGTTTCCTATAGCTCTGTGAGGGGAATGCCCTTTAGTTCATGTTCCCTAGACTCATACGCAGATGGCAAATCGATCTCACAAGTTGTGCATGTTTGTTATGTGGCCATATTGTTTGATCCTAAGATGAGGAGTTTGTATCAAGATTTGGAATGTGTGACCTTGTATGTTTTCACTGAGAAGGGAGATGATATGTATGCAGTATATACAATCCAGCAACTTTTGGGGAGAGATTCCCATGGGCTCATTTAACTAGGGGCCATAGGGTTTGGGAACTCCTGCTTCCTGAAGTGTTAGAAAGTTAAGGTCAAAGGCTGGATGCATTTCAAGTTGTGAGACAATGCCATGTGATTTCAAAGCTGGTGTTTGTGCATGCCTGCATATGTGCATGTACAGAACTGGGGGTCGGGGGGAAGCAGCCTCTAAAACTGCTTTCCAAAATGCCAAAACACTGAGCCGCAGGTTTGTCAAGAAAGATCTGTGTATTTGGATGAAACCTGCCTCTTTGGTAAACACGCAGTGGCCTGTCCCCTCTTGCCCCGCTTTTGAACTTTTGTTCACATTAGCAGTTTCCCTCACCTTGGCTGTTGAACTTCCCTTTGTGGTGAAATTCACAAGTGTTGAGAACTGGCAAGAAAATGATGGAAAGCAAGGGTGTGTTGGACTAGATTGCATTTTTCCTGAACACTGAAATATCAGGATGTATGGAACATGAGTCATCACTTTCTGTTGGAAACTTCTGTGACCTTTACAGAGGAGGCCAAATTCCTCCCAAGCTGTGCTTTTTCACACCCCAGTACAGGACAGTGAAAGGGCAAATCCAAGGGAGGCAGAAGCATATTCCTCTTTTTTTCTTGCAATCTGTTACCCATTTATTGTTCTCCTGACACACTTGGCTTCACATGATCGTACTAATGGTGCACATGAAGGTTGAGTGTGGCAGAGACTCACCTGAGCTGCCTCCTGTGAGTGTGCAAACCCAGAGCCCCTCTAGAATGGGGACAGAAGAGAGGGGCACATTGTTTTGCTGAGGACTTAGAGGCAAATAATGTTATTGTCAGGCAAGCACCTGAGGGAGGAAGGCCACATTCAAAATAGTGACAGACAAGCTAATATTGCATGGTTTCTCTTATATGAAAATCCTGAGGTATAAATGAAGTACAAAATAAAAGATAGATAATAGGAAATAGGGAGATCTTTTGCAAAAGGGAATGGGACCAAGATATGGGGGTGGGGAGAAAGAGGATGAAAAAAAGCATTGAGATGTGTTATGTACTTGTACCGACCCCCAAGAGGCATGCGATCACTCTATACTGCAATGTATAATGAAAATAAAAATGGCAAAAAAAGAAACGACCACTAAAATCACACATGGCGGGGGAAATAACTTATAATATATAGGTAAAAAGGTAAGAAAGACTGCCATATCCTCAAAATGCAAAAACAAACCAAAACCAACATAGTAGTTCTGTTTGGCAGACTGGAACCTGACACATCGGCCAGAACAGAAGGCATGAAAGTGCTGTGACAGTGATCCAGCCGGGCCATTCTGTCCAGAGCCACGCAGCCCTGCAGCTGTTAGCCTGGAGGACTTCATGGCCTCAGCCCGTGTTGTCGATGGAGAAGAACTGGAACCATTGAAGAGTCTTCATGTTGCACACACTGTCTCCTTCACCATCCATGAATGTGGGGACGCATGGATCCCACATCCATGAATTGGGAATGTGGGGTAAGGGAGCAGGCTGGGAACATTCACTGGAATCAACAACTTCGAATTGAAATTCTTTGCCCTTGAGAACTTTGGCCAAGGAAGATCCTGGTTGTATGCCCTCTCCTACCCTTTATAGTCTATGGAAATCCTTCATCTTTTTAAAATCGTTTGGAATGAAAAAAATTTACACAGTGAATTTTTCTTATCTAGAACTTATACCTTAAGGGCCCTGACCACTTGTTACTTTAATGAATTTTAATACTAATCTTTCTAAAATGAATTGCACACTTCTTTGCTTTCCGAAAAGATCAAGTGAAGATAGTATACATTTTTCATTTTCCTATTTACTGTCAGGTGCTCTGTTGTCACTTTCCATGGCTGCCTCTAACCGACTTTGTCCCCGTATCTAATTTGCTGCTTCTGAATGGCAGTGAGCAAAAACTCAACATGCTGAGCTTAAAAATATATTTATACAGGTGATGTATGTTTTTGAAGAGGGGAGGAGAAACTCTCTCAAGTCAAGTGCATGAGCTGTGCCTGGGGACACATATTTCTGCTTTATGGAGACCTTTAAAAATACTCTCCCCAAACTTTTCTTGTTCATCTTTGATTCTCAGTGGTGTCCTAGACATTTGAAGTTAGCAGATAAATAACCCTCAGATAAGTAAAGAGTTGTGGACTGACTGTTCTTCAAAGGTTAGAAAACAGATCAAATATATCCATTTCCCAATTGGGAGTGGGGGTCAGCTGCAGAGCAGCCAGCAAAGACACTTAATTCAAGCTTAATCGCTTCTCCCATGCTGACTGGATGTGAATGCGGGGTCTTTCACAGTGACGATGGCTGTGGCAACAGAAGGAGGAGCACAGAAGGCTCCTGGAGGTGCTGTGCACTGGAAACAGGTTGGATGTGTGCTATTTGGGTGTAGCAGACAACACGGGGAGAAGTCTTCTGCAGAAGGAGGTGAGTGACTGAGGGGTAACGCGCTGGGTTTGAATGGAACTATCCGTCAAACCGTGAGGCCTATTCTTTGGAGCTATATTTGCCAAGAACTCAAGTGTCCTGTAAAACTTGGAGCATCTTGGAAGTGGGAGGAAGTGCACCCCAACCCTGACACTTTTATTTTAGAAAAAGAAACCTAAGCTCAGAACAAGCTTCTGTGTTCTTAGATGAGCCAGCATAAGCATCTGTACTCTGACTCCAACGCCAATATTTCTTCCTACTTCAGAATGCTTTCAAACGTAAGATGTCATGAATGCAAGCAAAGGCTTTCTGTGGGTAGCAAGCTTACTGCTAGTTTTGGGATGAAAAGACCTGATGCCTTGGGTGGTTTTCTATATTCAAACAAAAGATGCAACAGATCATCTGCAGATGACCAATTGGTATAATGGCCAAATGATTTAGAGAAGTTGTTTTCATCTTTTTTATCTATCAGTAGATGGCAGGAGATACCATCAAATCAAGTCATGAAAAGGGGCTCAAATGATGGAATTCAGTCATTGTTCCTTGTATTCCCTAGAAAGCTTGCTATCTAGGGTAGTCAGGGTACTATGTTGACACCTAGGGAGAGACTGTTTTTGAATATAGATTTGGGTTCACTTATTTGCTTCCCCATTAATCTGGTGAGATTACAGCTGGTTTAAAACAATAACCAAATGTTGGAACTAAATTTACACTCTTTAAAGAAGACACCTGGAGAAATGATTCATCACTCATGTTGCTAAGATTAATTGGGCATTATAATTGTGTTAAGTGGATTCACACACCATGTAGGAATCCAGGAGTTTCCTATTTGCTTTCTTTTCTTTTCTTTTTTCTTTCCCTTTAGGCAGAGAAGAGAAAACAGAGCTAGCTAACTTTGGTGTGAGATGGGGCAATCCAGTATCATAAACAGCTTTATCTAAGATTAATGCAGATAAAGCACTACAATTAAAATAATACTCAGTAAACGCAAGGATATTTTCAAATGCCTGAATCGACTCTGGTCTTATGAGCTGATATTTCCCTACCCACAGAAAGGTCATTTTCATCAAGATTAAATTTGATTTTACTTAGATTTTTTTGGAGTAAAGGGTACTTAGATGCACTATCCTCAGGTTTTCCTAATTTGGAGATTATAGAAAGGTGAAGCCCTTGTGGAATTTTCAAGAATTGAAGTTTTCAAGTCTTCAAGTGTGTTGTTCCCTTCTTATGCACTTGTCATCACTTAACACCTTATGCCTGTGATGCAAAGGATTTGAATCAACTACTTTAAAAAAATCTCTTTCATCGTTTGACCCCTGCTTTTTGGATAATTTATGAGAAAAACATTTAATCGATGTATTGATTTTTTTCTCTTTTAAACAACAGCTTAGCCGGAAACCATGCATAGTTTGGGAAGGCTAACTGCAGGGGCATGGACATGGGTGTCACACCCAACCACAGCCTTGGTTTGTGCCACCTCCAATCACAAGGGCACCAAGGGCCTGCTGGGTCCCCAGGTGGGAATGAGTGCCACAGAAAGCCCCAAATCCTTGAAACAGAAAGAGAACTGAATTTGCTTGCAAGCAGACTCTACTTACTTTTCCTTGTAAATTTCTCCACTGGGGAAAAGATTTTACTCAAAAGCACATTATTTTCTCCTTTGCAAAACATCCAAGTGGTGGCTGCTACCAAAATATGCTACCAGAGAACATAAAAACAGTCTTCTGAGTCTGTGTTAGGCCACTTGAAAGTCTCACTTGACAACCCCTCAGTGTTACTGAGCAGCACCATGCTGTTGTACTGCGGGAGATGGCACTTCTGGGTCAAGGTATGGGGCCTCCAGGTGTGGGAAACTAGGAAGAACCAAGCAGTCCTGGCATGGACACAGGATAGCCAGTGTGCCCTCTTTCAGTGGTTTTACCATTTGTTGTATGTTGTAAATCTCCTACAACTTATTTATTTCATTGTCAGGGACATCCTTTCACAATGAAAAGTGGCAATAAGTTTCATGGTCACCCATTCATGCCCCTACTTCTTCCCAAAGACTCTACTTTCCTGTTTTGTGTGTACCATTATCAACAACATACGGTCAATTGCTAAGGATGCATGTTGATCTTGCCTATATTGTTCAGCTTTCTCATTCTGTGATCAGCTGGCTTCAAGGCAGAAACATCATGGTGGAAGGGTACAGTGGAGCAAAGATGCTTAGTTCACGGCAGCCAGGAAACAAGTGTAACAGTGCCAGAGAGGAAGGGGGCCTGGGACCATATACAGAACCCAAGTCATGCCTACATGACTGACCCAGACACACCTGGAGGTGTGCTCCACCAGTTCCCCATGTTGATCCCAAAGCCAATCAAATCAACACTTCATTCAGGCCACATCTCACTCCTTGTCAAGTTCATGCCTGAATACATCCCTTTAACCACACTTAATCTCTAAATAAAGACAACACTGTATTCATAATTTTGACTAACATAGTACAACTCTACTGCATACAACCAGAAATGCAACAATCCCTTCCTCAAAGCCTCAACAGTTTTAGCATTTCTCAATGTCAGCATTTTTCAAAAGTCCAAGTCAATGTTTCCTCTCAGACTCAAGGTAAATTCTTAGCTGTGAACTTCTGTAAAAATAAAATAACAAGTTGTTCATTCCTAAGGTATAATGGCATAGGGTCAACATTCCTATTCCAATAGGGAAGAAAGGGGCTAGAAAACAAACCAAAGCAAGACTGAAAACCAGCAGGGCAAACATTAAGTCCTATATCTTGGTACACAGCATCTGGGCACATGCTAATGAGATGTGAATTCCAGAGCTTGGATGGCCCCACCCCTATGGGCTCACTGGTTGCTCCCCACGTGTTCTTTCTCTGGGGTTGGCTCCACTCATGGTCTGCAGCTTTCCTTGGCAGATGTTCCACATTACCACTATCTCTGACTTCCTGGGATCTCCACTGCACCTTTGGTTTCATTCCTATAGCTTCATGTACTGCCCTCTGAGGGGCTTCTTGCCTGGTCTCCCAGGCCTTCCTTTGATGTCTGGGTGGAAGCCTCACTGACTCCACAACTCTTGCATTCTACATGCTAGTAAACCCAGCATCACAGGGAGGGTGTCAAGGTTGGCTGACACCTTAAGCAGGAGTCAGGGCCCATTGGACTATGGCTATGGTGACCTCTGAGTGCCTGGATAACTGAGCATAGTGAAATGAATCCTAGGGAACTAATTCCCTAGGAAGCCCTTCTTGAGTAGGGGTCCCAGGCTTCTCAAAAGGTTTGTACTTTTGCACCCATGAGTCTGTGATGCATGGGATCTCACTAAATTCTGAGGTGCCCTGCGGGCATCTTTCTTCTGGTTCCTGTACAAAGTACTTGATTTTTTTTTCCTCCCAGTACCGGGGATCCAACTCAGGATCTTGTGCTTGCCAATCTGGCACGGCACCACTGAGCTACATCCCTGGCCAACTTGATTTCTTTTTAATGGAACTAATCTCTTCAACAATCACAACTTTTTTGGCCCCAACTTTAATTAAGAATTTATTTAAAAAGTTTTCATTTTTAGAAATAAAGGTTTAAAAAACAAAAATTTCCAAAACCAGTAATTCTGTTATATCCTAATTGTTTAGAATTTTTCTATAAACTCCAAATAAGTAAATAATAAAAAAATAATTTCCAAATCTTACAGAACAAAAAGAAAACCACATTAATCATTAAATACTTTTGGATTTGCTTTACTTCTCCCAGGTTGAATTCACATATATAAAAACTGATGTCCTTTACATTCTGAATCTCAAATCTTCAACAGTCAAGTAATTATACAGTTATATGTAAAGTATGTATTTCATATTTACTTGCCATAGAAAGCAGAATGGAGAATAATACTGTGATGTTTAAGAAAATGCTGTTTCAAAAATGTTGACTAGGTTCTTCTCTCTTTTAAGGTATATATAGCTTTTTAGATGTTAAACCTTTTGAAGGTTATTTTAGAAGGGATGTGAAGTGACTAGTTTATTTCAGATTTAGTGAAGAGTAATTTGTCAGTAATCTCAAAAATCCAAGCCAGGAGAGGATCATTTTCTTTCTTTTTTCTTCATGTGCTCATTTCCTTCGTAAGGAAGGCCTGATGCAGTAAGAGGATACATTTCACAAACTTCTAACACAGGTTTGTGAATTGTCAGCTAAAGACACCACCTCTGATGTGGATGGTTTCATTCAATCTATGTTCTACCAACTTTATATCTTCTAGATCATCTTTTATAATGCTAATCAAGTGGCTAAGGCCTTCCTTTTGTTGGTTCAAATGCTGTTTGATCTCATGTAACAGATCTGCATCTATGTAATATCTTTCTTCAGATCTGACTGCTCCAAAATGGTTCTGCATCCTGATTTGGGACATCAGTTCGTTTTGGCCCCAACTTTATATGTGCTTCCTTTGGGTCAAAATTTAAGTTTTTCAAATGTTTTAATCTGGTTTTTGCCCGTACTTCTCACTTTAATTCTGCCTAAGCACACCATCAGTGGTCTGGCAGAGGAATTTTCAAGACAGCCAGCCCATTGCCCTTAATCTCAGTTTCCCACAAAAGTCTCAGGACATGGGCAAAATGCAGCCAAATTGTTTTTTGTCAGCTTAACTCACATAGCCTCTAGTCCAGCTGCCAATGTAGTCCTTGTTCCCAGCTGACCCCTCTTGAGCCTAGCTTTTACTGCCTGCATTCTTATCAGCATTTTGACCTTCTATGCTCCAATCAGAATCATCCATCCGGCTCTGCTTTCAGCATTCCAAGGCTTCTGTAGTCTGTATCTATAAACCTTTCCAAATCTCTCGCGCAAACCGACTTCCTAAACCACATATACAGGTACAGTTACAGTGGCCGCCCTACTTTTCACTAATTTTCTATATTAGTTTTTCTATTACTAAGATACAATACTTAAGAGCCTCAACTTAAAGGAGGAGAAGCTTAATGTGGCTCGTGATTTTGGGAATTCAGTCCATGGTAGGTTGGCCCTGTGTCAGAAACGTCATGTCAGAAGACTGTGGTGAAGCAAAGAGATTTAATTAATGGTGGCCAGAAAGCAGAGCAGGGGAACAGTGCCAGAGAGGAATGAGCCAGGGACCAGACATAAACCCCTAAGGCCATACCTCCATGACCAATCCAGACACATCCTGAAGTGTGTTCCACCCATCCTCCAGGCATAGCCCAAACCCAAGCAAGACGATACTCCACTCCAAGTGCTACTGTCAGGGAGTGGAACCTCTACATGTGAGAAACTGGGAAGAAGCGAACAGTTCTGCAGTGGGGCAGGAGAGAGTCAGCACACCCTTACTTCAGTAATTTTACCGTCTATTATATTGTTGTAAATCTACTATACCTTATTTATTTCACCCTTTCAAATTCTAAAGTGACAGTAATTTACATGATCTCCTATGCAGTGGTGGTATATTTTCCCCGGTTCTTTTCCAAAAGATTCCACTTTTCTGTTTTATATATACTATTGTCTACTAAGCTCAACGTATTGAAGAGTATCTTGATATTCTTCTCTATCCAACTGTGTTCACAAGAAAGAAACTTACAAGTTCTTTCACTAATAAATTATAAATGATTAATAAAGCTTAATACTATCACACCTAAATGTATAATAGAAAATGAATGTTTAGAGCCAAAGATAGTCATGTTTAATCACATAATTGTTAAGAAGAATTTGAGACTTCATCCTACTTATAAGATAACAAGAAAGCTTGTTATAGCTTCATGGTGCTTGTAGAAGATATGAGTCTCCTGGGTCAGAGACAGAGGATACTCTATTTATTCACTGCAGTTTTAGAGCCGGATATCGGTCCTAACTCTCACCAAGTGATGTGGAAAATGTGAGATGACACTTACTTTGCAGTGATTGTGCTACCAGGGGTACAGAAGGAATCCAGAATTTAGTGAATTTAAGTCTTTTATGATGGGCAGTAAATATGTCTGCTTTTCTTGGGAGGGAGACAACTATACATTCCAAGACTCTTCATTAGATAAGCATGCTAGAGAGGAATAATGGTAAGTAGAAACAGGAGAGACCTATGGAGATTTGACCCTCAATAACATCTGCAGATCAACAAGAGCCACTGGAGATGTCACGGTGAGAATTTGTTTTTGCTAAGTTTTAAGTAGTACTAGAGGCAGTCGTGTACTTTGCTTATGCAAAGTCTGAATTCAGTTTTCCAAATTTTCCCAGAGTCTTCCTACTTTACGTATATTTCTATCAATAAATATATAATTACAATTTTGTTTTTTTCCTGGGAATAAAAGTAATGCATGGTCATTATAGCAAATGTGGAGAAGTAGGAAGGAAATATAAAAATCATTCACAGTTTCATCACTCAGAGGTAAACCTTCATTAAAATGTTGGCTTTTTAAATGGTTCAGTCCATATTCTTTTTCATGTAAATTGAGATAATGTTATTTACTTATGTATTTTGATAGTTTTGCTTTTTTACATATGGAGAGAATTGTACAAGGTCATGAGTTATTGCATAAAATTATGATTTTAAAATAATTGCATAATATTCTTACAGTAATATGCCATTTTAAAAAACTATTCCTTCAGTGTTAGAAAATTTGCTATTAAATAGTACAATGATGAATATTCTGGTACATAAATGCTTTTCATTGCTGTTAGTTAGCTTCCTATAAGAAAAATTATGGAATTGAAGTGTCTAGTTTTATTTTAAGGTTCTATTTCCAGACTGCTTTCAAGAAAGATTATACCAATTTACATACATAGAACAATGTTGGTGATTGTTTTTCTCCTCACATATTCAATACAGTTGAATGTTTTAATTTTAAAACCTGTTAATAAGATAGCTAAAAATATGCTTTTAAATTAGCATTTTTTGATTACTAGTAAAATATAGTTGTGCCTTAATATGGGGGGGGGGGCTTTGGCTCCAGAACCTCTCTGGGAACCAAAGCCTGCTGATGCTCAAGTATCTTATATCACAAGGTGTGGTATTTGCTTATAACCTATTCTCATCCTCTAGATATGTTAAATCTTCCCTAGATTACTTATACAGCCTAATACAATGAAAATACCATGTAAATACTTGTTATATTGTATGGTTTAGGGAATAATGACATGAAAAAAATAAGTCTGTACATGCTCAGTATGCCACTGTTTTAGAAAAACATTTTTAATTCAAGGTTGTTTAAATCATTTTGTTACAAAACCTTTGGATATGAAAAGCTGTTATCTTTCTCTGTTATTTAATGGATCCTTTGTATTTGTTTTTAAAATCTGCTCATGACCTTTTTCATTATCCTAATAAAGTTTTAATATTTTTCTTACTAAAGAAAAGCTTTCCAAATACCCTGTCTGTAACATTTTGTATACTAGAATTTTGTAAAGTATCTCCCTAAATGGTTTATTTTTAAGTTGTATTAATGCTGATTTTAGACACTTGGACATTAAACATTGTCTGGCCATTATGCAGATGCCTTCTTCTATTGCTTAGGAATTCTTGCCCACTTGGGGTTAAATTTACTACATTTTTCAGGTATTCAATTTATTTTAATATTCAAAGGAAATAATATATTTTCATATGTGGACCAGATATGGACATTTCCCCGTTTAAGCAGCCCGATTCCCCAGTCAGGGAGCCATTCCTTACCCAGTGTCTGGGATGTGCTCTCACTCATGTACTAATTAGGGTTTCTATGAAATGTGATGTTTGAATCAACCTCTTCATAAATTTATCACTGAATGATAGTCTCACATCCGATACAAGTTACAACTCTACTGATGCTCGTCTCTGAAGGACTGGCATAGTTATATTAGAAATATTTAATTTAATGTATTGAACAGAACAAATATGATAGCGTACCACTTTTGCGACTTCAACTTGTTCTCCAAAATTTTAACAAAAATTAGTTTCAAAAAGGTAAGAATATATTTAAGTGATAAGTTTTTGTTTTTTTTTTTACCATCCTTGCAGTTTTAAACATTTGTAATTTGTTGAAATTATGGAAAATAAAACCTTAAACTACATTCTTTTCTTGCAGTGCAATCTGCTTTAACAGTGAGTTGCTACCCATCAAGAAAAAAACTATCCCTCAGGTAATATAATTAGAAAAATGTTTTTAGATAGTAAGAGAAGTTAAGGAAGGTTTTCCTATGAAACATTTTATACTCTTGGGCAGTGGGATTGGCAGGGAGGAATAGAGAAATAGGGAAAGATCAAACTTTTTACTTTCTTCCCCCCTACCAGATCCAGATAATAAAACACAAAGCCTGTTTTGTGCAAAATCAATGGGGGTGAGTTATTCTGACAGAAATTTGCCGTCCTTCACTGATCATGTGATACTCCAGATAATAAATATTTTAAGCCAATATGTTACTGATAATTTATTAGGCAGTATGATATAATGAAAACAATACAGAAGTCTAGGGATGAAAAATTAGACTGGTGAAACGGAAGGTGCATGCAAATGTCAGGTACTTCCTCATGTTTTACTATTCTAGGGTAATGGGAAAGAACATGGTTACTAAGTGGAGCTTAGTAACATTTATTAAAATTGTCATTCTTATATTTTCTTACAAATTTTTTTTTCCAAAAGAAAAAAATTCAGAAATACTTGTTTTGAAGTGTAGGCCCAGTGTGCAGACTTTCTTTTATTTCATCTCTATCTCCCTCCAAAGCTAGACAATGAATTCATATCTCTAAGTTCATACATTGCTCATGAAGATCAATGCAGAACTCACACTCTGTGCAGAAGACAGAAATGCTAGTGTCCATGGAACCCAGTCTCAGTGATTTCTTTTAAATCCCAGTGGGTCATCCGCTGCTGAATCCAATGTTGGGTGGACATAAGTGCTTAGGAAACGCTTGAGGTGAAGACTGGAGCGGACTGCAACCTGGGGTACATCGCGGGCTTCAGGCAGATCAACAGCACCATGAGAAATAGGTGGTTCAAACTAATACATTTCCCAACTACTTCGAAGATGAGGCTTTGGTGATTTTCTCGCCATGCGGAGAATGAGTGGAGCAGTGGCAGTAGCCATGCTGTGTCCTTGGATCACGAGTCCAGTGTTAAGGAGGGAAACTGGATGTCAACACACCGGAGGAGGTAGCTGCTCTGTGTGGTCGGCAGAGAGAGGCAGAGTGGAGTCCAAGAGAGGACTGGACTCCGGAAGTCGAAGTCCCATCTTGGCCGTCACTTGTCCTCTCTCTATTTTAATTTCCTCACTTGTAAAATGGATAGCATTTCTATCATCATTAGGATTAAATGAGCTAGCCTGTGTAACGCACTCAGGTCACGGATGGGGACACCCAAAGAATGCCGCATAAATGTTTGTTAAATAAATAAAACAAGCTTTTGAGAACAATGGAAGGAAGGAAACGGAGAACCAAGCACGTGGAGTCTCTAGAGGCCTAAACACGTCTGAATGGGAAGATTCTGGGCTGGAAAAGTAGAAAAAACTAGTTCAAAGATGACTGGCAGCCATGATCAGAGTTTACACGCCCCTGCAAAGTGATATAAAGGCCGACATTATTCCACTGAAGTGACAGTTTGTGTAGAATGTGGGTGGGAAGTGTGATGTTAATAGTGGTGTGTCGATTTGATTTCAGTAAGAACCACCTAGGGATGAGCTAAGCACATTCCTGGGTGTGGGTGTGTCTGTGGATGTGGTTGTGTCTGTGGATGACTGACATGCAGGCTGCAGAGTGAGTGGGGAAGACCCACCCCAAATGTGGGTGGCACCAACTAGTAGCCTTGTAGCCTGGACAGAAAACAAAATGAAAGAAGGAAGTTGCCTGCTTTGGGAGAGCTCTAGTCTTTGCCATCGCCTTTGGACATCAGTCTCCAGTTCCTTCAGCCTTCCTTCCAGGGCAGCCTTATCCTGGGACCTTGGACCTGAGCTACATCCCTGATCCTCTTGTTCTGGGAATTCCATCTGCTTGGGTTGAGCAGCTACTGAATCTTCTGGCTCTCCAGTGCGGAGACAGAAACTGCAGATTCTTCTGCCCCTGAACCCTCAGACCACCACCCCTTACCCTGTAAACCTGGCCAGTAAATCCCTATTACTGTCTGGCTGGTGGGCTCTTCTTTCAACCCAGAAATTACAAGGTACAGAGAGACAAAAGAGGACTGAGCAAAAGTATTTATTGAAGAGTGAAAGCAGAAAGTAGCATTTATTGTAAAGCAAAAGCAAACAGCCCCCAGGTAAATGAACCTGGGAGGTGGCCCCAAAAGTGTTGCCAAAGGAACTCATTGTCTACAGGTTTTTATATGTAAAAAATGACTACATCTTAGCCAAGTTGAGATCAACCTACGGGGTTACAATCAGGAAAGTTTGACATAGAAGTGGAGTTTGGGCTAGGTAGCAGGAGTTTGGGCTAGGTAGCAGGTATACTCTTGCACACACCATTAATTATAGCTTTAAACAGAACAAAGACAATCTTTAGAGAGGTATAAATATCTCATTCCTGGGCAGGAAAACCCTGCCAATCCAACGAGGCCTTTGCTCACTGAGCCCTGGCCATGGTCTTCATCTCCACTGAAGCTTCCCAACACCCTCTTTGGCTTGGCTTTTCCCTGGCTCTTTTTGTTGGAACATTCACTTCTCCTCATGGGCCAGTGTCACTCTGAGAAGTCTTCTAATCCTTGCATGGGGCCTTGCTCCTCCCCAACATCATGTTTCGCAGAAACTGATTGCTTAGGTTAGGAAAATGACACCCAAATCTTAGAAAACGGGGCCTAAGCTCAGCCACACCAGCACGGAGGGCTTGTGGTTCTTTCTCCCTAAAACTCTTGTTAGCTCCCTGCTTCACATATATTTTCTACTGATTCTGCCCCTAGAGAATCCTAGCTAATGCCCGAAGGAAGACACCAAGCTGGGGATCAGCAAGAGGGAGCCTTCCCTTTCACCCCCTAATTGTTCATGTGTGATTAAGATGTCGCAGATTTCCTTTGAAAATAAGTTTGCGAATTACTTTTTGATGGAGTAGAAATCCAAATAAAAATTGTAGGTCCTGGGCGAAGAGATCTTCACCAGGCTGAAGAGGAGATGGATTCAGGAATGCTGGGTAACACCCAAGCTCCGGTTTCACACCGACCAGATCTGTGGTTACTACACATGTGGTGCCTTGAGACACCTGGCTCCAAAAGAGGTATAGTGGTGGTGAACCTATGGCACACTTACTACTGTGTTTTTCCTTTAGGACAAAAGATGTTAATGTACAAG
This sequence comes from Heterocephalus glaber, assembly GCF_053883595.1. Classification (NCBI taxonomy): domain Eukaryota; kingdom Metazoa; phylum Chordata; class Mammalia; order Rodentia; family Bathyergidae; genus Heterocephalus; species Heterocephalus glaber. Next base: position 860,571 of record NW_028258465.1, read on the forward strand.
CTATTTTCTTTAAATGGAAACCTCAGGTTTACTTGCAGGGTTGGCGCTCTGCCGTAAATTGGGTTGCAGTTTGGCCCTGGATCTCCAAGAGTTCGCCATCGCCGTCGAGACCAACCCACGGTCACGACAAATGTGTGGGGAACTTGGGCATGTGAGGACTCAGAAGTTACTTTAGGTAAAGATGTCTTCAAACCAGTGGGTGATGTAGGATGAGAAAGAAACAGAGAGAAGGGTGAGGGGAGAAAATGAGGATGATTTTTAATGTCAGAGTGGATCTGCCCTCTTTGGTCAATAACCAGAGATGCACAGGCTACGGCCTGTCGCCTGAAAGGAATTGCTGATGCAAATTCTGGTTTCAGTGACAACTTCCAGTAGCAGCAAAAGTAAGTTTTAAAATCAAATTTGGAAATTTCCTCAAAGCTGCCTTTTCAAAGACAAATGAGCCTCTTACAGGATGTCTAGTTAAGTAAAATAATGGATGTGAAATGCTTTGCAAAACAATAACGTCCTATATAAATGGAAGGCATTATCATGTACTGTGTTAAAAAAAACTTGCAGTAAAAAGAGATTTTTTTGTGTGGACTAAATAGTCAAATATGGACTGCATGACAGCCCTGGGAAGAGGAGTTATAATTGACAAATGACTGCGCCCAGGTCGAGTGGATGAATGTGTACGTACTGACCTGCTAGGGTACCGTTGGTGTAACGCAACAGAATTCTTTGTTTTCTTTTTTTGCCCTTTTCTTGTATGAACTATTCTTCAGAGGCTTAAAGCATACTTGTCAAATTTAATGATAAGACATGTACGATCATTTTCCTATGGCACCTTGCCCAAGGTCACAGGGTTAGGGACAGGTCTCAAGGATGGCATTCTGGCTGTGGTGTCCAAGGTGCTGAGTACCATCTTATGCGAAGTTAGCTCTGCTGTGTTCTCTTGGATAATGTGCTCAAGTTCATGTAGCTAGATGTGAGGCGATCCTGTCCTCCCTGACACTCTGGAACGAGAGCAGCTTTGTGGTTCACAGGAAGCAGTGCGCACCTATGAATCAGGTGATGGTGCCCTTTTGACCTACCTGGGAGCGTCCATGCTGAGGCATCTTCTGTGATGCCACCAATTCAATTCTAGGCCCTTAAATCCTGTCTCTGGCACTTCATGCCCGACAGCATTCCCTTCTGCATAAAATACCTCCTTATTCTCATTACATCTCCCCATAAAACTTTCATCAATTTGAAAATTGTAAAATGCATTCCTTTTTATGCAGACATTTAATTTATGTATGGTTAAATCACAATTGAGCAATATATCCTCCTGCAAACCCACATACCATCCCAACTCTGCAATTTGAAAATAAAGTGAGGAACTTAAAATTGGCATAGGTTTTTAGGAAATGGAATCTTCTCAACTACAGACTTTAGAGGATGCTTATCTGCAAAGCAAAGTATGGGACATGCTTTGGCTTGATCAGCAGATTCTTCTTAGAATAAGATTCAGGCACAGTTACCAGCTTTGCCAGTTTGACTCAGAGTTTTCTGTGGACAAAATGGTGCAATCCTTCTTTATGTGCATGGATGGAGCCAGAACTTTCAACCTCTCAGCCCCTCAACCTCTCACTTTCAGAAATGTTGAAGTTTAAAATATAAAGGTGTTGTTTTTCCTTCACACCCAAATGTCAGAGCTAGATATTCTGATTTTTCTTGATTGGCTCCAGGTGATGTTAAGTGGAACGAAGGAAATTATCAAAATCAATCTATCTTTAAAGGCTTTCTTTGAAATTACAGGATCTGAATCAAAATGTAAAATAACATTATTCTTATTCTGAGTTCCCTTCCATGATTTTCATAGCTTTCACACTACCAGAGAGCAAGTAAAATAGCATTTGTGTGTGTGTGTGTGTGTGTGTGTGTGTGCGTGCGCCCTCTAGCAAGGTGATTGTTAGAGCTTTAATATTTTCCAAAGAAATAAGTATATCTTAAGCAATCTACCTCTTGCTTGCAGGATTTCCAAGAATTTAATTACTAATCTTCTGAAGGGTTAAGAAAGATAATTTCTTCACATCAGTGGATCAGCAAAATGACTTATATATTAACAATAAAATGCTTAGCATGAATCATGATTAAAGATTGCCAGTGTTGCTGGGAACAGTATTACATGGACAGCCATAATCATAAATAGTTGAAATATTCAAATACTAGCATGTCAGAACCTTTACATACTGTACAGCCCAGGTCTTGATCAAAGTCTAAATCTGGTAGAAATGTGCATTTTCTAAAAAGTCAAACAATACAGAGTAATGATAGCTATAATGCCGAGATACTGTTTAATGTCTTCCCACAGCAAATAGGATCGGAAGACCCCAGCAGTGACTTTTACCTGGGAATTTATTAGAAATGCAGAGTCTTAAGTCACCCCAGACCTTCTGAACCACAATCTAATTTTTAACAAGATCTTCAGGTGATTCATATGTGCATTAAAGCTTGAAAAGCACCACTTTAAAGTATTTTGTGAATGGAATTATGTGAATGGAATTGCTGTTCAAAATCAATCTGTCTTCAAAGGCTTTCTTGTGAATGGAATTATTGTTTTCCAAAGACAATGTCACACCCTAAGAGTAATGGTCATCTTTATTTTGTAATGGGGCCATCAGAGCCTAGTGAGAAAAATTCTTATATTCTGTTGCTCTGGCAAGATAATGACTAATACTGAATTATTTTTTTCCTGGAGGAGCAAAAGCAGCCATAGGGGAAGGCATAGCAGATCATCATTTTCAGTAACAACAAATGCCAGCTTGACCTGCATTGTTATTTTTGACACATCACCTTGCATTTCTCGTCACATTATACTGGTGGATTCTTTCCCTTCCTTTTTTTTTTTTTTAATTATTATTTTAGGTCAGAGAAGGAAACTGACCTAGGGGCTGCTACAGGCTTTTGGAAATATGCTCTTCCTTGTCTGTGCCATTTGCTCTGAGGTGGCTGCTGCAGCAGTTCTGACCTGGGACATCCTAAGAGTTTATCAATCATGTGACTGTCAAGCTCCCCGAACCATGTAGTAAGCGCCTCTCCCAGGACATGATAACGTGTGTTAAGAGTAACATGAGGCTGGGATTGCAGGAATGGAAAAATACCAATCAGAAGATGCCCTAGCGGGTAGGAGAGAAGGTGCCAGGACCCAGCAAGGGGCCTTATCCCCAAGTCTCTGAAAGGTGGTGGCACACACAGATTGGTGGGCTGCACCCATGATGGGAGTCACTCCGTTTCTTCTTGGTGCCTGCAACCAGGGACTACAGCTCCTGCCACCTATTTCCTTAGGCATTGTCTCAGAAAGGGTTCATGCTGGCTGTGCCAGGAAACTAGACAAGATGGCGCTGTTACACACACTTCCCCACAGTTCTCATTAACCATACAATGGAGGAGGGCAATTGATTTTAGGACCGGGAACCGTTTGAAGTGTAGATTGAGAGCTGGAGTCTCAGAGCCTGTCCGCTGGACAGTGTCACTGACACTGTCAGTCAAGCCACTTCCAACACCATCGCAACCCTGTGTGGTGAGGCTGACTTTATAGCTGGGACTACTGAATAATTCCAGCTAACTTCGCTATTCATACATTTTGAATAATATGATTCTGTGTATCAAATCAACTTGCAACTATGGAAGCTAAACTTGTCAGTAAAGAGGGAAATGTTTTATCAGTTCAGACTAGGCACAAGCACCCTATGAGAGCTCTTTTCAGCTTTTCCTTCCCTTATGTCAGTCACATTTGCCACATGCCCCTCCTGCAGGCCACCATCAACTCTGTCTTCTTGTCCACCTGGATGCAGTGGCGTTTCCATCAGGTCTCTCAATTCCATCCTTAACACTTCCTGTTCCTCACCACTTCCTGTTAGTCCTGCACGTGGCAGCCATAGTCCTCATTTCCAAATGGAAGCTAAGTCAGGGCACTCTTGCTCTAAACCCTCCCATGCTTTCTCATCCTGAGGGTCTAAATGTGGCCTGCTGCTCCCACCTGCCAGGCCGGGGCTCTGGTACCCATCTCCTGCCTCTTTTGCCTCTGCTCAGCCAATATCACCTTCTTTCTCAACCATCCTAGACACATCTCACCCCAGCATCTCTGCCTGGGTGATAATTCCCTGAGATGGACGTTTAATTTACCCTTTACTTATTTTAAACGTCTGCTTAGAAGTTTTCTTATTGAAGAAACTTCCCTGAATATCTTTTATAGCCTCCACACTCCAATATTTATTATGATCATTAATTGTGATAGGTCAACAAAATCTAGCTTAGTCATTCTGTTCATTGGTGGGACAAAAAACTTAAGGGAGGCGAGGTTTATTTTGGCTCATGTTTCAGTTCACAGTCAGCTGGCTCCCAGACAGGACAGCATGGCAGAGGGGCCCGGCGGAGGAGAGCTGCTCACCTTATGGTGGCCGAGAACCCGAGAGTCCAGGGAAGATCCAGGAAGGGAGACAAACGCTTCTATGCCATACCTGCCCACATGACCCACTTCCTGTGACCAGACCCCACCTCCTAACAGCAGTCACCAATGAGCCCCCATGATCCAATCACCTTCCAAACACGTGAGGCTTTGGGGGCCACTTTAGACCTAAGCCATAACACATACAGCCGAAAACCATCTGAGACGTGATTCACTGGCCTTTTCCCTGTATCTCTCCTAGCATGCAAGTCTGTGGGAGAGTAGTTCTATTTAGTTAGTTAACTACTTACCATCTCTCCAGTGCCTTGAAAAAGTCAGAAACAGACAAAGGAAAACACTCACTTGATATTTGTGGAAAAATTGATTATCAGTGCTGGCCTCTGCTTGTTTTCTATCCCACTGGGCTCAAAGCCCTCTCCTAACTCCCTGCTTTGGGCTGGGTCTCTTCTGGTGTCCGGGGTGACCCTGTGCTTCCAGGGTCTGCAGGGTCAAGTCCTGCTCTTCTGCCAGTCTCCCATCCTCCAGGAAGCCTTCCCCTGAGCATGTCTTTTGATTTCCTCAGCCTGCCTGTGTCTCTCAGGTCTATCTTAGAGTAGACAGATCCCAGCCTCATGGACAGGGAGTGGTAAACCAGGGCCATGTCTGATTCCCTTCATCCCCTGATGCCTATGAACTATTCTTATTACTTCATATATAGATGATGCTCAGTGCATTTTTGGTCAATAAATACTGCTGATTTCTGTGACTACGGCAATTTGTTGGGATGGTAAGTGGGTAAGAAATGAAAGTACAGGGATCTTATCATCCTGCAGCTGCTATTTTACTACAAAAAGGCTCTTGATGACTTTTTTGGTTTAGAGTTTTGTGTATGATGAGGAGGGGTAGAAAACATTTTGCTTTTGAGTGTGATCATTTTGCTTTATTTTAATAGGTGCTGAAAGAGGAAACATTCATTAAAAAGACAAAATGCCCAATAATGAGAATATCCATTGTCTTGTCCAGTGCTCTCACTCTTGGTTTCAAAACTGGGGGAAAAGATTCCGATTTCAGGGAATTCTGTTAGCATCTTTCATTGCCTGAGGAAACCTTTTGTCCACCTTTCTATGACAAACTTTCTTGATCCTAGCAGGGAGAATCAAGAATGGGGAGTAACTATGTTTAGAAGGACACCTGTTTATAAACCCAATTTCTTTTAGAATGGATTTTCAACTACAAACTGTTAAGATCTGCACCGGAAGTTCACAGTCCACTCCTCAGTGGAGCCAGTGGTTTAATGGGGCAGGCTTTGCCGTGGCAACATTAGGGTTCATTAGGATTTCTCTTATCAGTGGTGTAAGCTGTGAGACTTCCAGCAAGCAGAGGGTTAGAATCTAAATGAGAAATATAGATTAGCATTTTACACAATGAAGTAACGGACTTTAGCATTACCTTTTGATGACAAAAGCAGGGACTTAAACGCATTGTAGGGTTCCTGGTTCGATCAATACCTAAACATGAGACATGGAAGACTGATTGCTTCCGAGGCAACAAACACTACCATTTTCTTAATTATCCTCAGGTTTGCCTTTCCTGCCTTCAGATTCTTTGCAAGTAAAAATGCTCTCTACATAAGACAGGGGCATCAAATCTCTCTCTCTCTCTCCCTCCCTCCCTCCCTCCCTCTTTCCCTCTCCCACTCTTTTCTCTGTCTGTCTCTCTCTCTCTCTCTTTCTCATACATAACTAGAGATTGGTCTTTTAGCTTCAATTCCCCCACTTCTTAATGGAACCTTAACAAGGTCACAGGTTTTGCAAGGTTGTGCAGGCTACCTTAGAGGCCAGAGGTTCCAGCTGTGGAGAAGAAATATCAAAGCAGCTGGAGGAGAGAAAACAAATAGTTTGAACTTTGGATCCACAGATGGTTATGCCTGCCAACTGTTATGAGCCAATGAATATCTGGCCTATCATTTGTCATATTTATTGCAGTACATAATGCTGTAATTTCTCATGGCATGGTTATTTATCTTGCTGTGTTCTCTGAACAGCTAAAATTGCAGCCATGTTGGAGCATATGTATACCTTTTGGGTTTCATCTTTAAATAGCAGCCATGCAAATTGGCAGAGGCCTCCCCTCTGAGGACAGGGATTATGAATGTTGCAAAGCCACTAGAGAGAAGATGATGGAACATTCTGACAATAATTGAAACTATGGTCCTAGTCTTGCTACTTTGTGCTCAGCCGCAGAGTAGGAAAGGTACAGGGGCTCTCCACTGAAGTTTAGACCTTTTAGTGGCACGAAAGTGTCTTCAGGAAGTGGGGACTTCCAGAGCTGGTGGTGTGTGCCATAGCTGGAAGTCTTTCCAGAGCCTGCAGAGATCCCGCCAGTTTTTCAGTGAGGGAAGGGGCTTTGGCAAGGAGAAAGTGTGTAGGTTGGAGAAAGAAGGCATGAGGTTCTTAGTTGCTGGCTCTCGATGGCAGTCATGAAACTCTGTCATATCATAAGGAGCAGCAGGAACACTGGCAGCTCCACTACCAGCAGTGATGAGTCAGTGCCTGGCAGCCCCACGATGCCTGATGACAGAAGGTGTGACTCACAGTGGGGCAGAGAATCTTCAGGGTACCAATGCTCGCCTGGCACATCTCAACATCCATGGGAATGCTGGTCCAAATGGGCTTGGGCATGGGGATTTATAGTGTGCATGGAGTCCACATGATGTGGAAATGTCGGCACCTCACATCCATACTGGATGGGCTGCATCCACTTCCAGGCTGGGAAAGCTCACGGTTGGAGGGCATTTTGTTGTTTAGGATAAAGGCACTTCTGACCACTCAGATTTGCAGAGTATACGGAAACTCCAGCTTCATTTTGGCCACGGGCACTTGTCACAGGGGCTTCAATCAGAAGTGCTAATACAATTGGTGTTTCCAGGAGTCCTGAGATACTGCTCTTCTTTGTTTTCCTGCAAAGCATACAGCCATTCAGGGTTCAGCAGAAGAGAGAAGACCCTAATGTCATTCTCATTATTATCAAGGCTAAAATCCAAAGGTTAACCATCAAGTCCTTGACCTCTGGCATAACCACCTCACTCTACAGTAAGAAGGGAGTCAGCTATGCTGTGTGTATCTTTCTCTGTCTTTCAGTTCCTAAATTCCCTTCTACCTCAGAACTGCACATGTGTAAGACCCTACCTAATAGGCCAGATAACTCAGAAGAAAGAGAAGGTTCTAAGAACATGATTGTGACAGTGTAACTCCAAATTGTTTTCTTTCCTCATGAGAAATGAAAGGGGTGGTATCTCTGGAGGGTCTAAGGCTGCATGAGTACCAACCACTTGGGTTGTCTCAAGCCTAAAAGAAAGGAACAATGAGCAGATGACCTAGCACAAGCATAAAATACACACAGGGCCTGCACAAAGAAAGTCAGAGGGTTAAGATTCAGGAAGAATGGAGACTTGTGGAAAATACCAAAGAGGACAAGAAGCTTTAAAGTTATTGTCAGTGCTGAGTGCTTGGAGTGGCCCTCTGAGGTCAATAGACAGCAGTAAAAAGCCACTATTTCCAGTTCTCTTTCACATCTGACTCCTACATTACACTGAATGGTTAAAAGAGTAGGAAGGGTAGAAGAACAATGGGTTAGAGAAATGGAAGGCAAAGGTATGGACAAAGATCATCAAAGAGCACCATTCCAATTTTCAGGTCTAGACACCCATGTCCAGTTCCTAGGGAGATGTGAATAATGATGAGTAGCCCTTGAGGAGAAAAGACAATAGGGGAAATACTAGCAGTCCCAAACTGAGTAAGCATCCCTAATTTCTAGTAGGAAGAGGACATTATTAAGCAAATAGTTTGTGTATATTTAGGAATGAATACTGCAGTCATGGGAAAAGGTTGGAGAGCTAGGGAGTCCAGCAAAGTGACAGATAAAACTGAATTTTGTTAAATATGTTAATGAGAGCAACAGTGAAGGCAATCTGCCACAATTCAATTGTTATTTTAGGCCTGGGTGATGTTTGAGAGATGAAATTTATGATTCTTCTGAAATTCCTCTAAGCCAGACTTTAGAAGCGTCTTTCTAGGGTCAACTTTCCTATCAACTCTGTCCTTCTTCCTTTTGATATCTCTCACAACCTAGCTTCAATTGGTTAACTTAGTAAAAGGGTTATTTTAATTGGGAAGAAGTTGTGAAAGGTGTCCTTAGCAGCTGTGTGTTGGGAAAACAGCTGCGAGAAGATCTGATACCCGTGCCCTTCCTGAAGACCTTGGACAGGTGAGTGGCTGTGATCCTTAGTTCTCTCATCTTGGAGATGAGACCAGCAGCCAACAGTAACCAACTACACAGCTCTCTCGAATCCAGGTTCCCTTCCCACTCTCTTGCTTTCCTTGATCTCCTGGGTTTTCCCTTAATTTTATTTTTGTCTTATGACACAGCATATTTTATCAGATTCTTAGGCATTTTATTTCTTGACTACTTTAAATAAATGGCAATCTCTCTGAAATCACTGAAATGTGACAAGAAATGAAAATACAGCAGAAATTCAATCAGAGCAAGTTAGGTCTAACTGCTGCTTAGCCTATTACAAATGATCTCAAGGTGTCCTCCTGATCACCACCTTTCCTGTCAGTTCATGTCCCATGCAGTACGATGGAAAGACAGGGACCAAAAAGAGATGCAGGTTCTAGTGGGAGCATTGCCACTAATTAGCAACGTGACTTTAGACAGATCTTTTCGCACATTGGCACTGTTTCCTCATCAGCGCACTAAATGGATTGACCTAGATTATCTCCCAGGTCCTTCCCAGCTCCAGAATTTTCAAAAGCTCATGATTTCAAGCCAAAAACTGTGTTATGGAATGAGGTGATAGCATGGGCAAGTACAAGTTGATTAGAGAAATGGGATAGGATTTATTTTTTTAAGCTGACTTTCACAATAATGAATCACAGAGTAAAGACACAGAAAGAGAGATACATTTATCGTAAGTGTTCAAGGAAGCCCAGCACATTTTAAACAACGGTTGAAAATAACCTTTCATTCTTTTCCCTTCTCTTTTTCCTAATGGATGGCATAAAGTGGATGCAGAGGCTGAACAGTGGCTTCATTCCATTTTAAGTCACCTGTCATGTTGTGTAGCGCTGCTTCCTCTGGTAGCTGACATGGAAGGATGTGGCACGGTGCAGAGTGAAGAGTTAGGATGTGACGTGGCATGCTGGAAACAATACTTGCCTTTGCAGAGCAGTTATCACTTCAAGGCTGGTATTTAGAACCATCCTTAGATAATTCAATATCTCTGTGTCTCTGGTAGAGAGGATGTCAACCTGAGTTAATTTTTTTTTGCTTATCAGATATGATAGGACAAGATGACATTAAAATGCTTGAAAGAAACCATCCAGAATGCATACTTAAAAAAATAAGCACATCTGTACAGTGCTTATGCATTGCTTGGACTGATTTCCTGAAGCCACAGAAATCAAAGAACAAATGGTAATTGTCATAGACAGTTGTACAGGATAAACTCAGATAGCTCCTATTGTTGTCCTTTGTGTATCACAGCCTTCCATGATGTCAAACTCTTCCAGTTTTGATTGAAATCGAATCCTATGAAGAAAAACATGCTTTAAAGCGACTGGGCTTACTCATGTGTTTGTAAGGCTTCCTAATCTGTGGGTACCATGGAGTCACCTGCCCCACATGTTACAGACACCTATTCCCCAAAGCGGTATTTCCAGGGACTCCCAGTGTACCTGTGAGATGTACAGTCACTGCTTCGAGCTCTTCTCTTCTCCAGGCAAGGTGCTGGCTCTTGATATGCACATGGGGGATGTGGCAAAGTGAGGGGTAGGGACTTTTTCTACTTTGTGTTGCAATTTTTAGGGTGAATAAATATGGTACTCTAGGGCCCTACCCATAACGAGTTTATGAAATAGGTCATTGAAAGCCTTCTCCTTACCTGGACTCCTCCCTTTTCTGAGTAGCAGACAGGCATACACAGGGAGGAACTGTGACAAGATGAGTGCTAACCTGAGTCCTCTTTCAGCAGCTTTGAGTCATGACTCTCCCTGGAAGGTTCTTCATCCCATAAAGCAAATAACCTTCCTACCAGTTTGCCTGAGATGTTGTCGGAAATATCATGACAACATGGGTTCATGCTGAGATCACTGATATTGTTCCTACAAGAAACATTTCCCGACAACATTGCATGTATGATAGCTTCACTTTCTTTCTTCTTTCCCTCCCTAAAGAATTTGTTTTCCTCCATAAGACTTTTCTACAGAAGAGCTGACATTTGAACTCCTCTTAACAGAGGCCATGAAACCATTTTCAAATAAAACATAATTAGGAGAGAAAGACTGGGTTCCTTCAATCAGTGATTTTAAGTACACAGAAGGCTATTATGAATTTATTTGGCTGATTAGACATTTTCCTAAAGGAATATTATTATGGTTTAGACCTAAAAATGTCCTCCAGAGATCTCATGTGCTTGGAAGAAGACTGGATTTGGGGAGGGTGATATGTTCATCTGGGGATTAATCCATTGATAAGTTTAGTAGTTGAAAGTGCTGTTAGAAGTGGGGACTGTTTGGAACTGGTCACTGGGGGCATGACTCAGTGAGTTGTTTTCTTATCATTAGCTCTTCTTTTCCCTCTCTGCTTTTTGGCTGCTCTGAAGTGAACAGCTTTTTCTCTACCATTCCCTTCCATCATGCCATTCTGCTTTAGAGCCAGGAGGCCATGGACTGAATCCACTGAAACTGTGAGTCAAAATCAACCTTTTCTCCTTTAAGTTGCACGAATTGAATAATTTGTCCCAGGGATGGGGAAGCTGACTAATACAAATACAAGTAACTAGAAAAGTACAGAAATATTCAAGCTGTCCAAGAAAAGCCAATGACTAATCATTTATGATCTAACTTCTTCCTTATTGAGTAAATTTATGCTTGTATAGTAAAAGCATGTTTTGGCTTTTAAAATTATCAGGCATTTTATTGCTATCTTAGAATCTGAACATTGTTCCTCTGACTTATTTTTCATATATATTTTGGTACAAAATTATTTTATTGCATTACGCATCATCCTATTTTCATGAATAGAGTATGAAATTTAAAATTTACTCCTTCATACATACTACTGTATAATCATGTGTGTTTAAAAGGATCTTTGTAGTCACAGACTTCCCTAAATTTCATAATGCCATTAGAGAACTACAATGTCAGTTTCGAAATGCCTAGGTACTGGCATGTTTTCTACAGTTGTTCATATAACATTCTAAATTCCAATAAAATGCATATTCTTTAATTGAGTAACTGTGATATGATAGTCCTTCATGCTAATGGCAAAATATTGCTGCTCTTCATGTTTGGAAATGGTATTACTGACAAAAATGTGTAGGGATGTATCTGCCAGATCAATCAATATGTGATCAATAGTTCACTGCACACAAAGTGAAAAATACTACAGACTCTATTGACAGAGTCTGACATTGTCTGTAGCTATGTCTTAAAGGTAGGGGTTCCATATAAAAATCAGCATGTGGACTCCAGTGAACAGTCAAGAATTACTCTACCTGATATATGGGTATGTCCAGCATCTTGGCCTTTCACCTGATTAGAGCTTTGTTTAAAAAGATGTCCTGCTTTTGATGCTGAAGGTTTAAGCAGGTCATCTTTTTCAATTAAAGAATGTGCATTTTGTTGAAATATCCCTCCTCATGGATAGAGTCATGCTAGGATGGTCCGTCAAGACCAGAGCAGGGGCCTTTGACCCAGGCTGTGCTACTGAGGCTTCTGGGTAGCATCTGATTGATAACTAGAGGCAATCCATGCTGATGGTGCTTCCCTAAGATCGCATCCATTCTTTTCTGTTGTCACACACCCGGGGCTGCTCCTGTCTTTGCCCTTGCTCAAAGTTGACTGTTGAGCTATTTCTTCCACTCCATATATTTCCCTATGTCCTTCCAATAACTTCCTTTTTGGATCAATTAAGAAACAGTTAATTACAGCAGTAATTTCCACTGAAGAAATATAAGCATTTGTAGAAGAAGATAAAGAACCACAATGCAAAATTAGTTGAGTCCTCTGGAAAAGGTTGTGCAGTGTGGCCTCCACCTGACTGACTTTTAGGACAGGTTTATTATTTATTATTGTTTTCATGGAAAACCATGTGCAACGATTCTAGTGGGTTCAAGTTTCCTGTATCACAACTCTTGAGGGATATTTTGGAACTTAATTTCTTAGATTTCTTGTTTTATTTTGTTAGTAATAGCAAATGATATGGTGTCATAAAAGTAAAGTTTGAGTTTTACACGTTTTGGTGTCAAGAAATAAACAAGTATAGATAATAAATGATTACATGTGCAATTAGCAGTTATTTTTAAGTCTCTATGAATGAATTTAATTGCAAATATTTCCAAACTTTGAAGATGAAAAGTGCGTTTTGGAAGAACATGAGACTCATGCCTAAGAAATGCCAGAGGATTTGAGAATGGAAAATACTGACATGACTAACCATCAAAACAGGTCACATAGAAACATACATTTTTGGCCTCAGTGAATTTAGGAGGTTATCTTAAAAATGTACAATAATGATATTTTTAAAAATGCTCTGCGATTGAACATTTTAAATGCACAGATAAGTAGAAAGAATATTCCAGTGAGTCTCCATGTTCTTATCACTTTGCTTCAACAAATATTAATCCATGGCCAATTTTATTTCTATGTACATCACCTATGTTCTTTCCTCAGACTGTTTTGGAACAGATCCTAACCGTCATATGCAGTCATCTGTAAACCCTCCGGAATGTATCTGAACAAGAGTTTCCTCTCCTTGTTTCTTATGAACACACAGCGATACGATGATCACGTGTTACAAGGCGCATACTCCTCCCTCTGTGGCGACAGCACCCTCAGTGACCTGGTCGGAGGTCCCCGGGGAGAGCTTCGAGGGTCCCAGCCACAGCTGGGTGTCAGACTGGGTGTCAGCTGGTGGCCGGCTAGGCGTCAGGCTCCCAGCTCCGTGTGGCTCCGGCTCACACAGTGTCGCCAGCCTTTCGTGCCGTGCCGTGGGACGCGGCCCGGGTATGACAGGGAACAGTGAGGACCAGAGTCCAAGAGCGGGTTCCAGCCTCCCGGCCTTCACAAGGACGACTCTTGGCAGCCCGTGAGCCCATATGCTTAGGTGGAGCCTTCCTGAGGCGCCTGCTATTGGCTTTTCTTCCTTCCCAGGCCTGCTTTCTCTGTCCCCATAGCTGATTCTGGGGTCACATCTCAAGTCCATGGGAACACAAGCCGTGAGACTGAGTACTTTTTAAATCCAGGGCCAAATCACCTTACACTATGTTGGGATTCCTCTTAGCTCTCCTCTCTCTCTCTCCTTCCCTCTCCCTCTCTCCTCTGACATGGGGTTTTGTTGTGTCCTCTAGGTCGGTGTCGGTTGCTGTGTAGCCTAGACGAGCCTCGAACTCACAACGCTCCCCTCAGAGTCAGTGCTGGGTCTTCATTCTCTTCACTGCACCGAATGCTGCTGTGCAGTGGACTCCACCATCCACCTCCAGCCTTCTCCACCCTGCACGACTGAAACTGCATCCATTCGACTACACGCTGCCAGTTTGGCTCCTCCGGCCCCAGCGCGTCCCTCTGGCTGGATTAAGGGAGCCGAGGGGGTCGGTAGAGCGCACACGGGTGCGGGGTGCGGGGTGCGGCGCTTCCGGAGGTGACTGACCCGGAGGGAAAGGAGGGGAGAAGGCGGCGCGAGTCTGGAAAGCACTCCAGCTCCTCGGCCTTGGACGCAGACTCACACGGGCTGCAGGGAGTCGCCCGGCCATCAGCCTTGTCCTGCTGAGCGGCTATGGGTCCTCCAGCGGCTCCGCTGCAGGCATCTGTCTGTACATAGTTTTTCTTCAGCTTCTCCTTTTCATTAGTCTGTGTTTGCAGTGCATAATGATTACATTCCTAGTGTGGAGCTGGTACCGGCCCATAACACATCTCAGTTCTTTTTCCATCCCTCCCCTCCCCTTCGTATCTTGATCACCTTCCCATTTGAGAAAGATCCATCTCCCTATTTCCCATTATCTATCTTTTATTTTACTCTTTATTTATAATTTGGTTTTCTCATATAAGAGAAACCATGTGATGTTTAAGCTCGCATGTCTGATTTATTTCACTTAACATTATGGTCTCAAGATGCATCAACTTTCCTACAAATGACTTAAGCCGATCCTTCTTTATGGCACAGTATTACTTCATCATGTATAAATACCACCTTTTCCTTATCCATTCATCTGTGAATGGACGTAAAGTCTGCTTCCAAAGAAGCTATTATGAACTGTGCTGCCATAAACATGGGTGTGCATGTAGCACTGTAATGCGATGTCTTTAATTCTTTCAGGGAGATACCTAGATGGGAATAGCTGGGTCAAATGGGATTTCCATTTTCAGTGTTTTGAGGAATCCTAATACTGATTTCCATAGAGGCTGTACAAGTTTACATTCTCACCAGCGGTGTAGAAGGCTTTCTTTTTCCCTGCAGCCTCATCAGTATTTGCTATTATTGATTTCTTGATGATGACAGCTCTTTTTGGAATAAGATGAAATCTCAGTGCTGTTTTAATTTGCATTTCTCTAATGACTTGCGATGTAGAACATTTCTTTTTTCCATGTATTTGTTGACCATTTGTATTTCTTCTTCTGAGAAGTGTCTGTTTATATGAGTTGCTATTTTTGATTGGGTCTTTTATTTGGGGGGATCTATTTTTGAATTCTGTATATATTCTGAATATTAGTCTAGATATTACTCCAAAACCTGGCAAATGTTCCTAATTCTGTAGGCTGTCTCTTCGCTCTGTTGGTTGTTTCTTTTGTTGTGCAGAAGTTTTTTTTTTTTTTTTTTTTGGTACCAGGGATTGAACTCGGGTCCTTACGCTTGCGCAGCAGGCGGTGAAAACGCTGAGGTAAATCCTCGGCCCTGTTGTGCAGAAGTTTTTAATTTGATGTGATCCCATTTGTTGATTCTTTGTGTCATTTCTTGTACCATTGCTGTTCTGTTTCAAAAGGCCTGGTCTACACCGATGTCTTCAAGAGTTTTCTCTATTTTATCTTCCAGCAGATTAAGTGTTTCTATTTTAACATTTAGATCTTCCATCCATTTTGACTTTGGTTTAGTACATGCTAAGATATGTAGATCTTGATTCAATCTTCGGCATGTGGATAGTCAGTTTTCCCAGCACCATTTATTAAAGAGGCTATCTTTTCTCGAGTGTAAATTTTTGGCCCCTTTGTCAAAGATCATATAGCTGAATGTGCCTGGGGTTGTTTCTGCATCCTCTTTTCTGTCCTATTGATCTACATGTCTGCTTTTGTGCTGGTATCATGCTGTTTTTATCACTATAGCTTTGAAATATAACTTGAAATCTGGGATTGTGATACCTCCTGACCTTGTTACTCAGGATTGCTTTTGCTATTCTGGGTCTCTTCTGGTTCCAAATGAATTTTAGGATTATTTTCTCTAGTTCTGTGAGGAAATGCTGTTTGTATTTTGATTAGGATTACACTAAATTTGTATATCAGTTTTGGAAATATGACCATTTTGAACATAGTACAGTGGTACCTCGGTTCATGAATTTAATTCACTCCATGATTCCAGAGAAGATGTCTGTTGTTGTGTTTGTCACCCGATGTGGAGTTTGCAAACAGAAGCAAAATTTTGCCAAATACTTTACAAACTGAATTGTTTGCAAACAGAAGTGTTCATTAACTGCGGTATTACTGTTATTGGTTCTGCCTATCCAGGAACAGGGGATATCTTTTCATTTTCTTATGTCCTCTCCAATCTCCTTCTTCAAATTACTGTCATTTTCATTGTAGAGGTCTTTCACTTCTTTTGTGAGGGTAATTCCTAAATATTTATTTTTTTTGATGCTATTGTTAATGGTATTGTTTCTTAATTTATTTTTCACTTACAGATAGGCATATACATTAATCTTGTTGCTACAGGAAGCCCTACCCATTCATAGCCCCTAGCATCCCCCATTTTACTTTGAATGTCAGGTATTCATGACATCCTGTCTTTATTAATTTGACTACTCTAGGTACCTTAAAGCAAGAGAATCATATGGTATTCATCATTGTGTAATTGCTTATTTCACTTTGAATAAGTCATAGCATGTGTCAGAAACACCTTTCTTTTTGAGGTTGAATAATATGCTATCGAGTGTTTATACTACTTTCATTCATTGATGGATATGCTTATACCTTTTGGCTATTGGGAATAATGCACGAGTGTACATACACCTTTTTGAGACTGTGCTTTTGCTTCTTTTGGGTAAATATACAGAGATATAACTATTGGGTCATATGATAATTACACTTTACTTTCCCACCAATAGTGTGCAAGTGTTCTGATATCTCTCTATTCTTAAGAATACTAGGTAATTTTTATTTGTTTGGTGTTTTAAAGTAGTTATGTTTATGGATATGTCTGAACTCTCTTCCCTCAATAAATTTCTCTCTCTCTTTCTCTCTCTCTTTCTCTCAGAGAAGCAAGATAGTCCCATTTTTCTGTAATAAGGCTTTCTTTTTTCTGAATACATGCCTATACTGATAATATCTAATGCAAAACTTATAAAAATAGTAAAAATCTATTGTTCCTGAATTTGAACTTGGAAGAATCTCTGTAGCATGGACAGATCATATATTTAATATTTTTTTCCTGAAATTATATATTTTCCACCATTGTTCCCGGTGAAGGGCTAGAATGAGGACCAACTCCCGCAGCCAGTGAGCCCTAACCCCTCAGACACCCTCCTAGCCTCAGTCTGTAGATTTTAAAACTCATTTCCACTAAATTCAAGCAGGGACTTCTTGGAGAAGAGACTGATTTCAGGTTAGGGGGAGGAATTACCCAAAATAAAGTGTCCTACTTGAAAGCAAAGCCAGTATCAAAGACTGTTGAGATTGTTTTGAAAGGACTCAGGAGCCAACTGGCTGAAGATGAACTAATTCGTGCATCAGTGAAGATAATAGCTTCCATACATTATAACATTTCATGTATATTTAAAGAAGTGAGCTCATAAGGGGACTAAACTATGGAAAGAAGAGATACTTCATTAGTTACCTTTGGAAAATCCTGAGGGTCCAAGTACTTGTTTTGACAAATTTTAAGAACATCAAAAGAACCAAGCTTGGGGCTGGGGACTTAGCTCAGTGGTTCTGCTGCCTGCCTCGCAAGCACAAGGACCCGAGTTTGATCCCCGGTACCAAAAAAAAAAAAGAACCAAGCTTTTGTTCGTTTTCTTTTCTAACCGTACCTAAAATGATCAAATTACTAATAAGAGATTGTTTTTCTTTATAAAATATTCTAGTTGATAAATGAGAAAAAATCAGAGTTCAGTATGGTGGCAACTCATGTTCACTCGGGGCTGGGCATGAGCACATGTCAGAAATACTAGTGTCAAAATGAAGTATAGCTGGACATTGTGCATGCTGGACAGGTGTTCGCGGTGCACCTCTGAAGTACCCTTGTTAAGAAAATAAAGCTTGAATCACATTAATCCTGTGGATTTACTTACCAGTTTACAGGAAGTACAGGACAAGGGAAACATCTATGTTTTACTTAAATTATTTTATATAATCCCTCAAAAATGACAGACATTGAAACTATGAGTGACCGTGCATTCACTGTACATAGTAAGTCCAGATTTCTCCAGAAATTTCACACAAAAGCATACAAGTGTTTACCTTCTTAAGGTTTTCATCCTAGGGATGGATTAGCATTAGTGGCAAAAGAGACTTTGAAAAAGCAGTTGACACAACATGATGTCTGTTATTTCTCTCTTACGTTGCTTTTGTCTTTATGCAATAAGATGAAAGAAAATTATGAACTCTCTGTAGCACTATGTATTTGATTTTAGTAACCTCAGCTTTGATTAGATTTTTGAAAATATTTTCTTCTCTGAAGAAGAAGAAAAAAAGTGGCTCAAATAAGGGGCTGACAGAGCGGGGGCAGTTAAATTGGATTCTAGTGTTCAGTTCTCTGGCTACAAAAACAACCCGATTAATTATCCTTTCTTGTGACCTTATGTAGTTTGGATTCTTTGTTCACTTTCTCTTGAATACACTCATCTTTCTGTGAATAGTGAAAATCTGAAGGTTTTGAAATGCTAACTTAAAAGTTACTTGATTTTCTTGGAAATTAAGAAGATTTTAGGACCTTTCCAGGAATGTTTGGATTTATTCACTTTAATGACTAATACAGAATTATTTTTTGTGTGTGGACAAGCTGCAAACTGCAAGATGACTCACAATGAATCTTGATCTGAAAGCCAGTAATTGCTCTTCTTACATCTATTCCTAATTCAAACTTATCACTAAAGATTTATTGTGCAGCATCAATTAATTCCTTCAAACATTTAATAGTCATTCACTTGCTATATACTGAGCATCTGCTGTTTATGAGGTGCTGCACTGGGTCATAGGACTGTAGCTAAAAGCAAGAACTGTACAGTTGCTCCTCTCTAGGAAGCTGGCTGGGTGAGTTTTCTGCCAAAATGGAATCAGCATGCAATGCAAGAGTCTGACTGGAGGAAAAGCCCATGGTGGATGACAGAGAATAGGTGTAGTGGGAATATATGAGTCTGGTGATGTTACTAGAAGGGAATATGGACAGGGCATTGGGTAACAAGAGCCCAAGGCTACTGAGCATCCACGGAAGTCTCAGCCAAACTGCCTGGAGCTCTGAGCAAAAATTGCTCTTTAGAGGAGTTCCACGTTTCAGTCCTCTGCTGTACTCGTTCACTGGCTCAGAGGGGCCTTGGGAGATTGTGGCCTTGGTGAGAGCTGTCACCTTTACACCCAGTTAAAATGCCTTCGGTCTGAATTAGCCAGAGTGCCCCATTTCCTGGCTATGGACCTAGTGTGGGAGAAGTTAGGGGGAAGATTTTCCCAGCAGAATGACATTTAATCTACAACTTGGAGAATAAACCAGAGCTCTTCAAAATGGTTCAATAGTACCATTACCAGTTGTACAGTACTTGCAAAAATTATCTTTTATTTTGTTTTATTTGTTCAGTTTCAAAACAGTATAATAGTTAAAAGTACAGATTCTGGAGCCATAGCAATTGTGTTTATAGCATGTCCGTCACTTTCTGGATATATGACCTCAGGCAATTTGCTGAATTCCTATGCTTCAATGTCCTCTTTTATAAAACGGATAAAATAATATCTTCCAGAGACACTAAGAAGTCAGTGATTAGTACGAACACGCTACATTGTTTGCTGTTACGCTTTTCAAACCTTGCCAGGGGTCTGCAGAATCCACCTGTGCTAATGCATCACCCCACCTTTCCGGAGGAGATCGAAGCACATAAGGGTAGACACTGTGCCATTTTCTTTTCAGAATCTAATGTTTTAGGGGAGGAGACTGAGGACATGTGATTTTTTGTTACATATTCTAGGTCATCTTTTATTTCCTACTTGTGTACTTGTGGGTTTCTTTTAGAGGGTCAATATGTTACTAGGGTAGGCATGTTGTTGGTCACTTTTAATGAGTTTGTTTGACATACTGGTATAGCTAGCTATTTTTCAGTTTTGTTTATTTCTTCCCATTAGGAGAGGTTCTTTTCCATTATATTGTTGACATGTTTTTCTGCTCTATTATATTCATCCAGAGGAGCCAGTGTTTTCCTTTCAATTACAAATTGACTCAGTGAGTTCACTTGACCTTTTACATGAAGAGCAGCAGGTGCTTATGAGCAAGGCAGCAGATTATGATGCCTACCATCTAAGGGAAGCCTGGGTCTGGATCTGTCCCTGTTTTCCTTCAGACACCCCATGACCTCTCCCACGTGGGCTGACGCAGTGCAGCGGTGGGAGGCTGTGCGATCCTGTGGGATCTGCTTGGTTGCTCCCTGTCTCTTCTTTGTCTCCCCACTACCCTGTTTGGTTTTGTTGTCTTGGCTTCGTTTGGAGCAGTCCAGCACTTCACTTACACTGGGTTTTATTTAGTGATTAATGCAGCTCTGAGCTTTGGCCACCAGTGAGCCCCAGATCTTTAAGCATCAAAGAAATGATGAAGTCTTAACTGGGCCAAGAAACTCTAGGTTGATTGGCTCATACTAAAGATACAATCTCTACGATTCTTGGGCTGCATCTGGAAGGACAAACTCAAGCCATCACAAAGAAACATGTGGGGATGGGCGCTGCAGTTCAGGATAACCTTGACTTCCAGACTCACTGACCCACGACAATGTCATGGTGGACAGTGAGAGCATGCATTCTGGAGAATGGTAAGCTAGGCTCAAGTCTGCTCTCCTCCTCCTAATTGCGTCATCTTTGACCAATTACTCCACTTGGCTACATTCTCCGTTGCCAATCAGTACAATGGGGATGGTAATTGTGCCTTCCCTGTAGTGCTGCTACTGGTTGTTAGATTAGGTAATGCGATGTTTGGTTCTAGACATATAGGAAATATTCAGTATAATTAAGTTGGTATTATTACTGGTCAGTACCTAAAATCAATACCATACACCTTACAGCTGTGTCTTTCTTACTATTACCTAATGAATAGACTTAATATTTTTTTCAGATAAGGAATTTGGGTTGCTACTCTTGTATTTGGCTCCTTAGGAAAACAACCCAAAATCTGGATGAGAGATCAATGAATTGGACATTTGAAGCAGCATTCAGTTTTTAGCAAGAAAAAACTGGAGGAGAGAGCTGGAAGTATAGAGCCCTATTTCTTAAATGGCTTTGGACGGGGCAATTCTATTTTCTCTGCAAGGAAGATCAATTATCCAGATGTCAGATTTCTGCCACTTGCTCTTCTACTCGATCCTTTTTCTCTGACTTTTTCATTTCTTTTTCCTTTACCAGTGCTTTCTGAAAGAGTGCATCAAATCTTTCTCCACACCCTGGGCTTAATGTTCTGCAAGGTCAATTTAGCTCTTTGTGGCTTAGAGAGATATTTTCAGTAACATCACAATATTATTAGTTACCTAATTCTTTGCATTTTATTCCCTAATGAAGTCAATTCCTTTTCAAAAATGTCTTCCCATATCTTATCTTTCATTTTTTAATAGTATAAAAGCAACACTCTAAAATATTTGTTTCTCAGAACAAATCTGTGTAAAAATACACTCTTTCAGCTTTATCATGCTATTTTGATTTTTCTTGCCAAAATTTTTTATAGCACTTGACATTGTTTACTTTATGTATTCTTATCTTTCATGGAAGGCTGGTTTATTTTGATCTGTTGTTTGAATAAAAATTAACATGATACATTCTCTTTGGTCTGCTCACTGTTCAGTTGACATTTCTCACTCCTCCTTTGATATTTTATGATTAAAAAGAGATCACATAGATTTATATTCATAGCTTGGTTGTTTAGCAGACAGAGGGGTGGGGAGAAAATGGAGGCGTGGCAGTCCCTGAGGACCAAAGGGGAAACAGTACTTTGTACATTTGTTAAAGTAACCAGGTTCCCCCTTCTAACTTTCTCTTTAACCTAGTGATGGGTTGTAGGTAAATGACATCGTTTTCTTCTCATCTACTTCCTCATCTGGGGAAATGTTTTGTTTAGGAAAATGCCTGTGAGTCAGGATAAATATGTCATTTGTGGGAAGTTGTATTTCTTTCTTTTTTGGTGAAGCACTGAAACCAACTCAACTCTGGGGTATTTTAATTTTTTCTACCATGTTCTTTCTTCTTTCCTCCCTTCTTTTCTTTCATTCTTTGTCTTTTAGGAAAGCATCTTTATTAATTCAGAAAAGCATTCTATCACATTGAGGAAGGGTGATTCATAAAGAATATTCGAGTGAGCAGACATCCCTACCCCTCTTTCTGTTTGAGGTGGTCTTTCTCCTAGGACACTGGTTCAAGGGGTCCATTCTTTTATCCAGTTGTATAATTTTCCATGGCATGGATAATTCATTTAGCCAGTCTCCTCTAGATAAACATTAGGAAGGTTTCTAATCAGTCATTCTTACAAAAATTCTGTAATGAGTATATCTATATCTATGTATTATTCATTTTTCAGGAAGGCAAATATGTCTGTAGAACAAATTCCTAGAAACTGAAGAGCTCAGTTAGATAGTATCTGATTCTGTAATATTGACTGATATTGTCAAATGTAATCCCTAAGATTTTAGAAGTTTATATTCCTGGTGATAAAATTTTGAAATGTTTTCTTCTTTAAAGACTTGCTGGAGTAGTGACTTTTCCAGCTTTTGTATTTTACCTACATTGGTCGGTGATATTATGCTGTCACTTCAATTTGTATTTCTCTTATTGCAAGTGAGATTATCTTTTCATATGACTATGAAGTATTCATAGCTTACTTTCTGTGAAGTCTGTTTATACCCTTTGTTCATTTTTTTTCTTGGGTTGGTGGTCTTTAATAATTGATATAATTTTAGAAGCATTTTATACATTGTTGCAGTTGTTTAATAAGTTGTTTAATTTTTTAAAAATTTATTTTTTGGCTTTGTTTTACCATGTAAAAGACATTTTTAACATCAATCAAAATTATCAGTCCCTTATGGCTTCTGGAATTTGAATATTACTTGGAAGAATTCCTTGAAGTTCATAAATGAATTCTTCCATCTTCTTTCCTATGATTGATTTGGAATTTGTCCTCATATAACACACAACATATAAGCTATGGATTGTATTGCTTTTCTAGATGGCAACCTACTAGAAACAAAAATAGGACACCCATGCCTTTGATCAACACTGTGATTTTAACATTGTCCCTTAGAACAGTTCATGCAATTAGACTAAAGGAAGAGAACAGAGATACAACAATTGCAAAGAAGGCTAAAAGGTTTATCCTTTGTAGATGATATGATTGTATACCTGCAAAATCCAAGGGAATAAACTGAAAAAACTAAAACAATATGAGATTAAATAAAATAGTATGGTAACAATTTTATATATAAAAATCAATAACTTTCATCTACAAATAACAACTAGGTATAAGACCTAATAGAAGAGGAGATCTCATATACAGCAGCGTAAAGAATAAAATACCTAGGAATAAACTTACTAAAGTGTGTGCATACCATATATAAAGAAAAGTTTAGAACACTCTTGAAAGGCACCAAAACACTGCTGAACAAATTGAAAGATATATCATATTTTGGATTGGAATAGTCAATAAAGATATTCTCCCTAAGCTAATTTATATATTGGCACCCCAATAAAAAGATCAATAATATTTTTTGAAATAGTTATGCTGATGCAGAAGAATACATGGAACAATAAATATTAATAGCTAGTAAAATTCTAACATGAACAGACTACCAGATATTAAAGCTGTTGTACAGCTTCAGGATTTAATGTAGTGTGGTACCAGTGCTTAAGGAGACAGATCACAGGAACAAATAAGAAGTTCAGAAATAGACTTCAAATAATGGAGAGTTTTAATTGATAGGGTATAGTCTCAACCAAATGGGGAAAAGATGATGCTGGAATAACTCATTTATTTTAATTGGCGAGAAGTGAATCACCATATAAATGTAGTGAAATTTCTAAAAAGCATCACACAAGCCCCACATTTGGGAAAAGCAAATGAGATGAAAAATGCACACTGGATGTGACTGCTTCCTCAAGGTCAGCAACGAAATAAGTCACTCTTGTGCCCAGAGGAAGCAAGTGACTCAATTGCACCATACTGATCAGGACCAAGGTTGTGTGTGCTCTTTTCCATTCCTGGCTTTATGGAAAGGGAGGGAAAGTAAACTTTGTACACAGACAAAATGGCATAGTTATAATTTCTAGGAATCACTCATAAAAATTGCTTTTAAGTAGTCCGCTGTGTTTATCAAGGAAACAAGGCGATAAAGTACTCGGGACAGTTTGTAAAATACCTGTTTGATGGAGTGTGAAGGCAGCTGTAGAACGACAGGATAGCTGATCTTTACTGTCTTGCAAATCGTTTGTGCTGTTCTGACACGGTCACAGGGGCCACTGCGAGGCCAGCTGTGTGTGCTGCTGATGGCCCTCCTCAGTGCTCCGGAGTTCTCGCAAGCAGCTGGGCTTCGACGCGCAGCTCCAAGTTTCATCTCCAGGTGTTCGTATTCCAGGCTCCTGATTTTATTGCCTCCAATGCTTAATTTCACTTTCGCCCATTTTCTAGGTTAAATTAGAATAAAGTTTCTTCAGATCTTTCTGCAATATTGGGCAGGCGAGCTGTGTTGGGGAAATGAAGTAATTCAGGGTCTTGAAGTCACTTGATTCAGGGTGCAGTATAAATGCAAAGCAGGATGCCTCGTAAAGCAAAATGCTAATTATTTCAGGCAACGCAGATGTTCATTTTAAAGGTACTGGATGCATATCTCCTCTCAGTATCAAGGGCTGGCTCCTGGAGAAGAGCATGCGCCATCGATGGTGTAAACTGAAGAAAACAAATCTCTAGGAAGAATAAAAGCCACTGAGAAAGGAGGGGAGCTGTTGTGCTCAGGAAAGTTAGAAGGCCACCTTCTGGGAGACAGCCAGGCCAAACTGGCAGCAAGAGACACGGTGAAAACATTGGGCTCTAGATTGTCTAAAACACTAATGAGTCATATTCTTGTTTGCTTTCTTTGTGTATGGTTTTGACGTTTACTAAGAGCTTGGAATGCTGCTTAGTGGATCTGGACACAATTCAACCTAAAGTCTGAGAAGTCTTCAAAATAGTTTTTCTTTTCCAGTGTAGGCTTAGGATTTTAACGTGAACTGGGCGTTTAGTTTATACCGATTCATTGTTTATCACAAAGACTTTGGACATGCTTAAATGTTCACAGAGAACCTGATTTCCTTTCATCCACCAGTAAGATTAAGCCAGTCTTTTGATTTATTTATTTGTATCACACAACCCACAAGGAGGTTTTTATTTTTTTGGTACCAGGGATCGAACTCAGGACCTTGTGCTTGCAAGGCAGGCGCAGTGCCACTGAGCTAAATCCCCGGGCCACAAGGAGGTTTTTAGAAAGGGAGCTTCAGTTTGGGCTAAGAGACTAGAGGAAGATGTATGGGGCATGACAGGAAAAGGAGACAGATGCCCACTCTGAGGGTACGCAAAGAGGCTCCCATAGAGTGTAAGGGTTTTTCTGCAGCAGTGTCAAGAGAGGGGCCCTCATAAATTGCATAACTTTTGTTATCAGGATGGGGGCGTATATCAGTTCACAGAATTTAATTCTTGGCATCTAAGACAGGGATATTTAAGTAACATAGTGTATTATGTCTTTGATGAGAAATTTTTTTTTTTCAAAAAATGAAGAAAGAGCTAAGAGACAACCTACAATGTGGGAAAAAATTTTCAACAACTGTACCTTAGACAAAGGACTACTATCTAGAATATATAAAGAACTGAAAAAATTCAGACCCCCTAAATTCAAAGACCCAATTCAAAAATGGGCATCTGAAATGAACAGACGATTCTCAGACAAAGAAGTAAAAGCAGCAAATAAACATATGAAAAAATGTTCAACATCACTGGTCATTTGAGAGATGCAGATGAAAACAACGCTGAGATTCTACCTCACCCAAGAAAGAACGGCTGCTATCAAGAAATCAACCAATAACAAATGCTGGTGGGGCTGTGGGGAGAAAGGAACCCTTCTCCATTGTTGGTGAGAGTGTAGACTGGTGCAACCACTGTGGAAATCAGTGTGGAGAGACCTCGAAGAACTAGGGCTACCGGTCCCATTCGACCCAGCTATCCCCCTGCTAGGTATCTTCCCAAAAGAATCATACCACAGTGATATATGTGCACCCATGTTTATAGCGGCTCAGTTTGTAATAGCTGAAGCTTGGAAGCAGCCCAAGTGCCCATCAACTGGAAACTGGATAAAGAAGATGTGTTTTTTTTTTTTTTAAATAAAATGGAGTACTACTCAGCCATAAAGAACGAGACACTAGTGACATTTATAGCTAAATGGATGCATATTTAGGCCATCCTTTTAAGTGAAATAAATAGGACCAACATGTGTAAATACTGAATAGTTTTTCTGGTGTGAGAAACTGAAAGTGTAAATAAGGATAAACACAGATGAAATGGCCTAATGACATATTTCTTGGAATGTGTTTCCATTGCGTGTCATATGACTCTATCGAAATTTAAATTAGGGTGAAGTTTGGCTTATGTGGAGTCTGCTAGCTAACTGGAGTTTTTTTTTTCCAGACCACTACTTGTTCAATGTTGGTTCTGGGGATTCTGAAACAAATCACATCCTCTGGTGTCCTTTTGGTGCTTGAGATGTTTTTTAAAGTTATACGGAAAAATGTTTAAATGCTTTTCAGTTTTGTTTTGGTTGAGTGCTACTGTATTTGAATATTATTGTAGTTTTTTTTCCCTTGCATTGTTCTTCTTTGAATGGTTTTAATTTCTGTATGTGTGTGTTTGATAATAAAGTTATTTTTAAATAAAATGAAGAAATGTGTAAAACAAATGTGACTCCATTCTGAAAATTGTAATATCCTCTTAAAGAATATAGAAGAAAAAAAAACCCAAAAAGAATCTGCAACATGCCAAATATGCAGTGCTAGGTGCTATTATTTTGTGGCAGATTTCTTTACCTAGATATCACAAAGAACTCAAGTCCAAGATGAATATTAAAAAACCCCTAATATTCTAGATGATTCTAAAATCCATCCTAGAGAGAAATATCTTATCATTTCAACTAAAAAGGTGCTCTATATAGAATGACTTCTTGATTGTTTTTCCTGACATACTCCATTATTTATGTCTATAATTCTATTTTATCTAGCTTTTATGTCTATAATTCTATTCTATCTAGCATAATTCCATCTTTAATGTTAAGTGAAATAAATCAGACACACGAGCATATATATCTCATTGTTTCTCTTAAATGAGAAACCCCAAGTATAAATAAAGAGCAAAATAAAAGATGGATGAGAGGAAGTAGGGAGAGAGATCTTCCTAAATGGGAAGGGATCAGAGATGGAGGGGAAGGGGATAAAACAGGAATTAGGGTGAGCTGTGTACATGAACCAACTGCACACAAGGAATGTGCTCAGTATGAAACGCAAACACGCATTCATTAAAAATAAAAATTGAAAAAAAGAAAAGTAAAGAAAAAGTAGGATGTGCAAATCTCCTGCTAGAAATGGCAAACCTGGGCCAAAGCCCCCGCGCAGGGCAGTGCAGTGGCGTGGGAGGCCAGCTCTCTCCTGGGTTCTGCAGGCCCCTCCCTCACTCAGAGGTGACTGAAGGAGAAGCAGTCAGCCGGACGCGGCCTTCTCCTGTCCTCCTTCAGCCTTTACCTTTGCGAGGTACCTGGCTGCCGTCCCTTCCCCCTCCACCCGCCCTTCTGGCCACAGCCTCCCTCTTTCCCTGGGTCACCTGTATCACCTCCTTGTCTCCCTGCACATGGCCTTGCTCTACCTGAATTGATTGGCACCAAGGCCAGAGACCTCTTGGCACAAAGGAAATCAGATTATGTCATTTCTTGCTTAAAACCCTTCCAAGGCCCCCAGTGCTCCTCAAGGAAGCTCAGACTCCTTGATGCGGCTCAGCAGACCTCATGTGATGTCATCCCACTTTCCTCCTTAGCCTCACTTTAACAGTGTACCCGAGCTTCCCTTCTCCAGCCTACGGTACTGAGTACACAGGAGCAGCACAGGCTGGGCTGAGACCATTCAGATTCAAACGCCAACTTTGTCACTGGGTAAGACCAAGACCTGAGGCAGAACACTGAACTATTCAGTCTCACTTTCCAGTCTCTCACTGGGATGATGATGGAATTCCTGTGAGGATCACACGAATCAAAGAGCATGAAGCACTCAGAACAATGCTGGGCATAACTGGGAAACATCACCTCCTACCAGCGTCACCACTGGCACATGGCACTGAAAAGGTCATCATGGGCCCCTCACCTCTGTGATTCAAAATAAAAACAATTCCAAATTGTGAAGCATGTGTAAGGCAAGAAAGTCTAACAGCACTAAGATTCCACTTCACCCAGAAAGAATGGCTGCTATCATGAAATCAACCAATAACAAATGCTGGCAGGGCTGTGGGGAGAAAGGAACCCTTCTCCATTGTTGGTGGGAGTGCAGACTGGTGCAACTACTATGGAAATCAGTATGGAGATACCTCGAAGAACTAGGGCTCGAGGTCCCATTTGACCCAGCTATCCCCCTGCTGGGTATCTTCCCCAAAGAATTAAAAGAATCATATCACAGTGATATATGTGCACCCATGTTTATAGTGGCACAGTTTGTAATAGCGAAAGCTTGGAAACAGCTCAAGTGCCCATCAACTGGAAACTGGATAAAGAAGATGTGGGTTTTTTATAAAATGGAGTACTACTCAGCCATAAAGAATGAGAAACTAGAGTCATTTATAGCTAAATGGATGCATATTGAGGCTATCCTCTTAAGTGAAATAAACAGGACATACATATGTAAATATCAAATAGTTTCTCTGGTTGAGACATTGAAACTGTAAATAAGGATTAAAAATATTGAAATGAATAATTGATAATTTGAAATAGGAAGAAAAAGTCCAAAAGGGTAGGGGAAGTAGGAGGGGAAGGGGAAAGGAAAGAAGGGAAAGGAAAAATTATGAGAAAAGAAAAAAATGGAAACAAAGTCTATGTAAATAGGGAAGGATGGAGGGGGTGAAGGGCACATAGGTAATGGGGAAAAAATAAGAACCAAGACACATCATGTACAGGTACAGGCACCCAATGATAAATGTAAACATATTGCATACCTAAAATGTACCAATAAAAGAATTTAAGCAAAAAAACCCATTCTGGGTCATTATAAGAAGTTGCCCATGTAAAAGTAAAGACACAAAGAAAATTGCTATTATTATGGCTTAGATCTAAAATGTCCTCCTAGGGCTGGGGATTTAGCTCAGTGGCACCATGCCTGCCTGGCAAGCATAAGATTCTGAGTTTGACTCCCAGTACCAAAAAATTTAAAAATTAAATTAAAAAAAATAAGAAAGTCTAACAAAGGTGTGGGTTTTTGCAATGATCTGTTTAGAAAGAAAATACTAGACTCTAAAGAAAAAGAAGAAGAAATATTGTTGCCCCCGCCTTGTGGGTGAATTGACCCCACATGGAATCCTAGCTTTTGCTTCACTGAATGCTTTTCCTTCTTTCTAGAACATTCTTCTGACCCACAACTACCTCTTGTCCAGCAAACTCTTGCTCCTGTAGGTCTCAGGTTACTAGTGACTCAGCCCTTTGCTTAAGCGCTGTCTGCATGCTGTGTCCTCCCAGTTTTATACCTACCATCCCAGGCCATAGTTTCCCCTTACTTGTGTCTTCCACCACTTTTATCTCAGTTCTGCTTTTATTCTCTGTGCCGGGCATGGCATGTGCTCAGTAAATCAGTGTCAGTCGTCATCTCTTCAAGACAGAAATAATGATAGTAGATTTGCCTTTTTAAAAAAGTATTTATTTATTTATTTATTCCTTCTGATGGTGTGACTCCGTCCTAAACACCTATTAAAACCCAAAGAATTATTAGCATAGTATTTCTATTTTTTCCAATTCTACAAATATGGCAAAGAGTTTTCCAGTACTCTTAAAGCCTTTTGAAAATGTGAAGGAGAATTTTCTTTGCTCTGGGTTAAGAGAAGTGGGTACAAAGACGTTGCCTGTGGCTCTATTGTCCTAAGCCTACTCTGATGATGGGAACCTCAATCTGGGCCTGACTGGCAAAGGAAGAATGGCCAAGTAAGAGCCCTCGGACCATGGTTGTAGGGCACTTATGTGTCCCAGGCAAACAGAGCGATTCCTGTGTTTCAGACGTGAAGGCCCCTGGGAAGGCCCTGATTCCCTGTTTGGCAGTTAGGCTCTGAGATTTCATCTCGCCATTATAAATTATTCAACAAACATTCATAAGTTCTTCCTGGGAGGTTTGTACTAGTGCCTGCAGAGGCATTATGTGATACACAAAGATGCGGGCCTGCTCTTCAGAAGTGTAATCCAGATATCACCCGGACCCCACATCTTCAGGGAAATCCAACACCTGCCTTAGGAGCTTTGCAAATGTCTAGGGAGCTCTGGTTCATCTAATCATCTTGGGCCCTGATGTCTTCCTGACAGTGGATTTTTATTGTTTATTTTGTGTCTTGTGGCTTTTCCTTTTGCTCTGCTGTGGATTCGACTCAGACGGGGCACTGTTTCTTCTCCACCTTTCTTTCCCTCACACTCATAATATCACTGTGGGAAGCAGCTGCGTGTTGTAGCATGTGACTGAAGAAACAAGTAAAGGTGAGAGAAGCTGTATGGCATTCCAGAGGCAGAGGACTGAAAAGGGAACCTTGGGTCCTTTAAGAAGTCCCTCAGCCACTTCCCCAACGCGAGTGCCGGAAGCTTGCTATGGTTTTGGCTGCCTCTCTCCTTCCTCTCTGGATTGCTTTTGAGCCACTGCAAAATGAAAAATACTTTTTTCCCATAGTCACTTCTAATGAGCAATCCAGCTTTCTCCAGGCTGTACCTAGGAGCTCTTCTGAATTCTCCCTCACCACCTACTCGCCACCGAACTCGGCTAAACCATGTGCCGCCTCTTCCACCCATTCTCCTTTGTCACTCATGATGTGAGTTGGACCTCCCGCCATCCCTGCCCTGACTCCTCTGAAGGCACAAATCGAAAGAGTCAAACTTGATTTCAATGACATTTTCTCCTATTTCCTTCCAGAAGTTCGAGAGCTAGGAAAGTTGGAAGGAGAGTTTATTTGTTGAATTCTTTTCTTCAGCACTCGAGGGATAAGAGCCAAGGCTTGTTCACCATTGTATTTCCATCACCTACACACAGGGAAAGCGCTCAACAACTATTTATTATGCAAACGAGTTGCAGTTTCCAGGAGAGCACTGCAGAAGTTACATGTGTTCATCTTTGCTGTAAATAGCGCGGCAGCACCTAATGTTCGTCGTATTATCTCGTATATTCCGGATTCTAGTTATCATTTCAGAGCACCATTAATCTGACAGCACGGGTGGTTCATCTGGCTCACATTCCCTTCCCAGAATTCCCGCTGATGCGAGGCAGAACAGGGAGGATCTGGCAAAACGTCTTCACTTTGCAGGCTGTGGCTCTGTTCTCTTCAGATGCGTGGCTGCCAATACCCCCAAGACGGAACGAACTTTTGACTCGGTACAGCATAAAGCCTCCAGCTGCTCCCTGTAGAGGCAGAGAGCTTGGATGGAGTTTAGGAACTCAGCGGCTTTTGCTAAAGCTAATTCCAGGCAGCTTCGCCTCTATTTGCAACACGGAGGAGGTCTCCACTAAGGAGGACAGGGGACCGCTAACGAGCAAGGCTTGGTTTGAATACGGCATCCAGGATCCCTGGGAGCCCAGGTGTTGAAACCAATGCCTGACAATTGTTTTTTCTTTAAATAAACCCTGTCGGCTTCACCACCAGCCCTTGTCGCCTGCATGTGAAGGCATCATGTCCTTGAGAGGAGCTTCATCTCTTCTTGTGTATCCTGTTTATTGTCTAAGGTGGAATGAGCCCTCCGAACCATTTCTACTTAATGAAATTACCAGCCTGGACTGAAAAGCTTTATGTCTGAATGGAGCATTTATTTACTTCCCAAGTAACTTTTCAATGAGAAAATGGATGGTGATACAGCTGTTGACCTTACAGATGAAATATTTGTTTTTGCATGCTGCACACTTTCTCGGGAAAAAGAGGAGCTATTTCCCTGGCCCTCCAGTGAAGTATGATGGTCGCTCAGGAAGGAAGCAATGCTCTGGATTTCACATCAACAATGACACAGCTTTCTCGACGTCTGTCATCCACTGCCGGCATTTTGTTTGGAAGCCAGGACGTGAGAACTGCTGGCACTGTTTGAGCAGATTTCTTTGTTGTGCTCTCTTCTCATTTTGAAAACCCCAAGAGTTGCTACTCAGTAAAAAAATAGTATCCATTGAGCTCTATTTCAGCACCCGGCCGGTGGTTCCAACAGTGGGCTGGGCAGTGTGCTCTGGAGGAAGCTTTTAGGAGTCTCCATAATTTCTTTCTGACCCCAGCTGGTGATCAGTTTATGTCCTGAAGCTTGCGGATGAATAGCCCATATAATTCCCAGTCTAGTGTGGGTGCATTCTAGCCTGCCCCTACCTGAAAAGAAAATCTGAAAGGTGACAGTGTTTTGAAATGTTATTTCTTCTGGAAATAGAAAGAGCAACACCTTAGATTAATGGCGTTCTTCTTTACTAAAAACCGAAAGCATTTTGAGTGTCACACTAGAACGCAGTTCAACAGCACAACTCTTACGTATTAAGAGTGTTTACAGTCCATTTGTGAGTAATGCTCACTTTTCCTTTAAGATATTATTTTACTCATTAAATCGCATCAGCATTGATATAATATTTGTGTTCTTTCTCCATATTAAACATCTTTTACATGCAAGATACCAGTTTGATGTTGTGGTTTATATCCGATGTCCCCACAAAGCCTCATGTTCTCAAAGGTAGGGTTTGGGGGTATTTGGATGGGGCTTTAGAGCTAAATGTGATGTTAGGAGGTGAGGCTTGGTCAGCAGAAGTTGAAGAGTGGGGGTGACCCAGGAGGGTAAGCAGCTCTTCCTGGTTCCTCTCCTCCTTTGAGCTGTGGGTATCGGGCATTGTGTCTCAGTGACGAGAAAGTGACAGAGATGTATGCTAATTGCCCCTGCCATCTACAAAAACCTAAAAAATCTAAAAAAAGCAAGTTATTGTTGTTTTTTGACACCCAGGATTTAGAAGATGATAGGTAGGCTGGGGATTTAGCTCAGTGGTTCTGCTGCCTGCTACGCAAACGCAAGGTCCCGGGTTCGATCCCTGGTACCAAAAAAAAAGATGATAGGTAGATAAGAAGTGAATATAGATATATTCAAAATAGGGTAATTAAAAATATTTTCCTGTTTCATACTTTAAAGAACATTTCCAAATTACTCCCATCTAGAGTACCTGATTTAATTCAAGTCCACACCACTTACAGAGTTGGGGTCATCATCTACTTCTTATTCTCTTTCCTCCTATGATTGTAACTGTATCATCTTAGTGCTAATCATATTAGAACCACACCTGAAGAATGCAATTGCTTTTCTGATGATTTCATCAAGGAAAGCACAAGAAGGTGTTCTTTCACCCTAATATATCCCTGCTTTGTCAGGGAAGTTGTTCATTGTAGTGTTTCTTTATGTGGCTGTTTGTTTCATTTATACAGAGACCATTTGGAAAAAAAGATATACTGTAACTAGAATGTTCACCGGGAAGCATGGATGCCAAGCTAGATTTCTGATTGGGTTGGTAGCAAGAGACCAACAAAATATTCTAAAAGGTACCAGTAACTACCATTTAAAGTAAGTTAAAGAGAAAATAATTCCCTTCCCTAGAAGACACAGTTAATTTACTTTTAAGAAGGGACACAACAATCTGGAACAGATTGTGCTGACCATTTAACCCACAAAGGGGAAAAATCAAATTATATCTCCCAAATAAACTTTACTCTCCATTATGATCTCTATGGTCTCTTCCACCTCTCAAATTCTATGATTCTAATTATGTTGTCTGCGAATGTGTTTCAATTTCTCTAACAAAAAAGACACGAGACTGCCTCTGTGCAGCTCAGGCGGAAGTGGGGATAGGAAAACACCCAGCTCACATGATAGGCGCAGGAAGCGAAGCCAGATAAGTTTTTCCCTGGCCACGTGAGTCCCTGCCCTTTAGGTTGTATGAGTACTATCTGGAAGAGGGGTACAGAAAGGAGCCCACAATGACAGACACAAAAGAGATGATCAACAACGAGGTATTCCATCCTGGGGAGTTAGGCAGATTTAGGTTAGCTAAAGCCATTGTATTTAGAGATTTTTATTTTCTTGTAAAGCATTTTCACATTTGTTAGCATCTTTGTTTTCATAACAGCCCTGTGATGTATGTGATGTGATTAGCAGCATGAGCCAAACCAGAAATTCCAAAAACATTTCTTTTTTTTCTTCTCCAAAATACCCAAGGTCCACTCAAATGAATAGCAGTGCTCACAGTAGCAGTGTTTCTTAACAGGATGGCTTTCCACTCACTTCAGGATGGATGTTGGAAATTTGAACCAAGAAATGTGCTCAGTGGCACCTTATGCTGCCCCTAACCTCTTCCAGTTGCAAATTATTTCTAACTGGTAACCTTCTTGGATTAGCTAGGAATTCTGTAAATATCACTTGGAACAGTTCAAGGGAGCGGTGGAGGATTTCTTTACATCCCAAATGGAGATGTGAAGAGTGAGGAACATTGTGGGAATGTACTTTTCCAACTAGTCCTTATCTCAAGATAATGTGGGTAGACAGAGAAGCCATGAGGGGGTCCCACAGAAGGAGGGCCTCTGGAGAACTCTGAGACTAACTCTGTGTGTTATCTCTCCTGGTTAAGTGAATTTGTTTGCTAACCTAATTATGAAGACATCAAGTTTTAATTTTTGTCATAGGGAAGACTCAACACACCTAGCTGCATGTGGTATGTTCCACAACATAATCTTCACAGACATGAGACTGGTAATCATACTTTCAAAAAAAAGAAGACTGGAGAAACTTAGAAATATTAACTATTAACATTCATTGGGGCACTTGAGTTATTTATTCCCCTGCAGGAAGACACTGGAAATACTTGTGGAAGGACATATGATTTAGGGAACCTTGAGGAGTGGGAGGATGTGACAGGAGTACGTTTATAGTTAGGATTCTAATGCATTCTAAACATGAGGTTGGTGTTTTAAAAGTGTATGATTTCCTGGGCAAGAAAAAGCAATGTTGAGTGTCTGGAACATTGTAATATGTATGAGAAGAGGAAAAACTGAAGTAATATTTCCCAGCCATGTCAGAATAGGTCTTTGGGACCAGATTAACCATTCTTTAGCCATTATATAGACTCATGATAGAAAGTTTTGTAGGACATGCCATGGTTTCTAAAGCTAATCTGTTATCAATGCATAGAGCAAAGTTCAATTAGGGCTTCTTGCAATACTCTAGTAAAAATTTTAATGGAAGAAATTAGGATGCTAGTCTGGAGATACTATCTGGAGACAGCATTAGGATAGTACGTGCAGATAGCAAATATAAACAATGTGGAAGAATATTCACAAGATTTGGAACAGATTGGATACAAACTCAAGATGTACCAAAGAGTCAGCAATGAATGGAAGTTGGTTGGTCACTTGGTTGTCAAGTAGGTATGTACACTGTATCCTTCCAATGATGTAAGTTGCAGCTTTGTCTGCAACACACTATTTAATTTATAATGTGGCTCCTACGTTAGAAAAATATGCAGGGAATAGCAAGTGGAATCAACGCAAGAGACATGAGAGACTGATCTGCAAAGTTCACATCAAGTTGGACGTAGGAGACAAGAAAATGATTCTAAGGGTTGGCACTGGATGAATAATGAGATAACGATGTTATTTGTGGGAACAGGAACATAGATGGAGGCGTTCTGGACAAGTGGAATTTGAGCTGGTGGCTGTGAGTCAAGGCATGTTGCATGCCAGCTCTGCGCACATCATTAGCGTCCTCCAACAGGCCAGTGAAAATGTGAGCCCACAGTTTAGAGATAACTGGGTTTCCATCATGGTAATAGTGGAAAATTACAGGAACAGATAGGATGCATTGCTACAGACATAGCTGAATTTGTAGGAATGGCTGGGAAGCATTGCCAAGTGCACAGAGGGTGAGAAGGAGCCCGGGAGATCTGAAAAAATGCACGAGAAGGAGAGTTGATGAATATGCTGGGTGGGCTTTTTTACATGCAGAAATCCAAAAGGCCCTCTGAACTATACAGCTTCTCTAGCATCACAACCTTACGTACTGGGGAAAGGTACTGGGAGAGGGATGTGGTCACTTATCATATTTTGGCTCCCACTTTCACACCAAAGCAAGGCAAAGCTGATAGGATTTGTACGTGTTCTCAGCTATCAGTCCTGCAGTCTGGGCATGTTTATTTTCAGCTGGGTAATGTTTTTTCCTGTAAAGATAAAAAAATGCTAAAGTTCTGGTTCCTGCATGGGGAGTAACACTCCAAGTTTGTAACAGGTCTGCTTTCCACTTTGTTTAGCTAGTGACCTCCAACTTGATTCTGAAGAAGTCCTATTCACTGCAGAATAAGAAATGATTCATTTCTGGCTGGACATTAGCCTTGGGCCTACTTCTCCATAAAGAATTGCTGGGTGAGCTTCATTATATTCAGCGGCTTCGAAGCTTGCACTTCCAGGAAGTGCCCTCAATCAGTTTGCTCAGGACCTCAGCCCAACAGAACCAAGAGCCCTAGAGGAGAAATGCAAAGGCTTATCTGTTTTGGACCAGCATTTTAAGGGATCCTACTCCCCGTGGGGGCTCCTGTGACTCCTGTGTCCTTTGCCTTGTCCCTCTGCATTCTTCCCCAGTGCACTGAATGTGGATAACTGACGCAGGTCATCTAAGTCATCACAGCTCCTAACAGATTCTGAGACCCCTTGCTTACTTCCTGCTCTCTCATGGGCCCTGACAAGCTCCGTGTCTTGCTTCTCCCTTTCTGCAGGTTTGTTCCCTTCAGCAAACCTTTTCGTGGCTTCCCCTCCCTTTTGCCAGCCTGTTGAGTCCGCTGCTCTCCCGAGTGGGGAGAGAGTTGCTCAGCACAGTGCTGTGCTGTAATGGAAACTGGGTCCCACGGGTGCCCACAGCTTGTCCCTGAAAGCTTTTTCATCTTGTCCCTCATTACCCTAGAGAATAATTACTTCAAAGACCAGTCCCAGTGCCCAGCATTTCAGTTTATCTCATTACTCTGGGTTTTTTTTTCCTGCCAAGCTCACCAGTGATGCCAGAAATCAAATCAGGGTTGCTGGCAGGATTGCCTGCCTAGCATGTTCAGCCTCTCCACTGCCCGGCACTCTAATGTTCCCTGATTGCAAACCCTGTCATCATCTTCTTTGAATTAGCTGCGCCTACTGAAATGGCATAATGGCTGTGCAGTGCTGCAGCGTTGATGTGGAGTCCTGTTTTAACTGTCTGTCAGAGCCCAAGCTAATGAATTCTATTAGCATATTAGCTTGCCAGCTTTGGGAGCCCAGAAGGACCTGGGCAGCCAAGCGGAGCTGGCAGAGCCTGGGTGCAGGGCTTCCGAGCACTCCTTGGCAATTGTGGCACCTGAGACTCCAGCAATGTAGGCGCACAGACAGGGGAATGTATGCGGAATTAGAAAGCTTATTTGTTACAATAGACTCCAGCAGTAGAGAATGAGATGAGAGATGACATTTTTTTTGACTGTGGGGGCCTACCTCGGGCATTTTAAAGACTAGGATAGCCTTGGGAGAGCCCCGGGGTGATTTTAATTTAACCTTATATTCTTTTGGAGATTAGAATGTATGGAAGTAAAGTATGCTTTCCACATGACTTTTCATAAAAAGATGGCTTGAGATGGTCATTTGACATGAATTTCATTTTTCGTGTAATGACCAGCAATTGGCATTGTTGCTTTCATAACTGGGCATCATCATTAGGGCTTGCTTGTTCGGAGTAGTTGGCACCATAATGACCGGCATGCTATCTTTGCACCACTTCCATTGAAATTCGCCTCCCTTGAGTAGCATACAGAGTCATTAATAACAGAAAGAGTGCATTTTTTTCTAGTAAGTAGACATTCAAAATGAATATATATTCATCACTGATTTTGCATTTGTGTTTAGGGCAAATTTACAGTAAGTGCAGATACCATGGTTGCTAGGTAACCAGTTGTGATCGTTGGGCCCAATATTCAACTTTTAAAGGCTGTGCTTAATGGCTCTAATCTTCAATTTAGTTTGAGATTAATTTAAAAAATGTATAGCTTGAAATACTGTGTGTAATAAACTTTTAAATTTTGCAACACGGTATTAACATTGAATGTATAACAGGCTCTGAATTCCAGAAAGATTTCTTAAAAGTGTATTGACTTGTGGTTAGAACTAAATTATTCTGCCCACCAAAATAACTTTTGAATAAATTAACAAGACAGTGTTATCCTCAAAGATATGGTGAAAACTTGCATATTCTAGCTAAAAGATACTGTAGACAAAGCAAATGTAAGTGTAAGACTTGTAGCTGAAGTTGAGACTCTGGTTGTTTTAAGTCTATTGTTACTTGTGTTAAATATGATCACTTTTCAATCTTGACTGTCCAACAAAGAAAAACTTGCAGGAACTTTGACTTACTGTCTGATGCAAGCACTGAAATTCTAATATTTATTTTGGGAAGAAAATCTACCACAGTGGAACATAGTATTCTTTTCACTCAAAGATCATGGTGCTTAAAATGTTTTAAGATCTTATTTTAGTTTATCTTCTTCATGTTTATTTTTTGTCAAAGTATGATTTATTTGTTCTTTCTAAAAAGTAAACACAATCGTGTCTTTTTGTGGAAATGTTGGACTGTTGTTATCTGACCCTTTGGAAGATTAATGAGTTAAGTAGGTCACTGGCTATTGGGGACACTGTTGGTTGTGCATTACCAATAGATCTTACTTGTGTTTCCCCATCTCCCAATTCCTGGCTTCAGAACCCCATTTTCTTCCTGTTCCTGAAGGAAGCTGGTGCAATAGGATTAATGAGGCAGAAGTTAGGATTCAGTCAGGAATAAGGACAGTAGCCCAGAAACGGAATCAGGAAGCCCAAATGGAGTCTGCTGGATCACGCCCTCCAGAGAGCTTACAAAAACGTTGGCTGGGTGGCAGGTGGGCCCTCCCAGAACACAGCCAGGCCCTTGGCTCAAGGGTGCAGGGCTCTCCATGCACACTGTACAGATATTGCATAGATTGGACCCTAAAAAGTATGTCACCTCCTACAGGGTAGAGAGCACATTGCTTGTACAATGGCCCAAGATCCCTTCCAAATCCCTTTAAAACCTTAGACAAAGAGCCTTGTGGGTATCCGGCCCAGGACCCCTTTCTGGCTAGCAAGAGGTCCGCTTCCTTGCTTTCTATCTTTTAAATAAATTTCTTTTCACCCTACCTCCTCTGTCCTCACTATTATTCCTCGTCACATGGGACGTGACCCTCAGCATTCCAGTAACACTGGGACCCTCCCAAACCCTCTGAAAAGATGGCTTTTTTTTTTTGGTAGCAGGGATCAAACTCCAGACCTTGCAGTTGTGAGGCAGGCAGCGGCACCACTGAACTAAACCCCTGGCCCTGGAAAGATACCTCTTAATGAGTCTGTGGCTAAGCCAGTCACTGTAACTCCAATCCCTTTAATTGGCATTGCCTTAGGACTGGGCATGTGGTGTAGTTCTGGCCAGAGACATGAGGAAAACACCAGAAAGGATGTGCATTGATTTCCCTATCTGACATTTGGATACTGTGTAGTCATGGACTATTTCAAGCTATTGCACAAAATTATAACCACAAAGGAGGATACCACAACAAAATCCTGAAGAAGGAGGATCAGAACAGATCATTGTTGAAAGACTGAATTAATCAACCCTGGAACTTTGGGCTTCCCATGTGAGAGAACACACTTTTCTTATTGTTTAGGCAAAAAACATTTCATTTCTTTAAGACCTTGTAATTCATATCGCCTTACCATTATTTTAGTTTTAGTTAGGGTTTATGCAAAGACTACTGTTTGCGATTTCTCATATGTCTTAGTCTCTAAGGTCATTAAAATTGCAGACAATGTATAATATTTTCCTTTGCTTCCATTGGCTGGGTCTACTTAGCATCTCCTTCTACCCTTACTTTCAACACAGCAATCAGATGAGCTGCTGCATTGATGGTTTTATCAGTCCTTTGTAGGAAACTTCACCAGTTACCTAGGAACAGCCATAAAATATAACACGATCCCTACAAACAGTATTCAAGAAGACAAAACCACTTTCTGGTCCACACTAAAAGGTCCATGACTGGAGAGAGGAGGGTGATGGACAGGGATAAGGGAGAAAAGAAAGAACTTCATTTGTATTTTCAGCAATAAAGCCCTGTTTGTAATTAGATTTTCCAAAAAATGTATTTGCTATTTCTGCTTTAGTTTTCCTATTAAGTGTTTGCAAGCAGGGTGGGCAGAAGTTAGGATGGGGGAGAACTGGATTCAGTTGTGTGACAGAGCTACTAGTGAGCAGGAATGACAGGAGATGGTAAGTATGGATTGACTGTAATCAGACTTTCAATCTGAACCCAAATCGCACAAGCCAGATGACCTTGAGGGATTCCTCTCTGTAATGGTGCCCAGTGAGCAGGGGGTGGAGATGGATAGTATGTGTAAGTTGGGATGAGGACTCTCTGTAGTGTTCCCTTTTGCTCCAGCTCCACCAGACTGTTGATGTTCCCAACAGTCAAAGCTGTTCTACTTTGCCCACCTTTGCACATATGGTGACCTTTCCAGGAATTACTGCCTAAATTTCATTTATTCTTCAAAGGCATCTCAGTCACCAACACCCAGGTTGTCACCTCCCATAAGAGCTTTAGGTTCCTATCCTTTAAAAAATGGATAGTCCTCTTCTGATGGTCGGATCACATATAATATTATGCTTTATACATGGCAGGATTACCATTGGCTTTTGTCTTTATTTCCCATAAGTCCAGGGAAAAATCCCATGGTTTATGCATTTCTAAGTTTTAGTCCTTACAGTGCCAGGCATGTAGTAGGCAGCCTTTATAGGTCACCTTCATGGTGTTAAGTAAAAGAGTTATTAACAGTGAAAGAAATTAAGCTTTAATAAACGGTACTGGGAAAACTGGTTGTCCACCTGCAGAAGAATGAATCTAGAACCATGTCTCTCATCCTGTAATAAAATGAAATAAAAATGGTTCAAGGACCAAGATATAAGAACAGAAACACTGAATCTGCTGGAAAACAAAATGAAGACATAGCCATAGGCAAGGTCTTTCTGAACAGATCCAAAATAGCATAAAAAATAACACCAATGATCAACAAATGGGATTATATCAAACTATAAAGCTTCTACACAACAAAGGAAACAACCGACAGAGTGAAGAGACAATCTACAGAATGGGAAGAATTTGTGAGAGACTCCCATGGTAGGGTATTAATATCTGGAATATATAAAGAATAAAAAATAAGACTCCCCCAAACAAAAGATCTAACAAAAATGGGCAATTGAAATGAATAGATACTTTTCAAAAGAAATACAAATGGCCAATAAGTGCTTGAAAAAATGCCCCACTTCTTTGGCAATTAGGTTAATGGTAAAAACAACTCTGAAATTCCATCTTACCCCATATCCATGTTTATAACAGCACAATTTATAATCATTAAATCTTGGAAAAGGCCCACATGTCCATCATCAGATTAACGGATAAAGAAAATGTGGCATTTACACACAATGGAGTGCTGTTCTGCCATAAAGGGTAGACTTGAGTCATTTATAGGAAAATGGATGCACCTTGAGGCCATAGTGTTAAATGAAATAAGCCAGACATGCAAGCTTGAATATCAGATGTTTTCTTCTCTATGAGAAATCTAAAATATAAATAAAGAACAAGGTAAAAGAAAGATAATATAAAGTATGGAGATCGATGTTTTGTAAATGGGAATGGGACCAAGGGAGCAAGGAAGGAAAAAAATGGCAGGAGGAGAAGGAGATGAAGAAACAATGAAGATGAGTCATGTAGATGCACCAATTCCATACAAGGAATGTAATCATTACATATTACAGACATGTACTGATAAAAATAAAAATTGGAAAGAAATGGCTATCACTACAGAATCTGTAAACAATAAATATTGGAACACTTCTTCATTTTTAGTAGGAATGGAAACTCATAAAACCACTATGGAAAACAGTATGGAGATTCCTCACCCAACCAAGTAAAGAAATTCCATTTGACCTAGCTATACCTCTCCTAAGAATCTTCCCAAAAGTGTTAAAGTCATCATATTACAGTGATATGAGCATACTTTTGTTTCTACAGCAGCATGATCCACAATAGCTAATTTATTGAAACAGCCTAGATACACACAAACAGATGAATGAATAAAGAAATTTGGTGTAGATATACAATGATTTGGTGTAGAAAT
Source organism: Heterocephalus glaber (assembly GCF_053883595.1). Lineage (NCBI taxonomy): Eukaryota > Metazoa > Chordata > Mammalia > Rodentia > Bathyergidae > Heterocephalus > Heterocephalus glaber. The sequence goes on from NW_028258465.1 coordinate 902,935, forward strand.
TTACTGTAGATACTCAGCCATAAGGAAGGATAAATTTGAGTCATTGTAGGAAAAATGAGTGGGTCCTGAGACAAAAATAAAGGAAAGATGGTAGGAAACAAGGAGGTAGACTTTTGGAGATGAGGAAGTGTGGAAGGGGAGGTTGAGGGATCAAAAATGGTCAAGGCAGGATGTGTGTGTACTGATTCCCCTGAAGAATGTAATTATTCTACATCACAAATGTCCACTAATTTTAAGAAAAGACACCGAGCTTCGCTGCTGTGTGGGCGCCTGTGTTCCCTTGAGCACAGCTCCAGACACTGTGCCAACTCACTTCAGCGCATGTTCTTGAGATGATAGTGATCCGTGCCATTCGTTTCTATTCCTTCCCGAGAGGATCTGGGACGTTAGACATTGATAATAATGAACCGAAGCAGAACACAGAGAAAAGATGAGTCAAAGAAAGTCACTGCTGCCTGAGTCCTGTGAGGCGGAAAGTGCAGCGCAGCTCAACCGTGAACGTGAGTGGTTTGGCTTCCCGGTGGTGCTCGGTGTCTCCATCCGGCCTCCCTTGCTCTGCTATCAGGCGGGTGAGCCGGGGGTCTGCCCTGGTGGGCGTCGTGGACAGGCCTCAGGGAGCACACGGGACAGGTAACTAGGCTTGCCCATTGCCTTCGCCCCCTTTCGTCCCATTTATGCCTGGCGTGAGGCCACCGAGTCCGCCTTGTGCATCTCCTTGGGTCTTTGACAAAAAGAGCAGTTAGGCCTGAATGAACTGAGAAATGAATAAGGGAATATTGATGGCTCACTATTTAATTGGTTCTTAAATCCAGGCAAAATTTTTCGGTGATTTTAAACTCTGAAAGAGTAGCAGACTCATTGATTTCTGTAATTCATTTATTTAGGGATTTCTATTATCAACTGAATTTGATTGATAGCTTCATGACAAATAGCTCTGTGCTCAGCATATACCAGCCCTCTCTCAGCTCACTCAGCCATAAACAATGTGTGATATAATTCTCAAGGCCTTTTGCTGAGTCTGTGCCTTGCTATTTGGGGAAGGACTGATTGAGATTCCGAAACTGAATAAGGTAAGACGAAATCCCCACTTAGTCCTTTTGGCGAAACACACACACACACACACAGACTCACACGCAGACACACACACACACGTATGTGAACTTGAGAATTCTAAAAGTCTTCTATTGAGACTCTGTGGCATTTTACTCCAAAACATCAAGTGCCTCTCTCCCTCTCTGACTGAGAGTGTATCAGAGCTCCCAGTGCTGAGATGGGGCATTCTCTGTGTGCTGTGGTAATCCAATCCACCTCCCTCAGATAATAAGGGGTGGAGTGGTGATGCTACAGCTTCATCCAAATCGATGAATGATATATATTTTCATCTTTTTAGTCTATTTTACTTATAAGAGATTTTGATTCACAACTTCCACATGGATGGAAAGCAAGCACGTTTTCTATTTTAGAGAAAATGAGAAGACACCAGACCTGAAAACCTCTTTACCAGTGAGGTATGAGTGACTCCAAATATGTCTTCCAGATTATGTTAGTTGGATTTGCGATGCCTATTTAAAAATACACTTGATACTTTTCCCGATTGTAAATCAATTAGTCTATATTAAAGAAATTAGAATAAAATCACCAATAAAACCACTAACTGGAGGTCACCACTGTTAACACTTCAGCTAGTTAGCTGTCTTAACTGAATAATTTTCTTAGAACACTGTTCAGGAAAACATTATTAGATTACGGGTAAGACTGTTCTTAACAATGAAGCTTTTATGTTTTTACCGTTTCCCTACGCTCTACAGGACAGTGTAGAGGTCGAGCAGGAAGTGGAAGCTGGCCACACTGTGGAAGCTGGCCTTGTGCGTGGCTGCCCTGGGCCAGACCTCCTTCCCCTATTGTTCGGCAAGAAATAAAACTGTCACCACCAAATCCAGCAGGAGATGTGGATTTTTACTCTAACCTTATTTTGGCTTTATATTTATAAATTTAAAAGTAAAGATTTCAGATATTTAAACACCTGATGAGCCTATGAGCAAATGGAACTGAAACAGATTAAAAATTATGCTGTATTTTCAGAAATATAGTATAAAAATACTCTTAGAATGGGGTGATTAATCAATTTTTGTACAAAATATAACAGAATTGGGAAGCATTATGATGATTTTAGAGTAAGGTAAATAAGTAGGTTTTGATGGACAACATTTTGGTTGTTATGTAATTTCTATTCTACATGAGTTTCCCTGAACGTAAAATAACTGTTTTTGGTTATTTGATGAAATGAGTTATGTATCAGTTCTTTGGGTTTTACAAGTCAAGGCCAGACTAAATTCTGAAATAATAATCTGAATAATAATAATCTCTTATAGGCATAGAATGTACTTTTTGGAATGAGAAAATAATTTAGTCAAGTAATGTTTATAAAATTATTAAGGCTTTTAAGGAAAAACTAAAGAAAATAACATTAATGCTAATTTTCTAATTGGCTAAATGAATTAGCTAAACTTTTTGTATAAAACTGATATCACATAACAATATAAATATTTTCAACTTGTAATAAATATTTTTGTACATGAGTTGTGTTCTACTGTCTCTTCATAATTAGTGAAGTAACAGTTTATGATACAGATTTACATACTGAAAGATTGGTATGATAGTTAATGTTAAGTGAGAATGGAGAAGAAAAAGATGATCCAGCCAAACTTGTATGGCTGTCCATGTGGTCTACCACTGAACTCAGAGAGGCTGACAAGAAGCACTGTAGTGCATTTATTTTCTTTGATCTTCTCTGCAAAAACAAAAACAAAAACAAAACTGTTATCCTACTAGCAGCCCTTTAAGAGGCCGGTTGGCTAGAAGCTTGAGCCCTGCTTGGGCAACCTGGTAACTTAGCAAGACCTTGTCTCAAGATAAAAAAATTTTAAAAAGAGACTGGGGATGTAGCTTAGTACAAAGACGGGTTCAAGCCTTAGTATCTCTCTCTCTCACACACACACACAAATGGGATGTGTTGTTTAAGTGTTCATCAGCAAACAACAGTAACTTAGATGTAAGGTTTTTTTGGTTTTTTCCATCTCTTTATATTTTTATAAAAAGTTTCATCTTTTTCTTGGGATTAATATCCTGTTAATGTTCACTACCCCTATCTAGTGTCTTGCTAATATTACGTGTTGGAGTGCTAAAGCTGTATCATTTCAAAGAATAGCCCGTAATTCCAGAAAACTGTGACTAAAACTATATTTGGTCATTTTATATGCTTTTTAGGCAATAAATATTGATCACTACTCAAGCTTTGTGTTTCTAAGTGGAACAGTTTCAGTTGTGTGAGTCTATTTTCCCCGCCTCCTCAAGTTCCTTTGTGATTCTGAGTGTTGCTCTTTAGGTTTCGTCTGTTCCCGGTGTTCTTTCCCAGAGATGTAGTATGGAGAGGCAGACACTGCTGCTTTAGATGTAGCTAGTTTGGAAAATTTTTAGTTTTAAAACACTTTCCTTGGAATCGCCTGCCTTCTGTTTTTCTTTACTCACCAAAGTAAAATACACTGGATTAAGGAGGAAAGGTTCATAGCTCTTTATAAACATTTATCTAGAATTTTAGTAATTGATAAGCATTCATTTCATAAATGATTTTCTAAAGTTATTTCTTAACACTGGCATACACTAATGATAAGCATTATTTTATCTTTGTATTTTTATGTAAGCAGGAATTGGAAGGATTTGGGATTTGTTTCACCCCGTGAGCTGGGACAGTTCACTACAGAAATTAGTTTTGCCACTTTTAAAAAAGTTTTTCAGGATTCTGTATAAAACTGGATCATCAGGCATACCAGTGTCCCCTTTGCCCTGTGTCTAGGGCACTCTGTCTGTAGTAAACAATTTCTCTGTAGTGAAACACACACACAGACACACAACTTTGAATGTGTATGTGTTTGTATGTATGAAGCGTTAGTGTAGAACTGTGTCAAAGTGTTTTCAAAAGTTTAAATAAATATAACTTGCTGATTTCCCATTGTGTATGTGCTTTTAAATTTCTATATTGTCTCTTTGATTAACTTTTTATCTTTATTACGAATATTTTCAAACAAACAAAAGTAGAAAGAAAAATATAATGAAATACTGTGTACCTATCTTACCAACAGCTCCTCTATCTTTGGTTTCATCTATCATTTTCCCTAACTCACTCTTTATGAATTATTTTAATCAATCCCTGTATATCACATAATTTCATCCATAAATACTTTGGTCTGGTACCAGGTACGACTCAAAATTTTTCAATAAAATTTCAAGAATTTCTTGGAGTTTGGTTCAAGTTTCCTACATCATCTAAGGGTGGCCCTCATAGGTTATTAACCAAGACTGCCCCTGGCATAAACCACAACTTTCCTAGGTATTGTGTCTTCAAACTTGGTTCAGATGCTACCATCTCATCAGGATTAGAAATCAGACTGGGTGAATATGATTCCTTTGTACCACATTTTCTTTCCCCATCCATCACTTAGTGGACCCTTTGTTTCCATTTCTTGGCTGTTGTGAATAGTGTTGCAGTAAACATGGGAGTGGAGATGTCTCTTTGGTGTATTGATTTCATTTCTTTTGAATATATATATTCATATTTATACATAAAAGTGGGATTGCTGGATCATACAGTAGTTTTATTTTTCATTTTTAAAGGAATCTTCATACTGTTTTGCAATAGATGCACAATTACATTCCCACCAACAGTGTGTAAGTTGTCCCATTTCTCCACATCTTCACTGCTTCTTTGATAATAACCATTCTTACAGAGGGGGTAGGTAGATAGCTCATTGTGGTTTTGATTTGCATTTCCTTTATGATCAGTGACAGTGAACACATTTTCATACACTTCCTGGTCATTTCTATGTCTTCTTTTGAGAAATTTCTACTTAGAATGATTGCCCATGTTTTAAATCAGATTCTATATTCTGAATATTAGCTCCTTGTTGAATGTATAGTTTGCAAATATTTTTCCCATTCTTTAGGTTATCTATCCACTATGTTGTTCTTTGTGTGGTAGAAGCTTTTTAGTTTGATGTTATCCATTTGTCTAGTTTTGCTTTTGTTTCCTGTCCTTTGGGGGTATTAGAAAAAAAAATCCTGGTTTATTCTAATACCCTAAATCATTTCTGCTATGATTTCTTTGAATAGTTTCAGGTCTTATATTTAAGTCTCTAAGTCATTTTGAATTCATTTTTGTAACGTGAAAGACAAGAGCCTTGTTTCTTGTTTCTTTTTTTTTTTTTTTGGCACATGGACATTAAATTTTCTCAGCACCTTTTATTGAACACTATCCTTTCCCCACTGTTTTTAGCAACTTTGTTGAGCATGAGCTGGCTACAAGTTTACAGGTGCTGTATTTTAGGGTCTGTATTCTGTAACATTGGTCAATGTGTCTGTTTTATGCCTATACAATGCCATTTTGTTAATGCAGCTTTGTAGTATAATTTAACTTAGGGTAGTGTAATGCCTCTTGCTTTGTACTTTTTGCTTAAGATAGCTCTGTTTATTCAAGTTTTTTGTGTTCCATACAAATTTTAGGATACTTTTTTTTCTAGTGCTCTGCAGAATGTCATTAGTATTTTGGTAAGGATCACATCAAATCTGTACTTCTTCTTGGCTAGAATGGGCTTTTTAACAATAATGATTCTTCCATTCTCTGAAGATGGGCTCTTTCATTTTTTGTGTGTCCTTCCAACTTCTTTTATCAATATTTTATAGTTTCATTATAGAGATATTTTACATCTTTGTTTAAATTTAATCCTAGGTAGTTTGCATTATGTAGCCATTATCAATATTGTTGAAACTTTGTTAAATTCATTTATTAGTTCTAAAAGGTTTTTTATGGAGAGTTTTTGTGGTTTTTTATATATGAGAGAGTATCATCTCTGAATAGTGATAGTTTGACTGCCTTTTCCTCTCAACTTTGATGTCCTTCATTTCTTTTTCATGGTTGCTTGATCTGGCTAAAACCTTTAATGCTATGTACAAGTGGTGAAAGTGGGCATCCTTGTCTTTTTTCTAGATCCTAGAAAATTTTTGGCTTTTTCATATTCATTATTGTCTTAGCTGCTGTCTTGGTCCACATGGTGTTTGTTAAGGTATGATTCTTATCTCCCTAACTTGTTTATTGTTTTTATCATGAAGGGTTGAATTTTATCAGATGCCTTTTCTGGGTCTATGGGTGTGATCTCCATCGTCTTTTCTCTCTCTTCAAGTCTCACTATACAGTCCAAGCTGGCCTCAAACTTGCAGTCCTCCTGCCTCAGTCTTCTGAGTGCTAGAGTTAGCGGTGTGTACGACTGCACCTGGATCATGTATGGTTTTTGTCCTTCATTCTGTTGAAGTGTCATATCTTGTTTATTGAATTGTATATGGCAAGACTTCCTTACATCCCTGGGATGACTCCCACTTGATTATGGTGAATCACCTTATTGTTCGTATCATCACGGACAGAATAGGGTTCGTTATGTTAAGTGAAAGAGGCCCAGAACAGAATGACAAGGACACTCTGATGTCACTCTTGAGTAGAATGGAAGGGATGATCTCACAGAAGATGTAGGAGGGATGGTGGTTACTATGGCGGGGGAGTGACGGGAGGTGGGAAGGTGGGAGAGTGTAATCTATGGGCACTGAGTTTCAGGAACGCGAGAGAGGAGTTCTCCTCTGCTCTTGCGCAGCAGCGTATTGTAGTGAATGATGATGTCTCCATATTTCAAAAAGCTAGGAGAAAGGATTTGGGCTATTTCCACCATCAAGAAATGATCAATGATAAATGCCTGAGGAGGTAGACATGATTGCCCTAATTTAATGTTTAAATTACATTATAGTAATATATGTGTATATATATGCATGTGTGTACATGTGCATGAGCATATATATGTATATTTGTATATATATATGTATATATCCAAAAATCACACGGTAGCCCATCAATATGTATAATTTTTGTTTTTGTATCAGTTACAATAAATTTCATTTAAATTAGAAAAAAATTAAAATTAAAGTAGCCCTTCATTTAAAAGGAAAACAGTTTTGTGTCTGGAATATGTCCTGAGCCTTGAGGAGCATTAGTCACCCGAAGTCTGCCACTCTCACCCCACAGCGGTGGGTATAAGAGTGCGTTGTACATCGTGGCCGACAGTTCCATATTTCACCCTTGAGTTCTTTCAGAAGTCTTGGGTGGATGCCATCTGGTGCTGGCGACTTTTATTTACATTTAGTTTGTGAGCTAAATGCAGGAAAGTCCTGTTTTCTGCTGGTTGTTCTAACACCTTGGACCCGTCTGCTCTAAAGCAGAACAGAAGTACGAGTCCTGCTCAAGTTTTTTCTAGTGAAGACCAAAGCAAATCGCCGATTTTCTCTGCCATCACCTTTGCAGCCTAGAGTGACCTGCACTTTTTCAGCTGGCTTCCCCACTTTGCTGTATGGAAGGGGTTTGTGTTTTTGCTTTGGAGACCCTTATGAAGTGCTCTATTGATTTCCTCATGAACCATTTGTTTTTAGTTTGCCTCTGAACTACTCTACATTCCTTTACTTTGGAGGTAGCAACTTTTACATTTAAACATAACTGTGTAGTTCTTTTATGCTATCCATTTGTCATTAATGTCTTTTGTTTAACTGCTCTCTGTTTTGGTCAGTGCTCACATTTTTCCTGGGCTTACAACAAGGTATTTTAATGCAGTCTCTATGGGTTCTTTTAAAATTTCATATTTTATATTATATTTTTGCTTCTTTTTTCTTTCAAGAATCACAAAGCCAAAAGAGAGTTTAAGAATTTCCTTGTCCCTCTTAAAAGTCTGTATTATGAGTGCATTGCTATGAAAGATTGGTCTCAAATAAGATGTTTCTGCCTTTTTTTCTCAAATCACTGCTGAGAACCACATGACTCACGTCTCCTTTTGGTATCTTCCCAAATCCTCCCACCTACAGACCTGCCTAGTGGGCTGTTGTTAGAACTGGATGTTTTATTCTTTTATTTAGCTGATGGAACCATGAGGAAAGGTAATTGAGATCATAGAAGGAACTAGTTGTGAGTTATTATTTAAGTTTACTACTTACAACATGGAAAATCCAGCACAGAAAACTAGAATTGTCTTACATATTGGGGAGATGATACAGAACAGTAGAAATGGCATGTGCATAACATATAAAACTTAACATTCCCTGGTTACCATACTTAAAACAGTAAAAATCAACTGTTGGTGAAATTAATTTTCATAATATAGTTTAAATCAAATAGCCAAGGTGTAGTTATTTCAATATGAAATTCATGTATACACTATCAATGAGGCATTTTATGCATTTTGTGAGTATATAGTCTATATTAAACCTTTGACATGCTTCGTGTGCCTTATACTTGTAGCACATTTCAATGTGAAGTAGCCAACCTCAAGAACCCAGTGACCACATTTGACAGTGGCTACCATACCAGGCAGAACCAGTCTTCTAGGGCTATGGAGAGTTCACCTTGTAAAACAATCATTCAGTCAATTAAGGCTTCAGAAATCACTCAGAATTTATACACATCATTCTATTACATCTGTGACAGTGCATCACAATAATAAACTCTGAAGGAGGTATTTGAACTGACAAGAAGAAAGTTGATGAATATATTTAACGGTATTACTGTAATAGACTTGGTGTATCTCCTCTAATTAAAATAAGATTATCTTACAACTTATGAAATGAAGATCTGGCATAATAGACTCAGAATGTGATGAAAATGTTTTCATTAAGTGCAAAGATACCCTGCAAGGCATGGCATTTCATCTCAAGTCTCTAATAACATTAATATACCCTTTTAATCTCTGAAGCATTTAAGACTTAATAGGAACTCCTTAAAGAATGACAGAATTGTAAGACTCGCAAGGTTACTTTAACATGAAAGTACTCACAACCCTCCACATTTCTGAGCAAGTGAAATTCTCTGTTGGAATATATGAGTAGTTTTGTTTATTCCAGGGCATGACTCAGTGTCACTCATGTACTGGTAGGTGTGGAAGAAAGGAGAGGAGAGGTTAATGGTGTTTCCCAGCCATAGTCCTTTGCTTTGGTGACGAGACTTGGCTGCTATTCTTGCTCAGGGTTGTGTGTGTGTAAGTGGGAAACTCAGTACATGCGATCTGGGAATTTTATCACCACTTCACACAGCAACATGTGAGAAAATTATCATTCTCATCCTTCTTCCACAACACATTTTGCCTGTGTATGTATTCACTGTTTTCCTCTAGCAGATGAGCTATGTAAGGATAGTAAATATTGTTTTGTCATCTCTAATGCTACAGGACTCATTTTCTCTTGAAATTACAGAAAGTAACACTAAGGTGTTCCTCAGAGTCTTTTATCTAATTTTCCACATCTGATTTTGAATAGATAAACAGTCTACTGAGGCTTAGAAGAGCTAGGTTGATTCCTCCCTATTCTAATGGTTAATTCCACCTTGGGCGCCTTGATGTTTACTTTTACAGCTATTCTAACACAGCATCCTAGAGTTCCTTGGGGAAAAGTTGTTGCATTAATCCAAGAGACAAATATGGTAATACCTTGCTACTCTGGTAAGAAAATTATGTTCTTTGGCATTTTCTCAGGTGTTTTCTTCCTAGACATGATGCCACCATTGACCTATAATGTTTTGTCCTGTAACTTTTGGTCTATAAAAGTCATTTAGTGAACAGTCTATTGTCCCATGAGAACCACCACTCTGCTGGATCCAATAAGAGTTTTCAAGGAAAATAGATGAAAGCACTGAGATAAAGACACTAAGACCTAATTGCGTTAGATGCAATAGGAAGTTGGGGGAGGAGAGTTGGGTGAAATACATCGGAAGAACCATTTACACAGCGGGGCTCTGGATTTAATGGATGAACCCAGAAGAGCCGTGGGAGTTCAGCCTCAGCCTTAGAGAGTTTCCTTCCGCACTTCTTGGTGAAGTCAAATGAATCTGCCTTCTTAACCAATGCTGTGGGTGAGTAGTGCAGTCAGCAACACCGAGAGCCCTTCTTGGGAAGCATTGCCACGAGACTCTCTTCCCCTAATTCCGGGATGCTGATAGGTGACCCGGGTTGAGAGTTTCCTTTTTTGTCTTGCTGTCTTTTCAAGCCCCCTGGACCTTGACCTTCTGACTATATGGCTACCCATTCCTTCCCTTGTCTCCCATGGAAGCGTTCATCAAAGGCCAGTTTACTCATTGTGGGGCCTTTTTCTAGACCCTGCTGTTGATCATCTTCGTGGCTTGTCTCCATTCTTCTCCAGGAACCCTGCATTTCCTTTACTCTCGGCTGGGAATCCTGGTCAGTCGGATCTGCATCTGCATCTGTCATTCAGTGTAATCAGCTCCATCTTAGCATTCTCCATCCTTGAAGTCTACGGAGCCACTGAAAGCCTCTGGTCCTCAAGGTGTGCTGGAATATGACAGGTAGGTTAGTTATACTACCTGGGGGTTTCGATTTTTTAAATTAATTTGAAGCACCTGATACTGGTGGCTGTGGAAGGACAAAGGAAGGAAGCCGTGCACGACACTCAGTATCTCCTATAAACCCCTCTGCTGAAAACACCACAGGGGTTAAATTGAGCAGAGCCAACAGGGCTGCAGGTCTCTGGGAAGTTATTTGATAACAGGATTCTCCAAGCAACCAGATCTGTGCAGTTGGTATCCATAAAAGGTGCTGCTATGGGATGATTTTCCAAACTATTTCAAGTAGTGACTTTCCCTTAAACAGAACGCTTTTCCCTAACTGGCCCTTAGAATGCCTCCTTGGCTATGCACACGCTCACCTTGACCTTGCGGTGTCCTGGAGTTTTCTCTGCTAGTTTGAGCTATGGGTGGACTCACCTCTCTACTCTACAAGCCTCCGGGTCAGAAGCCACTGCTTTTGAGCTGGGAATGCCTTGTGATGTGACTAGGCTCACAAGAATGAGGAGGATTTTGTGTGTATTCAGTCAAGAACTGACTGGCTCAATTTCTGAGTTCGCTTGAATTTTCAAGGTGTGGACAAGGAGATTTTTTCTATCAGAGTTATCTGCAGGTTCTTATTAAATATTTAAATTCCCAGGTCCACCCTGCATTAATTGAAACTGAATTTATGGAACTAGGGCTTTTATAAAACAACTTTCTCAGATGATTTTCATGCACACAAAAATCTGAGTTCCACTATTGCAGTTGCCAGATCTCTTTCTTTTTAGAATTTAAAATTCTTATGAGCTATTTCTTAAATGCAAAGCAAAGGACGACACTGAACAATTATCTAACACACCTTCGTGAGCACACTGGACACATTTAAGCAAATGTAGGGTTCCCATTTGTGTACCCAGTGACTTGGTTAAACAAAAGTCATTTGGTGCCTGCAGGTATGGGCAAGACTCCTTACCACTGCAATTGCTCTTGGCCACAGGGAGCCAGGCACAGTAGCACCTCTGGTAACTATTTATCCCGTAGTCACTCACTGAGTGACCAAACTTTACCGACAGTAAAAAGATGAGACTCTGTTTACAAAAAAATGTTGTACTCTCTCTGTAATGTCAGGAAATGTCTCCAGTTAGCCTTCTCCTGATTGAGCCCTGACCACAGTGTGACAGTGAGCATCTCTGAGTAGAGCGAGACAAACATGCAATGTGTTTTAAACCTTAGTTCCACTGTGAACTCCACAAGGAATCGTCATAACAAAAGACCAAATTGATAACTGTTATAAATCATGTACAAATGTGATTTTATGGGATATCAAAGTGCCTTGTGCATATTAGGTATGGACTGTGGATCACATTGGTGAATTATTATTATTATTTTTTGGTAGCAGGGATTGAACTCAGGACCTTGCGCTTGTGAGGCAGGTGCGTGGTGAATTATTTTAACTTCTGATTTTTAAAAACTTAGCTCATATGAGTTATACAGAATAGTGGGTCTTGTTTTGATCTATCTGTATATGCATATAACATACTTTGGGGATTGCTACCCTTCTCATTAGCTTTCTTGCCCTTCCCGAACCCTTCTTCCCTTCTTCCCTAACAGTCTTTCTTCTATTCTCTCTCACGCCCTCCCTCCCTCCCTGCCTCCCTCCCTCTTTCCCACAGTAAGAGAAAATGTGACATTGAATTTCTGAGTCTGGCCTATTTCAACTAGCATGTTCCACCCATTTTCCTGCAAAGACGTAATTTCATTCTTCCTCATGGCTTAATAATACATATATATATATAAAGTAATATTTATATTATTTATATATATTACATTTTCTGTATCCATTCATCTGTTGATGGGTACCTAGGCTGTTTCTACAGCCTTGCTACAGTGAATTGTGCAGCCATAAATATAGATATACAGGTATCTCTACAGTATGTTGACTTTAATTCTTTGAAAAATATACCAAGCAGAGGTAGGGCTGGATCAAATGGTACTTCTATTTTTAGTTTTTTGAGGAATCTCCATACTGATTTCCATTGTGACTGTACTGTACTTCTTTACATTCCCACCAATGGTGTATAATGTTCCTTTTCCCCAAAATCCTAGCCAACATTTACTGTTTTTAAAAATTCTTAACTATCTTCATTCTGATTGAGGTGAGACAGAATCTCAATATAGTTTTGATTCGCATTTACTAAATGGATAAAGATGTTGAACATTTTTAATACACTCATTTTTTTTAATACACTTACTGTACGTTTATATTTTTTTCTTTTGAGAAGTATCTGTTCAATTCATTTGCTCATTTTTTGACTGGACTGCTTTTATTCTGGTGTTAAGTTTTTTGAATTTTTTACATATTCTAGATATTAATATTTTATTGGAAGATTAACTGGCAAAGAGTTTCTTCCATTCTGTAGGCTGTCTTTTCACACTGTTAATTGTTTCATTTGCTGTGCAGAAGCTTTTTAATTTCATGTAATCCCACTTGTCAATTCTTGCTATCATTTCCCATGCTATTGTAATTCAAGTCAAGGAGTCTTGGTCTGTGTCTATGGTGAAGTGTTTTCCCTACAGTGAGATGCGTTCTGAGTACTTGTTAGGAAGTTTTGATCCTAATGGGAAGAACAAATCAGAGCAAAAAGAATGAAACAAGAACACTTCTGGGTAGGCCATCGTGTCCCTCGGGGCTGGTGGGCTTGTTCTTTTCCTTGGGACCTACATGTATCCCTTACCACATGAGTCTTGCAACCCTCGCTGATTGCTCCAGGGGAGGAGAGCTGAGTCAAGCCTGCCTAATTCAATTATCTCTCAAGACATGGGCTTTGGAGCTAGGAGAGTAAAAAAAACCCAAGAGGTAACAAGTTTATAGAAGAGCTAGAAAGAGAGAAGTTCAACTCACTCCTGCCACTGACTATTCTGGCTCTTGCCTTTCCTAAGCATTTTGTTACACACTTTCTTGAATTTTTGAAATTCAAGACATCTGACTTTATCACAATTGAAAGATCTGGTTAAATGGTTTCTGTAAGGTTATGAATAACCTAGGAGTTGGAGAAGCTGAAGGGGAAGCCCCAGGGGAAGGTAAAGCAGTTGGGGGCTCTGGCCCAGCATCACATCAGTGAACGGATCAGCAAGGCTCCATTTCCTCACCCAACTTTCCTAGGAAACTCACTAAATTTAAGATTCTGCTCCTCTAGAACCATTTTCAGGATCAAAATCCTTGTAAGTTAGTTATTGTTGCCTAGCACATGATCCCAAATTTAGTACCTGAAAACAACAAGTTCTTATTACTTCATAATTTCTGGCAGCCACTTGCCGGGGAGGTTCTGGCTCACACTTTCTGACAAGTAGCCATGAAGGTACTGGGGAGGACCATAGACATCTGGTGGGTCAGTTGGGGAAGGATCCACCTCCAAGCTCACTCATGTGGCTCTTGGAAGGCCTCAGTTCCTTGTTGCATGGAACTTTTCATAGGACTGCCTTACAATATGGCAGCTGGCTTTCCTCAAGGGCAGGGTTGAAGGGAAGGGTGAGGGAAAGAACAAATATCCAAAATGGAAGCCATGGGTTTTTTAAACCTAATTTTGGATTGACATCCCATCACTTCTCACATATTCTATTCACTAGAAGTCAACATTTGTAGCCAGTACTCAAGGGACTGGGTTTAAACAGAACACCAATATCTGGAAGTAGGGATCATGGGGCTACTTGAGACTGCTTACCACAACTTTTGATTCCTTTTCTTTTTGTTTTATGTGAAGCTGAAATTGTTTGCTGTTGTATAAAACTAAATAAATCTTGCCTAATATGATAGAATTGCAATAGTCTGGGAGTTTGGGTCTTACAATGATAAGGGTAAGAGACAGATTAATACAATAAATGTTATGAAGTTAGAATTGATTATCTTGGAAATTCTGGGCAACAGCTCAGAGTTAGAAAAAATGGCATTTTACTTTGGTCATTGCATTTGTTAGATGGACAGCTAGGGCAAGTTGTAAACCAATTTTTAGTCATAGTTTCCTCATCCACAAAAGGAAACCGATCTCAAGGAATTGATAGCATACTCAGAGCACAGGGACTAAGACTTCAACAAAGGAAGTATTTACAAAAGTGTGAGCAGGGTAAAGGGAAAGAGCACCAGACAGTGACATAGAACAGTTGCCATCCTTAGACCTGAGGAGGAGTAAGTAGGAATTTGCTGCCAATTAGCATTTTTGATAGAAAAAAGCCAATCTGTTATGACAGGACAGAAAAGGAAAAATACCGCAGCCTCATTTCTCACCCTTTTACCAAGTTACTCAAAGCAAATTACATGTAAGTCGAGCTTATCCAGAAGCTTAAGGCAAGGGAGCCCAAAGAGAGTGGCCAGCCTCCCAGGGGACAGAGAGGGCACAGAGCAGGGTGGGGACACGTAGAGAGTAGCTCTGAGGGCAAATGGAAATAATGCAGCATAGCATGTAAAGCACTTAATACCAATTATGTCAGGGAGCAAGTTCTCAATTAACTATTATTATAATTATTGTTGCTTGCTATTGAATGTTGATAAGCTGGATGAGAATGTGTATGTGTATGTGAAAGGTTCAAAAGAAATTCCAGTTTTGTATCAACAAAGACTGGAGCTGTGTATCCCAGGACTGGAGAATTCAGGCAGACTGGGTTTTACTGAATTCCATGGCATCATTTATATCGGTCAAACTAAAAGAAAGGTCTCATTCAATACAGTGCTCCACTCACTGGCCCACTAACAGGAGAGCTCCCCTTCCTTTTCAAATCATTTTGGAATGGTGGCAAGCATCCTACATGGTCTCTTCCAGCAACTCCCAAGCTTAGCTGTCACACCACCACCACGTCTCGAGCCAGTCTCGCGCGCGCAGCATGTTGCGCCAGCAGGACTGCGATCCAACTTTCCTCCCACCCAGCTGCCTGCCTCCCTTGGTTCCCACAGCCATGCAAGGTGCCACTCCCATATAATTCAGAGCCGAGTACTCTGGGGTTCCCAAAGCACCAGGTTGGCAACTTAGCAACAGATGGCAAATCTGTGCAATCCTGAGTAGAGGCTGCAAGAAGAGGCGGGCAGTGAGGTAGGTAGCCAAGTGGCCAGTCAGGGAGATGGAGATTTAAAAGCAGGGAGAGAGCCCTGGGTGTCATCATTGAAAGATTCCTAGGAAGTTGCAGATTTCACATTTCTGCCATTCCCCTTTCTCCTCCTCAAGCCATCCACAAATGCAACACAGCTCATTTTCTCATTTTTCTCAGGTGGCATGTGCTATCTCTTCCCTCAAGTCTGAATTTCCTTCCAAGGTTGAACATCAACAACTCTATTGCGCCTTTCAGGAAGAAAGCAACATGATGCAGATGGCATTTTAAACATATTTGTTTCTATGTCATCTGCTCTGAACATAAATATCAATTCAGTAACTTCACTGTTGTAAGTGGTAAGTTGAAACATCATCAGTTGTTTTTTAGTTAAATGACAGTAACAAAATGAAAAATCACCATTAAGAAGGCTATATTTGCATATTTTTTATGCTGTCAAAGAACATGGCACTAATGTAGCATAAGGAGAATTCTTAAACAGAAACATTACAATTTTCAAAAATCGAAGGAAGGTTTAAAAATGCCGAAATTTCATTTGTAAAAAGAAACAGGGAATGGTTATTTCACTGGGAGAATAATAAAAGCATTTTCTAGTGACATTTTTAATAGCATATTAATTCAAAATTGTAATTTTGAGAAGTAATTCCATCTACATAAACACCAAATGCATTCTAAATGCTTGGCATTATCATAATGACTAGAAATTAAATTAATAATGATAGGAAAGTTAAAATCTGACATAACCTTCTTGAATTTTTGTACTCATTCCTATTGAATTCTCATGCTGAACTTCTTTTGTTGCTTTACTTTTTCAAAGAGATGAATAATTCTTAGTTTTGGGAGTCTTTCACTTTTAGAAGTTACCTTCCAGAGGCGTTTACAATAATTTAAACCGATTTTAACAGCTGTAGTGCCTTATTGATCAAAGACACATACATACACAGATACAATCATAATATTGTCAGAAACTTTCCATAATCCTGCATTTAATTGATATGGGTGAACTACATGGGCACCACTTTTAATCTTGAATAAATGGTGAAGGAGGAACGACTTTTCAATTTAAGTTATGACATCTAAGCCACATTTCATAAAATCAAAACATTCATAAGTCAGGGAAAATGATTTGTATTCCTACCCTGAATAAGATTGTGAAAACACTATAAATGGTTTTTGTAAAGCGGTTCCTTAGGGACAGTTCTTCATTTCTTCTCTTTTCTTTCAAATGTACATCAGGATGGTCAGCAAGTCTAGTCCTGCTGATCGTAGGACCTTTAATGAGACATGGGGCAGCAGGCAGTCTTGGTTTCAAAAGCTATTACTCTTTAGAGCTTCTTAGACTCAGAGTCTAACCTGGAATTTGATTGTCTGATGTATGAATATCTAGGGTAATTCACAGAGTGGAGAATTCTCCCAGGGAATGTAAACACATTTCACAAATCTAAGGAATATGCTTTCTCTACCACTTTACTAGTGTGCAAGGTTTTGCTGTTATTGTACAAATCATTGGATCTCTTTTTTTCCTGGATACTGCAATACCTTAAAAAGTCATTAGAGTAAGCAACTGACTCTGAAATACAGCATAAACAAGTAGATTGTGCTGCTCCACTGCCAGAATGCTCTGGTGCCAAAATGTCAATGTGATGGAGCCAAGGCCACTTCAGTACCCAGATAAGCCTTTTCGAAGGATACACAACAGCCACCTCTCTGAACTGGTATTTGTGCTCAGACTTGAGGCATCACCATCCCACTTCCCTGGTCTCTACCAACCCAAATCTCAAGAATGGTACAGGGCCAAGGATGTCACTCAGAGGCAGAGCATTTACCTAGCAGGTACAAGGCTCTGGCTTTGATCCCCAGCATCACAAACTGTCTCAGTTACTTTTTTTTATTGATGAGACAAAATACCAGACACCCAAATTAAAGGAAGAAAGATTTATCTGGCTTACATTTGTAGAAGTTTCAGTTCATAGCTGGCTGGCTCTAAGGCAGGGTTGCATGCCAGAGGAAAAACAGTTCATGGTGGGTAGAAGGCAGCAAAGGAGTGAGGTAGAGAAGCAGTAGCAAGCAGCAAGCAACAAGCAGTGACAACAGCTCTCTTTAGGTCCCTTTTATTCTATCCAGGCTACATACACTCATGCCCAGGGTGGGCCTTTCCATTATTCACTCCCAGAACTGTGGCAAACCAATCAATGAACTAATTTAGTAATCACACACCTTTGATCCCAGCATCACACACTTAATCCCTGTATCACACATTCTAGATCCAGCCACCTCTGAGAAGCCCCACCTATGACTTCATGTGGCTTTGGAGGGACATCTAGACACAAGTCATAACACAAACAAAACAAAATAAAACAAAAATGGTACCAAAAATGGAAAACACAAGGGGATGCTAAATTGTAGATTTTCACAATTAATTAGAAAGTATTCTGAGATGTGAGCACAACTGAAAAAGGATAGTGATATTATGTAACAACAAAAAGAACTAGTGACTAGTGAACATTACTTGTAGGTAGCTTGGCTTCCTAGTTCTTCTTACAATTTATTTTTTCTAGCAAGTCTCTACTCAGAAATTAAAAGTACATGCCAAGCATTCTACCTGAGTTCCCTGGATTTGATGTGGAAATCCTTGCAGTTGGCAAATCCCTTCATAGTTAGTCAAAGCTACAGTAGCCTTGTGCTGAATTTGTTGTCCATAATATAGTTCTGTCTTGGAAGTCTCTTTCTGGAATACTTCACTGGACCCAAGATAGATCTGAATGGATTCAATTCAGGTAAAAACACAACACACTTAAGTATCACTGGAACTCCCTGTTTACTTTTCTTATACCAAAGAGGGAAAGAGTCATCAAATTTTAATAATAAATGTGCAAACACATATCAGTAATACATGCAAGTAAAAATGGTTTAGTCTCCTATAGTATCACTTAGATTTCTTTCTCTAACATAGCTGACAGATTTGAAACTATCTACTAATCATTTTTACTAACCATTAACCAAAGAGAGTCTTTTTATTTGAAATTTTAAAGCACTGAGGGTTTGCAATGTGGATCCTTAGAATTAGGTCATTTTCAATAGCTTTTCCTCATCTTCCCTCTCAACTCTTCCATATGGCACTGGAAACTTGGCAGGTGAAATCCAAAGTTGCCCACTTTCCTCAGCAGAGGGCTCTCTGCTCCTCTTTGCTGGTGGTAATTTATTCTGCATACATCTCTTTCATTTGTGGCTGACCTCATGAAAAGAAAGGTTCATTTTACAGTATCTACCTCAGTAGCTTTGGAAGTACTGATCTCAGGGAGCTAACATTTTTCTTTTTCACTTGTGTCCCTTCACATGAATGGCTAATGATAGAATCTAGCTCATGTCTTAAACAAATGAAACAGGACTAGGCCCCCCTTGTGCCTTTTTATTCCTGCCTGGAGTTATTTGTGTTTGAGTTTTATTGTATATCTCAGTTCACCTTTTTGGCCATCCTGCTCTCTGACATGCAGAGCCACTTATAAAGCTCTCCTTCTTTGAGAAAAGGTCAGAAAAAAGTGATATTCATAAGAAATAAAACAAGACATTTTCATCTAGACTGCTCAGAGGGTGTGTGTGTGTGTGTGTGTGTGTGTGTGTGTGTGTGTGTGTGACATGTGAAGATATCAATAATGACTTAGCAATCACCTCTGTTCCTAAACGAGCTTCATGAGGGGCCTTTCTTTGGCAATCAAGGTGGTTACAATACCTGGTCTCCTTATGCTGCTGGAAGGACAGGATGAGAGACAGGGGAAAGAGCTTTTATAAATGGATCTTAGAGTTCAAGTGCCTTCAGAAGCAACTAATCATTTTTAATCTGACAGCTCCTAATTAAATTGATTGCAAGATAAAATGCCCCCAACAAGTGTCAGTCTCACCTAAGTTAAAAAGCTTCATGGGTTGCAAAAGGCATTTGATGCTCCTAAACCTTCATGAAAGTGAATGTCCTTGAAAGCTCTCATAGCAATGAGTTAAAGATCTCAGCTGGGGGTGCTGCTGACATGTTGTAATCATTATAATTTATGGCACACCCGCTCCATACCACCCTTTGTCCCACTAGGGTGCTGCCTGGAAGCTAACCTTATGTAAGATTAGAAAAAAGAAAGGAAGAAGAAAAAAAGACATTCTTTAGGAGTCTTTGTACAGTTTGCTTACACTTTTCAGGCTCTTTTTAGAGGCTAGTACCTTTCAAACTGAACGTATCTTACTCAACTTCTGCTGGTTTATGGCATACTAGCATATTTATGTTTCTGAGTTGCATTGGACAAGCTCAGAAATTATTTCAATTTCATTCATTCATTCAAATTGAACATCTACAAAGTGCCAAGAACTGTGCTAAGCACTGGGGTCAGATTAACAAGACAAACTTCTAAATCTCATGAAGCCTCACATTTCTTGGGGTGGAGATGGAGAAGAGGTAGAAAAAAAAAGAGGTAGAAAAAATATGTATGAACTAGGTAATGTCTGATAGCGCATACAGCAATCTAAAATGATCTTGCTCAACTCTGTTCCTGGCACCCATACTTTAGATAGAAAACTATGTGGGTAGCTGAGTTCATTAAAAATGAGAGAACAAGGAAGGGAGAGAAAGGTGGGAATGAGTAGACAGCATCATTATATGTTGCAAGGGGTACTGTGGTGTGGCTCATAAATTGTCTTTCAAGGTAGTTTTCAGAGTAGAATTTGAGAGTAATTGGAACAGTGGTACAAACATTGGAATAAGCACTTGTCTGGCTAACAGGTAACTTGGAAAGATGTATGGGGTCTCATACATGAGCATAAAATAAAAACTAACGAAAACAACATGATACTGTGGAGTAGAATGGATTTTGGTTTGATCTAGATTCAGATCTTGGCAGCGGCTTGTCCTAGACTTGTGATGTTGGGCAAGTTATTTGTAATCGTGCCAATTTCTTTATGGCACTACATCATAAAATTGGTATAATTATGTCTTAGAGATTCAGTCTAAGAAATAAGTGAAATAATATTCATAATTTACCCCAAGCAAAATTTATCTTGTGAGGGGTAAGAAATCAGTAACTGCAGTTGCTATTTTTACCCTTGGTCATACACTGTAATGTTTTGGATGTCATATATTATCCCAATCAATAACCCATAAATCAATTCCTAAAATTTTCAAGTATAACTAGAAAGACAAAGTCAGTACTTTAAGAACAGTTTCATTCCATTACTTTCAGGCCTAATAAAGGTTTTGTTTGAAATGGAAAGGGTTTTGATTTTGTACTTTCAGGATTAAACTTGACATAGTTCTGTGAAGCAACAGCTCAGTGAAGGAACCAAGGAGGGCAAATTACTGGTTAGTTCCTGCTTTTCAGAGTGAAGACATCTTATAGTACCAGGGGTGAGGTGAAGCAGCTAGTGCCAGTGAGCTGGTAACTCCCGACAACATAAAGGCTGTGGTTTAAAAAGAGCAAAAACACACAAACAAAAATCAATGATTTCATCTGTGCAATTTGGCTTCAATAGTGGAAAGAGAAATTTCGAATGCTGAAAAGAAGGGAGGAAATGCAGATGACTAGACCATCCCCCTCAGGCTACTAAGTTATCCAGCACTGTCTCTCTACTCTCCACAGAAATCTTGGGGGAAAAAAAATCTCTTCTCAGAGGTCTTCCTGAGCTCAAAGACACACATCTTTTCCCTTAATATTGAGGGGCAGGGTAACTGGAAAAATGCTTGAAATGAAATAAATTTATACCATACATCATGCTTCCATATGCTCAGTGTAATTCTTAGTTCATGATGTTTGGTTAATGCTTCTTTTGTGAAAGTGCTTGGTCTCTCTAGAATCTAGTTTATTAGGAATAGTGTTTAGAAATAGTTTTAAAGAAATCGAGCACCTGTGTTGAGTAGAGATGTGCTTCTCTAGTTTTCGATTTTCTGGAAATGAGATCCCATTTGGCTAATTTCAATTTAGGGCCTTTTACTCCCAGCTTAACCTGTTCTGAGTAGATCGTGCTGGTCTGCTTTTCCCGGGAGCTTACAGGTTCTCCTCTCTTTCTTTTTCCCCTCAAAGCCTTGCCTTTTCTTTTCTTTTCTTTCCAATGCCAGCTCTTCTGTGTGTCGGGTGAAAAGAGGGCTGACGACCTGGCAAAGTGAAATCGCCATCTTTTGTGGCGAGTTGATCTTCTTGAGGTATTTCTGTGCAACTTTCCTGAGAGGTATGTGCACTTCCCCCGCAGCACAGATCACGATGAACTTCAATCCCTGTTGCCTTCAATCATTTTCTTATTATGCCAGCTCAATGAGTTTCTCCAAGTCCAGCTCTGGCACCAGAGGTGGACAAACACACACTTCTTCTGGTGTGGGCCCCAGAGAACTTTGCTTTTAATCCCTTGTTAATGTGCAACCTTACACTCTAAATTGTGTTCATGTTTGTGGCAAAAGGAGGACACAGAAGAGTGACAGATGTAAGATGAGAGGAGGAGGCAGCCTTTAATCATCTCGTTGTCAAAGTAGCTTTGGATCGGGCTTTAAGGAAGCCATTTTCTTAGCTGCTTCCAGCAAATTGGAGACTCACTCTCTTGCCCTTTGCAGATTCCTTACCCAGAGGACTGAACTCCACAGAGAAGAAAAAACTTCCGAGCTCCAGACCCTTGCTACAAAGACCCCAATTTCTAGATTCACATTTCAGAAAAACTGGTGTCCTTTGCTAAGTAAAGTCTTTCATGACTCAGTTTACATAAAATCCTGACAGAAGGAAAGAAACCACATGGCTACATCCAGTCCCAAGTGCATTTTCATTTACGATTGACCCCTTCTACTTCAGTAGTGCCGCAGCATCTACTGCTTACAGAGTGAAAGCCCTTTCTGCCCCATCCCTGCGTGACTGTAATTAAGCAGGAGAGTTAATTTTATGTAAATCATGCATTACTGTAATGGGGCGCAAGTGCACATTCATGTAGCTCTTATTTAAAAGTGAAATATAATGTTATTATGTGGATGCTGGTGCGGCAGTCTCAGCCCTCTGGGGGAAGTCAGCCGCATCACAGGCTGTTTACAAGACTCATTCTTTGGTCTGTGAGCTTAATTACAAATCAGCCATCTCAGCCCCGTGCTACCCCCGGAAGGATGGAGTCACGTGTGTCCTGCTAGTTTAAGAGGTGCAGCAGTAGGGGCTTCCTTCCCATGTCTTTCTTAACCTCCTCTTGTACAGCAGTCATTTTTCTCTTTCTACTCCTCTTTTTAAACCTAAGCAATACTTTGCAGTACTTTGCTGCACTTGGCAGCTCTGACCCATATACCCAGGCAGACTTCAGACGGGTTTGTCTTCTGTAGGCAGAGAGTAGTCTGCTGCCTTTTTCAGCTCCTCTTGCCCAGTGCTATGCAGGGATGCTTTAGGATCCCAAGTGTAGCCAGATCTGACCCCAGGCAGCAGCCTGAGGTGCTCTGGCCACACCCCCAGAGGGAGGGTGGCAGGGCAGGGGTGCAGGGCAGCTGCTGTCACTTTTTCCTGTATCTGCAGAGCAGACCTCCCGCTCTGGGACAGGGTTGCCCTGCAGAATATAAAGAATCTAATCTACATATCTTGAGGTCAGGACTGGAGAGGAAGAAAATATGCACATGACAGAACTTTTATTTTAAACACATCCTCTTCCTCCCTGGGAAGCCTGAAAAATCATTTATGGAGCTGTGCTTTGTCCTCGTCCCCCAGGTGGCTGAGGCGGGCCCTGCCTGCCTATCCTGGTTGCACAGTAGGCTCCCTAGCCTGGGGTCAGAAGGGCTTCCTGGGGGGGGCCTCTGTGCTCCCTGCTTTGCAGCTGCCATTCAGATAAGTGCAACCGCTGCTGCCCAAATGCTCAGGACTCCTTTCTTCTAGAAGGACTACTGGGAAAACCCAACTCTTCAATGCCTCTTCCTACAGTCACCTCCTATTTTCTGCCCCGCGCCCCGGTTATTTCCCTCCCTAGCCTCCCGGGAACCTTTGACTGTCACTCAGCATTTTCTTGCTTATTTTTTTCTCTACCTGACCTCTGCACTGTCATTTCACATCCCAAGTATTCTTATACCACGCACCATTTGCCAACAGGTTACGGATGTGAACAGATGAAGCAACTGCAGAGATTTTAATTTTGCCCACAAGTTATAGGGAAGTACTGTTCCCTACTGGCCAGAGTGTTTTTTCCTTATCTTTGTTCTCATCAAAAGGCTCCTGGCCCAGCAGAGTGTGGTAGCATAAACCTGTGATCCCAGCACTTTGGGAGGCTGAGGCAGGAGGACTACAAATTTGAGCCTAGATTGGGCAATTTAGTAAATTAGTGAGACCCTGTTTCAAAATTTAAAAAAATTGAAGAGCGCTGTGATGCAGCTCCGTGTGACGATCTCGGGTTAAATCCCTAGTTCCACCAAAAAAGCACAAACAAACAACCCTCCCGCCAAATTCTCTAGAATAACATGTAGTAAAGCATGTTAGTAATTTAGTACAGGCTGTCTTTAGTGGACCACTTCACCCATAAAAATTCATTATCCTTTTCTCTTAGCCAGCTTCAATGAAGGCGTTGGAAGGCAGCTCTCTGCATTCATCTAAGTAGCACATTATTATGTTTTATTTATTTAATTTTACACTGTATTCAAGTTTCAGCAGAGATCTATAGAAATTACCTGAGATGATATACACAAACACCATGCTGTTTTTCTCCTGGTCTTGGCATGATTAATTTATGTTTGTTTGTTTGTCTGTTTTCTGATTTTACTGGTTAATCAAGTGTCGCTTACTGATAGCTTCATTAATAATTTGCTATACCACAGTGACACTTCGGGATATTATCCTGTGCTTGGTTTTCAGAAAAACAAAAAAGTGAACTCATAGAAAGGCCCCTGTTTCCAAGGTCCAAGTCCACAGGGAACTGAGACAGACTCCTGCGGAGAAGGGCTGAAACACAAGGCAGAGGCTTCGTCCTCCATGAAGAAAGGGGACTGGCATTTGGAGAACAGCAGGAAGCCGGCAAAAGGGGAGCAGTGCAGAGAGGAAGGGAGCGGAGCCATTTCAGAACCACCCCAGAGTGGGCTTCCCCGCGTGGGTGCGAGCGCAGCAGCCTTGGGTGATTTCTGGGCTTACAGCCCGTGGACAGAGGGCCTGGCGGTCAGGACCAGTGGAGACCTCGCCCCTGCCCCTCTCCGTTCCCCTGGTGCACCTGACTCCGGGCATCTGTTCAACCAGCCTCACACTCTTGTCCTGCAAGACAAGAGGCCTGAGAAGTAGCTTTCTGCCCCCCGAGATGCTGGAGAGCAACCGCGGGGCAGCAGGGCACACCCCCCACCCGGCAAGGCCTGTACTCACGGTGTTTATGGGTTGGTTACAGGAAGGACCACGTCACGTCACCCTTTACCCTTCCATTAGCTATCCTTTTTATAAGCCTCCTGTGAGTCTCCATATAAAAGTATCAGTTAAATGAAGAACTCGCATTGTTGGCATCCAGATGTTAGCTCTAGAAGGGAAACGTCTGAGACGGGGAAGTGGCATATGTGCGGGCGGGCGCGGCGGACTGTGGGAAGGACAGCGGCCTGGAAGGTGAATGTCACCTGCCGGGCCTGGGCAACTCTGCCGGTCTCCAGTCTGCAGACTTCCCCCCCAGGAGCCTTTCAGCGACGACTCCGGTCCTGCAGCTCCCTGCCTTTGGACGCGGCGGGAGGCTTCCTGGTGTGTGCTTTGTCAGGGTAGATCTATTATAAAATTTTAAAAATGCCTCCATTCTTGTTCAGACACAATACCAGGACACATTTGTGAAAATATAATCACTAGAGGAGCTGATTGTTTTCTAACTCTGCATTCCCTATTTTTGAGAAACTGAGTGCAGCATTCTTGCCTCGGAAAACACAGAGCCCTCCTTTGAGGGAGCTGGGTAGCTGCACCCCCGTCCCTATCGGGGGCCCCACCATGCAACATTTGGCTGATGAGGAATTGGTTTCTAGCTATTTACTTTCACCAGAAATATCTGTCATATCCCTATACAGTAATTTCCGTATCTTGGAGGTTTACTTGGTGCATGTCTCTGTTTTGAGCCCAGACATGGATTGTCTTGTTTATTGTTCATGCTAGTCCTCTAGGGTGCTGGAAGATACTTTTCTTTCCATGCCAAATGAGGCCTAAAGAAATTAGGCAGACTACACCAGAGTCAGTGGTTGATAAGGAGAGCTTAGGGTGGGCCCCACACCCGCCTTGTTCCGAAGGCTCAGGTTTAAACACTGTCTCCTCACCATGGTGGCCTCCTGAACCATCTCATTCCGTTCTTAAGTCTCTGAGCCCTTAAAATGTTCTAGTCGTTGTTTACTGTTTGATAGCGCCTCTCCCGTCACCTGACGTGAGCCTGAGAGGGAGACCTGTTCTCATCCCATTGCTGCATCACAGCTCCTAGAGTTATGTCTGGTATGGAGGAGGCACTCAGAAAACGTTTGTTCCGGAAGAGGAAAAAACTGGAAGTCGTCAATTTTCTGGTGTCTGATTGCTTCCATCCTGAGGGCAAGACCCCCCTGCATGGATGATTAAGGAACAACTCAGAGTCCTCAGCAGAATTAGGAGAATGCAAGGGAGGCCTCACCTGGAAGCTGGGAGCCGGGGAGAGCAGGACGAAAAGCATGGAACATCTAGGCATCACAGAATGGTGGAGCTGAGGGCGTTGCTTGCGTAACTCAGTGGGAGAAGCACAGCTCCAGCCTCCAGATCCTCCTCCAGCATCCCCAGGCACAGAGCTGACCAAGGTCACAACCTTCATTCGCTTCTTTATAATTTATCTGCCTCTTAGTTTCCCCCTTCAGACTGCGAGAATTTTGATGCACAGAAAGTGAGGATGACCTGATGGCAAGTTCGTTTCAGGAACTTATCTTTGTCATCCAATAGTCTCACACAGTTATAATCGGCGACCCTCAGTAAATGTGTAGTGTATCATAAGTGTGCAATGAATAAATGAGCGCATGTCATGGGGTATTAGCAGTTTATCGAAAGAGTTTTGAATGTATATTTAGGGTAAGGAAGAAGAATAGTTCATATGGTTTTGGGGTAGCAATTATACAGTGCCTTTTTTATCTGGATATATAGAATCTTGGGTACTACAGAGGTAATGGAGGAGGAAACTGGGATCTCAGATGACTTGCTCATGATTCCACTGAAAACCTGTGGTCAAAGTAGGCCTTGAGTTTAGGGACCATGGCTCTCAGTTCAACTTGCCACCACACAACGGCTGCCAGGCCACACAGTGTCAGTAGACTGAGCCCTCTGAGCTCCCCAGTAAGAAGTCTATGGACAAAGCAGAGTCAAGGTAAAGTCAAGGAAGGGAGTGGAATGCTAGGAAGATGTGGGGATTATCACATGACAAGCAGATGAGGAAACTAAAGATGCTTCACCCAGAGAAGAAAACACTCGCAGAGATTGTGGGGTGAGGGGGAAAACAAGAATTCTGACGTTATAGTTTAAATACATAAACCATTATTCCTTTGCTCTAGAGAGCAAAAATAGTATCCTAGGGGGAGAAACTACAGAAGAGTGAATTTTAACTCAATATGAGGAAGAATTATTTGGAAAATTAGAATTGCCCAAGAGTGAAATTCCAAATGATAAGAAATATGCAAGTGGAGGCTGGCTGATTATTTACCAGTATTGCACTGTGAGGTCCTTCAGATGACAGACAATGTTTTATTTCTACTCCCCTAGCACCTCAGAGTGTGCCTGGCATGTAGCAGGTGTTGTTCACTGAATATTCATTAAACAGCTTTTAAAAGCTATTCCTTCATGGGGTGGGAGAACATGGAGTCCGGCAGGCATATACCAAAGACTTTATCAGCATGTAGGTCCATGATCTTTGACGAAAATTTGCATATAGTAATGCATCAGGACCTAACAAAGCAGGTTATTTCACACCCTTTCAATGAAAAATCAGTGGAACTGCTTCTCTTAAACCCCAAGTATCTCTGTTGATAATTACATTTTTCCTCTTCCTTTAGGAGGAAGAAGGGTTTGTTTGCCTCAGTGCTATTTTCCAAAGGAGGCCAGGGCTACTTATATCTCCACACATGCTAATCAGATCAAATTTCAACCTAGGACTTTAAAAGGAATTGGTGTTATACAAGTCGTAGGCCTGATTTATAGGAATGCTTGAGTGATGCATATGCCAGTAGATTCAAGCTTTCAAATTGAAGACTAACCCAGAAAGCCAGACTTTTAAAAGTCCTATTTAGATTGTTACCAATATCTTAAATATCACTTCATAAATTTATATTTGATTGAATATTTTATGTTCAGAACATGTTGACTTGATAGTGTGTCCTTTTTTGCCTATGAGTGTTATTTCTTTTAGTCCACTCAGAGATCTTTTGAAAGAGACAAAAAACACTTTATTTGCATTTACTTTATGAGTCATAGAAAGCTATGCAGGGATAAATAATAAGGCAATTATTTGATATGTTATTCTTTGAGAATCTTCACAGTTTATTCTTTCCAAAGTGGTCATATCTATTTGTATAATCAAATTCAACACAATTTGACACCAACTTTCCACTAAGGGTTCTTCAGATGCTGTAGGATTCGTTTTCTTTCTTATTTCATCGTATAAATATTCTCAACACATATTTCTGTTTTCATGAAATAATGTCATTGACTTAGTTCCATTTCATGTAGGTACCTCATTAGTTGGCCAAAGAGCTATTCATGGAGTATGTGGTTATGAACCTAACTTCTTTTCAAAAACATTATACTATAAATACAGCAAGGTGCTTTGAGAAGTCACCATTTTGGTGTTTTGCATTTAATGATGTTATTAAATGCTTCCCATAGCTGTTAATTCCACTTGCCTAAGTGGAATACATTTGGCCATTGTGGGCATAGCTAAACTGTAACCTTGCTCGAGACGCAATAGATATATACATTTAACTAGGAGATTCTAAGCTGCTTCCCAAATAAAAACCAATATCTTCTTTCCCTCCCTTTATGAGTTATAAAACACTTTCCCTCCTCTTCTTTGATTTAATTTATATGCCAGAGATTTTTTCTGCTCTGGGAATGAAAATGGAAGACCAGGGAAGAAAGTAGATGAAACAGAGATGATTCAAAGATTTGAAATATTTTATCCTCACTCCATATATAGTAAATTATTTTTCTCTTTTCCAATAACCATCATTTCCCTTGATCTTGAAATTACTCAAAACCTAGCTACTGAGTCCTGTGTTAAGATGTGGAGAGAGATGAAATACTAGTACCTGAACAGATTGTACTAGATGGATTATATTTATAGTTATGAAATACCGCAAATTTAAGAATGCCATTTTTCTCATCACTGAGTATTTATTATATATAACAAATACATGGGAAAGAAAAAACTATATTGTGTGATATAAATAGTTTATTTACATTACAGAAAAAACATCAAGACAATGTATACTATTTCAAATATATCCATACATAATCAAATATAGCTGTAGTACATGTTTTCATTGGTGTAGATTACCACAAATGCAAGGCAACATGTGTAGGTCTTTTGTCTTATCGTTTGTCTATAATACTGTATTGTGTAGTCCAAGCTCTCTGCAATCCGGCCACTGAGAAACATGCTCCCCTTTAGATTAGCCTCGTGGACGCTCTTGTGGTGTTGTCTGAACTGTAGTGGCCCGTGTTTTGCTTCTGTCTGTGAATTCGGTTGCTTCTGGGGCATTTCCTGGAAGGTTGGAAAGTTTACAAATCTTAGTCCAATATGATCACCTAAAGTTTGCTCCTACAATCACAGAGCGAAGTTGTGGAGTAAGCAAATTATGAAAAGTATTTCAGGCGAAAGAATTTATTACTGGTAGAAGCTGGGATTACACTTTACTTTTTGCTTCTCCTTGTGGTTGTCTGTAAGCATCTGTCGAGAATGAAGAACAGGGCTGAAGGCTGAAGAAGAACACATTTACCTGGTTCTCAACTGCTCCTCATTAAGGCACAAGGGAAGGAGTTGGCTCAGTCAAGCCAGCCGCGGGCTGGCCATGTTTCACTTTAAAGATCTTCAACAGTTTTAGGTTTTAAATGTCTTAGGGATGAATGGTATATTGACATTCCAAGGCTACAAGTGAAAATCCTATCACGCCAGAGAATGAGCCAACTGTTAATAGATCTGATATGTAATGCAAAGGAATGTTGTTTTGGTTGAGACTTAATACCATTTTTGTGCATTAATACTAGAGACATAAATGGGTTCCAATTATCTAGTTTCTATAAAAAGCTAATCCTCAGTCAAATTATCTGAAAATCACTGTTCTGGTCTTTTTTCTCATGTAATAAAAGATGCTTTTGATCATGCAAATGAAGCAATGTAACATTCACATAAAATCCTATTGTGACATGCTGAGAAATATCGGAGAATATATACGAATACCCACACACATATACGTCCACGCACACACAGTAGATAATGTATGTGGCGATCTGTAGTTTTGTTTTGCGAGATCTATCTGTCAAAAATGAACAGGAGCTAGAAATCACATTCCTAGCTAGTGGGAATAAAGTGACTGAAAATCCAATTCCTCAAGAGGGCGACTCTTCTTATTTGGAAACATATGTCTAGACATCCACGTTTTTGTGATACACACTGTTTAGGAGGAGGACAGGTGTTTGACTAAAGCGTAAAGATAAGAAGAAGTAACAAAAAATACAGAAAAAGAAGGAAGTAGAGCAGAGAAAGAAATGTAGAAAACAAAGAGAGCAGGTGAGAAAGACATTAAAAGAAAATTTCAGAGAATGAAGGGATTATGCTTGATGTGATTTTGTACCTGGATATTTCGGAACAAATCTCCACAGATAGGTGGTGTTGGGTTACCAGGGTGGCTCTAGTAGGGGAGGTGGGGGCCCCTGTAAAGCCTACTTTCTAAGCAGGATATCTTCCAATGAAGGAAACACTTACACCCTGGGACTTGGTGCAGATTACTGACTAGTACGGATCCTGACAAGGCTTTGGAAGGTTTAGTGCTCCGAGTACAGATTTATGAAATACATTACTGTAATGGTAGTTTAGTTCACAAGCTTTTCTTTTTAAAAATAAGCATAAGACAAGTTTTAACATGGAAAAAGAAAAGAAAAACCTATATGCCTTGACAATATAGCTCCCTTTAATCTGCAGCTCAGCGTATGTAGTTTTGAGCCTAGGAATACTCAAAGCTGTGGCCAGCTGGGGCATTCTCATTCCCCTCATCTTGCAGCTGTGTGAACTCAGGGCTCGGCTCCACCTTGAAAAGGAGGATAATTGTCTACTCTTCATAAGGTAATTAGGTATGTTTATATGTGTCTGTACACACACATGCACGTATGCATAAATATACAATATGCATATGTATGTATCTATGTACATATATATGCACAGTTCCCAGCTAGGTCGCGATTCCTGATAGTCTCTAGTTTTTATTATACATGGGATTGACACTGGGATTAATAGTCGAGTTGAAAACATCTGCTGAAGCATTTAAATTCTTTCTTCCAATATATGAAAGAACAACCAAATTGTTAAGTCACTGTATGAATTCAAGATGAGTTTTGTTTCCATCACTGGTGCTCCCTAGACTTTAGAGAGCTCAAGTCCCTTAGAGTAGGGTGGCACAGTTCCCCACATTTCAGATTCTTTTATTTTGCTTTTTTATCGCAGTATTTTGGGCTTCCTGAGTTTTCTCTGTGTTCCCCAGACCTACTTTAACATAATCCATCGACTCACTTGGCCTCTGAACATGAGAGTCGAGTTGATGAACTCAGCTTGGTTTAGAGCACTACAAAGCCCCGCCATGATCTCCCCTTAAGCCTTCAGGCCATACAAGGATTTACGAACCACATTTTGTATTTTTCAAGAGCAAATGCCACACTTGTCCTGGAAGAAGACAGTGTGATACAGATATGGAGATGCATCATGGCCTTTATTTTTTAAGGGTATGATACTTTTTTTTTGTTAAAAAAATTATTTTGGGAAGAATTCAGATCCACTGGGGAGCTGTACAAATGGATAAAAATCTAAATGCTTCACGGATTTGGTGAAAACCTTAAAGAACTTTCTTGGAACCTTTTAAAGGAGAGTGAAATCAGGTCAGAAAGAAGCAGTTCTGTAGCTTTTCTGGGTGCTCAGGGCATCAGTGACACCCAGTTGGTTTCGAATCTGAGTTCTGGCTGCCGTGGGTTGGCACACGAATGGAATCCCAAGCAAGCCCTAGCTTTCTTTCTTCCATGCAGCCCGGCATCAGACTTTATCAATCAATCATGCTTTCCCACTCAACTGGATGAAGCCTCTATTGTCTCTCAACCGGGTTCTTCCGAAAACAATAACCTTTGCATTGGACTGGGAGTTTGAGATGAAAGTTTGTTGTGATATTTTCTGCATGTTTCTATATCACCTCTGTTCGCATAATCTTTCTCATTACAATTCCTTTTAATATGTTGTTCGGAGCTACTTTGGCATCTTAAGAGAAAGGTATTTGTTGTTTATACCCAGTATGTTAGCGCCGATCATGTCTGAGACTGAGACTTGGAAATACAAGTGCTATGAATGACAGCTGTCATCCAGTATATTCCTAGGCCTGTGGGAAATCTACCTTGAGCACACTTGGCTTACTGATTCAGGTAGGTGGGGATACACGGGTCATATCAATAGGCTGTCAGCAGTATGAGTGAAGACTGACCTTTTTTAGTTAAAAGACAAAAGCACATTTAGACAAAGGTTGGCATTACATGATAAAGGAAAATAAAGACCTTAACTTAGAAAATAAATAATCCTAATGCAACAATGAGAAAAAGTTTGCATTAGTCCAACATGGAAATCGATGCCTTTCCATGTGGCTGTTCAACTGCTCTAATGAGGAGATAGCTGGTCTCATGGACAGTGGAGGGCCGGAGTCCCTCGTGAGAGCCATAGCGGATGGATGGAACAACACATCCCTGCATGGGTGGCCACTGAGTGCAGACACTGACCTTGTGATGCAGAGCACGACCACACAGATGACAGCGATCTGAATTGTTCCGATCACAGCTGCAATCAAGACGTACTGGAACCGTACAGGGCCGGGAACAACATACAGAACACTGTAGTCCTTTTTTTCACAGTGTTGCCCAGTGTAACCAGCATCGCATCTGGAAGAGAGCACGGTGTCCGGTCACCTGCAGCTGCTGGGTTTGTTTCTGCAGGTGGCCAATAGGCCTTGATCTTCGTCACAAAATTAGAGGGTTCTGTTTCTCTGGTATCAATTTCTAAATAAATCCTACTTCATAGATATGGTTCTCAACTATTTATTTTCAGCAAGATCTCTTTGTGCTTATGGGATAGAAGATACAAGGTTTATATTTGCAGTAATGAATTTTGAAGATAGGATTGCTAGATAATTTGATTTTGATGACAATTCAGACAGATAATGATGTCCAAGGGTAATCGTTCCCTTTTTGTTCAGGTGACCTTTACATTTTAGTTAATTTGTTAGTCAACATGTCAATTACTTGAGAAAAAGATTGTTTCTGATTACATGGTATAAAAAAGTAAGGCTATTTATCTGTTTAAAATAAACCATTCTATATGCTACTGTCAAAAAATATGTTGAAAAACATTAGGACCAGAGGCGCACTAAAAGTCATTTCTTTAATTTTTCCTCCGTAAAGTCATCTGCTGATGTCCAAGTTAAATTTTATTAGATAGAAGTACTTGTAGCTAGGTGCAGTGATGTGTGACCATAGTTCTAGCTATGTAAAGGCTGAGGCAGGAGATCTTCTGAGATCATGAGTTCAAGACCAGCTTAGACAACATAACAAGACTATCTCCGAAAAGAAAAAGGAAAAGAGCCATTATGATGTTGGCAACATGCTTCTTCAAAACACATCTGCATATGAGTCCTCTGAGAATGCATGTTGCCTCTCCCTCAATTTCCTTACTGAAATTAGCATTTGAAAATGCAATGAGGAAACAACTCATAAAAAGTACTGTAGGGGACCAACATGTCTTTGATGTGGAAATATTTCAGGCTGTGACTGCAATTCTCTCGTCAAGAGGTGGTTCCTGTGAGTCTGCAAGGGTGTAACCACGGTGACTGATGAGGGGGAGCAGGAGCAGGCACTCTGGAGGTTTCCTCTGCCTGGCTGGACACAAGGCAGGTAGGCGCTGGTTTATTCAGTGGTGGGAAACGCAAAAGGAAGAAAGCAATTGTAGATGGGGGGGGAGGGAGGAGGGGAGAGGGAGGGAACTGTTGTATATCTATACCTCAAAACACAACCTCTTTCATCATATGCAACTTTATCAATTTAAATAAAAATGTATTTTTTTTTCATTTTGGCTTTACCATCTGTGACATGATCGTGTTTTAGACACGAATTCTCTACAGCTACAAACTACACCCAGACAAGCAATTGGTGTGTACTTGATTTAAACTGTGGAAGTGTGGTTAGTTGTTTCACTATACAGATCTCCATGGACAACAGACTCCCAGAAAACAGTATGTAGGGTTAACCAAGGCTGATACTTATTAGATGTGGTGAAGAACTTTGGATATGATGACTTCCCCAAAGTAACACTGGCGGATTTCAGAAATACTTGGTGGGCAGTACCAAGCACTGTGCTACGTTCAGGGGAAGGAGTGAGTGCCCTAGTGGGTAGCCTGTGCTTTTCAGGACCTTCTTCCTTTTTTTTTTTTGTACAGGGATTGAACTCAGGACCTTGCGCTTGCGAGGCAGGTGATGGCACCACTGAGCTAAATCCCCAGCCCCTTTTACTGCACGTGGTACAGGTTTGAATTCTGCCAGAAGAGTATCTACAGCTATATGCTGCATTGTACTTGAGTGTGCAAGGCACGCACATTTCATGGTTGTGTATTGCGCAGGTACAGGAGAGGAGGAGAATTCAAGTTTTGCAGCTGATCACCCATTCAAGAATACCAACCAGCCCTCCATAACATTTAATGTTTAGTTTCTACATTTTTACTTTATGCATCTTAAAAGCTAAAGAGTGCAAAAGTTACCTGCACGATGGCTCCTGCATGTTGATAGAGTGTTCACACTTGCCGTGCATACAGAACCCGTTGTAATGTTCTGGACAAGGTATGTGGTGTTCTCTGGCACTTTCTTCTAATTTGTTAGCATTCTCTGCGAATACAGATAAAAGGGGGCAGCCCCTGTAAATACCTTCTTAGCCCAGTAAGATCAACCAGTCCATTAAGAAGCAAAGCTACAGCAGGCAGAGAGCTATTCAAAAGGGCAGGAGCTGAAAGGTCATGTTTCAGAAGGAAGAGAGAGAAAGAACTGAAAGACAGATGTCTTTATAATTGTGTTTAGAGATGAAACTGCAAAATTACCCAGAGCTTTTCATGCTTTTTTGCAATTTCCTACATCTTTAACAGTCAGTGATGTTTCTAGGAGTTGTCAGACAGCTTTAATTTTCCCTATGTACAGAATGTACGTTGATCATAAAATAATCCCAGAAGAAATATTCTTTTTGAATTTCAAAGCCCACTATAATGTCCCTAAGAGTAAATTGCTGTAATGTCTTGGTACTTTCTCAGCGTAAGAGCTTAAAAGTTAAAATATGGCCATGTCAATTGTTAAACAGTCATTTTCAAAACTAAATGCAAATTTCAACAAATGCATCTTTTCAGGCTTTTAAAATCTACTGTGAACATGATTTTTACTAGCACACATACATTTTTTTATTGCCAAAATAAAGCTACTGAAAGAGCAAATGTCACTGCAGAAGCACTATGTAGATATTCACACAGTACAAACTGAATGCTATAAGTGTACTTTAATGTGAGCTATTTGGCTCACAGTGTTAACAATGTGAAATTTTAAACTTATAATAAAGAAAAGTTTGTTTTCTAAAGTGAACCCTTTCTCCTTTCATTAGGAAGTTTTATTTTCTCATGTTTTAATAAAGACATTTAAATATTTTTCTGACCTTGCTTGTAGACATGTTTGCTTCACATCTGTAATGCCAACTGTAAGTGGTCTTTTGATTCTTTATACCTTCATTTTGTAATAAAAAGTTTTGTCCTTTTTGAGTCTCTCTACAACATGATTCTAATAGTCTTTACAATTTTTGAGGAATATAAATTTCTTGGTCTCAAAGTAAAGATAGTCTTTGAAACCAAAATAATTCAAAAACTGCAAGGTAATTACTATTTTCTGAAATGGATTCTTTCCACATAGGGGTATAGTATTTATAAAAATGTATCCTTACAATTTTAAAAATAATTTTCCTTGGCAGTCATGGATGATGACCATATTCACCAGGAAAAAACCCCCACACCTATGGTATTAGTGAGTCAGACAAATGTACTAGTTGTGTTTAGGCAGACCTGTAAAATATCTATATATTTTAAGACTATATGGCATCTGTAAATCAGTAAGTTTTAAATAAACTGTTAAGCATACTTACTTAGTATTTTCCTATGTGGAGATATTTATGTATTGTTATGATATTTCAAGTCACATACCCAGATTCATAAAGGATTTACTGTATGATTTTTAAATTCATTAATTTTTATTTATACTATGGTACAGAGCCTACAGATGACATTTTAGCCACTTGTTCATTCTACCTGTGTCTCTTCAGTTGAGACACTTGGTAATTATTTGCATTGAAATACTTCTACTTTGACAATTACCATTAAAGTGAGTGACCTGCCTCCATACGGAAGACCATGAGTATATAGTAAGTTCTAGTTTGATTGTTTGTTTTCTCCCCATTCTTTCAAGTTATTTTGGAATTTTGTGCAAGGTGTTTTGGTAACAAATCACATACACAGTGAGCAAACACACCACAGCTGAAGTATATTTTTGGGTGAAATTTTCAACGTGGCAGAATCTGACTCCAGTGGAAGCAAGGCGAGCACAGCACTGGGGTGCACTGTGCAGTGGCCTGAGGCCCCTCTGGGTCTGTGGTGAAGACTGAGCTCATTCTGCACAGAGCCAGGGTCAACAAAGAGAGCAGTCAAAGTATATCTGTGGTCTGAGGAAACGTCAACCATGGGGCTCAGCAGCCCACTGGGAGTGTAACGAGCCAGCACTGATTTTCACTCTTATTTGTGGCTCTTCTTCCCATAGCAAACAACTCCATACTTCTATTTAGTGTCTGTGTTTCAGTACTTCTAAGCCCACCTACAGGCAGGGCAAGCTTCTCTGACTCCCCTACGTTTTAGTTATACACTGTCTTTTCATCATAGTAGTTTCCAAACACATCTCATTAGGGTTGTTTTTGTTTCTGTCAGCTGTAAAAGAAGATAATGAATTTTAACTCCAAATACATTATTTAGGCTCTTTTATTTTTATCACTGTACCTCGCCCCATCCCGGCAGACTCTTTCTGTATTTGAACCATACCCATGATTATAAACCGAAGTCAAAGGGCAAAGTAAGAGCTTGCTTGAATGAGGCTGTTTATGGCCTTGGTGTGGTAGGAGCTGGATACTTTCACAAAGATTATTATCCAACCCAAGTGATCACGTGGGAGCAGAATAGTTTCCATCATAAAATCTGGTAATTAGTTTACACTGTTCCTTATGAGCTCGGAGTGCTCTGTTATGCTGCTCATATGATCCTGACAAATAGGAAAGTAGAAATATTGAAAATAAATGAGTA
Organism: Heterocephalus glaber; assembly: GCF_053883595.1. Lineage (NCBI taxonomy): Eukaryota > Metazoa > Chordata > Mammalia > Rodentia > Bathyergidae > Heterocephalus > Heterocephalus glaber. Next base: position 940,029 of record NW_028258465.1, read on the forward strand.
GAAGAAATGATCCCTTGGCAAGAAAATGAGGAACCATCAATATATGTCAGCAAATTTATAGTCAATCCAACCAAGTAAACCAGTTGATTGAAAACCTGAATATATAACCACTTCTAGTAATGCAATAGACATACCTTAGAAATGAGATTTAAGTATATTAAGAAAAGTAGAAACACACAAATCTAACATCCCAAACAAATATGTGTATAGACCACGGTATTTATAATCTGGAAATTTATGTGTTGTGGGTATTTACACAATAATAAAGCATTTTTAAAGATTTAAAATGATCTAAAAACAATACTTGAGAATTTTGTATTTTTCCTCCAGTGGCTGATGACTTAGACATCGATTTCTCTGTCCTCCATTTAAAAAGAGGTTTAAAGTAAGGGTTATGATCTCTCTTCTAAGAGACCTAGTGGTGATGGTAGAAACTCTTCACATCTCTGTTCAAGGTCCTCAACCAGTTTTCTGTTTAAATGTTTACAAATAGTTTGCTCTGAAAGAGATCTTGACCCTTGTAGGAGACAGTGTGCAGGATCAATGTTCACAGGGCCGCACACCCACTGCTGGTCAGCACTCGGCAAGAGCTGCTGAAGTGGGTTGTTCTACGGTGTCGACACACTCAGTGTCTCTATGCTCAGGCTCACAGGGCAACAGACAGAAAAAGCCAAGAGATGCTGGGGCTGTGCGATGGCGAGGCCTTCCTTCCTTATTGTGTAGGACGGGGGAGATGAAGACGTAGCAGTTCAGACTTAGTACAGTACAAGTGAGTGGTGTGTGTGTGCGTGTGTTTGTGTGTGTGCGTGTATACACCACTACTCCTGCTTCCTTTTCCCCCCAAATGCAGGAAATATGATATTTAGAGAATTAATCTATCAAACAATACATTATGGAACAAAGCAGAAAGAGAACCCAAATCTGTATCTCTAAAGAGAATTAAATTTCCCTTTGGATAAGGGTTAGAATTTGCCCAAAGGAGTTTTAAAAGTCAAGTGATGTCATCTATAGAGGCGCTTTCCCAAGGTTGTGTGTCCTAAAAAGCAACTCAAACTGGCAAACCTTGGCCTCAGTCACAGAGACAGACGCAGTGCATGCCAGTGTCCAACGCTGTGAAGTATTCTCCCAGTCAGCCCGTGTCTCTTGTTCTGATGCTCTGCTGTCTGGTCCTGCAATAATCTGGCTTCTCTGTAGCCTACAAATAGTGCATGGCTCTGATGGTACTGCATGGATGTCTCACCCACCTGAAGTCATATATTTCACTTGAATTGACTGGTTCTGGATCTCTGGGTTATATCCTTTAGGAGGGGCAAAGGTCCGCTTTCTCCAGCTCACTCCATCCTGGAGTTTGTAAAATCACACGGACAATACTACGAAGCTTCTTAGGGGCGGGGAAACCAGACCGTCCCCTTTGTCCATCATAATCTAGGGGACATGTGGGGAGCTGCTCAGGACATGCTTTCAAGAGCTACCCTGCCTCGCTTTCATCAGGCCTCGCGTTCAGATCCCCAAGGTCAGGGAGTCCTCAGCAAGGAGTGCGTCCTGTGTCAGCCAAGGTCTGGCAGGAGAGGTGCCGTCTGGTGGCCTCAGAAAGGAGCTGGACTCCCATTTCTTCCAGATGTACTGTGCATGGTACTGTATGGAGGGGTAGATTATTCCAGACTCTGGGTGCTTTAAGCAATTAATCCAATATCTATTTCTATTGTTATTATTTGTTTATAGCACATTACTAATAACTGTTTGCTAATATTTATTGTAAAATATTAGTTTTGATACTCTAGGACAGTGATGGTGAACCTTTTAGATATGAGTGCCCAAATTGCACCCCCAAACCCACTTATTTATTGCAAAGTGCCAACACTATAATTAAATTTGAATGCTGAGGTTTTAGTTTAGAAAAGCAACTCATACATTAACATCTTTTATCTTAAAATAAAACTAAATAACACATGTGCCATAGATTTGCCACCACTAGTCAAAGAGAAAGAAGTGGAGAAAGATATATACTATATATAAAATTTATATATAGTATATATTATATGGTATATATAATAATTATATAATTACATATAATTATTATATATATAATTTTTGTCTTAATTGTGGGGACATTTTCCTTTTTAAAGGAATGCACGATATCTTAAGTTTTGTCTATGTGCATAACTCAGACATTTCAGTCTAAAGAGATCTTCATTATGTACTATCTGGTCAAAATTCAATTTTTGACATCATCCTTTGGTTCATTATCTTGTCTAGAGGGCACACAACATGCACTACACTTTCCTAGAAAACGACACTTTTCAGTGCTGGGTATATTTACATACTACTGCTGTTTTCATATTTAATGACAGTACAGGGACTTCAGCCTTGAAATACCTAGTCTTGTACCTGTTATGGTTACTTGATTTTACCCTGTTTACTGCTGTATCTCCAAAGCAATTTGAAAATAATTTTATTTAACCAACCAGAATAGGAAAAAGATCTTTCTCTCCATTATACATTATGCCCAGGCCAGAAATAAATTATGAATTTGAAGTAAAGTCCTGATGGTCCCATTGTTGATTAGAGTTGGTTTTTAAGTAGATATATGATTCTTATGACTTCTTGTATTTATCTTATCAGGAACGAACATATGAGGCAGCAATGAAACCTCATATCTAGCTTGAATTGTGACTGAAGTTGTTTTTTTTTTAATCAGAAAAGCATTCCTATTGAATGGGCTCTGAATATAATGGAGTGGAAGCTCTTGTAACATCACAAATTCTATAGTTGTCTCACCTGCTGTCATGGTTTCTTCCAGGCACAGATGAGTAGATGATTAGTCTCTTCTTTGTAAGTCTCCAGGACAGAGACTCACATGAGAACACTAGCTAGAAGTGACAGGCTGGCACTAGTGACACATAGGCATGTAAGGATGCAATCAGCTCTTGAGTTTGTGAGGAGCAGAGACCCAGCCATAATGTCCTGGCTATTTAGTCTAGGTTAGGATTTAGAAAAATAACTCTTCAAGACAGAGATTCAGTCCTTCAAAAGCTATGAATCCACTGCTACTGCAAGCTGGACATTATCCTGCTTTTTGGAACAATTGCCCTGCTTGGATCTGAGAATTTGCTAGTTAGGCAGTGGCATGGATTGGGAACGGGCTGGATGAGAACACAAAGAAATTCCTTACCCCACAGCCATCAGGCATTAACATAAAACATGAAAAGTGATTACATTACCACCTGTGAACATTCTTACTGGGCACAACATTAAAATAAAGTGGAAGAAAACTAATTTTTTGTGTTATGACATTCTCAGACAAGGACTTGATGGGATTTTTAGGAATTATTTGAATTTAAATTGGAAAAAGTACCAGAATTTGAAACAAAGGTAGCAGTTCTGGAAATTGAAATGCAAAGGTACCAGGGAATTATTCGTATGGTCATTTATTATCTCAGTTTCTACTGGTAATATATTTACATAGATGGACACTGCAAAATCTGTGAAATCTTGGGAGAGAAATTTGTACATGCTATTGTAACCTATGACATTCAAATGCAATTATTAGAATTCAAAGATTGAGCCTGACAAGGCTTATATTGATTTAGTTAAGACATTCTAGACCTTTAAGAAGAAATTAAACATATTGTTTTTGTTTATTACTATGAACAAAATATGCACATTCTTAGCCATGTGCTTTATTCTTTGGCTCAGATATCCTGCCTAGCATCAGATGGCAGAGCTCTCAAGAGTCTGTACATAAAGAGCTGGCCATGGAAGAAGATGGGCAGTGCCTCTACCGGTCCTTCTCATGCTTCACCCTTCAGTCACGAGCCTATGAGCTCTCAGCAAGTGGGGACCCCTAAGAAGCTGAGAGGATTTAGGCTGAAGACTTGAACACTGAATTTTACAGAGCGTCAGGTGGCTTTGATGAGACTCCCATAAAAACCAGGCCTTGGGAAGAGGTAGGGGCCTGCGGCCCACTAGCCTCCTGGGAGTCCGGGGCCGGACTGCATCGAGCTTGCAGGGAACACTTTGCTACGACGTTTTAGTTTGCTCCAGGTTTTAGCTACAATTTTCCCTTATGACGCTTGCCTCTTTGAAGACCATTTTTCCTTCCTTTCCTTAGACGGAAGCGTCCTGTCTCAGGCCAAGTCATCACAGATCGCCACCTGCCATGTCTCCTCCAGGCTCTCTGCCCCAGGCGACTCGCTGCTTCCTGACTTCAACTTTCCTGGAGCCTCTGCTCTTTCCCAGCAGCATTTAAACACTTTAAAATGTCTTTCTGCTTAAAACTGAAATTTAAAAACCTCTCTCAGTCCTTGTCCCTCGGCCAGGCTCTCATGTCTCCTTTGCTCTTTACGGGTAAGCTCTTAAACGTGGTGCCTTTGCCTCCTCCTCTCTTTCCTCACCAACTTCCATCCACTCTAAGTGCCAGCTCTCTGGCCACTGCCAGAGAAGCTGCTGTAACCAGGGTCAGCGCAGACATCTTTGATGTGGAGCAGGGTGGTATCTTCTCAGACCCCAACTGCCTCAGGCCCTCAGTGCTGTCTGGTGCGGCTGACCAGGCTGACTACTTCCTCTCTTTGAAGTCTTCTCCTCCCTGGGCCCCAGGGCACGCTCTCTTCTCCCCTGCCCTCCCTCTCCTTTCCTCTTTCTTCCTTTCTTTTTTTTTTGGTTGTTCTTACATTGTCTATTTTGTAGGCTCCTATTTTCCAGCTGGATCCACAAATGTTCATGGTTTTCTAAGATTCTTCTCTTTAGACCTTCTCCTGAGAGAGGGCTTTTCCTCATCCGGGGCTTCTGTCCTTACCCGCTCATTAACAAGTGCCCAGTGCGCCCAGCTTGCCTGTGACAGGTACTCACACCTGTCCAGATTCCCAGCTCTACGTCTGCCTGTGTGTCCCGCGCCCCTCTGGCATAGCACTCTCTTCCCTCCTGGTTTTCTTCTCCCAGGCATATTCCTCCACTCAGGGACCCAAACCACAGATCGGAGTCTCATTTTTGATTCTAACTAAGTAAATAAATCAAGTCTTGTGACTTGTACTTGTTAAATAGCTCCCCAATTTACTCTACATTTCTTCTTTACTTGCTTAAATCATACCATCACTACTCAGCAGTTTGGCACTGTTATGTCCATTCCTTTCCCCCATCAATTTTCCACCCTGGATCTAGAGAGAGTCTTCTATCCAGTGTTGTTTCTAGAAGAAAACTCTGAGTGTGAACTACCCGCTCTGTTTTTTTAAAAGTTTGATTTCATAAAAATTTATTTATGGAAAAAATAAAACAAAATAAAAATATGAAATTTGAAAAGTATTTATAATGTATCCCCCAGACAGGGTTTGTTTCAGGCATTTTTGACTTTTCCATAACTCTTTGTTTGGTAGTAAATGCCTCCCTGTCAATTGGCAAGTCTCAAGTTCTTCCTCCTTGTTCCTCCACGAATCAAATTTTAATGATAATGAGAAGACCATTCAGAACCTGCTCTCAGGTTTCCCACCCTCAGCATTCGCAGGGCTCCTACATCCTCCTCCATGCACCCTATGGAACTCCCTCCTGCCCGTAGGCATTCGCAGAGTGCTCTTCTGCCACCTACAGTGCTCATATCCTCCCTTCCACTGCCCAACTCTAGTCCCCGTTCAGGTCCAGCACTGACATTCTCCCTCTCAGAAGCGTCCACGACATTCTCCTTTGCCCTCGAAGTCTGGCCCACTGCTCCTCCTACCTAACCCCTGGCCCTCTCCTAGCTCCTTTCCACACCAAATTTTCATTGTTCTTTACTTCTCTTAGTGACACATTAGCTCAGAAACTCCTTTATATTCATCTTTTTTTTTTTTGAGATACTGGGAACTGAGTTCAGGGACTTAGCCATTTCTTTATTTTTTATTTTGATACAAGATTTCTCTATATCATTAAATTGCTCAGGCTAAGCTTGAATTTAGGATCCTCCTGCTTCAGCCTTCCATTGTGCTGTGGTCACGTCTTGCGCCTCCACTCCTGACAATCTATCTGATTTGTATAAATACTGTTGTAGTCTATATTTAGCACAGAGCATAGCACAGAAAGATAATGAACATAGCATGAAAAAAGCTACCAGAAAAATATCGAGAAATTACACGAGTGGGAAAAGGATCTTTAACATGAGTCACAGGAGCAGCCTCTTGCAGAGAGCGCCTGGCAGGTCAGGAAATGGACAGGCCTGGACATGTCAGGAAGGGACAGTGAGAACCCTCTTATGGAAGAGCAATGGCTGCAGGGTACAGCAACAGACTCTGTGGAAGGGATCCAAGGAAGGGCTTGATTTCTTCTTTTCACAGCTTCTGGCAGGGCTAATGGAGAAATGAGTGGATCACCTAGTTTAAAAAATAATATCTTCACTGTTAACCATGGTGGGGTGACTCTAAAATGGGCAATTTATAACCACCTTTATTCCAAGATTGAGGAATGTGGGAACTTTAGCACTCCTAGGTGGATAAATTGACATTATTATGCATGCCATACTCCAAAAATCTCACCAGAACTGTACTTCCAATTCTGAATGCATAGATTCTGTTTTAGCCATTCACATTGTGTCTATAGGATTGTCCAGAAGTAAGAAATGTTGCACTTTTGCAGGACAATAAGGAAGAAAACTGACAAATATATTTTAAAATGGAAACTAGTACTGTAAATTAATAGAATATTTTTCTTCAGTGTTTTGCGTCTGAACACAAAAATGAATTTACTTTTATATTTAAAATAATTTGGAATGTAGATGACAAAAATCAAAACTCTAAGCACAGATATATGTGATGATATTGCAATGAGTAAGGCCAGCAATCAGCTTGGTTTTCTACAAGAGCACTCTACAAGACGTGGAGAGCTCTTATGGTTTCTTAAGTTAAGGAACAAAGGTATAACTTTTACTCTTTGATAGGCTTTCATGAACAGAGTCTCAAAAGTGCCTAAGTCCTTGGTAGAAATGTGTGCATCTCTACGGAAACTGTGTTAGAACTGAACTTCTGGAAAAAATAAAGCGAAACAAATAAAAGCTTCATAAAGTGAGTGGTAGGAGGATGTCTAATAGAAACGTTTTGTATTATTTCAGTGGAATCTTAAATTTAAGATTTAACTCCAAAGATTAATAAACCGTCTAGTCTAGAAATTGTAGATAACCACAACTGGGAATACTACGCAATGCTAGATATCTGAGCAGCATCTTATTGTCTAGATGTCACAGAATCTTGGAAGACAATCTTATTGCCCTAAACATTTCTCACTAAATTACCAGGTAAGTATGTGTGTTTTATGTGAACACAGTTCTGTTTTCTTATTGTATAAATGGCCAATACATACATGAAAAAAATGTTCAACATCAATACATACATGAAAAAATGTTCAACATCATTAGCCTTTAGAGAAATGCAAATTAAAACAGTACATCTCAGTCCAGAAAGAATGGCCAATAATAAATGTTGGCAAGGCTTTGGGAAAAAGGAACTCTCCCCCACTGTTAGGAATGTAAATTAGTACAGCCACTATGGAAATCAGTATGAAGAGTCCTCAAAAAACTAAAACTAGAAATTCCACTCAACCTACTTCTTCCTCTTCTAGGTACCCTTTTGAAAGAGTTAAAGGTATGTTACAGTGATATGTGTACACCCATGACTACGGTAGCACAACTCATAACAGGTGAACCTTGGAAGTGTCCTGCGTGTCCACCAACAGATGAATGGATAAAAAGGTGTATTCATGCGCTAGACTACACACTCTCTTGGGTCAGGCTGCAGTGTTCACTGTGCCAGCCCCAGGGTTTAGAACAGGAACCGACACGAAGTGGGTGCGCACTACATAGCATGGGTAAGTGACTGAATGCCATAGACCTAGGAGAGCTGTGTCCCAGCCGCCTGTGCCTTGGTGTGGTGGCTTTGAGAAACTTACTTCTGCTTGGCTATTTCCCTCAAAAAGCCAGCTGCACTTCAGTGATGTGATGTGCTACAAGGCACACCAGTGCCCACTGTAAGTGACATGGTAAGGTGCAGTATGGTGGAGAACTCCGATCGATAAAGTGCATATATGCTGCATGATAAAAACAGGTGCACAAGAGAGATCCACATTTGCTACGTGCTTCAGTCTTCTCCAGTGAAATGCAAAGATACAAAGGGCAAAAATGTTTTGCTAATTGTAAATGACAAGAAGGCTATCTATAAATGAACTGAAAGAACAAGTATAAGCCAATGTTGATGGGTTTGCATATTTCTTCTACATGATGGCATGGTCCAGAAAGGGCAGAAGAATTTACAGTGTAGATTTGGATTCACTTACAGATTTGGAGTTCTGCCATATGATGGTATCTGACAAATTAATATTAAGTGGTGCTCATTGAAAGAGTTAGGTGTACATTCCCTTCTGATATTTAAGAATAAAGAAAAGTAATTTTAGGAAAAAATTTAGATTATTGTGCTATATGTGTATTTCTGAAAGTAGGTTTGATGTTTCAAATTAGCATTTCATATAAAATTGATGTTTTGAAAAGTCATAGAATCAACTCTAAGACAATTCTGAGGTTTTGTTATTACTTAACTCTGAACACAGTTTGTAGTTCTGGAACAATCTAATGGTGCTAAGTTTGTTTTGATGATATTTCTCAATTATATTTTGTTACATGAAAATTAATCAAATGTCTTCATGTTTAAGCAAAATAAAAATGTTGCTGAAGGTGGTGTTGCTTTCTAAAATAAAACATTTAATGATGTGACAGTCCATCATAGATTTCTACATGATCTCCCCATTTAATCTGTTACAGGGTCACAGTAGTAGCAATGAACAAGTCTTTTCACACCTAGCATTACTTTTTGTTTTTAACTACCAGTAAAATCTTACATTTAGTGATTGGTAAAATAAGAATCCAGCATTTTATTGGTTACTATACTAAGTCAGACCATGTCTCTCCAAAAGTAGGTCATATAAAGATGGAGGCAAAAACTGAACCTTTGCTGCTACAATCCGAGCCATTTCGGAGCCTCCAGAGCTTGGAAGTGTCAAGGAAAGAGTCTTCCTTTGAGGTTTTGATGAAAGTGTGGCCTTGCTGAAAAGCATTCAGATTTTCAACCTCTAAAACCGTGTGATCATAAATTTCTGTCACCTGCTTTGTGATAATTGGCTAGAATGGCCTGGAAAACTAACACAATTACCATTTTCCAACCAAACTCTTACATCAATGAAGTATACTTTGTAATAATCCGTATGTGATGAAATGAAAGCTTGAGTTGAAAGACTGGTTTCAGCTGGTACGTGACCTGGGAAGTCACAGCTTATGTCTGTTTTTTGCATAATTATTAATGGTGTTCCCTTTCACTCTTGAACTCTTCCTTGTTCTTACACACTAGTAAGTTCAGCTGATGCTAAGGCACTTGTGGTTCATTGCACTTGCGACACAAAAAATACATTTTGAAGGTGCCAATGTGTCAAACAATACTAATAACTACAGTACAGGAAAATCTGAGAGGAGGAGAAAAGTTTGTGGAAGGGGCTGAATTCATTTTTAATTTATTAATTTATCATATAAGAAAGATAGTTACATTACATTGTGCATTCTGTCATACAACAAATAATGTTGCATTCTAACTTTATGGAAAGAAGCATCAAGAAGCAAACTGATGTCAATGACCTTACAACAAAAAATTTCTAGATTGCCTCTGGACTGTGATCTCCACCTGTCTGCATTTTCAGCATGCCTGAAAAAGTTGAAATTCTGACTTAAAAAATTTGGGAGTTTAAGGATCAGTGGAATAGATTAGAAGATGCAGAAACAACTCCAGACACACTCATCCACCTCATCTTTGACAAAGGAGCCAACCATCCTCATTGGAGGGAAGATAGCCTATTTAATAAATAGTGTTGGAAAAACTGGATTTCAACCTGCCAAAGATTAAAACTAGACCCATCTCTATCACTATACACTAAACTTAAGATCAGAGTGGATTAAAGATCTAAATATTAAGACAGAAACACTAAACTTGCTGGAAGATAAGTTAGGTAGAACTCTTAAAGACATTGGCATAGGAAAAGACTTCATGAACAAAAACTCAGTAGCACGGGAACTAGCACAAAGAATCAACAACTGGGATCTCATCTTTTTAAAAGGTTTCTTCACTGCGAGAGAAACCACAAACAGAGCTGAGAGACAACCTACAATGTAGGAAAAAAATTTTACCAGCTATTCCTCAGACAAAGGTCTACTATTTAGAATATATAAAGAACTGAAAAAAATCAGACCCCCAAAATTCAAAGACGCAATTCAAAAATGTGCATCTCAAATGAACAGACATTTCTCAGACAAAGAAGTAAAATCAGCAAATAAACATATGAAAAAATGTTCAACATCACTGGTCTTTGGAGAGATGTAGATGAAAACAACACTGAGATTCCACCTAACCCCAGAAAGAATGGCTGCTATCAAGAAATCAACCAATAACAAATGCTGGTGGGAGTATGGTGAGAAAGGAACCCTTCTCCATTGCTGGTGGGAGTGCAGACTGGTGCAACCACTGTGGAAATCCGTATGGAGATACCTTAAAGAACTAGGGCTACAGGTCCCATTTGACCCCGCTATTCCCCTGCTAGGTATCTTCCCAAAAGAATTAAAAGAATCATACCACAGAGATATACGTGCACCCATGTTTATAGTGGCACAGTTTGTAATAGCTAAAGCTTGGAAACAGCCCAAGTGTCCATCAACTGGAAACTGGATAAAGAAGATGTGGTGTTTTTTGGGGATTTTTTAAATAAAATGGAGTACTACTCAGCCATAAAGAATGAGAAATTAGAGACATTTATAGCTAAATGGATGCATATTGAGGCCATACTCTTAAGTGAAATAAATAGGACACACATGTGTAAATACCAAACAGTTTCTCTGGTGTGAGAAACTGAAAGTGTAAATAAGGACGAAAATGATTAAAATGAATAATTGATCATTTGAAATAGGAAGAAAAGGTCCGAAGGGGTAGGGGAAGTGGGAGGGGAAGGGGAAAGGAAAGAAGGGAAAGGAAAAATTATGAGAAAAGAAAAAAATGGAAACAAAGTCTTTGTAAATAGGGAAGGGTGAAGGGGGTGAAGGGAGCACAGGGAATGGGGAAAAAAAAGGACCAAGATACATCACGTACAGGTACAAGCACCCGATGATAAATGTAAACGTATTGCATACCTAAAATGTACTAATAAAAGAATTTAGGCAAAAAAAAAAAATGGGAGTTTATTTGACATTTTTTTAAAAGAAGGACAGAAATTTAGAGTACTCCATTAAGAAAATGAGAAAATTAAATATTCTTATATGTGAAATATTATCCTTCAGTTAAGTACAAATCTTTTTTAAAAATTTATTTAAAATGTAGAACATCCCCCCCAGTATTTTTAAATAGCTATGGATTCATTCATTTTTTTCCCCTATTTTTGAACAACTGATTTGATTTTGACACTTCCTTAATTTCTAGCATGGATAACTTTGAGGCAAAAAGAAATACAACCCCACTCTAGAAACAGTGAAGAATTTTGTGTGGGTCTAAACAGTTTCTTTAGACTTGGACACTCTTTAGGGCTCGAAAGAAGTTATTAACTAAATGGTACTCCGTGGTATCCTAGTGTTGGTTTACCTTTTAACAGGTCTAACATACTCATGTTGTATAATTTCCAGTTTCCAAGTAGATGCTTAGCTACTTGAGAAATCAATAGGGGTTACAAACCAGGTACACATTTGAATTTGGAGAAAGTCAAACACCTATTGCGTCCATAGAAATAGAACAGGTGATATTTACATTTGAGGCTTCCAGAGAATCATTTATTTTGAAATAGGAAAAGCACAAAATGAATGTACTTAGAGAGGGAAGTAGAGAGTGATGCAGCTATTTTGAAATCCTTCATTTTTATTTTAAATGATATTGTTAATATCAATCCACAACTTTTAGTTCATGGTTTGTAATCATGGAGCCTATTAAATCCTGAAAAGTTAAGAAACATTTTTTCTCATGAAAGTTTCTAAATATACCAGCCCTTCATCTTGTCTGTACCTAATTAATTCATTGATGGATTCATCCACTGTAATATTCACTCATTTCCTTCTATACACCAAATACTGGGGGTAAGCACTGAGTCAAATAGAGTTTTTCTCCTGAAGGGCATACATATGAGAAGTATAACGTTCAATACAAAACAGCAAACACACAGAAACCTAAGATCCACGTTAGAAACGTTATAGGCAAAAACAGAGCATTCCAACAGAGAGTAAGTAGTAGGGCAGGAGACACCTGCTCTGGAGTGGTGAGAAAATGTGTATTGAGAAAGAGGGGAGAGCCCAGGAAGGGCCCCTGACCTTGTGAACAATGGGCATGGCCCCTTCGAGGAGACTGTGGCTGGAGCAGAGAAAGCCAGGAGAGTCAGGAGAGACAAAAGGAAGGCGGAATGGCTGGTAGCATGGCTCTGCAGAACTCTGTACGACAGGCTGAGAAGCGTTGCTTTAACTTCAAGGGCAAGTGGAAGCCATTCAGGTGGTCTCGAGCATATCTTACTGGTGCAGAAAATGGACCAATGAGGGGCACAAAGGAAGCAGCAAAGCAGAGAAGAGACCACTATGGTAATGAGCAGTGTATGTGGAAGACAATGTCTAGGACTTGAGGAACAGCAATGGGGGAGGAAAATATTCTTCTGATCTACCTGTATCTTCCAGGTGGATTGAATATGAGTTGTTTATGTAATGTAAAATAGAAGGAACAACTTGAAGATGGATATGTTTTTGCGTTATGTATGTAGGTAATGCCATTTTGTACACTGGGGAAGAACAGGAGAAACATTTAAACTCTAATATATAAATATGTCAGAAATGCCTTATGTTTTTTTGAGAAATCATTGAAAATTACAATTTATATTTCAGTATGATTATAATAGAACTGGTGTAAATTGGGAAGACTTCAGAGTTGAATAGAAAAAATATTAAGAGGTGAAATGTCTACCAAATAATGTGAAGAAAATGTGTGACTGTTAAATGGAAACCTATGGCTACATATTGTCGAAAGTAAGGGGAAGGATGCTTACGGTGGACCCCAGGCATTTGCAGGTGTAAATTCAAAGGCAAGCCAAGAAATATGAAGTGAAAGGGAATTCAGACTATGGTGAAACATCACTGAGGAAAGCTTTTAGGCAAGGCATTTTTTTTTCCTTTTTGAAAAATTTATCCAAGAAATTAAGAGTTCTAGAAAGGTAAAATGTTTGTAGTATTGCTCTGTTCAACTCCCTTTATATAAGATAGGTCATCTTTGCCCAAAATATCATTAAGTGATATTATTATTTTATTATTGTTCAATGCTTTACAATTTTCAGTGTTTGTAGCTCTTACTTTGTTTTAGACTGCAACGCTCCAAGGAGGTTGTGTGTGTGTGCACATCCACATGCATGCATATGCACAAATATATGTACAATTATATCTACACATATATTTATGTACGGACACCGGGTATGTATTTTCTTTGATGTATTAGGAACTTGAAGACAGAAATACTCAATTAGCATTTAATAGCATCCAGAAGGTTAAAGGCAGATAACTAGCTCTGGAAACCAAGTGTGTTTTGTTTTAAAAATCTATTTTAAAATAGATTTAGATTTATAGAAAGATAGTACAGAGAATTCTCATCTACCCACACCCAGTGTTTCTGTGTGTTCTCATTTTTAATCTAGTGTTTTCTTCATGATGTTTCAATGGTAAAGAATTGTCTTAGATTTGTACACGTAACGTTAGGAGAAAAATGGAAGAGGCAGCCATCTGGATAATTCCAGGCCAGAAAACAATTCTGTCTGAAACGTATAGATAATTGAGACAGATTTTTTTTTTTTTTGCCTGGAGAGATCCCTGTGATTGCCTTCCTCCTGCACTTGAGTCTGTATATAGTCATAACCATAGTTATTTCGCTTACTAATGGAAACCGTATCATTCAACTTGAAGAATGGGTGTTTTAGAGAGGGCTGAATTGCTTACCTCTATATTATTTTTCTTACAAATAAAGTATACTGGGTATTTTTCATTATAAAAGTAATTCACCTTGAGTTGAGAATGACAAAAAATATAGATAGTAACAGAACAAAAGTAAGTACACAAACTTTTCGTAAGTTTTGTATCTGTGCGCTTAGTTGGATAATGTAGAGAGAATTCTTTCTTTTTTTCACTGCATCTCAGGCCACTTCTAAAAGCTGTTGGGCAGCAGAGAAGCTAAATGAGTTGTTCACTGTGTGTCACCCTCAGGAGCCCATTTAGTCGGAGAACAGCTGTACTCTATAATAGAGGCCACATCACATGTCAGCTGGTGTGGTGGATTGACTAATGGTCAACTTGTAACGCCCAGCTGAACTGGATCAGGGTGCTCTGGGCATGGAGGATCCACCTGAAGAGTGTTACCAATAGCCATAAAAAGAGAACTGGAGGGGAAGATCTTGGCTTGTTGATTTGTAGGAGAAGCTTGCTGCGGATGGTTTTCCTGATGCAAACTAGAATGTTCTCATCGGAGGAGGAGCTAGGGGCCTCACTGTTGCTGGGAATGGTTGCTGTTTTCATCAGGGGGGCTCTGATCTTTACCCTGAGCATCACTTCCTGGCTCCAATGTGGATCCCTCAGCTTGGTGGCAGAAATCCTTCAGCTCACCACCGCTGATTTTCTGGCTTCCACCACTGGCCTTTGGGTCTTCCAGGTGCAGATACTCAATACAGACAAACATGACACATTGCCATGGGCTCTAGGCCACTGGCTGGACTCAAGGAGGATATTGCCTTGGACTCTAGGCCTTCAGCTAGACTTGTGTGGGAAACTGCTGGGATCTAGGCCCTCAGTTGAATCCTCTGGGCTTCTACTGTGTGGTTAATCTCTCGCACTCATTTGCATTTGACTCTGTGGGTAATTATTATAAAATAGCCTTATAAGTTATGTGTCCTGTATTTAATGTATTCCCTCGCCGAATCCTGCTGACTACAACAGTTGGCCAGTAATTGGTGGTACAGACAGAGAAATTTAAGAGTAGAAACTTCCAAAAATTAATCACATATCAAGAACCTTGAAGGTAGATAGACACATATTACAAAGATATTAATTATATCATAATCCAAAATAGCCAAAAAATGGCAATTACCTAAATTTTAATAGTGTAATAGTTCAATATAGTGTAGCAACATGATAAAATATTATTCCTTTAAAATTCTGAAGGATTTTGATTACAAAGAAGATGAGTAGGATGTTAATATATTTGTGTTAATATATGTGGAAATGTAAAATACTGGAATGAAATTTACCAAAACTTGACAGTGATTATCTTTACATGGTAGATAATTCCCAATAGTAAGGAGGTTTTTATCATAAAACAATATACATTAACTGAAAAATAAAGATCATCAATTTTGGAGGCCCAACAAGGAAGGATGAAGTGTTGGAATTTATAATTTTACTCATAGTTTGTTCACGTAGATTTAATAAATTCAGAGTTTCTTATTATTTATTAACCTATCATAATAAAAATGTGAAATGTTCTCTCAACTTTCTTTTTCTTTTTTCTTTTTTTTTGGTACCAGGGATCGAACTCTGGTCCTTGTGCTTGCACAACAGGTGAGCAAAACCACCGAGCTAAATCCCTGGCACTTCTCTCAGTTTTCTTAAACTTGGGTACCCATGGTCCATACGTTTCTGGAAGCAGTTTTCTCCAGCTGCCAAACGCTATCGCGTGCATTTCCACGTCTAAGAGCTTGGCAGTCTTTCCTATCGCAGTTGGCAGCACCAGGAGTGGCCTAATTGCTTTTGGGAAGCAGGACTTCTTTCATATTTTTTATTGGTCTTGGGTCACTAGAGCCAACTGTCACCATGTCCTCACTATGGCTAGAGATGACAAGACGGTCTTTTCAGAGTGCTGTCAGGCCAAATAACATCCAATGTAGGGATCCTCATCTGAGATTTGGAACAATGCATCTTCCACACCAATTACAGAGTTCCTGTGTCAAATAGTGTTTCATATAGATAAGACCAAGTATAAAGAACAGCTCTGCCCCACTCAGGATTCCATCTCTCTGCTACCCAAATGGGGAACCTTACAAGCCCTTCATCACCCTTCCCAGCTGGGGTTTTCCAAAGGAATCAGGAGCAAGATATGAGCCCGAAGAGCTGTACGCACAATTCTCTCTTGTTCATTTCTCTGAGTGTTCTGTAGCATTTTCTAAGAGATGCTCCACATATTATTGAGTAATATATACAATGCATGTGAGGAGATGCTTCACATGTATTGCTAGTCTTGCAACACATGACTGATATATGAGCTAACTAGTTTGGTAACTGCCAGTGAGTATTGGCAAAATTGTATAATCTCATTTCTGCTAAAAATTAAGTTATTCTGTCAAATTGTCTGTGTTCGGGAGCTGGTGCTTCTGCATATCAGTTGTGGGACCAAAGCATGTCTTGTGTCCTCAAAGATATTCCTCATCTGTAAATGGGGATCACACTGCACACAGAGGGCCATATGCTCAGACCCTAGGTGAAGGCAGGGAGCAAATAGCCCAGCTGTAAAGTGGGTGAAATAGCACTAACTGCCTATAAATAAAATATTTTTGAGACAGTAAGATCACAGACTTTGGAGTTCAACTGGATTCAAAACCTATTTTATTTTGTGTTGTTTTCCTAGTTCTGTGACCATGTGGAAGTCATTAATTATTGTGCATGCCTACAAAATTTATAACAAAGTCTTAGCTAGCAGTCAAGATTCAAGAAATTACAACTATTTCAAAATAATGTGTGTAATAAGTAAGTGAGATTCTAAAATGTAAAGTGTTGGTTCAGCACAGCAGCAGGCATACAGTGAGCGCTCAATAAAGTGGCAGTCCTCATCACTGTCATTCCCACAAGAAATATATCTAAGCTGATACATGAGACTGGAAACAAGAATTAGACAAAGGAGCAAAAGCGTAAGACGATTCAGTGTGTGAAGAATCCAAACAGCAAGCCAGCTGGGAGATGAAGCCTGGCTCCCAGAGGAGCCGGATGTGTCTGGGGGGACAGAGAGTGAGGGGACGTAGGCGGAGGGCATGGATGGGAGAGACACAGCCCTGTCTGGTTGCCCACAGGACACCACCAACTGCACAGAGGGGAAAGCTCCCACTCACAGGCAGCAGCCTCTTCTGAAGGCCTAGGCGTTCCGCCTTTCTTAGCCAACCTTGGATATGTGCAGATGCTGGCACTCAGGGGTGGGGTTTACTTTTATTCAGGAGTGGATTCTTTTGTGAGCCCTGAGTAGTTAAAGGAACCCTCCATAGACGCCAAGGGGTACGACGGTAGGGTCAGCAAAGATGCACTTTGTTTCGACGATCTACAAAGGAGATGAAAGCTATGGTGTCTCTGTCTCCAATAAAATAATCTCTGTTCCATGGAGTCTTAAAAAGAAATAGAACTCTGTCTTGGCACAGCAAATGTATCTCAGGCTTAGGTCATTTCTCAACCTGAAGATAATATGAAAAGTATAATATGAATTGCTTAATAGCAAATCATGCCTTGAAATGTATTTTCAACTCTTACACACAAGTGTTGCTGACTAAATATGGTCTATTCTGATGGAAAGAAGTTTGTTGTAATAAGATAATATCTGTATTCCTCTTTCTAAAAATAAGTTTATGCTTTCATCTTTGATGGAATGATGAGATTCTGTAATACACTTGGAAATTCAACGTGACAATATATCATAATTATTTAGCTTTCCTTTATCATTAATAATAGATGATGGTGAATAAAAACATACTAATATCCACCACATGTTCAGAAAAACATAAATACCCCACATGTCAGCATATTTTAGCAGAAAATCAACAACAAAATTTTCTATTTCTTTTTCCTCTTTTAGTTTTCTGAACATGCTCTTTGCTATGATATTTTTAATCCTCATTAGGGATTTGCTTTGGTTCCTATAATATCTGCCACAAAAGACTGTATTTTTTCAGATGTATTAATGTTCATCTTGCTACCTTTCCTCTCTTACTCTATATAGAGCCACACTGGTATAATGGAAAAAGATCAGCCAGCTCCTTGGTCAAAGAGTTCAGAGTCTTAGCTTCTTAAAAGCTAGATGTCCTTGGACAAACTGCTTAAAATTTCTGAGCCTTAAAGTTTTTAATCTTTCCAGTGGTGACAATAATTCTTTTATTGAAAGGTCACTTCAAAGAGAAGCACTAATAAAGCACCAAACATTCAGCTGTATTCCATAAAATGTAGCAATTATATTTATCCATTTAAAGACCATTCTGATTTGTTGCTTTCCTTTGACAATTGGATTTTCCATTATCTTTCCTATTGATATCTTAAGTTTATTAGAATTTCTTTTTTTTTCTAAGATTCAAGTGGCTTCCATCAGTTATCTAGAAGTTTATTCTCTATTCTAGAAGAGAATTTTTACTTCTATTCTAGAAGTTTATTCTCTCAGCCCCAGCTGCCTTATATAAATATGCTGTGTAAGGGCTACGACAAGTTTTGTTGTGCTTTTTAGTACCTAGAATGAAATTGTGGTGCAGCACTACCTGACAGATTGCAGTCAGCTCTTGCTGGCAGGGAAACAATTCCCACATGGACTCCATGAAATGGCCACTAAAAATTGCCTAAGATAATTTATTAAAATTTTTTCCCTGTGGCTCTTTCCAGGAGCTGGGAGCTCCATAACAATATGGGAAAAATATAGTTTCTATAATGATATCCTGATGTCCTGGAAGGATAATTCATTTAATACAGCAAAGTTATTTATCCCTACCTGGTAGTTTATATACTATGGTCTACTGGAGGAATTTTCTCAAAGTGATTGTGGTACGAGGGCAAAGGAACAAATATGAAAACAGAAAGAAGTAAAAAGTTCTCTTTTTTGGTCCAATGTTTAGAACTTTACATAAAAGAAAAAAACCCTGCCACAGAGGTTAAATGTGGGAGATCTCAGGAGGCTCTTGATTTCCAAGTCAATATCTTTTAGAAGGGAAGCACATACTAGATAGAGAGTTGTCAATCCTTGACCTGTGAGCTCCCTTGTAGCTGGCTCATTTCCATTACCTTTCAAGCACTGTGAGAGTTGATTTTATTTTGGTTTGGATTTCAGCCAGGTGGTCTTAGACCTGGAGTGTGCTACTGTTTGAGGATGTAGTAAAGATGTGCTTCTCCCGGTGGGTGTCTGGACTCACCAATACTCTATTAGTTTACTTTACTTTGATTTAGAAATTGGCTATTGCCATGCCACTCTCCCTTCTCTGGAATTCAGAGAGCATCTAATTTATATGTAGATGTAGCTATATGACATTTTCAAATGCCATACATTTGCATATGAAGGTCTCTTTCTTCCCCTTTTGGTAAACAGTCTCTGCTATTACTTCCAAAGCAATGCTTGGAATTATATTTTCTTTACAAGTTCTCACCTTAAAATGTTTTTTAAACACCCAGTAGAGATGAAAAAGGAAATCCTCAAACAGGAAGCCATGAGTCTTTCAGGTGTGAAAATTAATCTATAATTTATGATGCATGTATGTGTGCCTGTGAGTATATGTGCATTTCTCTTAGCATGGTCTGTTTGTGTGGCTCTGCAAGAAGTCTGTAACACTACTGCAGACAGCTAAGTTAGGTAGAAATATCACAGGCAGTCAGACAGGGCTAGGCCTGGAAGGAGTCAGTGCAGAAGATGAGAGCACATTACAACTGTGGCTGGAGGCGCGTTTGTTGAAGGCCAGGTGGAATAACCAAGCCTACATGCCTCCCTGAGGGATAAACAATATTACCTGGTCCAATAAGCCCAGATAGGCATCAGTCACCTGGGTGAGCGACCAGGACCTCCTGACTCATCTTTTTCAAGCAGAGTCCTTGTTCTCTTCATGCACACCTGCTTCGTGACCTGCTTCCTCACTGGATCCATACTGCCTAAGCAGCCATACTTGTAATCTCACTGATCATAGTTTTGTCCCACTTTGTACCCACCTCATGATTTTGCTCTATAAAGCTTCCTTGTAAAGTGGGGTGGCTGGCAACCCATTTGCTGGGTTCCCTCCTGCCTCCCAGGAGCCATCCGCTCAATAAATATTTCCTACTCTTAACCTCCGCTGTTCCTCAGAATTCATTCTTTGATTTTGGGAACACAAACTCAGGGTATCGGACATCTAGCAGGTTGGGAGTTATATTATTTCCTCTGTATATCTGGAGGTCCTTTATCAATATGAGTATTAATATGCTCAGCATTTCTTAAGAAGAAAGTAAAGAGACATAAATTTGCTATGTTCCTTCCCTTAAAAACTCATGTGGGCCGGGGATTTAGCTCAGTGGTTTCGCCGCCTGCTGCGCAAGCGCAAGGACCCGAGTTCAATCCCCGGTACCAAAAAAACCCAAAAAACAAAAAACAAAGTCTCATGTGGCTTGTACATGATGTATCTTAGTTCAAAACGTATTATATACCTAAAATGCACCAATAAAAGGATTTAAAAAATAAAAAAAATAAAAAGAGACACATTTTAAAGACATTTAGGAAAATATTATTATTTTAATATAGAAATTAAACCTTACCAATAAGATTACTGCTACATTTCTTTGAAGAACCTAAAAGTACTGTGAAATAGTTCATGAGCAAAGCAACTTAATACTTTAAATAAAAGTTTTTTGAAATGGAAAAAACCCCAACTCAAGAGGCTTGGTTTCTAAAGGGGTGATGGCCAGTCTCGTTCAGTTTTTCAACACGCAGTCACCGTGCGCCTACGACTGTGCGTTACATTTTCCCCGTTTATCATGAGGTACAGGATCAGTGTCCTGCCCTGGTGGAGTTGACAGTATAGGGAAGGAAGACAGAAGATAAACAAAGGTAAAAATGCAAATGCACAAACAAAGTCCTGCTTGCGCTAAAAACAGTGAAGAAAATAAAACAGTATTGGCTGAGAGTGGGTGGAGCTCAGTGGTGGGCAGGGGGAGAGCCAGGCAGAGCCCTCCTGATGGGGTGAAGGGAAGGGAAGAGGGAACCACAAGGTAATGGGAAGGAATGAGCTTTAGGCATCACTGCACAGAAACTACGTTTGGGAACAGGAAGGACATTCTTAGATGCAACTCTCAACCTGCGAGGACATTGACTGGAGAGCGGAGAAGAGACATGCGGAGTCAGGCAGCTCTGCTCAGTTCCCATTTGCCCCTTGCTGCCCGCCCACGCTTCTCCAGACACTCGTCTCAGGTGGCCTTGCCTTCGCTTCTACCGAGCTCCCTGGCACCTGCAGGCTCAGCCTGTCCTTGAGAAGACACCACCTCACTGCTCTTCTTTCCTTATGTATTTCTGCTTTCTCCACACCTGCAGCCCCCAGGTTTGCTTCCGTGCTGACATCCTCAGACTGGTTCACACCTGCTCTTCCTCATGCTTCGCTGTCTCCGGGAAAGGAACCACCATTCATCCAGGCAACCAAGCCAGGAGCCTTCCTATTTCTCCGGACTCTCTGCTTCCCTCGGCATGCAGATCTGGTCGGTCAGCAAACTTCATCATCTCCCCAAACCCAGCTCAGACATGTTCCTCTTTGCTGCCACCACCGCTGACAACATCAGTCTTCCTCACTGCCATCTCCCTCTCAGTCATCCTGCCTCTCTCTTCCCTTTCCAGCCTGTTCCTCACTCTGCTGCCAGGATTTCCTCCTCAGTCTCTTTCTTATTTATTTTTTTTTGCAAAATTAACATTATTTAAAATGATTCAATGGCTCCCATTGAGCAGAAGATAAATTTCAACTTCCACTGCCAATGAGAGCGCCCAGAGGAGGCTGGCAGATGCCGCTCCACTTCGCTCCAGTTGTTTCCATCTCACCGGGTACTGTGGCCGGGACCAACCTTCTCCACATCCAAGATGGCCCGCTGCCCGCAGCTGCACCTTTCCTACGCTGCTGCTCGCTGTGTTTACAGCGCTTTCTCCTCTCCTCTGTCAGGTGAACCCAGGGCAAAGCCCGTCTTCTCCTTCTCTTTGGAGCTTTCTGGCTTCTCTCCTTACCCTGCACGGTTGCTCCACTGGCTCGACCCCTGCTATCCCACCGATGTCTCTCAGCTGCACTTCCTTCATCTCTGAAAAAGGTTTCATCACACATATTCTCCAAGAAGACCGTAAAGAGAGGAGACAGCTTGTCGTATGTTTAATACATGACACAAATTAAATGCAAAATAAATGAGATTATTTTATTTCTTTAATGCTTTATTATCTACTTGACATAAAATTATTCTAATAAATATAATTTAGTATATGAATGTTTATTAGCATAACATGAAGTCCTGAATTTAGAGAGGTTTTGATGTGGTTTGTCCCTGCATTTCCTTATTTCCATAAAGGCAAAACACATATTACCAGTACTAATGATAAACTGATGAATCCTCATATGAAATGCACTAATGAAAATTCTGATTCCAAAGAGCAAAATAAATCGGTTTCTCTAAAACATCGTGTCATCCACATGTGTTGATTTTGTGGGTTGCAGGTAGTTTTGTTGTATCCACCACCCTGAAGTCCTGGATATCAGCCTCCTGAGATTGAGGGCCGTTTACTTCATGGGTGTCACCATTAAATTTGTCTCTCTATACTGTCTAAAAATAACTGCTACTTCTGGATTTAGAACTTGCCATTTTGATGAGCGCAGGCCAGCAGTGCTGACTCAGCAGCAGTCATTGCGCTAGTCCTTTCTGGGACTCTGATATTATGCAAATTCCAGGCAGACATAGTTCAGCAAGGACTCAGCCCTTGAGTCTGTGGCATTTTGAGCCAGCCCTGGACAGAGTAGTAGGAACGTAGACTTTCATCTCGGACAGACCCTGGGGACTGTCTATTAGAGATCTGCACTGCACGTGTAAGGACTCAAACTCAGGGTGGTTACGGCCAAAGGCAGGGCCTCACGCACATCTCCCCAGGATCCGCGGGCTGCTAAAACTAGAATCAAGGGTGCACTAAACTCTGTTTGTGAGCTATTCCCGCCTACGTGGAAATGTCTCTACTATTCAAAAACACTGTAACCGACCTCACAAAGTCTATGAAAAACCAGTAAAAGGAGAAAAAAAACCCAAACAGGTGAGGGTGGAATTACACTTGTTTTAAATTACATTGCATACAAAATAAAAAATGTTAAAATGACTTGATACCTGTAAAAAATTTGACCAACCAGCTAAGCTAGATTTACAAATGAAGGTATTTATATTAAAAATAATAGATATACCACCATGAGTTTCTGACGCTGTATCATATTTTTCTATCTAAATTTGTTTTATGTTACATTTTGTATATAGCATATTCGTAGGAATGGATGTATTGGCAGTTTTATCAGAATAGCTTCTCTTTGATCTCTAAATTTTTAGGTTTATTTAAGTTGTAAGGAATGCTTTTAACCTCTTGTAACCATTTCTGAAGACAGAAATATTGTGGATTTTCTGATGAAAGTCATTAGAAACCAGACTTCATTGACCAGAGCCTAGTTCGAAGTGGAACTTGCGGTAGGCAGAGGAGCCCTTAACGTACAAATTTCATCCTAAGCCTGAGGGGCCACTGAGCATTGTGATTTCTTGGTGGGAACTCTGACCTACAGTGGGGCTCCACTGTCTCTCACCTATTTGACAACTTCAAAAACATCCTACACACTCATGCTCTGAACACACAATGCAAAGGGGAAATGACCAGTCACAGCCACTGGTAGATCAGGATAATATGACAAACTGGATGAACTGACAGGCAGGTGATGAAGAATTTTAACATGACCCTAAAAATAGTGAAGGGCTGTCTTCACATTGACACGTCTCTAAAGGCAGATGGATATGCATGACCTGAGTTTTCAGACAGGTGTCAGGAATATTGATGGGTGAACGAGGATGATCATTTTCTTGGCAGTGTTGCAGTAGACAGTGAGCATGATTAATGATGTATCCTAGTCTGTTTTTTTTCTCCTTCTCCTTCTTAGGGCAAAAAGGATATGAACCTTTATCATTCCAAGGCATGTAAGAATCCTGCCTGAAGGGCAAGGCAGGGGAACTTTATTCACCTAAAAGCACCATTTTTGTTTTGGGGGTGAAGAAACAGTAGTAAAATATACAGGTGATCTTGACATTTGAGATGACAGCGCCTGGTGGGTTGACTATAACATGGTTCTTCTTATGAGGGCTCCACCCCAGGGTATCGGTCTCTATCCCAGCTTGGAAACACACACAGTACAGTAAGCTCCAGTGAACATACGAGGGAACCAGCTCTGGGATGCATCTATGCACATACAAAGTCTAAATGAATATTAAGAACCACTCAGAAGACAGAGAACAAGACTAAGGCAAGAAATAAGAGGTGAGATCATCTGTCTAATGTTTATATTCATTTCAGGTTTTCAGAGACAATTTTCTTATTCAAATCAATTCAATATTGTTTCTAAATGCTGAATCTAGT
Organism: Heterocephalus glaber; assembly: GCF_053883595.1. Taxonomy (NCBI): domain Eukaryota; kingdom Metazoa; phylum Chordata; class Mammalia; order Rodentia; family Bathyergidae; genus Heterocephalus; species Heterocephalus glaber. The sequence continues at coordinate 964,439 of NW_028258465.1, forward strand.
GAGAAAGGGCTTTTCTTTTCTAAGAATAATACTGTTTGCTCAGGTTTTTAAAATGTCACATAGAGCAGTGAATGAACTATGCTATTTCAAGGCTCAAGATTAAATTCAAAGTCTAATAATATCATGTAGATGTATTCTGCTAAGCCCTAGGTAGCCCATCTTCTGAAAATACTATGGTAAGTAAAGGTGATATAAGCTATGAAGGCAAGATACCAATCTTGCTTTTCTTTTATTTTTCTTTTTAAAGAAATAAAGGGTAACCTTGGATATCAAGTCTCAATGGGAAGGTATATTAATTAAGAAGTGTTTTCTTTTTATAATCAAAGATTACTAACAAATAAGTTGGGTGATCAAGAAAAGTTAAGGAATCTATTTCTCCAAAGAAATTGAAAAACCAGATAAAGGCTCATTGATATGATGGAAGGATGTTAGAATTTAATCTTAATAACCAGTGATTAGACTGGTTATTTTAAAATTTTTCTATTTAGAATAAGACAGGATGAAAATTAAAACTCAAATCCCTCCTTTGGAGTATTACAAAAGTTTATGTTTCTCTGATCACTGCAACCTCTCAATAAGGCCCTACACTTTGAAATATGGAGAGGCGGGGTTATAGCTTATCTGGGATATGCTTTTAATTCTTAATTTCAATTGACACAATGTTATACTTACATTCTATAACAGATATCTCTTACAGACCAAATAATATTGCCTTAGACTAATAACAACCTACACATACTCTGCCCAAATATTTCTTCTGTCTCTTTGCTTTAGGAACACATTGTGTGGGGGGATAAAATTTATTGCCACATTAGAAATGGTTACCCCAAATAGCCCTTGTGCTTCTGGAAGACAGACCTGAAGTAGGACTTAAGCCAATCAGAAGGGAGCAGAGCAGTGGGCATAAATTCAAAGCTTTATATGCTGTCAAGGGAAGATGGTACCCAATAGTTGGTCATCTTTTTTATATGACTTAATTAATATACTGATACACAAAAATGGGAAGGTATAATTTAGAAGCCTTCAGTTTCAATTTTGTTAAAACTGGATGAAATTTTACTGTGTAATTTAAATCATTACTTGTACTGGAAAATAGTCAAAACTTTGATGAGAGTAGGAGAATTTCATAGAACAGAGTATCCACACCCTAAATTTGTGAAATGGTTAATAAGCACAGTGAAAGAATCACATCTCAAAAGGCTTTCGTGTCCAAAACATGGAAAAGGCAAAGAAGATGTCATCTTCATTTCTAAGGTTCTTGGAGAGGCTAAGGGACTTCTGATGATGACACGACATTTGAAAACCGAGCAACTGGGTTTAGAAGTTGCTCTCTGATAACTTTTTTTTTCCTTCCAGAAAAACCCCAGTATCACATACAGAATTACACTTAATAAACAGATTATAGATATGTGTATATTGTTTCACCTGTCTAAACCAGAAAGATTTGCTTCAATTTTTCTTTTAACAACTTAGCTTTTGGCATAAAACTAGGGTAGAGGAAGTAATTTTAAAAACAACAAAAAATCCATACACAACTATTGTATCTTTCAGAGATAGTCTGCTTTCACAAGGGATGTCTTAAGTTTTTCAATACATTAATGCAAATTTCTCAGACAACTTGTTTACCAACTCCTCCTCCTTAGATAGTTTTCTCTGTAGAAAAGGCAACAGTAGGATCCTGCAAGAACAGGTAGTGGTATAATCTATGACAGAGCATAGCATTTCTGTGAAAGTTATTCATTTGTTTCAATGCTAAAGTAATTACTGTAGCAAAGACTTGCTCATTTATCATTTCCTGTTGTCTCTGCTATTTTTTCAAGTTGTCTTTTTAAACAAATATCCTCATTGTCCTTGTTGCAAAGCCAATAACTTTATTTCACTTGGCGAGACAACATACTGATGCTGCAAGGATCAGTCCTTGTTCCTGGGAGGGCTTATGCACACTGGTGTCCTCCCCAGCATCAGTACAGCTGAGTACTAAATTGTCATTTAGGAGACATCTTGGTTCCTCTTCTCCTTCAGCTATGACAGTTGTTCATTAACATCAAATCCTAATACTGCATCCAATATTTCCTTTCATAAACAACACAAGCATTCCAGTTTTAAGAATTTCTGTTAACTGTTTCAACAGGACTTAACCAGTGGGTTTTAAACGTACAGCCATGAGCCAAGGCGGACCCAAACTTCTAAGGGGGACGTGCCTGGATAATAAGGATTGGGAATGGTTGCTGGTGCCTCCTCAAAGGGCATCATTTAAAAATCTTTCAAACAGGCAGTGTTGGGTTCAGCAATTTTGTTAAAATTTGTAAGAAATAGCTAGCATGAACAGAAAGATGCTGTGGCTTTGAACAGAGGTAAAGCAGGGTCCCAGGTAGGAGAATACCCATCAGGAATACTGAGTAAGACAAGAGATCTAACCAGGACTGTGCGGCTCCTCACAAACCTATGATCTCTAAGAGCGCAACTTCCTCTTTCACCAGATGACTTTTCATTTCATCACTCTCACAAAAGACAAATTTCCCTCTGATTTGTGAAATCTTACATTTCCAACATGAGTCAACGATCATTTGGAAAGAGTGTGCTTATGCATTTGAAGCAGGAAGATGAAAAGAACCTTGATCTGGGATTGTATCTCCTTTTGGGGAACAAAAATTTTTGAGAACTGAAAAATGATTAGGACCCCAGCTCTGGACCGTACAAGGCCCCCTACTTCCAGGTCTCAGTTCTCTAGATGTTGTCACGGCCAGCACTGTAGAGCAGGACTTCTGAACTGTGACACTGTTGGCATTGGAAACTGTGTCAAAAGTTTCTGCATTCTTATTCCAAGCCCTTTCTCCTACAATCTGCTATTTGGAAGTCATTTGCTGTATAATCCAAATGAAATTAAGAAATAAATATGATTATCCCCATCATTGGCGAATAGCCTCTTAGAGAATCCAAGCAACAAATAACATATATAATTGCTAGTTTGTTTTGGAATGAACTCATCGAGCCTATTCCAGTTGTACTTTTTTTTTGCTGCTGTTGCTGCTAATCATGATTATAATGAAGATGATAATGATTTTCTTAGGATAACATCACAATGATCTGTGCTTCCTGAGCACTTACCCACTCGTGGCCTAGGTGAAGAGCTCAGAAGCACGCTAACTTGAAGAAAGGAACCAGCATCAACTACAACTACATAGACTACAGTACTGAACACAGTACTGACAATATACCCAGACACACAGGAGTTAGGGGCCATCTCTCATTCGCTGATGGATGTGTTTGTTACGGATTGTTCTCTGGATAGAAGACGACATGGACAATTTATTAAAACTACCTTCTTTGTTTGCCTACTGCTTCTTCTTTAGGGATGTAGAGCTACATCTCTTTAACAACAGGAAGCCAATAACAAAGGCATATTTGCCAAAGGTGTGCAATGGGTATGTGGCTAAGGCTGTAGGGTAGGAGTGGCCTTTGGCCAGAAAATATTTCAAACACCTTGGAGCCTTCAACTTCCTTGGGGCCTCTTCAAATGACACAAACACAAGTAGAAAAAAGAATCAATGTAACAAGATGTGCAGGATAATTGGGAAGGTACCTGGGCAATCAGTCTGCAAAAGGGAATTTCGATATTTGCTCCCTGGGAAAACGATAATCATGTGTTGTTTTAAAGTCTGAAGAGTAATAACTCAATCTTTCTGAAATGCTTAATTTCCAGAGGAGAAATGGAGTTGGTTTCTGCCTTCATTTTTCTGAATGATTAAAAAAACCCTACTAACGGTTTTGTAGAGAAACAAGTTTATTTTCATTACTAAAGGAAAATTTTAAAGGCATACCCTCAAAAAGGAATTTTCTCACATATGAACCTCATAAAATGTGAAAGAAAGCTTAAGGGCAAAGAGTTTTGTATTGTCTGGAATGTATTTTCCAGGAACATCACTGCACCCTATGAAACATGGTTACTCATGAACAGCTCCCTGCAAAACCTTTCATCATGTTCCACGTGGGACAGCTCATTGGTTTCATTCTGATTGGGTTTCATGAAGTTAAACCTTAGCAATTCACCAAAATTGCTTTGTTGCTATTGACATACGTTAAAATAAGTACTACGAATCATCTTAGAAAAACCTGGCAATAATAAACTCGCTTTTTAAGAATTATTTATTTTTCTTCATTATAGGTCAAACCTTTCTGGATTATATGTTAAAAAGTTATCATCAAAGTTAACTTTGTGTAAAACCTTTTGCAGGTCTGAAAATGCAGAAAGGACTTGCCATCTAGGGAAGGCTCCATTTATACAGAAATACTGTCATTTCTTGGGTACTGTTGGATAAAAGGACCCACAGGAGCCGGGAAATGAGTGTAGGGTACGTCTGCGGGCTGAGCCCTCCAGGGACTTCCCATCAGCAAAGGCTCCCGGAGAGCAGGCTTCGATTTCACCCTGACTAAACTGGCCATCTCTAGGAAAAAGAGGTGGCTTGGAAGAGCAACCACTCAGGAATGGAGACAGACCAAGGAGAGTCAGACGGTGAATCTGACTAGAGAGGAGACCCTCACCAAGGGCTGGGTTCATTTGTGTGCATTGGAGAGCAATTCTCTAGAGATCTGTATCAGTCTTAGTTTGATGCCTTAAACATCCAATGAACATATGCTCTACTTAGGTTCACTAAGTACCCACATTTCAATTGAGTTTTTCAGATAATTCAGTTCTAGGGAGACAATGCACTGGTCAGAGGATAGACATCCTCTAGGGAATTTTCCCAGTGCAAATCAGTGTTCAGTCATTGAGTTTGGTTAATGGAAGTTCATCATGGAAAGACAGCTTTCTCTTGGTGTGTACAAAATTTAGACTTCTCAGTCTACATGTCTGACAGCTCCCCCTGCTTCTGTTGTGAATCTAGTTAACATATCAAGTGTGATCCTCTCATTATCTCGTTCCGCATCTGTATTCCAAATCTTCCTACCATGGTGCACTGCCTTGCTGGTTTTCTGTCACTGATTAAGCCTGACTTTCTGCCTCATTGTCCACACCTCTTCCAAAGCCCCCCTGGAACTGTGCACCACAGGAATCTTCTAGCCTTCTGCCCTGCACCTCAGCACCGACAGAGTGCTTTACAGGTGTTTTAGGGTATTTCCGTTCACTGTATTTGCACACAGTCTCAAGTCATCAAGATGCGAGAAATGAATTTCTAATGCATTTGACAGAGTGGTTCATATGTCTGGGGCACATCAAACTCATAAGCAAAAGCAGTAAATTAAAGCGCTCTGAACATGTTTTTGTAAACTGCTTGAATTCCTTTTACTGTTTTATGGAAAACATTGTGTCTTGAAAGTATATGAAGCATTGGGACATACTACTCTCACTTCAGTTTCATTCGTTCTAAGGATGCTCAGACTGCTCTTCTTAGGAAAGGAGAGAGCGTGCTGGGGGGTGGACAGGGTGTATAAAGTGGAGGATTATGGCTTTTTCCCTGGCAATGTCTTTGTGTTTAAGTTTGAATGGCTTTTCTCTCTTTGCTTTCTATGCTAAGTGGACCTATCTTTCTTTATGATCAGATTTTTTCAAAACATTTGTTCTCACTTCTTAAAATACGTGTCTGTGTTAATTATCAACCTGTGAACACTAACATTTCTGAGTGAAAAAAATAATGTTTCCCATAAACAGAAACCAACTCTTAAATACTACATTTCTGTTAATTCCTGATATTGTTTTTTGCTTGTTCACCATTACATAAGTTTCTGTTTAGTAAAGAACATGCAAGTCCTTCAAACATATACCCCAGGGCAAAAATGATTAATTTTAAAGGTCTCCTTGAAAGAATTATAAGTGATATAATCATCTTGTAATTCTATCATAGGCTAGGTCCTCCTACTAATTTTTAATTTAAATCTCATGAGCTAATAATCTTGTGATCATGTTATTAAGTGGCAAAAATATATCATACATAAAATTATGTTGACTCTAGGAAAACTCAACTTTTTAGTGTGACTATTTAGTCATATCAAGGTGCTGAAAACATACAAATATTATGCAATAAATATTGCTCTTTGGATAAAAAGTCAGTGAAGGTCTCTCGTAAGAAGCTGTTGTAAGACTTGGGTAGAAAACAAGTTTGCAAACTTATTGTAATTGAGGCCATAAATGGTTTATATATAAACTTTGAGTACATATCAGATGGGCAGACCACATTCCATACGTTGTGCTGCATTTCCCATTAAAACAAATTCTTTCTAATCATCAGAACCAAACAGAAGTAATAACAGCTGCCTCATTAAGATGCTTGCTAATGCTTCACATGATGCCTCTTAATGTCACATTTAATCCTTGGGAATTCAGCCTCTTGTTTTCATTGAACAGACAAACCGAGGCTCGGAAAGTTCAACTCATCAGCTCAAGTTTAAATACCCAATGAATGATGCCTCATCTTTAAATTCAGGCCTGGCTGGTTGAGTGGTTATCACCACTCAACCAGCTGCCACACGTTTCTGGAAGAGTAAGGCAGACAGATAAGTAACAGCTCTAGGTGAGAAATTTGTTTCAGCAAGGAGTATTTCACATCAGAAAAGTGCACATAAATGATGCAGGATGCATTTATGAACTGGGGCATAAACAGAAAGTTTTCCAGTGTCTACCAGACCCAACACAACTCCTCTGCAGTGAACTTCATCTGTATTGCAAATACCACTTCTGTGTTTATCTATTACCACGAACATAATATTATAGATGACTGGCTCTGTGATTTTATGGGGAAAACAATGAAAGCACAGAAGTTCAAGAGAGCAGGAAAAATTATGAGTTAGAGTTCATAGAAAGCTTTATGAATTTTGCGGCACTGTAATGTAAATCCCAGAGGGGAAAATACTTGAATTGAGACACTTTCCCTCAGGAATCTTGAGAAAACCTTGACATTTTAATTCATTTCCTGGACTTAAATATTCTAGGCTAGTCTAGTGGCACTGTAATAGGCTGGGCAAACATTTCTATTTATTTCACTGCTGATACTAATATTTGTGCTACAAGCTGCTGCCTCCATTTGCTGCTATTTATTTATTTCCTACAGATCAAATTATTGGCCCAGACAACATGTTTCCCAGCAAAGTGCTCCTTGTGTTTGGGAGCAAATGGAAAAAGCTTCCATTTTAAATGTAGATTTTGCCACATGACTGACTCAATTCATGTTGTAACTATGATATAAAACCACTTGATACTCATGGCTACATATGTACAGCGGGGGAGTAACAGAGCCAGGCATTAGGCAAATCAAGCAAGTGCCTGTTCCCACAGGTGGGTGCTCAAGGTGGTCAAAATCTCGTGACCAGCTCTGGGTCGGTCACTTAGCTTCTCTGAGCCTCAATTTTATTTTCCCTGTGTTCGTAACCCTGTTTGATCAGGTTGACATTAGAACAAATGAGCTAATGTGAACAGATCTTGGTAAAACTACAAAGTACTGCAAAGAAGTGTTGAATGGTTTTTTTTTTTTTATTAGTGCAGGATTTCTGGGATGCAAACACAATTGGATCTTTTTCTTGTCTGTGTAGAGAAATAGAAAACCAAACAGGAAAAATTTGAAATCAAACAAAATAGCACTTATAAAGAGCAAAATAAAAGATAAAAGGAGACAGGGAGGTAGATCTTTGGCAAATGGGGAGATGTGAGGTGTGTGGGGAATAGAAAAAGGACCAATATGTGTTATGTGCATGTACCAACTGCCCACGATGAATGCGATCATTATGCACTGTAAGCATGTACTGCTAACAATTTTTAAAAAGATAGTCGGAACATATAGACATAAATCTTAAAACAGTACCTCCTTGGGGCAGCTCTCAGCAACATTAATATCATGGTGAATAAGTCTGGAGTTCCGAAGAAGTTAACCTTGAGGGTGCAGAGTCAGTCCCCAAAGCCCTACACGTGTTAGAAGCAACACCTCTTCCTCCATCCCTCACCGCTCACATTTGCAGTATTCTGGAATTAACAGTGACGGCTTGACCCTCTGCTCTATCACATACTCTTTCTACTTAATCTCTTGAATCTCCATTTCTCACCTGTCAGATGCATATAATGTCTCCCTCACATGTCTGTTGTGAAGACTGAAGCAGAAGATGTTTGAAGAGGCTTTGCAAATTGCACTGGCTCCTTCGGAGACCAAGTTATTTTGACAGTTCACTAAGACTATCTAGATAGCCTTTGAAGACATCAGTATCTGCTTAGTGTGGAAAAACCCCGCATCGTCAAGAGTATGAATAGGATGGGTAGAATTTGGTTTAACTATATATATATATATATATATATATATATATATATATATATATATCTCCCTGGTTTCTTTCTTCCATATTTCAGTCCAGAGTTTGGTATTTTAATTATTGCTTAAAGATAAGAAATGGACTTCCAAAGGGGAAGTTTTCTAAAACTAAATCCTTCCTGAATGTTACAAGAAATGGTGAACTGACACAATGAAACGTTCAACTGGAACCCTATATTTCTCATTACCAGCCACTAATGCCAGGAATTTTTTTCTCCCAATAGACCTGCTACCATCCAGCACATTCTTCATCTTCACTCAGGTTTTCTGACTGTCCTGCTATCCAGTTTCTGTTTAACCTATAGCTACATGAGGCAAATGAGTTGGGCATGCTCCCCTCCAGAGATCTCCTGGGACTTCTGTGTTATTTATTTATTGTTTCCAATTTCAAAATATACATGAATGAAACTCATTACTTTAGTCTGCAGCAGAAACACTATCATGAAGTTATACATATTTTAATGAGATGCTTTAGAATGTTATCAAAAATTGATTAAAAAATCCCCAGCCATATGAAGAGCTTCTTGCCATATTTCATGAAAATCACTGTTGAAGATTTTAGCTATTCTGTTTTCCTGAGCTATCTTGTAAAAAGACCTGCACTATGTATTTCCTATATAATTTAGCACAGTGAAATTTTGTCTTTGGTCTCTGAATTTATCTTTTTATTTATTTATTTCATCAGACAATGAAAACTTAAGTTCCATTTGGAAGAGACCTAGGTTTGTGTATTTACTTTTGTGAACTTCAGGATACTGCTTTGCATATGATAGGAACTCAGAATTGTAGAATAAACTGATCCAATCATAATGTCTTTTTTATTTTAGTTGCAAGGAAGCTTAAGGCTAAATGCAGTAATTGTAATAGTTTACATTGGTGATATATTTATTTTTCTTAACAGTTCTGCCTTTATGTTTTCAATTTCTCCTTATACAATCTCACTCATGTTAGTTTTATTTGAGGAATTTAGGCATTGCTCCTTAATTTTTAAAAATTTTGAGATCTATTCTCTGCTGGTCCTTGCTGAGCTCTTCCTTTTAAATGATATTAAAAAGGAGATATGATAAATTTATTGTAAGATTTTGGGTTATTTTTAAGATACCCACTTTTATAATTAGAAGCATGTGTTCTTATATTTATGGCTTTTAATGTATGCTCTGTGGAATGAAAGCGGAGTGATTGGTAAGGGCCCTAAAATCTACAGTATTACTGATGTGCAAAGAAAGAGTGACAGCATGCAAAGATCACCCCTTCCCTCTCCTGGGAGAGTCCGTGAATGTTTCTCCAGCCAGGCAAGTGCTGAGACGCTAAGTTAGCCTCGAGGACATAGCATACTTCTAGGAAAGCAGCCCTGCTTTACCTCCTTCGGGACTTTTTGGCTTGGGGGATAGAAATTAAGAGAACAATGACATGCTGACTCTCCATTTTCCCAGAATTCGTGTCTAAAGTTCAGTATATGCAAATACTATTGCAAGCTTAGGAATGCTGAGGAACATGATTATTTAAATAGTTCCTATAGAGGGACATTCACTGTATTTTAACAAAACTACTAGTGAAGATAGACATATAAAGTAAATTCTAGGGTAATTTTTTGAATGCAAGCAATGTTTAATTGTAGCATTATAACAAAGAAGAGAAAATTTAAAGTACTCAAGAGGATGTGCTGAGGTTATATGAAGATACTATTCCAAGTTACATAGTCCCCCTAAGCATCTTCGGTATCTGTAAAGGCGTGCTAGAAGCAATCTCCTATTATATATTAAGGGACAACTGCAAATAAAAGATGAACATCTCTTAAAGATTTTATAATGAACATAAGAGCTGTGAGGAGTTCTGGGTAGAAGACCCTTTTGTTATCTTTGCTCTTCCCAAACTTCCTGACCACTGCACTACTTTTTATCAAGGATCATCTATTAATATCTCTCCAGGATGCGTAGGGTATGAGTACGTGATAGCAGAACTGGATCGTTTTCCATGTATTACTGTTCATGATAATTTCAGGCTTCTAGCATATTAAAAGTTTAATTTCCATGTTGTGAAACATGGAGATAAAATATGAAAATTTAAAAAAGAATATTTATATTATTTCCAAAATCTGAGATTTGAGGGCCGTTTCAATCAAACCTCTGGTTGACAACCTGTTTTCAATTCCATAGGATTTTTTTTCTATACTCATGTCAGAAATACTCCTAATGAAAATGAAATTTCAGATAAAATGAATGCTAGTGCATATTATAAAAGATAGGAAATAATTCTTGATTGAAAATTACCTGTAAATCTAGATGCAAGTGATTAATGCCTAAATAGAAAATTCTGCTTCGAAATACTTCACATATTGTTATCAACCTCAATCTTATCCCAGATTTCTGTGAAACATACAAGAATCTGATAAAATTCCAACTGTAGATCCATAAATTTTTTCCTTACTCTAGGAAAATTATGTTAGAGACATATATTCCTCAAAACAAATTTGTATAGTTGCTAAAGATTATCTACATTTTTGTGTAATGTTCTTTATAATTTTGCAGGGCTGAGAGCTACATTCTAGTTCCTGACTTAATTAAAGCAATTTATTTTTAAATAAATTATACATACTTTTTAAACTTTGTATCTAAATAGACAGCTTGTATTACTATTTGTAAATACCCTTTCTAGCTTCTCAGAGACTAACAAACTTTTTTATTGTTGACTTTCTTATGAAAATTCAAACAAGGACATTTGCATTTTTTATAATATGCTGCCAAAAATTGCATTAATTTCCATGGATGCCCACTCATTTGATAAATGTTTTGTCATTTGTACCATTTGCATTGTCAAAACAAGTTAATTATAGCTTATTGACATTTTTGACAATTGCTTTAACTTTGGAAAGAAAAAGTCTTATTTGTTTCAACTAAAATTTTATTTTTTGCCCGTTGAAAGCTTGACCTAGGCAAGAGAGGACCAGCACATGCTGGCAGTCTTACAGGGTTCAATTTAGGGAAGATGATAGGCAGCGTTTCCCCAGGACACGTATAAAAGTGCTCATGTTTTAAATGGAAAATATTACATACCTGCATAATCTGTTCTTGCATAATGCCCATCTTCAGACTTGGTAGTTGTAGTTGTATTATCTGTGTTGAAAAATTAACAAAAAAGATTGATTAGCTGTTTCCTAAATATTTCAATACCATCAACACCACCTTCAACACTACCTTCGCTGCAGTTGATTTTTTTCTACAACTACAATCCCAAGCAACACTTATAAACTGATACACTTCCAATAGCATGTTTCGGCTTGAGAGATGGCAGCTTTCTAGTCTGGGACAAGGAGCAGCTTCATAATTGTAGCTGCAATAAGTTGAATAAAGGAAGACTGGTCAAAACCCCAAGCATGTTTGCTTCTGAACAAAGCCAGGGCAGAATATTCTAGTACAGTACATTCTGCTTTTAGAAAGGCACTTGAAATATTTCTACTGAATCAATACATAAACATGGAGTGATCTGCTTTTAAATTTGAGGTTTCTAATGAATTCTTAGAGTCTTTGTGAAAAGTGCTTTGGACGTTCTTTTTTAGGCTTTGCAAGGAGAATATCTACTCCCTTCTGAATGTAGACTTCTGTGTTCACCGCATTGTGACAATACAGTCCCATTATATAGCAAAAGCATGGACTATTCCTGATAGGCCTGCAAACACCTATAATCAACACAAATGCTACAGTAGACCCTGGCACCATTGTAAATCAGAACTGTCTTTCGGAAATGAAATAGCTGCCTAATAAGGTGCTATCTTCACTTTCCATTTCTGCACAAGGACTAAAAACATTCTTTGAAATGAATTTTGGCATGAACCTTACCTTGACATCGACCCAAAGACATGACTTCAATTTTCTCCTGTTTCTGACACGATGCTTCTTTGATCTGACATGCGTTATCGTAAGACTTCCCATCCGAAGCACAGAGGGGATTGAAGTTGGTTTGAGAACAGTCGATGTTGCACACACACCTAGAGGAAGAGAGAAACAGGAACATGTAGCATCATCAGTGCTCTTGCCGTCTTCTAAACCAAACACAAATGAGAGAACTGCTAGTTGGCAGAGATGCAGCTTGGCAAACATGAGTTGTATTCTTCCAAGGAATCTGCTTCACTTTTCTACCTCAGATGAAAAGAACAGAGAACTAATCAAAAAAGACAAATTCAAAGGACCTAGCAATGGATAGAAAATGAAAAGGAAAAACTTTAGGAAATGATCATCAGTTAATCTCTGCCCCTGGAACTTTTAAGATGAGTACATACACTTCCGCAGTGGTGCCTGCAGAATTGGAATGGGCTGAGGTACCAAGAAACTGCCTACAGTCTCCTTCAGTGAAATCTTTCCGTTTCTTCTTTCCCAGGGATATCAGAATGGGTAAAGTGCAAGGAGAATGATTCAGAGGTCAGTTAAGCAAAAGCTAACAAGTAAATTATTTAGGACACTATCACGAGTGAATTATCTGCAGTATAAGCAAGAGCATGCATATAAAGTGCTAAATGGGAATCTCCAGTGATCCTTAACATTTTTAGATGCCACAAAACCCTTTGAAAATCAAATGAAAGCTATAGACCCCTTCCTAGGAATAACCACAGTCATATAAACAACCATTTGTGTAACAGAATTTGTTAAGCCTCTTAGGCACAGATATGCACCGATGGCTCTCATCTTACCAGAATATAATTATTATAAAATAAATACATTTTAATAAAGATTATTATCAAGTAATAAATGTGAGTTGTCATTCATGATTTTGATATTTTGCTTTGGTCTAAATAAACTTTTGGTGAATTCATGGGTACTAGATCATCTAAACAAACTATAAGAATTAAATATTGTAAAATAAGCTGCATATGATTTTTAACATTCTTATAATTCTCTATATTTTACATTCTGCTTTGTTCTTCAGAATATTGTGTTTTTTCAGTGTGTTTGCAAACCTGCCACTGCCTGGGAATATGAACTCATATTTAAAATGTTTATTAATATTTATATTATTGTTATAAATAAAGTATATGTTTCTCGAAGTTGTGAATCACACATTTTAGTTCTGTACATCTTCCACAGAGCTGAGCACAGAATATAAAGATGATAGCAGCCAGCTGGCTACAGGCTGGGCTCTTAACACGCACAGTTTTATTTAATCCTCACTATGCCCACTTTCCTGACCAAGATATTACATAAAATCAGACAGACAGTAAATTGTACCACAAGGAGCCACTTACAGATGTGTTAAGCTAAAACCCAGCCTTTTCCTGTACTACCACAGGCCGTGAATTAGGAGTCTCCCACAGGACTTTTAAATGTCCAGATTCATAAAGCAGATTCCTGGGCTGCAGCGAACCTGGGGCGGAGCTCGGGCTGTCATGCTTCAGCAGGCATCTGGCTGCAGATGGCTTCCTGGGAATCACTGCTTGCTCGGTTCGGTTCTCAAGTACAGCGGGTTTGTTCTCACACTCAGGGCGTGGTCCTGAGACCACTGTGCCAGACTTACCCAGACTGCTGTTAAAATACTGGCGGGAAACGTGCTAATGCAAATTTGCAAAATAACTGTTTGAAAACACTTGGATATTTTTCTATTCACCTGTTCAGGAACACAGAGCTAGGACAGACGGGAGCCAACCCTAAATGCTCCACTCACAGAGAAGTCGTGTTCCTGTCATGGCTGAGACCACATCTTCGCTGCCGGGCTGATTCTGAGCCTTCGAATACCTGAGGCTGGGAGCTGCTCCACCTTCAGAGCCTTTGGCCCCTCCTAGGGCAGACTTGGAGAGGTGGCTGGGAGGTCAAGCGCTGCCTTAACCATTCCTACTAAACATGGGAGGGGTGGGAGACTGACTTTGCATTTTTCTTTTGAAAAAGGTGATTATTTTGGCTTTCAAACAAATTTGGATTTTGATTGTCAGTATTTTGAAGAGCTTTAAAAAATTATCTTTTATCAGTAGAAGAACAGAGAGAAAGGTATGCTGTCTCATCTATCTGAATGGTAAATAGGAATAACATTAAAGTTTTGCAAATATCCATGAACTCAAAGAAATTTGGAATGCATAATATATATCTGAACCAAAAGGCAGTCCTAAAATCTATTTACTATCATAACAAAACAATCAAATGTTAGGATGAAGGTGACAGGAGAATATTTGGGTGAATTGAATTGGCTAGAATCAATGTTTCAGCAAAAAATTCATTTAATTAAACTCTACCAGCAAATTAAACAATAGTTCAGGATATTTCACAAAAGCCTCCTTTTCCATTTGTCTACTGTTTCTTCTTCTTCTAGTGTGACTGATTTGATTTTAGTCTTACAGATTTGATGCCTATACTTTCTTTCTTTTCTTTTCCTAGCATTGTTTGTTCAGGACTTCCTTCTAAGATGTGTTTCCACTCTGGAAAATCCTGGCTTTTGCTGTCTCAAATAAAATCTTCCAGGGAATAGCCAAGAAAATGGTATAGATACATGGCATTTTTATTCTCATCTCAAAAGGATACAGATTCCCTGAGATAAAAGTAAGCTGTAGCTTTCCTGAAACATATCCTTGTCACTTAAGAACTGCTTGTTGAATGAATTACTGGGATACAGACTTCAGGACAGCATATATTATTGGTCTTTTCTTCCACTACTTACCTTCATTATACCTCCCTCTTTCCTTTCTGCTCACTGGACATGACATATTAAATAAACAGAAAAGTAAATTTTAAAAAAGGACTCATGAATCTCAGCGATCATTGAAAACTGGAAATCTGTGGGGAATATTTTTCTTTTCGAAATAGAAAACACTTCAAAGATTTGCTTAAATGGCTGGAAAACTATGTTGTTTGGAGAAGGGAAATGCCGTGACTGGAATTTTCAAGGATCCATCATTTCTGTTTCCATTAGACCAACAAACTCTGATTACATAATCATCATTTATTATAGTTTGTATAACCTGAGTCTGTTAAAGTTTTTAAATTAGAAAAACAGGCAGAAATCCAAGATCATGGTCTGAAGTTCTAAGTTGGTCTTGACCTCTGTTGGTGAATTATTACCTTAGTGTTCTCCACCCCGCCCAATACTTTGGACTCACTAAAGTTTCAGTAACTACATGTTGAGTAGATAACTAAATAAAATGGATGGATACAGAAACCATTTTGTATTCTCAAAGAAAGGCAGCCACTGTTGCTGTCTCCGTATTATAGATAAGGAAATTGAGTCTTGGTGAAGTCACAGAGTCTCTGAGGGCAAGAACCTGACTTCAAATCCAGGCGGCCTGACGCCAGGGATCACATTATTCTGCATATTGCAAGTTCAAGGAGAAACAAGATAGATTTCAATTTCTACCAACTGCTTCAAGGAATACTTTGGAGGAACAGGATTTGAAAAGCAATGCTATGTCTACTCTTGGAACATTAATTGTGAGTTTATGAATTCACATCAACTCAATTTGTCTTCCCAAACAAGGGATTCAAGCTTTCTTGTATCACTGAGATATATGGGTAAATGTTAGTTTTAAGACATTGTGAACTAAAATGTGGTGTTAGAATTAATAACTAATCTTATGGGCCTTAAGGTAATTTTGCTATTTAAAGCCTCAGTTATTCTGAACATTTTGACTTTAAACACAACACTATATAAAGTTGATCTTTTTTTGTACCAGGGATCGAATTTAGGACCTTGCAATTGTGAGGCAGGTGCTGTGCCACTGAGCTAAATAAATCCCAGGCCCTAAAGTTGGCTCCACATAAAAATACCCATTTAAACATACACTCACACAATAGACTACTGAATAGACTATACTGAAATTACAAAAGGAGGGCTTTAGCAGTACATCATTTTTGAGACTTTGCTTTAAAACTTCTAAAGGGGAAGTTTTGGAAGGGCATATCCATGGGCTAGAGGGCCCTATGTGTTTGCATTAGTGAATGAATTTCCTGTGTGTGGAGGGCAGGCTCATACCTCTCCCATGCTAACATTTACTGCCCCATTCATGTGCTTATTTACTAGTTTATGTATTTGTATTTTGGTAACTTTTTCAAAGGCAAGGTATCTTCTTAATCCTTGATTTCTGGTTCTTAGCTCAGTGTATTGTAGCTGGTCTTCAATAAATAAAAAGAACTACTGAGAGAGGTCAGAGACATTTGGAAGGATTTCAAGAAAGCAGTCATTGTGTTCTACATTAACACTTCTGAGATGTCTTAAATTAAATTAAAAGCACTAGAAGAGGCAGAAGGGAGAAATGGAGGAAGGTAATCAGTAAACAGATGTGGGAATGCTGACTCACACCCCAGCTTACTGAGCTCTAGGTGCCATTGCAACCAATATGAAATGGACTTTCTCAACTATTTTGGTTTGGATCAAAAATGTCCCCCAATGTCCTATGTATTCAGAGGTGGGGGTTTCGAAGGTGCTTGGATGATTCCGGTGCTAACCTCATTAGTGGATTAATCCATTCATGAGTATGCAGGTCAATGTGCTGTTAAAAGGTGGGACCTGGTTGGAACAGGCAGATCAGTGTGGTATAACCGGGAAGGGTATGTTCTCCTCCCTAGCCACTAGCCACAGTCTCTCTGTTTGGCTCTCTGCTTCAGTCTGCCATGAGGTGAGCAGCTGTCCTTTGCCATGCTCCTCCATCACGATGTTTCTGCCTTGGAGCCAGCCAACCATGGACTGAAACCACTGAAACCATAAGCCAAACTAAATTCTTCTACCTTTAATTTGTATATGCCAAGTATTTTGTTCCAGGAACAAGAAGTTGCCTAATAACGTATGAAACCCAAACAATCTTGAAGCACCACCCATCCCCAAACTTTTCTGCATTCAGGTTATCATAACCACTGCTTTCATCAATAACCAGTACAAATTCACTGTAAACAACATATGCTTCGCTTCTTCAAATTTCATTATAAAAACACTCCTCCTCCTAGGTTCAGTGGATGCAGCCCCTACTGCTGGCCAGCCTCGTTAGTGTGGTAGTCAAGTGATATCCCAGGACCTGGTTCTTTCTGTCTCCTATTTCTGATTTCTGCAACAGCTCCATAAACCCCTTTACTTCAGAGAAACATTTTGTTTTGGCTGAGCAACACCTACAAGAGATAACCAGTGATAGGTTTACGAAAATTTTCACCTAACTTTGTGCTTCTTGAAAAATGTGGGGACACCAAACGAGAGGGAGCTGGTGAGGAACCCAAGCTCTGTCTTCCCTCTGTGTCTCTGCGGACAGAGGAAACACAGTGCCAGCCCTTCCTGACCTCCACAACACCACTGTCCAGTGGGGCAGGGAGACACTTTTGCCAGGCAAGCTCCTATCTTTGTGATATTTGGATGTAGTTTTAGGCACTAACATAATGTGAACATAGTAGTGATCTGTCATTTTATGGCTCCTTTCAATCACTGAAAAATGAAAAGTTCCCATGGAAAGGTGGCAGAATTATCACGTGGTGCAGTGTGAAACTGCAGGTCATTGCGCTTCTGCAGCTTATGTAAATTAATCCAGGGATTTTCTTTCTACAGAAATGAAAAGCACATATTTTTAAAACAGAAACTACCCCTTCTTCACTGCCTTTGGCACATAATTGCATTATTATTCATTCTGAGAGGAGTAACTAGTTAATTGCAGCATGTCACAAGTATTTTATGTGAGCCAAGGATTTGTAAAGCTGAGGACAGGTATGCATGCCTTCAGGGTTTGGGTATATTTTCTTTTCTTTTCTTCTTTTCTTTAACCTATCTCAGTCTTTTGACATTTTGACACTATGATTACACAGACCTCTTTTCTTCTAGGCTACAAAGGAAAAGAGCCAGCCCTACTTGAAAATAATAATTTCAGGGGTCTCCATGTGGAAATGCTACCTTCTGAGAATCCTTCAGAGCTAATTAGCACTGATTGAAAACCTTAGCTCCCTGAATTGTAAGAAAGAGAGAAAGTATGAAATAATTTTAAAAGACTACTTGATGGAGTAAAGGACCTAAAATGTGGCACCTACGACTGCTCACATACCATTTATAACCGTCTCATGAGTATGTGGGGCCTGACATTACTTTAGTTCCCTGCCCTTGCCCCAAAAGGCCCTTCCCAGGATGCTGTGCAGTGAGTTAAGACGAGTCTTTCCCTGAATTTAGGAATGCCGTGTCATCCGCCAAAGTGCTAAGATGCAAACCTGCCAACTAGCAGATTACTTATTCATGTGTCTGGTCTGTGGCTGCCCTCTAATTCCTCTAGATGGTGTTTCATCTATTAAACAGGCTGTCCCTTAGTGCTCTCTCAAAGTCCTTGCTCTGTGTCCATGCCCATTTTCCATGGTGCAGCATTCCTAGTCATTTTAAAGCACCCAGTTGCACTGTGGCTAGGCTGGCTTTCTGGGCTGTTCTGGACTTTGACTGGGGTTGATTTCCGGCATTCCTATCCATCCCTGCAGCTATTAAACAGACCCTCTCTGGCCTGACCAGTAAATGAGGTCACAGAGTGATTCGTGCACACCGCTGGCTCTGTAATGGATGAGCTGCATTATATTAATAGCAGTAACAACAGTGTGTACCTTTTTTCAAGACTCTTGTGATACTGTATGCCCATTTACTCATTAACGCGCATGGCTCTGCTTTTGATGGAATTTGATTATGAGTGTTTTATCTGTAAAGAAACTGTAGGTCAGGAATAACTGAATTGTGAGAAAGAAAAATAAGGTAAGAGATGTAAAAGTGCACTAGAAAATTAAATCTTCTGCACAAAGGCTGGAGAAAACATCAAGAGTGGTAAAGCTAGTGAGTGGTCTTATTGTCACTCAAGGGACCTTTCAATGTTTTAAAATTCTTTGTATTTTTTGTATATCTTTGTGATACATAATAATCACATTCACCTTGGGGAACTGGTGCCTATACATAGTGCATCCTGGTTGTTTTTAGAAGGCGATCCTAGTGGTTTTGAACTTAGAAGGAAGAAGTCATGCTGTTCTCCAGAAATATTAGCCAGGGCTCACTGATGTTTTCCAAGGGTGCTCAGGCTTATCCTATGTGTGCGAAAAGCTTTCTTGCCACTGATACTGACCGCTTTTCAAGGAGAGAAATCATGGAAGCTGGCTTGTGATGGGAACGTCTTGGGAATACTGGGACACATTTATTGGAAAAAGCCTAGGATAATAAATATTCAGTCAAAGGAAAACTGAGCTGGAAAACCCTTCCCCTGGGTGGTGCCAGAACTTTCAACAGCAAAATCACAAGTTAAAAAAAGGGATTATTTCTGGGAAGGGGACTTATGACCATTATTAAAATAATGTCTAATACGGTGAAAGTGGCAGAACTCTGACTAGAGCCTGGAATTTGGAATTTACCAGACAGACCAGCTATGCAGCACTGGGTTACTTAACTGTGGGATGGGGGTGACAGGGATTCCCCTGCTCCCACTTCTTTGTGGCTACTGCACTAAGGAGAGGAAGTGAAAAGTGAACTGTCTGGAAAGATGAGAAGGATTTTGATGGAGAAAAGTGGGGAAGTAGACGAGCAGGGGGAACATGAGCAGCCAGATAGTGCAAGGTGAGCCCGAAGGACCACGGACAGCTCAGTCTGATTGGAATGAACGCTTCCCAGCCTAAGTGGTTGAACACAGCACTCTAGACAGATTGCAAAAGGTCTCCATTCCAATCCAAGGAGTGGCCTTCATCTTCTGGGAGATGGGAGCCCTGAAAGCTTTCTGAGCACAGGGTGATGAGAAGGTCAACATGATCAAAGAGGTGCTTCGGAAAGATTGCGCTCATAGCAGAGTGCAGGCAGAGGCACTAGTTACCAGGCTAGAGCCGCAGGTGGAGGGACAGGGGCTGAAAGCCCTGGGGTGAGGAACAAGCTACAGGGAAGAAAAGCAAGAATCAATAGGGCTTGCTGCTTAAGGCAAGGCACAGAGAAGCACTACGGAACAAATGTTGCAATGACCTTGCTTCCTGGCCTATCCTTTCCTGCTTCCGGTTTTGCCCTGTGTTGTGTTCCGAATTGGAATTTTAGAGGAGCAAGCCAGGCTCAGGGAGGGAGCCCCGTGTGTGACTGGGGAAGGCTTTCTTTTCTCGTGGGTAGAGATGTCTGTCTTTATTAGTGGAACAGGGACAAATGGGGCTCTATCACAATGGTGACATTATGCAAGCACCCTTCACGGTGTGGTGTCAGGAGACTCACTCCCTGATTTAATGTACACCCTGCCTGATGACTGAAAGAGCTGACAGGCGTTAGAGCCACTGGTTCAGCAAGCAAACGAAGCTCCTTCCAAGGCAAGGAGAGAGCCAACGCCCCTCCTCCGTATATGACAGTGAAAGCAGCACTTAACCCTGGACATCTGGATCATAGTTGCCTTTTTCTGAGAATTATTTTTCTTTCTTTTGCAGCAGCTCCATTTCCATCTTTAAATAATCAAATCAACAATTTCTCTTACCCATGTACATTTTCAAAAGTATCTCCAAGCAAAATCCCTCATTAGCATCACCCGTCTGCTTTTGCTCATGAAGCTGGAAAACATATTCAATAACTAAGGGTGACTTTGCAGTTACGGAGAAGTGTGGTTGCTCTGGCTGGATGGCTCGGAATACGCTCCAGAGGCAGACAGCAGGAACACCCCGGAAGGAAAAGGTGGAAGCAAAAACAATGCACCAAAATTATTTTAAAAAGCCAATGTCGGTAGCATGACAGACTGAACTTCCACTTGTCCCTCTGTCGTGATCACGGTGTTTGCACACCTTCCTCCTGACACAGCTTCTGGGCTCCGCCATCCCAGGCTAGTGGGCAACTTCATGTCTGAGAGCTATAAACTGGCCCTTGGGCATGCTTTCATTTGACAAAAGGCTTTCAGGATTAAATGTGTATGAACATCAGTGCAGACGAGATTCCCCCCAAAACTGCAATTTTACATCACGCCCTTAGATTTCATCCATGACAGGTTAGGAAGGGTAGATGAATTACAGTTCTGCATTTTGCTAAAATTGCTGTGATAAAAATATTGTCCATTAGATTGTTCAGTTGGTTTGCATCTATATGGCTAATTTTTGTTTATTTATTTGTAGGAATAGTTATGATAATTTTCTTTAGTGGGAAAAAAGGTATTCTCATCAGGAGATGTGGCCTATTTCCTTTTGCTAGAAAATAGCAGCTTTAAGACTGGTGTAGCTTTCCTTCATTTCTTGGCCCTCAGGCTGTCCACAGACAAGATGTGTGTGTGTGTGTGTGTGTGTATGTAAAAAATGAACAATATTTCGTACACAGAAACAAGAAAATATCTACCCAACAAACAAGATCAACAATAGATCTTATTGTTCTGATGAAATAAAGCTAGAAAAAAGGTAGCATCTATATACTTGCAATAAGTCTTCTTGGAATGAATTCTTGGGGATTTTGTATTCACAAAAGTTTACGCTGTTATAATTGAGCATAAACTTGAAAACTTGAAGCACTGGCTAAATGAATTCATCACTAGTACATGCATCAAATGATCTCCTCTTATGACTACATCATTTTTTATCATTCCCTTATTAGTTTGGGGATCAATTTAATGTTGCTTTAAAAATAGTATTTGATAGATTATGATGTGATCATAAAATTCACTGAGTAATAAAAATATAATTAAAATATTCATGGAGGTGCTCTACCCCAGATCTGGAAAGAAAAAGTGGGAAAAAATTAAGACAATAGGATGCCTTACCTTTATTTGCTCTTATATGTCTTAAGAAAAGATCAACAGCAAGCACACTAAATATCTGTATTTGTGAAAACTAGGTGGTGAATATATAAATGTTGGCTTACCTTTCATAGTGTAAAAATATTTCACAATTCAAAATAAAAATATTAAATGTGACATTTTTCCAATAAATAATTAAATTATCAATGTTGGAAATTATATTTTTGCATTGATTTTGATTTGCACAGTTTCTAAATTATTTAAACAGAATTTGCAAAGGAAATATGTTAATGGAGAAGTTCCAATGGAATGAGATGATGTTCCTTTGTAAATCAGTATTGAAATGATTCCAAATAGTATTTCTTATGACATGAAGGGAATTCTCTCTCTCTCTCCCTCCCTCCCTCCTTCTCCATCTTGAGTGCTTGCCCGCTGAAGCACTTTACACTCAAAAACACACGGTGGCATTCTAGCTTACAGGCTCAAACCAGCCGTTCATCACTGACTTCCTGCATTACTGCTGGTGAGTTTTGATGGCACGAAGACAAGGATGTAAGGCAGAGCTGTCCAGCCAGCAACAGTTGTGAGCTATTCCAAATTTCTTGGGATGCAGGACTTCAGACAAACACGTCTGCACATTTTGCTTTGAAACCAAACTTCTTCTGAGTTTCCCCCGAATGCTAAGCTTGCACAGGTAAGTGCCTCGCTTGTGTAGACCCCAGCACACCCTCCTGTCTAAGGCTCCCGGAGGTCTGCAGTGATGACTGACTCTCTGCTTTCTTCTCTTGGGCACACACGTTCTCATTTATCACAGATCTTCTTTAATTCATTTCAGCCCCGCAAATGCAGCTGAAGTGCTGTCTGCTTTGTGCCAGGTACTGCACTGGGCTGGATGTCAGGAAGATGGGGATGACCCTTAGGATCTCAGGTGGCAACAGATCACAGCAGAAGGGGAAAAACCAACATGCAAAGGACAGCGCCGTCAGCGCTGGGCCTCGCTGGTATGAGCAGTGCGTGAGAGATTGCTCAGGAGCCCAGTGAGCTGGGGGGCTGTGAAAGCTTCACGGGGGACGTGATGCTTGACCCAGAACTTCATGGAGGAGCAGAAGTTCAGCAGGTGCTTTCTCCCGGGTTTTGTAATAAGGGGACATCCGAATCCTTTTCTGCACTGAAGATTTCACTCAGCAAGGTCACTTCTTGTTCTCCTCCCTCTGTGGATCTCTCCTGTGGGTTCACTGACACAGTGCCTGATGAGTCAGAGTGCTTCCCTCCTTCTGTGAAACTCCTGCCTCCTGTATGGATTGAGTTGCAATTGACACTTTGTGTCCCGTGGCAGCCCAGACCCATGGGGCCGGGTCATTAAGGAACCCAGCACTGAAGGATCAGCTGGTTGCACAAAGTGATGAGCAAGGTAATCGGCACTTACACTTGTACACCTGGTTTCCTCATCCCATAATACTCATTATTTCTGTGTGCCCAGCCACTCGGAGCTTCTCAGTATCCTCACAGTTTTCACTGTTGCTTCTCCGCTAAAGCCTCCAGAGAGAAGTTTGGTATTTTCCTCTGCCTCCCCCAAAGCCCAGCCCCGTGCTGGGTGCAAAATAGTCTTTCTGAAAGGGACAAGAAGCTGTGAGGATCCCTGTTTCATCTTCAACATTTCTTTAATGTCCACCTAGTCAGCAAATTGCTCGAGATTCCTGACTGTCCAGGGCTCCCAGGAGATGCTTTGCCATCTCCAAGAGTATTTCCTTCCTGGGGCTGATGCCCCTTCCCGGTCACCAGCTTCCACGTCAGGGCAGCCTCATTCACTGCCCACTGCCTCCCCATGAAGCACAGGGCTCTGCCCTCCACAGTGTAGTGTGAGACACACAGACTGCCCATCTCGCTATTATTAGGGTTTGGTGCCTAAAATATACTTATTGAATGAATGACAGGCTCCAATTAAAATCCCAGTTCTTTAAGATGCTGGAATCATTCATAAAACACATCAAATTAAGCCCAGTTCATAGCACACACCTTGGAAAGTAGTTCTGAGGCTACCAGAGGAGAAAGCTGGAAACAGCTTCATCTGATGTTTGGTGTATCGTCAATTCTGTTGCTTTCCTTGCTTTTGGAGAGTTCATTCTTCATCCTTTATTAAATTGGTCTGGCCATCAAATTATATTGCCTTTGTACTTATTTCTGGTTGATCAACTGCAAATAAACTTTGACCCAGTTTGGATGAAAGAACTATTTGCCATGCATATTTATCTAAAGTCTATGAATTGATATTTTTCTGCCATGTTTAGGAGTAGAAGTAGACTATTTACTTCTGGTTAAAAAAGAAGGAAACTATTAATAGCATCTCCAATGTATTATATTTTAGATATGAAACATCTGACACCGTTCTCCAGAATTTAGTATTTTTTATTCAACGTCACTTCTAAAACACAGAAACAATTAGCTTATTTATCCAATTTCCTAGGTATATTGCACATTCTTACAAAATCTCAGAATATCATTATAGTGCTGAGTAATGCCAAGAATAAGTTTGACTCCTACTTTCCCTTCTAACCATTATTATCTGTCTTCTTCCTCTTTACTTCTTTTATATTCTTCAGCACTTTTTCTGTTTCCTAAATATTCAGTACACATAACCTAAATACTTCGGAAAAAATTTCTAGATATTCACGGAGCTTTTCCTTCAACAGAGAAACTTACTATTTCGAACTTGAAAATTTCAAAATTGTTGATGGTAACGCAAAAAATAACTTTTTATATATTGCCTATAAATACAATACAAGTGTGTTATATGTACACACACAGCCTAAATAAAATGACTGAGCTGAATCTACTACTTCCGAACACTGTAGAAACAAACTCAAATTATAGCTTTTAGACAAGACTATAGGGTAACATGCATAAAGTAACAGTGAGTTTCTTTTCCTCATTTATTTCTTCATGCTAGAGTTATTTGCTAACAGTGCCATTCTTCTTACTGTAATTAAAATGTCTGTGCGTCTATTCTGGAGCAGGGCTGTGCAAAGTGTTCCTGCTCATGGCGTTGTCCCAGAAGGCCTTTTAAGTTGCATAATCAAATGTGCAGTTTCCTTTTGGGTTTATAAAGTGGCCACTACAGAGACAAAAATTTTTTTTTAAAAGGTGTTTTGAATTAGAGTAAAACTCATTTTAATAAAACCAATAAGCTATTGAATATAAAAAATTTAGAGTTAGCATCTGTTAGTACCTAAACTTTAACAACAGTTTCATTATTCTGACATTTTTGGTGACTCCATACATCATACGCAGTGTAGAACAGGTTCAACTTACCCTTACTGGTGTGAGTCCTCCATCTCATAAACTGCCGGTCTTCTATTTTATGCAAGCTCGCTCTGAATTCAAAATACTCATTCTTATTTTTGCTTATTGTTCTTTATCTCTCTATTTAATTAAGTTGGCCTGTAGTTGATTATGATTTACATTCATTGGGTGGGAACCTGTTTGCATGCCTGAGCAGTCTGTGCTCTATGCTGTCTGACTGAAGTGTGGACTACCAAGACGGGACATCTCAGGCTCAGACCGGGGCTGCTTACATCCCTACCTGACACAAATCAAGGCATCAACTGGACCTCAGCCAACAACACACCCAGCATGTTTCCTTACTCATCCAAACATCATGCCAACATGCATTACAGTTGATCTTATGTTTTCCTCGATTAAAATGCTGGCCCTAAATATATGAATTGGTTGTTTTTCTAAATGGGATTTTGTATAATAAAAAGTGCTACCTTTTGTGTTGGGGAAAAGTGCTTTTTAAATGTAAAGTTCTAATAAAAAACACAATTTAAAAGACATAAAATACTGTCTAGTTAGAAACTTGACTCTAGCTTTGCATTTGTACTCATATGGATCATAGAAGTTTGAATCATAATTGGTCAAAATATTATACTAAGAAAAATTATTGATATATAAATGGAAGACGAAGGTATAGAAAAATTGTGAGCAGTGTATAGAATTTTTAAAAAAATCTCCGATCACTGAAAGCTTTAGAGACTATTTTGAATTAGGGCAGTAAGATGCTCAGGCTCTAAGAACAGCTGAAGATGGGTTTGCAGGTATGAATTACCAGGAAATGGAAGAGTCTCTGAACCGCTTTCCCTGTCTCTCCTCTGCCTCCCTGGGGTCACTCCACACTGCAGCCAGGGTGACACTTTTAAAATGTAAATGGGATCAAATCATTCCCTTCCTCAAAGCCCAGCAAAGACTTCTACTGACCTAAATATAAAGACTGGTTCTTGCCATGGTCTATGAGGTCTATGATCTGCCCATTGGTTGCCTCTCCAATTTCACTTCTTATCAACCTTTATACACTCTCAATGACCATACCACACCGGGCATTTGACTGGTCCTCTGATGTGCCATGCATGTTTCTGTCCCCAGGGTTTTCCACTGCCTGCTCTGTCTTCCTGGAATAGTCTTACCTCTGCCGTTCACAGGGCTTACCTACTACCCTTTCAGGCAACCCTTCTCCAACTACCCTGTCTTGGTCAGCACCACTTCTGTCTCTGTTGTATCTTGATAGTCTATCACATACTTCATGTTATCAAATGTCTGTTTTCTCCACTAGACTGCATTCTACATGTAGAAAGTGACTTTGCTAACTTGTTTATTGTGTATTCTTCATGCTAGAATAATGCCTAGCACCCAGTACAAACTTAACAAATACCTGAAAAAAATTAATGCATTTCTGACTTTAAAATATGCTTAGATTTTAGAGATTTAGATATGAAGTCTTGACTTGAAAAATATGATCACATCAATGCATGCTTTTTTGCTTCAATTATCAAGAAAAGTATTTCTTCACGTTTGCTAGCAATACATATTCACTAATGTTTGTTAAAACCCTCACTGATAGTGCATGTGCAATAAATATTTGTGGAACAAACAGAACGTCTACCATTTTAGTCTCCCCCCGCCCCAAGTAATCCAGATTTCCCTATTAGGTCAGTTTAGACATGATGACAAATTTCTTGTCCCAAGGACTGATCTCCAGTAATCAATGTGAATGGCTCTGGTGTTGCAGACTGGAGCACCCTACCTACCTGCAGTGCATAGTAGCTTAACTATCTTTGCATGCTCTAGGCATTAAAATCTGTACTCTGCAATTTCCATCTTTTATTGTGATTCTCAAAATGATTTAGACTCCTTTTTTTTCCTGAGTCTTCTTAATCTGCACAAAAACTCAATCAGCCTTGTGGTTTTCAATGATTATTTTAATTTATACTAACATTTGTTATTGGTATCCTGAAAATCTCCTACCCCTCAAAAGATGAGTCAGTGTTTACTGCTGAGGAAGAAAATGATTGAAGTTTACTGTTTGCTGTAAGCCTTTGCCAATCAGCAGTTTTTTGTAAATCCTTAGGCAATTCAGTATGTGTCTAATTTAAGTAATTTGATCATTTGATTATTCTGATCTGACAATTACACTTATATCAACAGATCTATTTAGTTTCAAAGACTCAGAACCAGCTACTGAAAATCTAATAAACTTGGGTCTGTTCTGGTTGACAGGACTTTCTGTAGGTTCTAAAATTTAGGTAGAACGAGGAAAAAAGCAGATGTATATCAATTTATTGCTTATATTTTATGCACCTATTATTAAATCATGTCTTGGAACAGAAGGCACATTAAATATTGAATAAATACTATGAGGTGAAAGATTCAGTCTCATCCCAGGGATTGCTTTATTTTGTCTGCAGTTCCTGGAGTCGACCAAGGTCTGCAGCAAACATAGCTAATAATGCTGACAAATGTGAAACTGACAATATCTCCCATTACTTTGGAAGAGATCTTAGGCATCAATGCCTTTCTGCCTTCCTGATACGTATGTTGGACCCAGGCAGGCAACTTGCTGTTAGAACTATGGCTATTTAATACGAGGCACTGAACTCTATGCTGCTTTGTAAAGTTTTATCTACAAAAATGACTTATAAAATCGAATCTAAATATGATAGCTGTGACTTGTCACTGGAATATTTCTATTGACAGAGGACATTAAAATGGATCAATGGCAACCTAAAGGATGTCTCTGAGGCTCTTTCTACCAGACTGATAAGGACTGGAATGCGTTCAGGATTTTAGAGGCTCATTCTGAACATGGCACTTTTGGCTATACATTCTGCAGTATGTCTATCTCTTTAAAAGGATTTGTGACTAAAGTCTGAAAATGTGGCTAAATTTCACAAATTGTAGTCTGTATTTTAAAGCCTGAAGAATAATCGCACTTTTGATAATACTTTTAAATACCTGAAAGCGTAAGTTGTTAAATATAATACATTTTGAAGCAGTCATATTTAAACAACCCTCACTAAATAAAACGGCAGCCATCATTTTAAAAAGAACAATATATCTGCAGGAAAACAATGACAACCACTTAACATACAGCTCAAAACATGAGAACAATAAGTGTGACACTCGAAAAAGGCTTGTTTCTGTGAGAAAG
Source organism: Heterocephalus glaber (assembly GCF_053883595.1). Lineage (NCBI taxonomy): Eukaryota > Metazoa > Chordata > Mammalia > Rodentia > Bathyergidae > Heterocephalus > Heterocephalus glaber. Next base: position 992,844 of record NW_028258465.1, read on the forward strand.
TGCACACCGTTTTGCTTGGGATCACATTCAGGAAAGTAGAAGCAGCACTGTCAGGTTGCTTGAGTGACTGGGGTCTGTCCCTGTTCCTTGAAGCGTAACGCCCGAGTCACACAGTGTTGGTGTTTGTCTCTCTGTATCATGATACAGTGTCACAGTTCAAGGGATCTCTGTCAGCCTAAGCTGACCAAAGTGCAGGTTTGCAATCATAGATAATGGAGGAAGTTTCACAGGGCAGAACATTTAACATGGATAGACAGAGTGTCTGCACAGAGACGGACTGATATTTGTATACTGTGAATCACAAAGGAGGGACTCATTTGTGAACCCACTGATCCTAAGGGCTGCCTTAAGCTCATTGTATCAATTTTGGGAGTAGTAGCCACACTGTAAGACTCAAGTTGTATGTGGACCAAAGTTGTTAGAATCCCATGAATTGAGGTGAGATTAGCTTAACTCTCTTAAAAAAAATCACTGTAAATACACAAAGATATATGGGGCTACAGGAAGCTGTAGGGATGAGTCTGACGTCTGTTGAACATAGTCTAATTAACTGGTAAATATATGTCCACCTTTGTTTATTAACAATTCATAATTAGATTGGATTGGTCAAGGGTCATTTATTTTAAAATCTTCTTGGACATTATGGTTGACCATGGAAACTCAAACCTGTTCAGTAACTATCTGCGAAAGGCACTGAGTCAAATGACTAATATCATTTTAATCCCATGCCTCATCAACTGAAACATGAACTGTGAAAGAGTATTCCCCATTGTGGGGGGCCTTGACCCCCGCTAGAACTCTTGAGTGCCTTTTACGGACATATCCGGGCCTGCTGCAAATCTACCCGGCAACAAGGAAGTAGCCCCAGTACCCTCCTCTCGCTCCTCCCCTCTAGCCCTACGGTATATATGTTGTAGCAGCTTCCGCAATAAACGAGACTTGATCAGAAACCTGTCTTGTCTCCATCTCTCGTGTCCCCTGTCCCTTCTCATCCTCGCTCCCCCTCTAGGGTCTTCGTTGACTTACCCGCGGGCCGGGACAAGTGGCGCCCAACGTGGGGCCAGAGAACGGGGGATCCAGTGAAGGACGCTGCTCAGGGGCCCTAAGATTAAGATTGAGGAACAAAGAGCACACTCGACACAGGAGAGGCTTGCAATTGACGTAAACCTGCCGTCTTTTTCGCACCTCGGTAAGTTGAGCAGCGATTATGGGACAGGGCATTAGTCAGCACGAATTGTTCGTGCAAGGTCTCAAGGAGACATTACAGGCACGAGGGGTAAAGGTTACAGTCAAACAATTGCTGAAATTTTTTTATTATATTAGAGATCTCTGCCCTTGGTTTCCCGCCAAGGGTACCATTGACGAGAGGTGATGGAAAAGAGTAGGGGAGGCCCTTAAAGATTATTATGCTACTTGCGGACCAGGAAAGGTCCCGATCACTGCATTTTCTTATTGGAATCTTATTAATGACATTATCTCTCAGAAAACCAAAGATCCGGTGGTGGCTCAAGCCATCCAGGTCGGGGAGATAGCTCTCCGATCGGAGGAAGGGTTGATCACTCTCCCTCGGAGTGAGGAGTTTGTAAATACCCTGCGGGATGCCAAGATGGCGCCGAGGCCCGAGCCCCTGCGGGACGCCAAGATGGCGCCGAGGCCCGAGCCCCTGCGGGACGGGACTCCTTCAAAGGATGAAGGAGAAGACTTGATGTCTTTTGATAGCGACGATGACTTAGACAAGGAAAAACAAAATGTTATTGATGAGGGCTTACAGGCGGGCTCTGCCTCTTCCAAGCCTTTTAAAAAAAAAGCTTCGGCGCTCCTCAGCTTCCGCCCCCGCTCTTTCAGCCCCTGCCTCTAACCCCGCCCCGCCTGTTAAGGAGGAACCAGCCTTGTAGCCTTCCCTCCGACACTTCAGAAACCCCCCCCTTCCCACAGAACGGTCCGGGGGAGGCTGACTGGACCAATCTTGAGGAGGAGGCAACCAGATATCGCAATCCTGATTGGCCACCCGTAGTTCAATGTCCGCCTCCTTATCTTCCAGAACCCAACACTCCCATTGCGCCCGCTTTGACATGCCCTGTTGTTGATCCCCAAAAGGAACTCTGGGACAAAATAGAATTTCTAAAAAAACAGATAAGGTTAGAAAAGGAACATCAAGACCTTATTACCCAGCTTGAAGGCTTAAGAACAGGCAAAGCCCATAAAAATGTCCGTAGAAAAGACACCCTTAAGCCACGACCCCCCATTAGAGGGGCGACCCCCAGGGTGCCATCTGGATCAAGGGTACCCCTAAAACTTGAAACTGTGGAAGTCTTTCCTGTAACTGAGACTGCTGACGCACAGGGACAGGCGTGGAGACACCATAGTGGTTTTGATTTCAAGGTTATTAAAGAACTTAAAACGGCCGCAGCTCAATACGGGGCCACTGCACCTTACACCATGGCTATTCTAGAATCGGTGGCAGAAAATTGGCTCACCCCAATTGATTGGCAGACTCTGGCCCGCGCCACCCTTACAGGAGGTGATTATTTATTATGGAAATCTGAATATATTGAAAATTGCCGAGATACTGCTAGACACAATGCTCAGGCGGGTAATGGTTGGATACTTGATATGCTTCTAGGGGATGGGGCCTATGCTACCAACGATCAACAGATGCAATTTGATGCGGGGTTATATGCCCAGATTCAGACCGCAGCCACTAGAGCCTAGAGAAAGCTCCCTTCTAAAGGGGATGTGAGTACTTCTCTCACCAATATCCGACAGGGGCCTGATGAGCCCTTCGCGGATTTTGTTCACCGCCTGCTCACAACAGCGGGTCAGATTTTTGGGAACACAAAAACCGGGACAGATTTTGTTAAACAGCTTGCTTTTAAAAATGCTAATGCTGCTTGCCAGGCCGCCATCCGCCCTTATAAAAAGAAAACTGATCTCTCAGGTTACATTCGCCTTTGCTCAGAAATTGGGACTGCCTACCAACAGGGACTTGCCAGGGCTGCCGCCATGCAGGGTTACACGGTCAAACAGTTTTTGTCGCTTTGTCACACCGCCCGGGTAACAAATGTTTCCGGTGCGAGACAACGGGTCATTTTGCCAAAGAATGTCAGGCCCCTAGGACGTCGGCCCCTAGGGCCACACCTCCGGGGCCTTGCCCTCGATGCAATAAAGGGAGACATTGGACAAATAAATACAAGTCCATGACTGACGCTCAAGGCTGGCCCCTCCCGCTTGTCCATAACCCGGACCAGGGAAACGGGAAAGGGGGCCAGCCCCGGGCCCCCACACCCAAACAAATTTACGGGGCGCTCAATTTTGCTCCAGCAAACAACAATCCATTCCAGACCTCTTCAGAGCAACAACGAGAAGTGCCGGACTGGACCTCAGTTCCACTGCCCACACAGTATTGACTCCAGAAATGGGGATACAGGCCCTTCCGACAGGGGTCTTTGGGCCCCTGCCTAAGGAAACCTTTGGGCTTGTAATAGACAAAAACAACAGCACTATAGATGGGCTGCTGATCTACCCGGGGGTGATTGATAGTGATTATTCCGGAGAGATTAGAGTTATGGTTTCTTCCCCCAAAGTCATTAACACCATTCAATCAGGCTGAAGATTTGCTCAATTGTTACTCCTTCCCCTTCTCTCTACCTCTAATAAGGCTCTTAACAACGCCCGAGGCAGCCAGGGATTCGGCTCATCCGATGTCTACTGGTCGGAGATGCTTTCAGCCCAGAAGCCTCTCATGACCTTGTGGTTGGATGGGAGACAATTTTCTGGATTGGTAGACACTGGTGCTGATGTAACTCTCATCAAGGGAAAAAATTGGCCTCAGGCATGGCCATTAAAAGACACCCTCACCCATCTCAGGGGTATAGGTCAGAGTCAAAATCCTAAACAAAGTGCCAAAGATCTGACCTGGAGAGACCAAGATGGTAATCAGGACACCATTCAACCTTATATCATCTCAGGGTTACCCATTAATCTATGGGGGAGAGACCTATTATCACAAATGGAGATGATTATTTCTAGCCCTAATAAAATTGTCACTACACAGATGTTTAAAAATGGGTACATTCCAGGCAAAGGGCTAGGTAAACACTCTACAGGTATTGTACAGCCCATTGAGCCAGTCCTTTGTAGCTTCAGCTATTCAGGCCGTACGTAAATCTTGGGCCCAAATGTATGTTATACACTATATGGATGTCACACATTACCCTAAATTTGGAAATTTTAAATATATACATGTCAACATTAATACATATAGTGGATTTGTATTTGCCACCCTACAATCCGGGGAGGCTACTAAACATGTAATTGCCCACCTTCTAGTTGCCTTCTCAGTACTTAGATGTCCACAACAAATTAAGACAGACAATGGTCCAGGCTATGCCAGTTCTGGCTTCTCAAAGTTTTGCAAACAATTAGACATAACACACATAACGGGAATCCCATATAATCCACAGGGACAAGGCATTATAAAAAGAGCCAACCTCACACTCAAACTTACATTAGATAAAATAAAAGGAGGGGAATGGTACCCTATCAAGGGGTCACCTAGAAACCTGATATCACATGCACTATTTATTCTTAACTTCTTAAATTTGGATGCCAAAGGTTTATCTGCAGCCAATCGTTTCTGGCAACCAGAGACGCAACGACAATTTGCCTCGGTGATGTGGAAAGACCCCCTGGACCACTCATGGCACGGGCCCGATCCTGTACTTATCTGGGGCCGAGGATCAGTGTGTATTTACTCCAAGGAAATGAAGTCAGCCAGGTGGCTCCCAGAATGCCTAGTAAAACAAGTCGACAGGCGTGCTGATGATGCCGATGACCTGACATTGTCCAATCTTAACCAGTTAACAACGGCGCCTACAATTATAATCTAATAATCATCAAGAGTATAGTATAATTCAATTTGGTTAGTTATATTTGGGTGCACCCTAATTTTATACACTGTCTTATATGTTTGTCTATTGTCTGTTGTTTGTGTTCGTACAGTTGAGCTCAATATGTTCCTTCCCTTTCATAGGATATTCGCCTATTGTTAAATTGATTTACAGATAAATATGACTGAATTAAAGACATGCCTTCCTTTCCAGGTTGTTAATGGATCAAAGTACCATTGGAATTTATGTTGTGAAAGTAATGTGCATTACAAGCAATAATCAATTTGCAATTGACAGTTACAAAATAGGAAGATATAGACTCTTGTTTGTCAAAATGACTTAAGATGGGGACTCCCTTTGATGAATATAGAAGTGGCCACCCAGAAAATGATTATTCTGGTCTTAATTCATTAAAGGGACCCCCTAGTAAATTTTATATTATATAATCTTATGGGAGACATATCACAATGAATATTATCTAAATATGTTATAAATTGATTGTATTGGTTGTCCTTGATATTTAAGCACTGAATATGTTGTTACAAAATGTTTATATTGGTTAAGTTCTGAATATGTTATTGTAGTATGTCCACATTGGTTATCTTCAAAAGCTTAATCAGGTTAGCCTAACTCTCTTATCTACAGCCCAGCCTTGTTTACATCGCAGGATGAAATTTTGCTTACAGGTTAAAGAGATGACATCCCTGAATCTGTTGCATGGTCTGTTGCTGTTCCTGGCCACCACAGGCCCCAATCCATATATCTGATGGTGGTGGGCCTTCAGATCAGCTCAGGGAAGAGCGAGTACAAAAACTACTTGAGACTATCATCCAAGAGATGTATCCCTCCCTAAATTATCATCCACTGGTCCTTCCCAAACCTCGAGGCCCAGACCCTGACGCCCAAACTCTGAGTGTCCTAGAGGCCACTTATCATTTGATCAATACATCCAACCCCGCCTTTGCTGCGGATTGTTGGCTATGCTTGACTCTTGACACACCCCTGCCCCTCGCCTTGCCAGTTGTCGACCAAACTGACTATGCCAACAGTTCTAGTTACAATTGCAGTTTTTCTCTGCCCTTCAGGGTCCAGCCAGTACAGTTCAATGCCTCAGTTTGTTATCTAAATTCGGGCCACAACAATAGCTTCGATATATGTGTTGGAGTCCAAAATTTCTTTCTCTGCTCGGTAGTGCTTAATGGCCCTGCCGCCATTTGCCCTGCCCCGGGTCACGTGCTCGTCTGTGGAGGGAGCTTGGCATTCATCTCCCTCCCCACTAATTGGACTGGGCTGTGCGTGGTGGCGACTGTCCTCCCGGGCATCTCCCTTATTCCTGGAGATGAGCCAGTGCCCTTGCCCAGCTTTGACTATATCGCTGGGCGACATAAAAGGGCCATCTCACTGGTCCCCTTGCTCGTGGGGCTAGGGGTGTCCGGCGCCCTTGCCACTGGCTCTGCTGGCGTTGGGGTGGCGTTACACTCCTATGCCAAATTATCCAACCAATTGATTAATGATGTTCAAGCTCTCTCCAACACTCTTACAGATATACAAGATCAGATCGATTCCCTGGCTGAGGTGGTCCTTCAAAATAGAAGGGGTCTGGACCTCCTCACAACAGAACAAGGAGGGATTTGCATAGCCTTAAATAAACATTGCTGTTTCTATGCCAACAAATCTGGGATCGTCAGGGAAAAATTCGCGAACTTCAAGAAGATTTAAACAGAAGACGACAAGAACTCATTCAAAATCCCCTTTGGACTGGCCTCAGTGGTTTTCTCCCCTATCTCCTCCCTTTGTTGGGGCCTCTATTGGGTCTACTCTTGCTCATTTCTTTAGGGCCCATACTTTATAACAAAATCGTGGCCTTCCTAAAAGCCCAAATCAAGGCAATAAAAACAGCGCCCATACAGGTCCATTACAATCGGTTAGCCATGGCTGATCAGGATGAGTACCTGGTGAGAGGGCTGGCAAGCCAATGACGGGCAACTGAGCAAGCGTGCCATGCTGTAAAAAGGCCCTTGTGTGCCGCCTAAGACAGGTGCCAGAGCATTGATTCTCTGGTTAACCGATGACGGGTAAGGTGCACGGTGCAGACACGTATGTTGCTCTGACCCAAGACAGGCTCAGCCCCCGCAGGCTTGGCTCTCCTGACGCCTTTCTTATAATTATAATTTTAAAGGGAGGACCTGTGGGGAGCCTTGACCCCCGCTAGAACTCTTGAGTGCCTTTTACGGACATATCCGGGCCTGCTGCAAATCTACCCGGCAACAAGGAAGTAGCCCCAGTACCCTCCTCTCGCTCCTCCCCTCTAGCCCTACGGTATATATGTTGTAGCAGCTTCCGCAATAAACGAGACTTGATCAGAAACCTGTCTTGTCTCCATCTCTCGTGTCCCCTGTCCCTTCTCATCCTCGCTCCCCCTCTAGGGTCTTCGTTGACTTACCCGCGGGCCGGGACACCCCATCCTTGGCCTGAGGAGACCCTGCTCTCAGATGAGGAAACACATGTGAGGCCCTGTACGAGCTTGTAGCCTTCCACACTTTCATCCACGTTCTTTCCATAACTGACTACTAGAAGCCCAGGATATGGAACATTTTACTCTTTCAGCCAATGAATGAGAGTCAGAGTCTACAAGGTGCTTCCCTCTATTAGAATGAGCAAAGAGAATCTAAATTGTGTTTCCTTAAGGTTTACCAAATATTAGGCCTTCCAACTGAGAAGTATGGTAAAAAGTCATAGAAGAAAACCACACAGGCACAGCTCCAATGTTGTGGTTCATCAGTTATACTCAGCAGACCTGTGCTAAATATCTAACACATAGATTTTATTTTGGTTATAAAGATAAACAAGATACTACCTACAGTTCAGAGGAAGAGATGTAATATTAATTACAGAAGGGCCGGGGATTTAGCTCAGTGGTTTCGCTGCCTGCTGTGCAAGCTCAAGGACCTGAGTTCGATCCCTGGTACCCCCCTCAAAAAAATTACAGAGGGCTGCTTGAGGGGGAGATGCAAGGCTGAGGTTGGGGTGTACTGGAACAGTGGAGAGGCTAGGCTTCCTAGAGGAGGAACACACGTTGAGTAGGTCTTGTTTGGGCACTAGAGGAGGAGACATTTCATCTAGCTAGGGGGAAAATCTCAACCCAAGCCATAGGTGACTGATTTAATTGGGGCAGATGTACAATGAACCCAGGAGAGGGACATGTGGGCTCCACTGGAAGCTGGGATCCAACTGTGAGGTAGGTAAGGGAGCTGCTGAGCTCATAGAACTTTACCATGAAGGTGCAGAGCGCTCTGAAGAATGGAATCAGAGAAGGGTGGGTGGAGAGGTCTATCTCAGAAATATCCTCTATCAGGAGGGATGGACTGGACAGACTGAGATTAGAAGCAAGAAGACCTGTTCAAAGCCATGTATCAATATGGAGGAGGAAGGACAAGGCCTGAAAGCAATATGTGATTATCCCTGTTAGTCACATTCTCCAAAGACGACCATTCACCTTTTCTACTTTTTATGTTACCACTCTGCCAGTTTCCATATATCTCACTGTCCTCCCCTCTTCTCAGCCTGCTTAATGTCTCTCTTCTTTCTTTGACATCCTACTGGCTGACGTTCTTCAAAGCTCAACCCAAATCTTCCTTTTGTGTCTCCTGCAGTCTTTCCTTCAGCGATCTCTTCCATTCACACTGTGACAATTTCAGGTTTATTTTTCCAGACCTAGACTCCAATGCACTAGAATCCAATCACTGGAGTCCAATCGTTCTGGGAATCTTGGAAAGAAATACATGGAGACACAGAATTCAGGTAAAATAATAAAAGTTCTACTTGCAAGCGGGCGGGATCGTCAGAAACTGGTCTGGTTAGTATCTGCTCCCCTTTGTCCAGCATTTCCCTTTTTATATCCTTTTTAGCCATTATCTCATCCCTAGTGGTCTTCGATGTGTGAATACAATTCCAGTTCCTATTTACAAGTCACAGACACAAGATAGGCACATATACATTGTAAATTCACCCTGGCTTTCCAACTTTGTTAGGTTAATGAAGTTACTGGTTAAAGAGTCAGATTACAGTCATCTTAAACAATAAGAGTTACAGCAAAGCAAATCTTAAAGGAACACATCACTTACTTTGCTTTTACAACTACCTTAATATTCAATCTACTATTCCCTATCACAATTGGCTACTTTATGTATCCACTTGGGTTTCTTACAGGCACCATAAACTAGCATTAACAATTAAAATCTTATTCTTTATGGGGAAATTTGCTCCTCCTTGTTTTGCCACCTTGGTAATTGGCATTTAAATCAAGTGAGTAGGGGTGCTGGGAGCTGCAAGTCAGGGTTGAGGCTCCCTCTCTTGCCTCTCACTCCAGTGTTTGCCTCTCCATCCTCACTTTCTTTGCTGCTACCCAAGATGTCAAGTTTCTTGAAGAGAAGTCTCTTACTGCCCAAGAGTGAGGGATGAGTGTGTGTGTGTGTGTGTGTGTGTGTGTGTGTGTGTGGCTCCTGCTGCTTGATTCTGAGGGTGACACATTCTATTGGTGCCTGTAAAGGGCAAATGCTTTGTTAGAGGCAGTTTTAGTTTCTCTGAGCCTCACATTTCTATTCCATCAATAAACAAATACTTTTTCTAACTGGTAAAATCATTTGAGAGAGCCAAAAGAACATTTTATATAACTATGGCAGAACTTTTACTCAGCAAAAAGTTAAAGCACAACATTTTCCTTTTGCTTTCAGCTTATCCTTATTACAACTTGTTTCTTTTACTCTGACCCGTTCAGGCATCATAAATAACCACTTCCGGTTCTCCTTCCTCTCGGCCTGGCAAACAGGCTTCATTTCCTCACTCTCATCCGTAAACACTGCATCTAGTGCACGCATCTTTCTCTGCCTCACTTTGTTTCACACGATATTATCTAGAGGAGGCTGTGACTGCCCCTGGCCTGCGGAACTGGCCTCCTGTAGCTGGCAGTGTCAGCTCAGGGGTGGCTGGGGACGGCATCACCTTCTCTCTCCTTTCTTCCCTTTGCCTTTCCCCACCCAGTCTCCATGCTATCTAACTAAAATTCCAACCCAATACACATTTACGGGTAGCAAAAATAAGAAAGTATTTAAACATTTCAAAGTTACGGATTTCAAAGAATCATATATTAATTGGCAAAATCACAGTTTTTCTATGAATTTAGATAAATTGTTTTGTGTTCATTTGTAGTATTTTTAAGGTAAAAAAAATTAACTTTGCCAAATTTATGAAATAGCCAAGATATGCTAAGATCACATTTTTAATTTGCTGTACTTATATGATCAAATTAATTTCTTCTAAGTGCAATATCACTGTACAGTATTTTTACATACAACACTTCCCTGTAATGCTTAATACTTACAGGAAAACATTCTTGGAAATAATTTTATATTTCTTATCTTTCTATGATAAATGAAACAAATATAAGTAAATATATATATGGTTCATATTTTACTACGTGTCCATCATACTATCCCAAACTGTTAGGTGAAAGAGTTTTTTAATTGATCATTATGTGGCAACTTTCTGATTTCAGTGTAAGAGGAAAAATTAAAGTAACACTGTATTAAAGCTTTTGCTACTATAACCTTAAAACATAAAATATGTTAATAATCTATTCAATACCTACTCATTAGTCATTACTGAGAGTAAAGAGGAATGTCTTCAGTGAGGTAAGCACTGCAGAATTTATTTTCTCAATTTGAAGCACCTTATATGTTTTAAAAAGTGGATACTCTGATCTGACTTTGGCTAAGCAATTTGATCACAATGCATACCAGGAAATTAACTTTGACTTAATTCTGGGCTTAAGGAAGGAAAAGATATCTCTACCATAATGGGTGAACATTCTGAAAAAATAATGCTAGTATAAAAATAGCTTTCAAAATTTGTTTTCAGAATTGCTTCCTTCCTCTCCAATGATGATTATAACATGCACAAGGTATTACATTTTAAAATGTTGTCTTTATTTTCTTTTTGTCCTCTTTAGGGTCCTTGTGTTTTGTTTTGTTTTTTCATGTTGGCATATCTACATTAAAGTTTACACATTTTTCTTCACTAAGAATAAAAAACAATAACAAGTTTCTGGTTGGTGATTCAGTAGGACTGACAAGGTTAACTGAATAGGAGAATAATGTAAACAATGCTCAAAATGGTCAAAGTGCTACATGGAGAATTGGTTTTGCATAATGAGAATTATTTTAAAGGCCTTTTGGTTTTATAACATGAAAAAACTGGGGTAATTATACTACTTTTCTTTGCTCATATAGAAAAAGTGCTCCATTTTGGAAATGTGTGTGAACAGAGACACGCTAAAATAGTAGTTCTGCATCCTAGGCGTCTCAGACCCTCTTCTGTTGGGAGCTCATCCAAGATTGCTCTGCCACTTAAATGAAATAATAAGTCTTTTAATCTCTGGAAAAAATAAGATAGAGAGTAAGTCTTCTGAATTTTAAGTTTTTCTTCCCTGCTTCTTTTTTTCCTAGTATTTTTGGCTCTTCAGTTTGTTTGCTGACATGTGAATGAAAAGTATCAAGGTATCTAATGAAGGAATCAAGAATATAGAGCTAAAGAAAGAAATTTTGTACATATTAATTCTCAAATGCATTATGAATCATTACATTTTATATGTAGAGACTTGCACATGTAGAAAATGTCATTTCTATAGCCAAATTTCCTCCTAATTCTTTTCATTTAATCAAAATATTACTCGTTCATAGAAATGTTCAACTAAGATTATGGTTTTCAGGTATTCAGGCACTTAAACATAACTGAAAATCACTGAACAAAGTGAATTTATCACTTTTTGAGTATTAATTCCAATCTAGGTATATTAAGTATATTCAGATGCAGGATTAAGTACGACTGCCAGCCCTATATTCTTGAGGCTCATTAATTTCTCTGAACTAGCAAAGGAAATACAAAGAAGTGAGAAAATACATTAGCCCATGTCTGTGTTGGGAAAGTTATTTTCAAATAGTGTATAGTGACTAAGACTATTAATGGGTGCATATCTAATTCAACTTGGGACCTTGAAGATGGCCTCTAGTTTGCATCCCATTAAAAGTTTTTAATAAGATTTCAACAAAAATAATAATAAAAAGCATTCCATTTCACCTTTGCTTCTCCTTAACAATTCAAACTATCAATTATAATATAACCTTCATTTGACTTGCAACCACTCCTGTGCTCTCAACAGCATATTAAATTGTGTGCCAATACTTTAAGGGTAAAATAAATGTCTTGTTTTAGCTTACTCATTTTAATGTGACCTCTCAAATGTGCAATATTCAACTATACTTTGCTAAACAGATTTTGTAAGCATTTATCTTTTCTATGATTTAAAAAAGCATTTAAAAAGTTATGAATGCACAGTCCTCATCTCAAAGAGAGACTGAACGTCCCCAAACATAAGAGCTGTCGTCGTTTTTCGATGATCACATCGATGTTACATCAGGGCTGGGGAAGTTGCTTACCTCTTACCTGCTTCCTTTAATTTCCCAGACACTTTCTTAGAAGGACTGGTACCAGGGATACCAGGCTGAGAAAACTTAGCAGGACAAGTGATGAATATTGCTTATTGAAGGTTCCAGGATTCTTGACTGATACTGGGAAACAGCTTAGCAATCAGGTGTTTAATAAATACCAAAGATCATCAAGGAGGCAATTATCCAAGAAGATCTGGAATTTTGTTACTGAATGAAGTCTGGATGATGTAAAGAGTATCTTTTAGATATTGATTTTATGGTGCACTGGGTCCCTGACTGAAAGAAGCCAAGCACACCTGAGACCAATTTCAACCACGAATCTGGCTAGGCCTGAGAGGGGTAGAAGAGACAGAAAGACAGTGCTTGTTAGCATGAGATGTAGGACTACATGTGCTGTATCTAAGAGAGGCAAAATGCAAGCAAAAATGCATTTGGAGTGCTGCCCCTGGAGCATCACGCTACACAGTAGCATTGAGCTGGACAGAAGGATTCTAACAGGGCAAGAACAGTGGCAGACAGAGGTGTCCAGAATCTAAGGGATGTGAACTCTTAGTGAGCTAAGGAGGACAGACATCTTTAAACATGAACTGAACAGCTGCCCCAGGAACTAAGTCCTCAGCTTTCAGTTCTTCCATAATCCGGTTGTTACTGTTCCACTGTCTTCTGGAATTAAGACTCGCAGAAAAGAAACTTGTGGTCATTCTCATTTCTGTTCATTTGTGTACAGCTAAGCTGGAATTGTATTCCCCAGAACTCTTTCCCTACATGGCTCCGGGCTAGCGGTGGCCATCAGGGAAGTGGCTGAAAGCAAAGCAGCAGCCCATCACCCGCATGTCCACAGAGGGGACAGAGGAATGGCAGGTCACGAGGACTGTCACTGATCTGGGGCTGCCTCACTTTGTGGGCATGAGGCAGCGGTGTGGCCTGCAGCACTTGAGCTCCTAGTAGATCTCCATCAGTGTCTGTGAAGGTGGAGCCAGGTGAGAGTGCAGCTGCAGACCCACAGGTATCTCCTCCTCTGAAGCCACTCTAGCCAGCAAAGTGGAAGGCGGTGCGACTCTGGTGTGCATTCTGGTTTGTATTTGCGTCTTCTTGTTTGTCCTTGGGAGTTCCAGTTTGTTCTTGCTGCCTTGCTTGCCTCAAGCCTGACCTTTCTTCCTAACTAGTGACCCGGCTCACCTGTGGGATTTCAGAGCCACCGCCAGATGTACAGGCAACATTTTGCCTTGTACTTATGCCTGATATTTTTTCAATCCCACAGATGTGTAAGATTTTATCCCCATGCACCATCCATAATTCTGTAACATTCAGAGTGGTTTTCTTTTACTGAAACCTTCAGAGAGCACCGTGTTTCTATCTCAGACGTTACCGAGTTTCTTCCTCTTTATCTCTGCAATTAAAAACATTTTCCAGGATATGTCTAGAAGTAGGTACTTATTCACTATTTCACTGCTTTTGCATAGGAATTTTCTCCTTTAACTTGCACTCAGTCATTGCTTTATGAATAGTGTATTTACTTGTACTCAAGAAAGTAGTTTAAAATCACCTCCTTTCTACTGATTGGTTGTCAATAATGCTTTGCTACATGCTGTTCACCAGACGTTTACTAGCCGTCAGTAGCTGTGCTACATGCTTTGTCTTTATCTCTTTATAATCAAAGAATGATGCATATATCTTCCAATGAGTCATGTCAAGTATTATGTTTGATTTCCATATGTTATGAAGTTTGGAAAATAGAAAAGATGTTTAAAGTTTTTCCGTTGATCTGCTGCTTTCTCATCTTTGAGTGAGCACCAGTTTTCCTAAACTTACTTTTGACATGCAGACTGTGATTTAGGCTACTTCCTGCTTCCTTTCATATGGGTCACATTTCTTTTCCAAGTCTGTAGCTGAGAGATAGGTTGAATAACAATTCCTAGTTCAATCTCCAGTGTCTCAGCTTTTATCTACAGTGGTGGCCCTCCCACCTTTCCTCCAAGACACTTTGAACAGAATGAATATATAAAAATCAGGTGTCATGGATAGGCTCAGTATCTGAGACTCTCTCTACTCCCTACCTGCCTCTCTAACCTGATATTACAGGAAAGGGTGCAGGGTTTTCTGATTAGTGGCTTTTGTTTCTGTGAAGAATTAGAGGGTGATGATTGTATTTTTAAATCCCACTTTATTGGTGTTGTAGTCAGTAAAAATATCTGCAGGTTTTGGTAGTTTGCCTTCCTAGTACCTACCTACCTAGCTGTTTCGTTAGTGTGGAAAAGTCCATCACAGCTGCTAGGCAGACACCGCACTGCCAGTAGATCTTTCCCTGTGACCTCCAGGCCCTGCTCCAGCCATGTTCCTATTAGCCATAGAGTACCTGAGTTGGAGACATACTACATTTAGAATCTGCTGGAAAAATATTTAGCAACTCCCACTGATGAAACATAATCATAAGTTTCAAAATGATTCAAAGTCACATAAATGAAGATTAATACTAAATAGGGTCTTGCGTTTGAAGTCTGTGAAAGCACACTGCAGAAGGGAAGCGTTTGGGGTGAAGTACAATCAGCTCACAAATACACTCTGAGAGTCACAAATCTCTTCTGCATGCATTCATTATCGCTAAAGCACAGCATTCTCATATTTCTTTATTCATGGGATAATTTGGAATGTATTTCCCATGCATGAGGGTTTTCTATAATTGATTTATCATAAGTACTGAAATGGAATTATATTTTATGGATACTTCCTGCTCTTCATTTCACTATAAGCTGCATTAAGTCAACAGAAAGCTGTATTAAGCCAGTGCATTATTTCAATTTAAATATAGCATGAGATTGTGTTTTGTAAAAAATTCAGGAGTACCCTTTTGCCCTTTCCTTTCTTTGTTTTGTTTCTTTTAAAATATGGTAGGTTCTCATCTTTTCACAACTGCATATGGAGAAGCTGTGACGTTTATCAAATTAAGTGGGATGCTTTTTTTCTGTTTGCATCACAAGCCATCAAAATGTGACAGGCATAAAGAGAACATGGGTGGCTCTTGAACAAAATTTTAAAACACTTATTCCAGAGTGAAACTTCAAAATTTGAGTTAGAAGGCACCTATTTTAGATATGCATAGCAAGCATAATTTTTAATATGAAAGACACAAATTGTAAAATCTGCAACATTCTCCCAGAGTACATGGCTGGCCTTTCTTCCTACGGAAGAAGAAAGATGGATGCTGAAGTTTTACTTTTCTAAGCACTTAACCTGGAGTCCAGCTTCAGCTTTATTTATCAGTTGTCCAAGGGTTTGTGCCAAAATATTTTAAATTCAGCATCTCTTTCTCCGTCAGAGACCATCAAGAGGCTGTCCTGTGAAAGTAAACACAAACCGGACTCAGAAGAATCATGTTGCCACCTCTTCATGCAGCAGTTTTCTAAAGTAAGTTCATTGTGTAGATAACTTCCTATAACCACGGGGAGCCAGAGCTGGCTGGTTGATGGGGAGAAATTAATGGAAAGCAAAGAGGCCTGAGCAAAGATAGAATGAATGAGTACACCATCGCCCCACATAAGGGGTCAGACTAATGCACTGATGAAGTGATTGGAAGTCTACTCACTCAAGACTAAATAACTGACCTGGATTGAATGCACTGGCAGCCTGTGAGAAATGCAGATATCAAGCTCACTGGGCATCGTGCTGGGGAGTGTGTAGGGCCATGGTTGCCTGGCTTGAATGATTCCCACCTTTCTAAGGCCGTTAATGGTGTGTTCAATTTCAATTTAAGGCATTTCTATGGAGCTTCTGAATTATTGATCAGAGGGTGATGAGCGATATGCCTACACCCAAGTGTGAAGCTACTGGTTCAGTAAGTGCTGGGCAAGGTGATATCCGAGGCAGAAATGCAGCAGAGGGGAAAGCGTTTTGTGTCAGAGAGAGCTCCTCGGAAAACAACAGCAACACGCTCAGAGGAAAGATGTGGAAAACAGCACACTTTAAATCCAAGAACCTGGTGAAACTCCTACTCCAGCAAGAGCTAGAGAGGGTAGAAATGTTTTTCTGTGAGCAAAGAAGCAAAACTTCTGTTTCAGCATATCATCATGTGGTATAAAATTCAGCACTTGCCTTTCTACAGGAAGAGATCTGTAGATGTATTACCGTGATAGAAAATTCTCTCTGGAAGCAATACGCTGATTTTTGGCATATACTTTTTAAATTGGGAGAGTCAGGATTGCATGAGGAGATTCTTTCCTAGCACTTCCTTCCTCTCTAGGCATGGCACTAGCTTGCAACGCAGCAGGATGTGGGACGGGCGCTGGCTGGGGGCCTCCGTCCACCCTGGGACAGGATGTGCATGCACGCCTGTACACACCAGGCACAGCTACCGCAGAGGGGAAAACACACACCACGCTGAACTCTTTTCCCAACATGCTTATTTCCAAACTGTACAGCTGATCATCATGTGGCTATTCACTCACACCTTTTTACATAAAACATGATAAAGCTCACTGCGCTTATTGCTAAAATGTAAGTAAGAAACTGGTAAGGAAATAAATATAATCCATCCTTTGTGAACTTCGGTCTCCCTGTTCTCCCCAGCCACTGCCTGGCTCTATCTCACTTTCGCTCAGTACCCAGTATACTAAACCCAAGACAACAAATGTCATTCTTCTCTGGATCGCGCACGAGCACAACAGGAATTTTATTGTAACTAAATAGGCCACCATGAGGACACCAAGCAACGCACTGCTGGACTTGGCAGGAAGAGAGGGGGCAGAAGACTTTGTTTTGTTTGGGCCTGGTGGGAGGAGGGAAAGCCAAAGTGTGAAGACAAAGGTGAAGGAGCAGCGCTCACAGGGGCTCGGAGTGGGGACTTTCCTGCTTTAATAGATGACTGTGTATCAATGCACGTTAATATTTGATGCACATCATCCTAGTATCATTTATGTCCACCTTCACAATATTGGGAGGCAGCCACGTTGCTTCAGACAAGGGTTTACATGGCTGAGTGCAGTGGCTTTCACTCTGTGAAATTAGTACATATCCTGTCCTTACCACGTCAGAAGGTATGCTTCTGTTTATACTGAATAAACAGGCAGAGGCTGGGTCCAGCCTTCTTTAAAAACACCATTATCTTGAGTGCATAAACAAGACTGACAAAATAGTTTTTCTTAAATGGCACAGTGATGCATTTTGTATTCTGCTCCTTGGAAACAAAAGACTTAGTTTCTGTCATTATAAAAGACCCTTGAAACAGAGCTGGAAGCGAAAGCTTATGCATTGTGGGAGAGGCCGATGAAGAAAACGGAAGAAAATGCTTAGATCTACAAAGCCCTCTGCTCATTTTTTATTTTCTTTTTCTGAAAACTGAATACAAGCACTGGGAAGCATTATTTGCTCACACAATGCCTGACCACATGTGCAAGTCATTAAAAGGGCGTAGTTCCCTGCCATTTTGATGCAGTCCAAAATAAAAATATAAATTCCAATGGAACAGTTTCTCCACATAGGCTCCAGCTGCCCCTTGTCTCATTAATTTTCTTCTCAAGTATAATAATGCACCCCTGACAATAACCTAAATAAGATTTTTTGTAGAGGTCAGAAAGAACCCATGCCTGGAGGGAGGACTGTCCATGACAAGGCAGAAAAAAGAGAAATCAGTGCAAGTGGCTGGTGGAAAGAAAAGGGTTTGAAATGATGAAGACAGTCAGTCTTAATCTTGAAATGCTTGAGGAAAACATCAAGGTCAATGTCTCATACTGATGATTATTATTATTTATTTTTTGCAAAAGCTACTGTCTTGAATTTAAATCAAAGTTCGATTTCCTCATTCATCCACTCATTCCAAAAGCATGTACTCAAGCTCATTATGTGTTGCATATTCTATATGACAAAGAGGAGTCAGACTAGATGGACGGGTGGATGCGTGGATGGATGGATAGATAGGTAGACAGATAAATATCACACAGGAGTGCTATCCTTGAAGAGATTACCACCTAATGTGGTCTACAAAATAGCACATATGTAACAGAATACAAGGAGAAAGGAACAAGTCAGAAGAGAAAAATGATGTAGGCTGTAGAAAGAAGCATCTAAGACAGTCCTTAGGGAGGCCTGGAACTCATGCCCTGTGCACACACACCCCACCCCCACACTTAAGTATGGCTGGGTCCTAATGGTTTTCCTCCATTGCAACAAAAAGGATGGTCAGGACTGGCCTCATGCATGTGACCTGTCCACACAGGGCCCTGTATTCCATTTAATGCATTGCCATCAACTTGAAATTTTAATAATTTTCCCTATTTAAATTCTGCAAGTCAAGCAAGACAACTGGCCATGAGCACAAGCCAGAGAGATGTGTTCGGCCTGTGTGACCGGTTCTCCTTCCCTCGCCACGCTCGTCACAGATAACCTTTCAATGCTTCCTGCAGGCAGAACTCCAGCAGTCCCTTCAGTCCCGGGAGTCTGGGGGACTCCAGTCCACCATCATAGAGTCACTTCCCTCTGGTCAAACCACAGCTTACTTAGAATACACAAAGACATCAAAGATGTGCTAAGAAATAGGAACGACCCATGACCCTTATTACATTTGCTGTGTGTACTGCCCAATGTTAGGCAAGTACATGTGCTGAAAATCACGGCCCAGGAGGAAGGGAAAAACGAGGCTGACAGCCCCTTATTCAGCAGTAAACCACAGGCCAGAGGGTCAGTGGGACACATACGGAGGTGGAGGTGGTTTTCTGCAGTAGCTCTACTCTTCTCATAAGAATGAAATATGTAAGCATGTAGAAAGTTAAAGATACAAACTGTGTAGTTTTAGTGATTCTGTCTACAAATCAAATGTTCTTGTTTTTGCAATTAGACCTGGCATCGAATAATATAAAAGTGGATGGTAACATTCACGCTAGTAATTTACAATTGTAATTTTTCTCTCCTCATTTGACACAGCCAGTAAAAACTGTCATAGCAAATCAAGAAAGAGGGGTCAGCAGAGCAGAGGACTGTCTTTAACAACATTTATTTTGTACTTTTTGAACTAGAGACTTCATATATTCCTTCCCCCGTGGGCCCCACAATTAGTAGGCAACATCTTTCTAAGATTAGGTTATAAATGTACTCTGGGTTATGCCCTCCATCTTCTCTCTCTCACTGTCTCTGTCTCTCTCTCTCTCTCTGTCTCTCTCTGTTTTCCCTCTAGCCTCCATGTGCCCCGACTCTTTTTTAGGAGTTAGGGGCCAGGGAGGAAAGCAATCTGCTGCATTCAGATTCCTGACCCAGAAACTGAGAGGTAACACACTTTACTGTCTTAAACTGCTCAATTGTAGAATGACTTATTACGTGACAACAGAAAATGAACATGCTAAGATTCGGTGGGATAGGGCTGACATCCATGCAATGGTCAAGATTCACTAGATCCAAGTCTTAGGCTAAGCACTTAAGAGTTGGAGGAAATAGCATTGTAAGTAGAGGCTAATATCTAATCTAGGCTAAGGTGATGCTTCTCAGGGGCTTTGTTCACAAGACCACTTTATAATCTCAAACTGAGACTCCAAAGAATTTTTATTTATGTATACATTACATCTGTCAATATTTATCACAGGAGAAAATAAATAGGCACTTAACATTTTGCCCTCATTAATTCATTTAGAAACAATAATACACACACTACATGTTGATATACATACTTTTAAAAAAATGAATGCATTTGCTAAAAATAAATTTAGTGAAAAGAATGGCTCTGTGTACAGTTTTGGAAGTCTTTTAATGTTTGGCTTAATAGAAGAAAACTGGATTCAAATACTGCTTTCTGTATTCAATCTGTTGAATAATATATATCAAGTAGTCTTTGGAGAAGTCTGCTGTGTGTTTCTGTTAAGAATGAGGATAAAAAAGGCCAATAATATCTTTGTCCCTGAACTACACATGGAGATCAACTGATCTAAGCATGGAGATGAGAGTTCAGAGCACATACAGGTAAAGCACACTGCAGAAGGGAAAGTACAGTTTCTCTCAAAGGCTTGCCTGGCATACTCAATAATTTAGTAGAGCATCTGGCAGACATTACTTGTTGTCCACCCCCAAGCTATTTCTTCCTCTTTCATCTCTGCTAAAGAATTCTGTATTCTGTTCAGACAGTGGAAGCTCATGAGCTGAGGGATGTGTGTCACCCGGGCTCTCCCTTGCTCGTGGTTGTGATGAGCACAGATATGTAAGCAGCACGCTGGGGAACAAAGTCTGCTGGGAGGGCCGACACCAATGTGGGAGGTTTCTTGGAGACAGACTCACTCCACCCAGCCACCACAGGCTATTCCAATGGAGTCTGCTGAAGCCCTTCGGTTCAATGCTGAGAGGGCCACAGGAGTCTGAGAGAGCGGAACCACAGGCTGAATATTGCTGAGTTACTGCACTAACCTGTCCTGCAACTGTCTGATCTCTTTAAGTGACTTTGATCGGCAGAATTGCTGAAGACATTAGGACTGTGAACTGACAAGCCCGCTGATGTCCAGAAAACGTGAACTTAAGCACTGTAGATTGGAATTCCAACCAAGGGATTATTGAGATATTTGAGTTAAAGGTACTAAGAGTCACAACTACACTGCTTTGAAACAGAAACAAAGAAAAGGTGTGAAAGGACTGCAGAGGTAAAATCTGTAGGACTTGACACTGACTAGAAGGACACTGTGTTGGGTGAGCCAGGAAACAAGCAGCAAGCCCCAGCACCACCAAGGTGAACTTGCCTGCCCGGGTGACCAGAAGGATGGGATGGTGGATGAGAAACCCTGTGGGTGCAACAGGTCCGAGAGGAGCAGGAGGATTTAGTTTGGACACACAGAGGGCAGAAGAGTACACTAAGCCACACGACACATAAATACCTTGACTCGGGACAGAACTGGCCTGCTACCCTCATTGCCTTCCTCTTTGTACTAAGATGTCTTCTTGGGGACACTTTCCCTGGTCACCCGCTCTAGAACCAGGTTAGTCACGATCCACTTCCTTAGCACTTTGGTCCCAAACACCCTAATCAGTCTTGCGCCATTCCTCCTCCCTTGTTACCCGGGCACCTATTTCCATGAAACTGCACATGTATATTGGCTGATTATACTTTTCAAACAGAACCTAAGCCCAGTAATGGAACTTCTGAATGGAACTCCTGATCTAATTTGCTGAGCTCTAACCTTAGTGCCTGAGACAGTGCCTGATGCTTAGCAGATGTCTGGTGAATATGCGCTGAACAAATGAATGAACACTCAGAGTATGAGAGATGGGCCGCAGAAATATTTGTTCATCATATGCTTAAAGGTAACCGCACCTTGGGACTGGATCAGTGCACTGGAATTAAATACAGAAATAACATCAGAAATTCACCGAGGACCAAGGATTGTTCTGAAGAGATTATACATATTCAGGCATTTGACCCTTTTCACAACTCTGTGGATCAGCTCTCCACTTTCTCAGGTACAGCAGCTAAGGTTCGGAGAAGCTGGGCAGCTCATCGAAGATCACAAGGTCAGTGAGGAGCTGGGCCTTTCCAGGAAACCAGATTATGTCCGTGCAGAGCCATTGACAGGTGTCTTCACTGAATGGATGAGATTCTAAATTATGTTCAGCCATGATGTATAGTTTCCAAGGAAAATGATCCAGAGTCATTTTGCTTTCTGGCTTTGTAAAAGGTAACAGTGGATACCTCTTACTCTCTCAAGGAAAATAACGTTTGCTTTTGAAATTAGATCATTCACCTAATATATATTATAAACACCTGCTCTAATATTCAAGTAAGGAAAAGAAGACTGACTAAACAATAGAAACCTTGACAGCAAAAAATAAAGAGACACAGCGCTGAAGGGACCTGGGGCCCTTATAAAATATATGACCCTAGCAGGGCAGGAAAGATGAGCTTCTGCTGAAGTCACATACTGACTGTGTGTTGAAGTCACGTGACTTTGAAGGTCAGTGGTGACATCTTCCCCCTTCATCCCTGGAGGTACTCTCCACAAAGTAAACGACCACATACTTATTTTATTTAAAACAGATTCTGCCTAAGGGTGATTTTCTCCTTTCTTTGACAAAGCAGGGTATCCACTGAGATAAGGACTCTTGGCTCTGCAACACATTTTTACATTTCACTCATGGAAAAGAGATTGAAAAACAAGATGAAAATGTTCTTTTATTGGGCATTCAATTAAAAAATGTCATGACTTCACCATTAATTTGTAGAAAGCCGAAAGATGAGTTTCAACAAGAGTGTGTTATTATGTTGAGAAAAATACGGAAGTGTATAACCCTGGGCAGTTCATTTAATTTCTCTCTGCTTCACATTTATAAGCAGTAATACAAAGAGACAGAGTTATCTGATCCTCAAGGCTCCACCCAGTCAGGCTAGCACATTAGGGTCACTGGACAAGCAGCTCGACCAGGTAGTAAGAAGCCCGGGCAGGGGAACCAGACCTCTAGTCCATATCTGCCCACGCCCGTCGTCATTAGCCAGGTGATGTGGTAGACCCTTGGAGCTCTTTCAGCTTCAGTTTCCTCATGAGGGAAGGAACAACAACATCTGTAAGAACCTTTTTTTTCCCTGTACTGGGGATCGAACTCAGGACCTTGTGCTTGGGAGGCAGGCATGGTGCCACTGAGCTAAATCCCCTGCCTAGGTCCTTTTGAGTATATAGTAAACATCACTTTTGTATTGTGAAAAATGAAAAATGAAGCAGCCAGAGAATCGAGCATTTCTTCAAATCACAGTCTCAACAATAAATGATTCAGACATAGGCAAAAGAGCCAGCATCACTACAAAGTAAAATAAAAAGCAGAAGATAAAGGCAAAGAGAAACACATTTGAGATATAATTTTTAAAATAAGCAGTTCAAGGAAAGCTCAAGTTTGATGACAATAGTTCTTAGGGGTGTTTCTAAAAACTGTATTCTCTTTGACTTTGAATTTGGCCTTTGAATTCTCTTCCTGTGGATGGAGGCCTTGTGACGGAGGAAATTAACAAAACTTGACTAAAGCCACACAAGAGTGTGCATGAAAATTCAGGTCAGGCCAACTGATTTCTGCATCAGCTTTTAGTTAAACTGCTTTTAAATCAAGATTGTTTGTTTGAGTTTGACTTTTACACAAAGCCTATGCCCTCTCATGCTCCCTTGTTTGATAGCTCTATCCATGCCTCCATTTGTCCATCCATCCATCCATCCATCCAAGCACATGTTTCTCTGGTAAACATGGCCAGCAGGAATTGAGCCCTTGGTTCATAGCCAGTCAACAAAAGTGAGGCCTATTTGTTAGGTTTATACTTTCACACAGTGTGATTCCCACACTCTTGGAATTCAGGTACAAATCAACCACAGAATGAACTTCTACTCTGGTAGGGCCTTTGTGTTAGGTAGTAAGAATTTTATTCCTGTGAAAGAAATGTCGTAAAAGAATTAGTTTTACTCATTTGTGCCTCTTCGTTTAAAAGGAAAGAAAATGAAAAAACATGACTTTTTGTTTCAAACATACAAAAAAAAAATCAATGAATGATTTTTGTATTTAAAGTTCACAATGAAACTTAAAAAGTTCTATTTAAAATAGTAACACAATGATCTCAAATTGAGTTTAAATATAATTCCTAAAATTTAAAATTAGGTTTCTGCAAGTACTCAAAGATCGAGTAAAAAAGATGTTCATTTCCTTTCTCGTCCACTCTCATCACCTCTCCATGGGAGGCAAAGTCACTAATGTGTTGCACACTGTTGGAACAAAAATGGACTTATCTGGTTTTTGTTCTCCATTCTTTTCACTAATCTCTACATTGGTAGGCCCCATATGGAAAATCAATTTCTGCTTTATTCATGTAAGCTTGGTTTTATCTTCCTAAATATATCCTTCTTGTCAGAAACCAATGGAGCATTTTGGTCTCTCCTGTTTATAAATCACTGTTCTATTTTATGCTTTTGGTTGTGATTATCCCTGCTTCTTTGTTTGCCTGTGTCACGGGCACTGTGGCCCCGGAGACGGGGAAGCACCACCAACTGTCCTCTCGACTGTCTGATCCTCCAGCAAGTCAACCACGCTGTGCTGGCTCTGAGGAGAAGGGCTGGGCTGCAGTGACACAGCCAGCCCATCTCCAGGGCTCACCAACCTTCCTGAAGGAGCTGTCTGTCCTATCTGGCACTCCGTGTGAGGCCTCCAGGCCACGCCACTGCAAGGTCTTTGGAGACAGCTGCGTTAGAAGGCTGGTCAGGGTCATTTGTCAACTTCACATCTCTTTCTTCTTTCATCTTTAATTTCTCCAGTCTCTTTTCTCAGGAATGAATCTCAGCCCATATCCATCCTCCCATCCTCCCAAATGATGGTGAGTTCGTCAGTCAAGGCAATATGTCACGCTGCCACAACTAATACACAACTCTAACAGCTCACCGGCTCAAAATAGCAAAGCAGCTCCAAGCAGGAGCTCCAAGCAGCTCTGAGCCGGCTGAGTGGGCACCACGAGCAAAGCAGAGCTGAAGACATTTGTGGACAAGAAGTCATCCGTGACATTATATGGCGGCAGAAGGGTCCAGGGAATATTGTGGGGATTTGATTTCTTTATGAGTGCTGTGATAATGAATATGTGGAGATATCTACTAGTAGGCAATAAACAATACTGGCTGGAATAGTTGTGATTGAAACAAATCGTATCATTGTGCCAGAAGCCTTGGAATGAGTTTCAGTAATGGTTGCTCAGCAGAGAAATCCGTGTCCCTTCTCCAAAGGGTCGGCTTCACTGTGACTGAAAAGTGGGTCATGTACATTTTCGTATCAAACTTTTTGTTAAATAAACTTTTGCAATAGTCACAAAAAATAGCAAAGATCTATTTCCTGTTCATACCACGTGCCACCCAAGGAGCCAGGACAACAAAGCAGCCACCTATTTGAACACCGTTGGTTACTGGACCAGAGAAAGGGAAGCACTCTGCAGAGTCTTGCTCTGACAATCAAATATCACCCACAGGTCACAGTCTTAATCCAAACAACTGAATGCTCCCAACCTTAAAGAAGACAGGCAGTAGAATCCCATAAGAGAGTGCTATTTCTCCTATGCTGCAGGTGTGGACTTGGAAATCCTCAGTGAGCAGCAGGACAGTAATTTTATTTTTTAATTAAATAAATAGAAGATAACAGCTCTTTACATTTTTCTTCTTTGGTTTATTCCTGATTTCGTCTCTCTTAATTAATATGTTCTAAGAGCCTTCTAGTCCCTATTACTTAATCTGTCCTTTCTTTACAATATCCCATTACTTTCAGTAAATATTTTGTGTCATTTTATTCAGCATTTTAGCTCTTTTGCAACCTCAGTGTCTGTTCTCATTCCTCAGCCCCATATCTATTTTCTTTATTAGGTTTCTCTGAACTCCTGCAGCCCTTTCTGTCTGCATCACACAACTTAACCTTTAATTATTTGCCTCCTGGGTATTCCACGTGGTTCTCTGCCTTTTATCAGCTGAGTCTGAGCACGACTCTATCCTACCAACTTCCTCCCCTACTCAAATGGACTCTACCTCCTGCTCCCCCATTCATGCAATTGTCCCATTATTCCTCCCAGTGCTGAGCCACTAAGTCTCTTCCTCTTTGACTCATTCTTAAATCACCTGCTTCTCACAATCATGCAGATACCAAACTCTTTCCCCCTGAACCTGATAGACCAGTGGAGATCAAATGACACAGTCCAAGTGAAAGTGTGTTGCTGAGGCTAAATACAAGGGGACATTGCTCTCTACTCCTTCCACTACTTTCATTCTTTCGTGTATTTATTCATCGTTCCTTTATTCATGCACTTATTCAGGACCTAAGTGGTTTCTTGGAACTGTGCTTGTTACTGAGGAATTAAATACAAGTCTCTGCTCTCCTGGAGGTTTCATTTTGGTTAAGGAGATCAGATATCCACAACACAAGGTAACTAAATATTGATGTGTTTGAAGCAAGGGCAAAGGTATGCGGCTGTGAGGAACAGTGGCTTCATAAGGCGTCAGGTGGCAGGGAAGCTGGAGATGAAGTCATCTGGACTTCTCTCAGTGTCCTTACAATCAGACCGAAGCTCCTCATCAAGGCCTATGAGAACCTTCACTTCATCACAAGACTTCGTTCTGATTTTCTGGGCTGTAGATGCACTGACAAAGCTCATTACAAATCTTGTGGGATTGGACTATGCATTCTCCTTGCTCAGAGTCCTGGTTCTACAAGTCCGGGCCTGGCCGGTTCTGGTTGTTCTACTTAGATGCAATGCTCAGAAAGACATTCCTCAAGCACCTAGTCTTAGATAGCAATGTCCCCTCACGGGACTCAATGTTTCAGAGCTCTATTTTTTGTTATAAAACATTTATTATCTGAAAGCTTCTTGATCTTTATTGTTTATTCTCCATCTCTCCCTTTCTTTCTCAGGACGAAGCTTTGTAAAGCTGAGAACTTTGTGTCTTACACTGTACTACTGGGGCTCAGATGGAGCCTGACCCATTGTGTGTATAAGTAAGAATCTTCTGATGCTATGGAACTTCGCTGATTGCAATCTGGTTTTCAGAGTCTGTTACCAAAGCTCATTACAAAGCTCTTTCACCTGAATGAGTCTTTTACTATGTAGTGAATGTTATGGCCAGTGGGATGGGGTAGAAGTAGAGTGCCACTTTCAAGACTACCTGACTTAAAAAAACCATGTAGGACCCTTTCTTCTTGTTTTGTCTGTGAAATGAATGGCTGGAACCCCAGCAACCTGAGAGGCAAGCCCATCATTTGGAAAGTGCCTGGGTACCTGAAGAGCATGTGCGAGCTTACTGCTTAGGAACATCTGCCTTGCATTGTGATGACAGTAAAATGTGTGTGCAAAGATGTGCACATATGTTACAGCGCTGAAAGTTTGTGGTTATATGGGATAGCACTTAGTGTGAGTTACCACAGCTAATAACCAGACAACTGACTCTCCCATCACTCAGTTACATGTGCTTTTCTAACTCTTCAGGTCCTAGGTACATTCTCAGTCATAAATTATTCCTTTATCAGAAAGACTGTTTCAGTGTCTCATTCCTCCTTGACATCTACCCTCTAACATTATTCAGTGAAAAACACACGGATCTTTGAGTTAAAAAAAAAGCTGAGGTTGAACTCAAAAATCCATCTCAACCTAGGAACATACGTTTAACATGCGATTTATCTCTCTGCAACTTGGCTTCATCCTTTCTAGAAATGGAGGAAAATAATACCTAACTCATCATTCTGTTGTCAAAGATTAAATTGGTGCCCATGATTCATATAGCCTCTTCTGTTTGCCTCAAGAAACTTCTCACTTCTGTATAGCTGTAAAACTCCCTGAATCTTTACCACAAAAATGTGATCAGATCAAAATTTTCTCACTTGGTATAACTTATATATCAACCTTTATTCTTACTTACTAGTAAAAATTTTAAAAAGCTCTATAATAGTATGGTAATGGTACTTTAATATCACAAACCAAGTCATCCAATTTCTAAGTTGTTCACAAGTGGTTTGGGATGAAGGAGAGAGCAGCTCAGGAAATGGCACCCTAGGGCCATCTTGGGATCCCAGGACGCTCCTGTAGTCCGCAACACCAACATCTGCTGTCTGTCTGTACATGGGAATCGTGACTGTAAAGACTCCTGTCAGATATGTCAGCTGTTCTGCCAAATCTCCAGCTGCGATAAATGATAATTAAGAGGTGACTGTGGGATATGCTGGCCATCTACTCCTCTGTTTTAATTTCATTCTGAGCCGGCCAAGCCTAACAATGGCACAGAGAATCTGGATATCGGTATTCAGTTCTCACAGAGAACCACTTCTTAGAACTTTGTCATTCATATATTATAAAGTTCCTAGATGAATAATTTTGTAGTAATCAAGGATGGTGACTTTAATTCAAAATCTTTCTAAATGCATACAACATAAATTGTTGTGGCGCTAAGAAGTAGTAAAATATCTCCTGTTGAACAGCTTGTCTTTTCTAATTCACTATGAGGGTTATTCCTTTTCTTTCTTACCTTTAATGCAAAATGCTCAGAGATAAGCTTTTTGATTAATCAAAGCAGCTTCACTTAGCCTTGGTTTTTAAAAAACTATTCTTTCTCTCCTATATTTCATCTTCTTCCTTCTTCTCAACATTATTTCCTTATTCATCTCTTCAATTTCTCCTCTGATTTAAAGAGCTTCATTGTATGTTTATCTTTTGCCTCAGCTACTTCAAATCCTTTGAAGAGTTTCTTATATTCTGTGGTTTCTAAAGAGATGATTAACGAACATGAAAAACTAAGTTCTGCTAAGGAATAGTTAAACACAGAGCGGGACATGTTGCCTTCCGGACAGAACAGATTATCTTCTCTCATTTAAAAATAAGTTGGTGGAAATTTTAGGCCAAAAAGAAAAGAGGACAATGCCAGTAGGGGCCCTGAGGTGATGGGAACAGCGCTTTACAGGTCACAGGAGTTTGGACCACACTGTTGGTAATGTTAGGCCTCAAAGGGGCCAGGAGAACCACACAGACCAATGTCTTTGTTTCCTGAATTCTTCCTATGAGAAAACAGAGTCCGGTTCTGGCATAAAAACTGGAGTCTATCACTGAGACAGAAAAGATATAGAGATAAATCCTTGCACACAGGGTTAATTGATTTCAACAAGGAGGCAAAGCAAACTCAATGAGGAAAGAACTGTTTTTGAAACAAATAATACTCTAACAGCTGGATAACCACATGCAAAAACTGAATTTGGAGACCTTCTCCCAATTCTGTATCTGTACACAAACATTAACTCAAAATGGACCATGAGCCTCAATATAAAGCTAAAACTATAAGCTTCTGGATAGAAAATATAGGAATAAATCTTTGTGACCTTCAGTTAAGCAAAGCTTTCTTAGGTATGGGCACTGACCCAAAGAACAAATGAACTGGGAATCACCAAAATTAAAAACCTTGGTTTTAAAATATGCCACCAAAAGAGTGAAAAAGCAACTTCATAGCATAAAGAAAGTATTTACAAATCACTCACCTGACAAGGGACTTGTGTCTAGACTATATTTTAAAAATTCAATTGAGAAATAAATAGGTAACTCAATTTAAAAATGCATAAAGGGTCTGAATAGACATTTCTCCCCCAAAGACATCTAAATGTCCAATGTGTGAATAAAAAGAGACACAATATTATGAGCCATCTGGGAAACGCAAATAAAACTAACAATCAGATACCACTTCATACCCAGTAGTGTTATCATCATCAAAAGACATTTGATACCGAGTACTGACACGGTTGTAGAGAACTTCAGGCATTCACGTGCTGCTGATGGGAAAATAAGTGGGAAACAGTTTGCCAGTTCTTCAGAAAGTTAAACGCAGAGTTACCACATGACCCAGAAATTCCATTAAGAGGTGTAGAACCTAGAGAACTAAAAACATGTACACAAATATTTGTAACAGCCTTTTCATGATAGCCAAACACTGGAAACAGCTTAATGTTATTAACTGATGGATGGATAGCCCAAATATAGATTTCCCATATTAGAATATTTTCACCCATTAAAACAGTAAGTACAGATGCTGCTTTCAAAGTGGATGGCATTATGTTAAGCAAAAGAACTCAAAAAGGATCACACAGCGAATGATTTTCTTTACATGCAATGTCTAGAGCACAGAAATCTATAAAGACAAAAGTAGATTGGTGGTTGCCTACTGCTGGAGAAGGATACGAGGGGGGACACGAGGAGGGGTTGCTGGTATGTACGAAATACTTTTTGGAGCGATGAAAAAAATTGTGTGTAAGGCTGCACAACTTGGTGAATATCCTAAAAACCATTCAATTGCATGCTTTGAGTGGGTTTTATGTGAATTGTGCTATAATCTGTTGTTCTATACGGATCATATCAAAGAAAGCAGAGACCAGAGAAGAGATGTGCTCTCACCCAAAGTGGGGTCTCCGCTCTCTGAGCCCCTGGTCCACTGGCCTTTTCACTGTGCCACTTCAGCTCCTCTCCCTCTAAAAATATCTTTTTAGTAGCTTTGATGAGATAATGGCAGAAACCATTCAAACCATTCCTTTGTGCTACATGTTGATCATTCTTAACCATTCACAAGCTTCCTGTATGTGGCTGTCAAGATTACCTGCCCTCCCTACTTCATTGACATGTTGAGGATCACAAGACAGGAGAAAGTTGCCTGAAAAGCATAAGGTTTTTTAAAACATTAGTGAGTTTTCTTCTAGCTGGAGCTTCATGACATGCACATCCCAGAAAGGAATAGTTTTTCCAAAACAACTGCAACATGATTGTTATTACAATAATGACCAATGTAGCTGTAAAACATGGCAGAGTACTACGTCCCCGAAATATGTAAGAGCTTTACACCAACATGTCAGATACTGATTACGATGGTTAATTTTGTGTGTCAATCTGACTGTGCCACAGGTATTAAGACATTTGATCAAGTATGATTCTGGGTGTGCCTGGGAGGGTTTTTCTGGGTGAGATGATGTTAGCATCTGACTTGGCAGACTGAGGAAAGCAGACCGAGCTCCTTAATGCAATTAGCTGAAGCTCTGGGTAAGACGGCATTCCTCTTGCATGACTGTCTTGAGCTGGGACATGGGTTATTTCCCTATTTCCTGCCTTTCCAGTTGGGACATGAGCTGAAACACTAGCTCCTTCTGGAACCACAGCTTCCCATGCTCAGTCTGGATATTCAGGGTCCCCACCTCGCTGACTGCAGATATTGGGACTTGTCTAGCTCCATGTGAGTTAATTTCCTATAATCTCTCTTTCTCTCCCCTGTCTTCCTCCCCTACTCCATACCCTATTGGTTCTATTTCTCTGGAAAATCATAACCAAACCAGGTACTGATACTGAGCATGGTTTTCAAAGAACAGAAGTTTTTTTCAGATGGGTCTGAGGTTTCTGGAACCGATTATTTATTTCTAATAGGAAAGAGATCATTATCCATGGTGTTAGTGGTATAAAAAATATCACCAATGGACACTCCTAATCAAAGACTTAGAAAA
The DNA here is from genome assembly GCF_053883595.1 of Heterocephalus glaber. Lineage (NCBI taxonomy): Eukaryota > Metazoa > Chordata > Mammalia > Rodentia > Bathyergidae > Heterocephalus > Heterocephalus glaber. The sequence continues at coordinate 1,024,204 of NW_028258465.1, forward strand.
AGCAAAGATCTGGGCGACAATATTATAAAGTCAAACATTTTGTGCAAACCAATAAATATAGTAAAATTGGCTGGTTGCTATTTATTTTGATGGATAAAATGGGGGCAAAATAAAGATGATTTCAGGGATTCAAATTTATAATCTAAGTGCTGCAAAAGTGACCTGAAGAATTTTATTCATCCTCTGAAGGAGATCCTTTCCTCTTGTAGTCACAGGGGTGACACTGCTGACAGAAACCGGGAATTTCATCCTGTGACTGACTGAATTACAACACAAGTTGAAGCAGGAGCCTTGCAGGTTGTCTACTGTAACATACAGGCATTGTTTGGGGAAAGAAATGGTGCCTGGAAAGTTGGAATGGGATACATGGAAAAAGCCTGGTGAAGCTGGGGAAACCCAACTACTCAATTCTGAGCAGCTTTCTCTGTTAGTGAGAGCTTCTCTCCATCTCCATCTGAGGAGATTAACCTTGAATTTTCTAAGAACAGCCCAAGGCAGTTGATGCAGAAAACAATACTGAGCCTCCCATCGGTTCTCTGCTTCTAGACCTGTAACTGGACTCAAGTCCCAACAGCGTCTAAAAGTCAAATAGCAAAGTGTGACACATGAGGAAGCCTGTTATACTCCAAAAACTACTTGAGTGTTTTTACTTTCATGGACAAAAATCTAGGGAATGCATGGGAATGGATAAATGTGTGGAATAATGGTGGAAAAAACCATGGAAACATGGAGTTGGATCAAGCTGAACTTGCTGAAACAGACTTACTAAGCAGAGATTTGACACCTAATGTTGGTTGCAGTTTGAGGGACTAGAAAGGGCTCTAACAGTTTGGTTGGCTGAAACATGGACCAAAGGTGGCACACAGCAAGTGACTTAGAGAGGCTGTATCTGCCTTGGCTCAATATGGAAGAGATTCAAAGGCCGAGGGAGATTAGAATGCTAGCGGGGACTGGTCATTTAAGACCTACTCATCCACAGTGGGAGGGGGTAGAAGACGCACTTTTTACTCACACAGTGAGAAATAAATTCACGAGAAGAACCATGGCACCCTTGAAGAGCTCTATAATTGCTCTAATCTATAGGCAAGAATTTACAGTAGGAACTGCAGTAACTGTATTAATGAACCTAAATGCCAGGTGAGGTACTAGAGCTCAATACGTCAGAGGTCAAAAGCAGCACTCTATTACCAAAAGCAACATGGATGGGGTTATTATGGAGGACACCAGAGGCAAAGCAGCATTAGAATAGTTCCACTTGTGCAGACCTATGGTGCTGGCTAGTTGACCATAGTGTTCTTAAAGTAAAACAGGCAGAAAGTCTACCAAGCTCTTGGTCTGTCTAGGCAGAGAAATTCTAGGTTAAGTAAATAAAAGTCTAACCTGAATCTTAAGAGCAGGTACCTAAGAGCCTCCAGCAGTTCTCAGACTTGGTCCAGTGTATGGACCCAGAAACCTCTGAATGAAGGGGAAGTGTCTCCATGCAATGCCTGACATTTATACTGTGCATCTTCTCCCCAGTCTTCCCCAAAGGGTCTTATAGCTGCTAATATAGATCTTAATTATGCATTAGGATCAGACCTTCTGGGATGAGCAAACCACCAACAATTCTGGCATACTCAAAATGCCACTGGTCCACCAGTCAGGACAAGGGCCTGGAGAGGCCAGGTGGTGACTAAAGTTTTAGCTTATCTATCTTTCAGTGACTCAGTGGGTCTTGCACATCCTGAGCAGTCAGCAGAATCTCCTCTCCTCTTCTTTTTGTCTTGTGGAATAAGAACTAGTATGGTGGGAAAGGCCAAGAAGAAGTTTCTAGAATTGCCTTCACACAGGGAAACGTTACACCCAAAGCAATGCTGCATTTTTGGAGGGACTGCAAAGATCAGTGCCATCATCAAGGACCTGGAAGATTCGGGGATGGTGATTCGCATCCTATCACCATTCAGCTTTCCTACTGGACCCGTGCCTCGCCACTGACAGTGGATTATCATAAGCTTAACCGGGAAGTGACTTCAAATGCAACTGCTGAAGTAGATGTGGCTTTATTGCTTGATAAAATTAACACATCCCCAGTACCTGGTATGATCTAACAGATGTCTTTTTCTCTACACTGGCCAATAAGAACCACTAGAAGCAGTCTGTTTACAGCTAGCCAGGCTACCAATAAACCTTCACCACCATGTGTCAGGGATTTATCAACTCTCTGCACTACATCATAATTTAGTTCACAGGAATCCTGATTATTCTTTCCTTCGAAACAATACGACATTATGCTGAATGGAGCTAGAACACAAGATGTAGAAACTACTTTTTCCTTACTGGTATGATATTTGCATGTCAGGAAGTGGAAAATAATTTTCACAAATATTCAGGAAAATTCAGTGAAATTTCTAGGGTCTGATGGTGTGGGATATATTGAGCTATCTCTACTAAGGTAGAGGATAGATTTTTGCATCTGCCTCTTTCACAACCAACAAAGAGGCATAATGCCTAGCTGGACTTCTTGGATTTTGGAGGCAATACAGTTCCTATTTGAGCCTGTTGCTTTGGTCCATCTACCTTGTGCCTGAAAAGCTGCTAGGTCTGAGTAGCACTCAGAATAAGAAAAAGCTCTACCACAGGTCCAGGGTGCCATGCAAGCTGCCATTTGAACTACAGGACTATCAGATCCATTGGTAGCTGAAGTGTTAGTGATGACAGGAATGCAGCGTGGAGTCTTTGGCAGGCTCAAGTCTACAGGATTTTGGAGCAAAGCCCTGATACCCTCTGCAGATAACTATTCTCCTTTTAAGAAATAGCTCTTGGCCCGATAAAAGCCTTACTGCAGATTGAACACTTAACCGTTGCCCACCAAGTTATTATGTAAACCAGGTTTCTCATCATGAGCTCTTTCTTGTAGCAATACATGTAGGTAGGTGTGCACAACTTTCCATTATTAAATGGAAATGCTTTCTATGAAATCAGGCCCTGAGACACAAGTAAGTTACATGAAGAGATGGTGCCTGAATGTCACAGTCACCACTTCTGCCGCACCACCTTCTTTCCCTATCCCACCTGCACCTATGGCTGCATGGCTGCTCCCATGAAAAGTCAACAGCAGAAAGCAGGACTTGGGCCCGGTGTAAGAGGATAGCTGCAGGGTCACAGCCCCTTCCTGGGATGCTGCTGAAGGAGTGTGGTAGAGGGAAATCCCTCCAGTGGGCACAACTCTGAGTGCTGCACATGACTGTTCACTCTGCTTGGAAGAAGAGATGTTAGGGTGTGTGATTGTATACTGATTTATGACTGGGTGGTCAAGAACTTGGATAGAACATGATTGGAGCACTGGTGACAAGGAAATCTTGAGAAGAACTATGTGGATAGGTCTACAATAGGCAAAAAGTGAAGGTATTTGCACCCCATGTGAAGGCTTCTAAAAGGATAATTTTAACAGAGGAAGATTTTAATAATCAAGTGGCCTGTTCTGTGGATATTGGTCAGGTTCTGTCCAGGGATCCTGTCATCACTCAGTAGGCTCAGAAACAAAGCTGTCTTGCTGGCTGGGAGGGAGGCTGGGTCTGGACTCAGTAACATGAACTTCCACTCACAAAGATCAGCCTGGCTGTGGCCACTGCTGAGCTCCTAATCTGTCAGCAGCAGAAACTAACACCAAGCCCCAGTATGGCATCACCGCTGAGGTAAGTGAGCTGTGGCAGGTTGATTATATTGGAATGGTTCCATCACTGAAGGAGCCACAATTTGTCCTTACTGGAATAGATACTCAGGATATGGATGTGCTTTCCCGAAAACCACCATCTGGGAATGACCTACCCATAGTTACGGTGTTCTTTACAGCATTCCTTCTGACCAAGGAACGTGCTTCACCAGCAAAGAACTGTGACAACGAGCTCATGCTCATACAGCTCACTGGTGTTACCGCCCTCCCCGCCAAACATCCTTCCCGGAAACAGTAGCTTAACAGAGCTATAGAACAGCCCGATGAAGGCTCAGTCACATCGCCAGTCAGGTGGCAGCAATTTTCAGGGTGTGGTCAAGGTTGTCCAAACAGCTGCAATGTGCTGAGTCAATAGCCACTGTATATTTCCCCAGTCAAGATTCTCTGGTCAAGAAATCAAGAGACAGGAATGCAATTACCTCTAATGACTCACTAACAGAAGTTTTTCTTTCTGTCTTTGTGACTTCATGCTTTACTGGTCCAGTGATCTTAGCTCCAAAGGAAAGAATGATTGCACAAAGAGACACATCAGTTGTCCCATTTAATGGGAAGTTATGACTGCTGCCTGGCCTCTTTGGTCTCCTCATGCCTCTGAATCAACAAGCCAAGAAGAGAACTGCTGTGTTGGCTAGTGGATTGATCCTGGCTACCAAGGGGACATAACTTTTCTTCCAAAATGAAAAAATAATGAAAAGCTCTTAGGGAATCTCTTAGTACTAAATGCTCCATAGTGAAAATCAATGATATACTACTACAACCCAATCTAGCCAAAAGGTCAGAGGACTGAGATCCATCAAAGATAAATGTCTGGGTCTCTTCATCAGGTAAAAAAAAAATGTAACCAGTAAGAAGGTACTTGTTGAAAGCAAAGAAAATACGGTGGAAAGAAGTAGTTATAGATACCAACCATGACCACATGACCAGTTACAGAAATAAGGATGTAACTATCAATAATATCTCCTATTTGGTTACTCAGATCAGACTAGGCCATGTCAGTTCTTCATGGTCTCGAGATTGTCAGGAGAAGGTCCAGGGGCTTAGCAGCCTTCATGATTGCATAAGTCAATTCCATGTAAGAGACCTTGTTCCTTGTTCTTCTCTCTCTCTCTCTCTCTCAGCACTGGAGATTGAACTAAGGTAGTGCTGAGGTACACAACAACTGCCTTTTACTTTATTTTGAGAAAGGGTCTTGCTATGCCTTGAACTTCAGATTCTTTTTCCTCAGCCTCCCAAGTAGCTGGGATTTGGGGCATTATCTAGCTCTTTATGTACATCAATGTTTCTATCTATGTATCTGCGTATCTATCTGCAAGTTGCCTGCTTGCCTGTCTATTTACCTACCTACCTAGCTATCTGCTGGCTCTGTTTCTCTGGAACACCCTGCCTAATACACTGATACATTGATCAACACAGGGCTGCTTCTTTTATTCCCCTCCCCGCCTATGTCTGAACATCCAAGTTTGATGCAATGCACATAACTCCTTTGTATTTCATTTTTCCCAAATCAATATACTTTCAAAGAAAGAAAAATAATATTTAAATAGAATTAAACTGCATTCAGCTATCAAATACAGCATACTTACTTATTCTAATTGATAATTTTTGTTATGTTTGAATGTCCTCAAGTTTCAAATATATCCAGATATCTATGTTTATTGTAGAAATACATCACTAATTTTTGCTAATGTGAAGCATATATTTTATTTCATTTTTATTTTTTCCTTTTCCCTAATCATTGTGCAATTTCCCCAGATATACATCTCCTAATATCTGCTGATTATAAGCCCTTATGGCTACTTGGGATCTAATAGTACTTTTATTGCTTCAGATAAAACAATCTTGATTACAGAAAGCTCATTGTAGGATGAGTTTGAATAACAAAGTGAACTACTATGTGAAAGATTTTGAAAAGGCTGTAACAGATAAAAAAGAGCTGCAGTAAACAATCTTTGAGAGATCCTCTGTCTCAAGTGCATTGTCCTGATTTCTTATGTTTTTTTCACTTCATGACAAAGGAATGAATGGAACCACTTCCTCCTAATTTTATTTTGCACTGGGGGGAGCTAGAAAGTTGGATATTGGTTTTCACTATTTATTTTTTTCTCTCTTCTTACCATAATAAGCATTTAGACCTTCAGCAGTATTGATTTTTCAGTTGGTGTTGCATATAATTTTACAATTCGTTCAATCATTTATCAGCTATTACACATCCTGTTTGTGAGAGAAAGTGTCTGGTAGGCCGATGCAGGTGGCTAAGGACAGCTCTCGATTTGCTGCATAGGTGAGCCGAAACGACCAGCACACTGCCACTTGGAAGAAAACTCCTAAAGAACAGCCACCACTTTTACCCAATTTAATGCACCTCTGGAAGGACACTTTATCAGGAAACAATGCTTATACCTCCTAAAGCTACTTCTTATCTAGATGCAGAAATGGGAGTGTTTTCAGGCCCACACTGTTTAGTCTCCTGAAGCTAACAAGGACATTACCTAATGCAGACTTAGAGTAAAGGGCCTGGTAAACATTTTAACTACAACTGTCATGGCTGGGCTCTCAAATCAGTCTGTCCTGAAGAATGCTGAGAAATCTGAAAGAACAATGAGAATCTGGATCACAGAAATTAAGCTGAAATAAAAATGCCTATCAGTAAACATATATAACATTTCTAACAGTCACCAAGCAACTGAGCCTCAAGCGTAAGTAAACATTTTCAAGAGAGATGGCTGTATCAATGTGCAAAATATGATTAGATTTGTGTAAACACACCCACATACAGGGGAAGAAAATGTATCTCCAAATTTCAGTGGGTATATTGGATACAGATGGTGTATTTCTATATTTAAAAAATATGATAAATGTGTACAACTTTTATAATCAGAATAAAAACTGATGATAATGTAACCACTGAAAAAATCTATTTTGGCTTTGCATTATATATTTTTAAGTGCTCAATTAAAAATTATAGCAGGGCATTGCCAGCATCATGGAGGTTAAACCCCACTGACATAAGGCTCATATTTCTCTTTCACTTACTTTGCTAATTTTTTTCCTGGTCTTTGGTGGTTCTATTTCTTGTCTCTAATAATTTCTACTTTTACAGCAAAAATAGATATTTACAAGAAAATAAGCCCTTGCTACTTGGAAGAAGGCCAAGACTGGTAAGGAACAAAGCTGACTCCTATCTTTGATTCCTCTAGCCTCTCCTTTTTGGCTGGCCCTCTGAAACGATGCAGATAGTGGTACCCCAAATTCAGGGAGGGGGGGGAACAGTGAGCACCAGTCTGCAATTTTCTCTATATACCCTTTTTACTGAATAAGACGATCTTGAACCTGTTACTGTTTTCATCATAGAAAGGATCTTCACCCGCTCTACAGTCAGGATTGTTACTACCACTACAAAACAAGCAAATTGCATTTGAGCACCTGAAAGACCCGGGTTTTGGTGAAGGTGTGTCTGTTTGCAAGCTCAGGGCAAAAGACCTCATCTAACTGGATACACACAGCTATAGTGAAATATTCTCTGTGAATAATAATAACACATAATATAAAAATAAGGCAAACGTTGAAATTAAGAAATTATTACAGTAAAAGACACATTGCCATGAGTCTCCCTCAAAATACTCCCGTCCCCACCTTCTGAAGCAGTTCTGAAAAGTCTTCTTTTGTGAGTGTCTTCAGTCGTGCTGCCCTGAGTGCCTAATGTCTTGGTTGGATTAAAAGATGTTCCATGCATGGTCATTTTGAGTTTGGGGAAGTTCTGGAGCCATGTGGTGCCAGATCTGGTGGGTAAGGAGAAGGAGGACAGCTTCCATGGCACGGGGCCTCCTTCCTGCTGGACGCCACTTGGCAGCAGTACTCACTCTTGTTTGTTTTTTTTTTTTTTTTTTGGTGCTGGGGATCGAACTCAGATCCTTCCGCTTGTGCAGCAGGCGGCAAAACCACTGAGCTAAATCCCCAGCCCACTCACTCTTGTTTTAATCACACCTTGTAAAGACACAGGTGAAAGAGGACTTCCAGAACCGCTTCAGAAAGTGGCAAAAACAATGGGATAAGTATGTTTGAAGCAAGGGGGAGTGTTTTGAGGGGAATTAATGGTAATTTGTAATAACTTTTTTTGTGTGTGTGTAATAACTTTTTAATTTCAGCATTTCTCATATATTTTAATGCTTCTCCAAAGGAAAACAAAAACAAAAAAACAATGAAAGCCAGCTTTGAGGGGGGACTGCCAAGCAGTACGGCGTGTCCACCTAGTGGTTAAGAATGTCCAGGGTGTTGTGGGCAGTGTGAGCATGTTAGCAATGAGTTTCCGCACCAACTGACTCTTAAAGTCTTTGTTTTGATATTTTATTCCATTAAAGACATGAAATTTCACACTAAATGCATAACATGCTTTAGATATATCCCTTATGTGCACATGTGTATGCATATCTGTGTTCACACGTAGTGTACACTACTATGCACACACACAGGTTACGTCACGGAGTGGATGAAGTGACCATAAGTCCTGGTGAAGAGCATGATATCTTCCCCCTGCCGTGGTCTAGGAAGGTTAGCTATACTCTCTGTGTGTGCCTCAGTTTCTTTTCTGTAAAGTGGGGCTCATTAGAAGATTGAACCTCATCACCCTGCAGTGAAGATTAAATGGCCCTGTGCACGGTGTCCCACACAGACATGTGATTTTGAAAGTCTTGTCAACTATGGTGAACTTCGTGTTTTTATCTCTGAGACAGACATGTTATACTGGGACAAGAACATACACTGCATGAGTCTAAGGAAACGGAATCACTGACTCAGAATATCCTCCAATCTGAGACCCCAAGACCTCAAGAAGAAGTCATCCTCAGTGTCTGGTGAATGAATTCCAAAAGTTAGGCAACATCCCATTAGGAGGGAGCAGTCTACAACTCCATTAAATCAAGCAAGAGGAACAGGCGATAGAAACAGTTAAGGCAGAGGTAGAATGGAGTTTTGTTTCTTTTGTTTTGCTGTCAGGCCTTACAGTGGACCCGCAAGTTAGGACTGGCCTGCTGTATGAACAACCTGGGTTAATCAGGTTAATGGAAGATTCATCTGCCTCTTGTTATCTACAGAGTGTACCCTGGTAAACATCCAGGTCTCAGCTGTATGGACTTAGTTACAACCAACCCTCGGAAACTGATCGAGTTCGTAAGTCAAGGGTCCACTGTATTTCATATTGATATGAAATGGAAGTTACATAATTTACCCTGCATGGCCTAAATCAATTTTGTAAAAATATATCAGATACATGTTAAAGTTCAGAATTCTTTTTTATTCTTTATAAAAATATTTTTGGTACTAGGGATGGAACCAGGGCCTTCACGCTGAGCTCTTTTAAAATTTTTTATATTGAAACCCAGTCCTGCTAAGTGGCCTGGCTGGGCTCAACTTTGCAATTCTCCCGCCTCAGTCTCCCAGAGTGCTAGAATTCCAGGCATAAAACAGCATGTCTGGCTAGGTTCAGAACCGTTTATCCTTGTATTTTCATTTCTGTAGCCTAGATCTGGCCTTGTTGTTGTCATAACCTAATTAAGTTTTATTCATCACTTGTGGTAAATGCATAGTCAAGATATGGAAAAACTGAAAAGACTGAAGAACTTATGTGAAAATCCAATTTCTTTTTAAGTGGGCTCATACCACAGGAGACACAAGGTGTAGATGGTGGCTTATTTTCAAATTTAAATTATGTTAAAGTTACTTTTTTCATACATTATAACTCCTTTTTTGCAGGATGGGATACTCATTGGTTGTTGTTATTTGACAGTTGTGCATTTGAAGGGTGGCTGATATTAATTTGCTTTCCTCACTATTATTTGAAGCTTTAGCTTCAGGTGCAGATTTGACTACTGGCAGCCATGGCAGAGAGGTTTTGTCACATGCATGGCATTTGCTGACACAGGCATTTGCCCTGTGCCGACCACCATGCAGAAGATGCTAGTCTAGAGTCGTCCCTGCCCTAACTAGCTGGAACTGCGCTTCTAAATTTAAGGTAGATGTTATGTGAAATTTAGAGAAATAGAGACTATTTTTTCTTGATCAAGGTAGGCAGAGGAATGCATAAAAGAATTAACAAAATCGAATGCAAAGTTTGAATCTGGGAAATTCTTTGCTAACATGCATCAGCATGTGTCCCCGGAGATCATGGGAGTGGAAAGAGGTGTGGTTCCTTCCTCCAGTCAGGAGCTGCCTTCTCGTTCTCTGTGAAAGAATTTCTGGGCAAATGAAAGCACTGAAGGAAAGAAAAGTATCTTCACTCCTTAGTCCTAACCGGTCTGCACAAACAGGGAACTCTGGCAGGTGTTGGAGGTGCTAACCACGGCTCTCCCGGCCAGGATCTGAGACTGTTTCAGGCAAATAATACTCCAGCCCCAGGAATCCCGGAACCAGAAAGGGCTTCACAAAAAGCCATGTATACAACAAACCAAAGTTTTGGATTTTCTAGACCAGACCTATTATCTTTTCTTTTTCTGTATTTTTTCATTCTCTTTGTGAGTAAATTCACATTAGAAGTCAGTCCTAATTTTGGTTTACCACATTTACAGTTCTAAAGCCAGAGAACAAAGAAAATCAATACAAAGGAAACACTGTGAGGAAGGCCTGAAAGAACGCTCAGTTCAAAAAATTTGCTACTCATCAGCATCCTCTTCTGTCACTGTACCATACACAATGCTAACTGAGCTTTTCACCAAGTAGGAAACAACTGGAAACGTTCCACGTCCAACATGTCTTTTTGTTCAATTCTCAACCAGTAGTTGTTGTAAAGAAACTATTTCCTGTATTTTCCTCAGAGGTGTTTTAATTTTCTCTATCAAGCTCACAAACCAAATGTACTAAAGTCAGCAGGACTTAATATCTAATTTACTTATATGTATCGTGAAATCCAGTGCCAAGGGTCACCTAGGGCCACTGCCCCACTTCAAATATTCATGAGCCTCCACAGTGCAAAATGCATTAAAGGTGGGACCGATGCCAACAACACAGCCCTGGCAGTGACAGGAGAATCTCAGATCCCAGGAGCAGGACGCTAAAGACTTCAAACTGAACTGTCTTTGTAAAGAGACACTCACAGAAGGAACGCCAAGTCCTACCACAGGTTCACGGTGGAGTAGCAGTGAGGCAGACAAGATGATAGGTGCACTCTCCCTCCGGAGAACTCATTTTATTGCAACTACTTTGCTTCTCTCCTTTTCCACCCTTGCAGCTGATCACAAGGACGTTACATAGTACAGTACTGGAAACTACCATTAATGCTTTCAGACAAACTGAAAAAAGGAGAAGTTAACAGCAGTTAAGCCAATGTGTCTTTGCTCACGGAGCTTGTGTAGCATATGGAAAATATAACAAAAGCAGAGTTAAGTGGGAATAAAGAGCTATAATACAGTGTACATATCAGGCACAAACACATAATAATTTAAGTTGTCTCTTTATGTCACTGTCCTTTCAGCTGCATCTGCTCTTACACCTGTGTTCCTTTCTTCGATTTTAATGCCCTGGAAATACCAGGCACACATCCAGTTTCACACTCAGCATCCCTATGATGAGGTCCCAGATCTCAGCTTCCTATATAACATTGATGGCAAACCCTTTAGAACTTTCAATAATAACAAACAGCCAGCTGTGGCATGTGTCCATAGGTCTGCCACCACTGATACATACTACATACTATATATATTACATACTACATAATCTATACATATAGGTTAATATAAGTTACTTCCACGGAATATTTCCCAGTGCAAGCTACTGCTGACCTACTTTAGACTGACCAAGATAATTTATCAGGTAAGATACTTAAAGGAATTCAAAGAGATTTCTAAAACAAACCAAGTATCAGAAATATTTGCTGAAATCGTAAGTTGGTATTCCCAGTGCTATCAGGTGGGGTTTTCTTACTGTGCAATGAGTCAAGTTTATTACATTTGTCTTATTTATAAGTCATTCTTTTTCTTTGTAAATTGCATTTGGCAGAATGTATTTGAGTCTCTTCGATGTGCAAATGTGTTAGGTTTGACTGTCTTCAGTCTAGATATAAAGAGAAGCAATCTTCTAAGTCCTTTCTGCTTCCCAACCTCTTCCTCACAAACAGGCACACACAACCTTTACACAGGTGTTTCAATTGTCTTTGAATTTCATTTTAAATAAAGGGTGCCTCTGTTGTGATAATGGGGTGTGGATTATTTATCTTGAGAAACGTTAACTCCCTCTTTGGGAAGCTTAATCCTTCCTTACATTTAGGTAAATATCTTTAACTGAAAGATCTTTTGTAACATTCATCTTTCTTGGTAAGAAAATCTGACCATTTTCTGCTTTTTAACAACCTTGATGTTTCCAAAAGATGAAAAAGGTCAATAGAAAACCTTAAAATGAAATCAATGAATATAAGCTAGGTCTTGGATTAAAAGCCATCTACATTCTCAAAATAAAAGCATTAAATTTTATGTCATTAATATCATGGCTTATTAATACCATCTTCTGATTATTACCTTTTCTTATTTAACTTTCCTTCTCTCTCTTGCTTTTATTTTGTTTCTTCTTCTCCAATGTAACTTGCTGCTTTATTCGAAATCCATTCTAGGAAAGCATAACTAACTGACTGTGTACTGGCTTTTTAAATCTAACAGATATTATTCTTCACTTTGGAGGTAACATTTTCTAAATCTTTGAATAAATACTCTTACCCCTCGTGGCAAAATTTGAAATATTAATTTCTTTGGCCAGGGTTAAAGAAAGACCAAGAATTAATTTTCCATTCTGTGTTATATTTGAAACCCAATAACATTATTTCTCATTAGTATTTATTTGTGTCTTGTTGCTACATCATAGCGCAGGATCCAGGAGATTTGTATGCATTAGATTACAGTTCAGTTGGTGCTAAGTTAAAAAGCAGAACCCTGAGGTGTCCTCTTGGTTGCCACTTGTCCTATGCAGCATTTACGTTTAGGAGGGGATCTGCCATAACTCCATTCAAAGTCACTGTGTTCCATAGCCTGACAGACTCAAAGAAGGATCTGCAGACTAGTGCTACAGTCACATCACTTCCCTGTTGCTTCCTCTCTTACTTTACAGCCTCTTTAATTCCATGCCTGTTTAATTTCATTTATTGCTTTGTTCTTGGATCCTTCAGCTGTTTACAATCTACCTCTCATGTCTATGACTAAACATAATATGCTAACATGCAAAACTATTTGTGTGTTAAAACTAAATGAGAAATCAATGAATTCATTGTTTCGGCACCATTCTTTATTGCTTACATTGGATATCTTAAATGCATTTTATTTAAATGCTGACAACTTTTCATTCTTGTCTGAGAAGTATAATGACCTTCTTGGCTCTCTGCCTTCGCAGCCCTCTAATCTTCACAGCTATGGCCACTTAGCCCCCATCTGGAGGTTTAGACTTATTCCAGTTTTTGGAACAAATCTTCTCCCTGGGCTGGGACATGTAAGATATCCTAGCCAACAGCTGACAGATTTAGCTTCCAGTAGCCTTGCTGCTGGTTTCATTTTGACCTTGGAACTTATTTCCCTATTTAGGGTATGTGTCTTCCTATCCCTAGTAACCAAGCCTTGGCTTTCTGTACACGTTCCACTAAGAGGGTATCCACTCACTTAGTCTGCAGTCTTTCCTCCAGCCAACTGTGACTCCTTTCCTGATCGACACCTCCTTTCTCCACCGCTGAGGTCCTGCCTTGTCCTTCTCCTGTCTCCTTTACAGCTGAAATTTTTCTGAATGCCACTTGCCATGATTGAGTTGCGGGGCTCACTGCTGAACCTTCCTGATGCTACAGGTCCTGCTCAAACTGCATGTACTGCCTCCGCACTCAGGATCTGAACTTTTGCAAGAAAACCAAAAGTAACACTCTGCTCACTTGGACGGTTGCCCACCGTCTGCTGCAAGCAGCTCCCTGGTCGCCACTGTGTGCGCACTGCCTGCAATCTGGCCATCTCATTGTTCCAGACATGACAGGGAAGGGATGCAATTTTAACCCAGCTTTGGCTGAACCGTCACCCTCACTCTCTCTCCTCACTTTCTCCTTATATTTCCATCTTGCCTCTGCCACTAAAATATTTCAAAAATGTTTACTCTTTGTAAAGTAAAATAATGACAGCATCTGCCTCCTATGGATCTTATAAAGATAACTGAGAAAAATGCATACAAATGAGGATGTCCCTGGTAAGTGACCGATAACTTTCCACTGATCTTATAATCTCATGCCTTAAATCTCTGAATTTGGAAAGTAGAACCATGTCACCTTTAAACTGATTAGAAAGATGAAAAACTAGGGAAGTTCTTTACAAAAGTGAGAGACACATGTAATATATTTTAAGTAAAATAATTTACAGCAAGAAAATCAAAAGCTTAGAAAATGATATCAAACTACAGATGCAGACAAAGATTGAGTCAGTCCTTTACTTAAGAGCAGTGCTTCCATAATCATTTATGGAGTTTTAGAGAAGTGTAATTGTAAGATCCTCCCCTTCTCCAAAATTCTGATTCATTAAGTTTGAGATAGAACAAAAAATTACTATGTTTAGAAAATTCCTAAAGTAATTCTGAGACTAAGACCATGAATTCATGGTTCTTAGATGCCTAAGATGTTCTTAAGTAAAACACATCTCTTTATCTCAAGATGGTCTGGCCATCTTGGCTTCTAGTTGCCCATCCGTTAAAAGTGTTTGACAGGGCTGGGCAATCTACTATGCCTGCTCCTAATAACAGATGGCCACTCCACCTGGCTCTCTGATGACAGTGTTTAGCTAGAAGTACCCCAGTTTGCTAGGATGGAATCTTCACCTTCAACTGCATTAAACATATACCAAAAGTGTTGACTGTTTCAGTCCTGCCACAGAAGTCTGATCAAATGACTGTTAACTGCTTTAGATAAAGAATGATTGCATAGTGAAGAAAATGAAGAGAAGCCAGTTGTTTCCATGAGAGATGAGAGTAAAAGAGAAAGAGGAGTAGGAGGGGGAGAAGGAGAGAGAAGAGGGAGGAGAAAGACAAGGAAAGAGAAAGAGGAGGCATGCAGAAGGGCAGGAAAGAAACACAGATCAATGCTTTTCACTATTATGCCACAAAAAACTCATTCTGACCTTTGGGTTTTTCACTTTCCGATCTGATCAGGCAGGGCCTAAATACATGGAGTCTATAGAAGGCAAATGATCTGATATCCATTTAAAAGAATAAGTACCTACCATCATTTGTTCTACATGGCTTTATCAGGGCAGCTGAGCCACGCTGAGCCTAGACAGCAGCCCATGAAGTGTCTTGCCAACACAGCCATGTGTATCACTGCATATTCCTTAAGTAAATCCTGTGCAGTTACCAAAACCACCATCTTAGATATCATATTAGCAACTGCTATGGCTTGGATGCTTCTGTCACTTCACGTGCTGAACCTCTAACCACGAAGGGATGTTAGTAAGAGGTGATCAGGTCTTGGGAGGTGGTCAGTCTTGGGGCTGCACCCTCCCGGGTGGGGTTAGTGCCTGGTAAGGAATGCCCAGAGAGCTTCCATCTCCTCTACCATGCACAGGCAGAGTTGGGAGAAGGCAGCATATCGGAATGTGGGACCCCCCAGACACTAATCTACTGACGCCTGATCTTGAAATAAATTTCTATTGTTTATCAGCCACCCAGTTTGTGGCATTTTATTAAGGCAGATTTAGACAGCAACTGTTCCCTGCTTCTTGATGATGTTTCTTTAGAGATATTTGAGTAAATATGGTTCTCCCCTTCACGACTTGACGCTGGCAGCTGTGTAGGAGGTGGCTCAGTAGTACGGCATTTTCCTGTACCTTATCAATTTCCACCTGGACAGCTGCCTGCTGGCCCACCTCTGACTCCAGCTCCAGAAATTCTTTGCTGCTATTCAAGTGCTCAGTTCTCCCCCTTGGGAACTCGGAAGAAAATAAAAATGTCAACAGTGTCTTCTTTAGAGAATGGTTGATGGCATAAAAGGAATGAATCACTGTCATTATTTTGTTTGCAAGACTGAACTAAAAATAGCATCTTACCAGACATCCTCAGCATCTTCATCACATTCTGCACCAAACTGGCAAATATCACAGGTGGATGTCTCTTTTTGACTGGTTTCTCCAGAGCCTTCATGGACTGCAGGACAGAGAGAAGTAAAGAGAGGAAATGCAGATAAGTGGATAGTGTCCACCACTCTAACAGTTTTGAAGTTTTTCATGCTTTATATTTTATGAGTACATATCTGCAGTGCGTAATGATCACATTCCTCGTGTGGAGCTGGGAGATGCACACAGCGCACCTCAGTTCTTTTCTCATCCCTCTGCCCTCTCCCTCCCCTCTCTTTCCATCATTTGGTTCCTTTCCCACCTGCAAAAGATCCATCTCCCTGCTTCCTACTATCTGCTTTGATTTTGCTATTTATTTATATTTTTGGTTTCTCATATGAGAGAATCTATGCCATATTTAAGCTTATGTGTCTGATTTACTTCACTTAATTCGGTTGCAAGGTACTGCTGCTTTTCAATAACTCTGTTTGCTTCACAGGAAGGTCATAGTCACATCTTTCCTTTCCCTATTTTAAGGTCAATTCTAGCAATTCTACATCACTCACTGGTGTCTAATGAGCACTTACTTGTGCTTTACACAAATATATAAAGCAACAAACAAGAAGTTTACTGGATTTATGAGACTTGTTTGGTTAATAAGTAGATCATATGAAAGTTATTTAATTAAGAGATTTAGAGTGTTACCTGCCTACAGGAAAAATACAATGCCTGTTTTACAAAAATTACTTGGCATTTTCTTATTCTTATCTATAATTGAAAATTATACATTTTTCACTCACAGGTTTTCAGTTATATATGTGTATGTGTGTGTATATATATATATATATATATATATTTTGTACCAGGGATCGAACTCGGGTCCTTGCACTTGTGCAGAAGGCAGTGAAACCACTGAGCTAAATCCCCAGCCCTTTCATTTATAATTTTTAAAACACTAGGTCCTTAACCTTTTTTATTAGAGATGGCTAATTTTTTCTCAAGTTGCTAAGTACTTGCAAGGAAAATATATCAATTATAAGTTTTCAGGGAAAAAAAGCATTGTGATTTCTTGAATTTCACATAAATAAATATGACACAGAGCTAATCATGGTGATTTCCTCTGAGAGACTTATGAAGAGGAATTTTATTTTTAAAATATACATTCAGTCAATGATGATTACTGATATTGTTCCTTTCTTCCCCTGTAGAGTATAGGTTCAAAAACAGGCAAAATGTAACCTAATTATAAACTCAACCTTTCAAAATCAGGACATGATGTTGTAAACTGAGAAAAAAAAAACCTTCTAGTATTTTGTGTGCAAGGAATGAGCTACACTTTTGAAGTGTTGGATCACTGTTTTCCCAAATAAATATATATATGTGTTTGAAAGAAACAGTAGCTTTACTTGAAAATGACAAATACCATGGGCAATCATATGTTTTAAGTTTCTTTAAAAAAAGAGAATCTTTAAAAAGTATACTTTTGCAAAAGACCACAGATTTTCAATAGAGAAAGAACATGCTCATTTCCTATCTTATGACCTCTTATCAAATATTTTTAACAAAAATAATTTTATTAAAATGCACACAAATCTGTCAAGTCTAATCTTATTTATCATATTTTGTCAGTTTCTTTGACTTAACAAAAATAAAGATCTTTTTTCCTTGATTTTAATTTATTGCTATATAGATAAGTGATTGTTGCTCCAAAAATATGTTTAAAAGGAAAGAAAAAATGGGGTACAATATCTCTAGGATATTCTGTTATGGCTCTTACAAGAAAGGTAGATTTATATTTTCTAAAACATCAACATCTTTTCCTATGTTTGACCATCTGCACTTAACACTATGTTGTATTTTTCTTTCTGTGCTTGATGATCTTAACCTATGTCTAAGTTGCAAATTACAAAGGTCAATTTTAATTATGAAAGTATTGGAACAGTTTTCAACTTGGATGTCTTTAAGGAAGAGCTCCTTTCCCACATAAAGAAGAATGTAACAGTCTAAGGCACACAGCATTTATACCACTGCCCCTTTATTCCCACATCCAGGTGAGGCCATTAGATTGGACCACGGGAGCAGAGGCGGCTGGGGTCCACCTCAGGGGACACTGCACAGCTGAAGCCGCTGTCTTTATGACTTTCTTATGATTAATGC
This sequence comes from Heterocephalus glaber, assembly GCF_053883595.1. NCBI lineage: Eukaryota > Metazoa > Chordata > Mammalia > Rodentia > Bathyergidae > Heterocephalus > Heterocephalus glaber. Next base: position 1,042,114 of record NW_028258465.1, read on the forward strand.
AACACAGAAGCAGCTAATGAGAGAGAGCTTTTCAGTGTTAGCAAGTTTAGTAACTCCAGGACAAATCTTCCCATCATTCAGGAAAAGATGCCACAGTGGGAAGGCCTTCAATGACCAGTGACAGCCACTGAGCAGCGGCTTCCTTTTCCTCAGCCAGGAGATCCTGGGTTCGGGATCTACTGGAAGTAATCCAGGGATGAATTTCATCAGCTCAGCAGGTCTACTGATAATATTTCTATTTGAACTCACATTATATTTCTATAAAAAGGGCAGTTATTGGTAGGAAGGAGATGTTTGGAAATTTTCCCATTAAGAAGTGAATTCGGAAGAAGCTGTAGCAATAACCCCATCAATAGATATTCTGGGAATAAAATGGTTTTATAAGAAGTCATCCATAATGAAAAATAAAATCTTTCCCTATTACCCGAAGCCTGAGTTTTCACTTTTGTAATAAATAATCACACTAGTCCACAACTTTGATTTAAGCCCATAGACCAATAGTTCTTAAGAGGATCAAGCTCTGGTAGATTTTGTTCATCTATTTGAGTTTTTTAAAAAATGTCAATACCCTGTAATATAACTAGATTTGTGGCTTTTCTTGGGGATTGGATAAGCATATTCTTAAAAACAAACAAACAAACAAACAAACAAACAAAAAATTAGACCATCCCTGAGCAAGAATCTCTGCCCAAAACAATCCCAAGAAGATTTTATTTGTCCCATGTTCCCTCTTCACGCACTGTCTGCCACAGGGTTTCTAAAACCGTAACACATACAGGATGCAGTTAGAGGTGCTGTTAAAATGCAGAGTTTGATTCAGTAGCTGCAAGACACCAATGCTGCTGCTGCTGGGAACAACCTGCATTCTGAGGAGGAAGGAGAGCACTTTGTTTGCCACCCACAGTTCACCACCCAGCACTGGGTCATGATCCACATACTTGAGGATATAAAACAGACTAGGTTAAACCAGCAAATGTCAGCAGGTATTTTATTTAGCAAGACTAGAGTTTTTAAAAATAACACTGCTTTAGTTATACATATGTACATAGATACAGGGCTGCGATATCAATTGCAATAAAGGTCACAGTAACAAAAGCTTGAAAACCCTTAATTTTGCATGGTGCATGTTCAATAAATGTGTGTTGAATTTGATTGTTTCTCTTTTGTCTTTCTACATTACCAGGAATGGGATGGATTAGGGCTTAATTATTTGTCTTCATATACTGATTATACAGGAATAAAATCCATTTATCTTAAAGTATTATCTTAACCATGGATTTGCATTTTAAGCTCTTTATTTTGAGCTGTGAACTAAAAGAATTATTTCTTTTTCTTTTATAGAAACAGGCTGTAGCAAGCGATTGAAGAAAGTTTGAGGGGTAAGAGAGGTTGAGCTACCAAAACACAGTATTTTAAGGTGCTGTTCTTTAGTTAAAACAGATTTATTCCTCTTATGAAGATTTGGAATTGAGGGCATAAAAAGGGTGAAATTACCTCTTTCTCAAATCTTCCCACCCTGGTAGTTTCATCTGAAGGTTGCTGAAGTTCCCTCGTGCTCACCTGGTTGTGGCCCATTTCCAAGTGTTCACACTTGTCCCAAATACACGACCACATGTGCACTGAGCACAGTCTCTGCCTAACTCACTGTCAGACCCCTGCCTCTCTTGTAATATTCTTAACATATTTCTAGAACATGGTAAAATGTAATGTTTCAACATACAACTATCCAATGTCACTCCTTTTGTTAACTGCTGAGTCAAAACCAATATTCAGTGAAATACTTAGATCTAACTGTACTTTTCAATCAGTGTTGAGGAATGCATATCAAGACATACAAACAACTCCTATGATTCAGAAAATTTCCTCCTGCTCCTTCCTGTTGCTACATCTCCCTACACCTACCCTGCCTGTGAGTGAGCAGATCAGTGGTCTGTTCTCTATGGTCATAGCCTAGTTTTAACTCTTCTAGAATATAATTCTAATGGAATCCTACAATACCCAATTTTATGTTGAGCTTCTTTCACTCAGAGTTAACTTTGAGAATCTGGAAGTTTATGGATCAGAAGTTTAAATCTTTTTTTTCTTTTGGTACTGGGGATCAGACCTTGCACTTGCAAGGCAGGCAGCGGAACCACTGAGCTAAATCCCTGGCTCCTGTTTAAATCTTGTTAATGCTTATTATGCCATTAAATAATATACCACTGCTTATGAGTCCATTCTCATGCTGAAGTATATCTGGGTTATTTCTAGTGATTGCCTAGAAATTCTAACTGGACTAGATAAGTAGCTCCATATTTAGGTGACAGAGGAAGAGCTTACCATATGCAAGGGCTTGAGTTCAATCCCCAGCACCAAAAAACAAAAACAAAAACAAACAAAACCAATAATAAAAACAAAGGAAAGAAATTATAATTGGTTACTCATGAATAATGCAGATGTAAATACTCCTATAAAAGATGTTTGTGTACACATGCTTTAATTCTCTTGGAGAACTACCTAGCAGGAATATTGAGTCTTAAAAATAATTGGTATTTGTATTTTTTGCGTTTTTGCTTTTAGTTTTCAGCCAAAAAGAGTTTTACTAGTTTTTTTTTATTTAAATTTTTATCAGATGTGTATCTTTTTTTTTTTTTTTTGGTACCGGGAATCAAACTCCAGTCCTTGCGCTTGCAAAGCAGGCAGCGAAACCACTGAGCTAAATCCCCGGCCCATCAGATCTGTATCTTGTGATATTTTTCTTAGTTCATTTTCTTGATGGTGCTTTTTGCCCAAATGAGCACAAATTTTGATTATTTATTTATTTTTGGGTACCGGGGATCGAACTCAGGACCTTGTACTTGTGAGGCAGACGTCGGAATCATTGAGCTAAATCCCTGGTCCAAGTTTTTATTTTGATGAAGTAAATTTTTTTCTTCTATGATCTTTATTTGTGACATGTCTGTGAAGGCATCTACTCGAAGTCATAAAGATATCCTGTTTTATGTCTCTATTTTTATAAATTTAAATTGTTTTGCACTCATTTATCATTTATATCAAACTAGGTTTTTTTGAAAATGTGAAGATTAATAAACTGTTTGCTTTTTTCTAACTGATTATTTTTCTCTCTTGATCTGTAAATATGGTGAAATGCATTAATTTTCATATGTCACTCCAACCTTGAATTCTGGGGAACAATCCAATCTGATCATGGTTGTTAACATTTTTATGTATTGTTGATTTCATCTGCTAACATCTGTTCAACTGTTTTTTTGTCCATGGTCATGAGAAAGTGAAGACGTAGTTTTACTTCTTGTTTTAATTATGCCTGATTTTCATCTCTGAGTTAAAATGGTTTCATGATACGCGCAGGAAAATGCTCCTATTCCTTTACTGTATAGAAAAGGCTCTGTGGGTTGAGTATTTTTCTCTTCACCTGTGTACTGTAAATCATCAGTGAAACTAACTGGCCATATAGTGTTTTTTTGTTTTTTTTTTTGGTACCAGGGATGGAACTTGGGACCTTGCACTTGTGAGGCAGGCGTCAGCACCACTGAGCTAAATCCCCGGCCCTATACAGCGTTTTTTTAAAGGTTGTTTCTTATTATTTTATTTCTTTATAAAGGCTATTTAAATGTTTAAAATTAATTCTAATTTCTGCTTTCATTTCCTTTGCACTAATATGAAGACGTAAATTATTATTTCCTAGTTTCTTAAAAAGGAAGCACCAATGCTTCACTTTATACCTCCTTATTTTCCAGTATAGGCAGTAAAATCTGTGGATTTCCTCATAACGAGTGCTTAGCTGCATCCCACAAAAGCTATGTTTACCTGTATTTCTGTTCAAAATTGATGCTGTTATAACCTCAGAGATTTCTTCTCTGACCTATGAATTATTGAGGATATGGTTAACTTCTAAATATTTGTAAGTAAAAACAACCTTATTATTTATCTGCAGTAAATTCATTAATTTTATTTCATGACTAGAGAACATAATTTAAAGCCTTTGGAACTTATTGTAACTTTTCTTATGGTCTAAGATATGATCTATGTTAACTATTCCAGGTGCATCTTAAACTCTTAACTTGCTCTTATGAAGAGTAATTTCCTATCAATGTTTACTAACTTAAATTGATAGTTGTTGTTGTTCAGGTTATCCATTAACTTTACGGATTTCACTGTTTAATTATTTTATCTATTACTGAGAAAAGGAGTTAAAAGCTATATTGGTGATAGTAAGCTTGCTTCTAGTTCTCTTTTGCTTCTTCTGCTCTGCCAATTTTTGCCTTATCTGAAAATTTAGATATCAAGTGTATAAACTTTTCTGTGTACCAGGGATCGAGCTCAGGACCTTGTGCTTGCCAGGCAGGCACAGTGCCACTGAGCTAAATCCCTGGCCCAAATGTATAGACCTTTAGTAATCTTGTATCTTACAAAATGCACCTTCTGAGTTGCTGCTAACGCTACTCATTTTGAAGTTTGCCTTATTCTCATATTCATGTTGTCTCCTCAGCTTGCTTTAACTTTTTGTTTCCATTCTTCTGCTATCAACCTCTTTATATTTTTCTGGTTAAAATGTGTTTGTTGTAAACAACATACAGCCACGCTTTCTTATCCAGTCCAAGTACCTCTGCATTTAGTCAGTGATTATTCCATTTACTGTAATCACTGACATGGTTTGGTTTTAACCCTACCAACCCAATGCTGTATTCACACTGGGCTCATCTTCTTGCATTCCACTTTTCTCCTTTCTGCTTTCTTTATGTGAGTCAAATATTCTTGGTATTCATTTTATTTTATCTCCAATGATTTTTACCAGGGAGGTTATATTTTTTTATTATTTTTGTGCTGTTTTAAGGATTATAATGTACATTTTTAAATTATCCTAATTTATTACTTGATAAAAAAGAATACATTTATGAAAATACATTGCTAATGACTATCTTCTAATCTTTACATTCTTGTAATCACAATATTTTATTTCTGCCTACATAGTAAACCTCACGTTTCTTTTTAAAATTATTTTTACTTCATGTAGCCATCCTATTCTTTTGTATTCATTTCAAAAGAAAAAGCCAGGGGTTTTTGTACTAATGAAGACACCTGCCCATTATTGCTAAGTAATTTGACTTCTAACCCACATTTGCCATAAATTTTCAAGATCTGTCCACAATACCACATTCTTCATGGAAATACTATTGGCATATCGCTCTTAGAATAGATTGAATTATTCTTTCTATTATTTTTCTCTATTTTTCTAATAAAAGGAATACATGCTTCTTTCCATTTCCCTATGACTTGCAGTTCTAGGATAACACACTTGGCCTTCTGACATGAATTTCCCATTACAGTGTGAGTGGGATTAGAAGAGTTCTGAATAGAAGCTACAAAGCGCCATCACGTGGATCTGTACTTTCTTCTCTTTCCTTCTGTATGAAAAAGACACATTCTAAAATATGGGCTGTTCTTTCAACCAGTCCCAGAGTGAGAAGATATATAGAGCAGGGTCACAGTTGACCACAGGTATAGCAGCAAGAAATATGCCACTGATGCTGTGAGTCTCTGAGATTTTGAGGTCATTTATAACTGTAGCTTTACCTACTGCAAGCTGACTAATAAAACATGGATTAATGCTACTAATAAATTCTAAGGAAACAAATAGCTTCACACTATTTTTCATATCTCAGATTTTGCTTGCTTTACTTATCTGTATAACTCTAGATTCCTTTTTAATTTCCTCTGAATCTGCCTTAGGATCACTTATTATTTCCTTCCTATGTTATCACTTATTCTACATTAGTAAAGCATGTTTTTTTTCTATTAGATTTTGATTTTTCCCCCAAGGTAACCCTACCTTTCCCAGTTGATTGTCTTCCCATGTTCTCCTCTGCATAGCTGTGGTACCTCTCTGTGACTAACATATAAAGTGTCTTGTTCACATTAAGTGTAAGATAGACATTAACCATAGTATAAATGTGAATAAATGGAGACATCCACATGAATCATGTCCAAAGTAAACTGAGTGATCAGAATGATCAGAATTTATCAACAGAGAAATGAGATTTAAAATGTAAAATATGACAAAGACATGAGATTTAAAATGAGTGAACAGAATGATCAGAATTTATCAAAAAAGAAATGAGATTTAAAATGTAAAATGTGACCCACAAACACTGGATCTGCATCCATTTGAGTTATTATAATGTCAAGGAAAAGAACTTACCATAGGTATTATAAGAGGCTAATATGAATTTTTTTCAAAATTTTAAAGTGCATTTTTTCTTCTACTTTACAGTCAATAGCAATCTAGTAATTTCTGTTGTCTTTTTCATAAATAAGCAGGATGACAAAATAATAGTTTTGACCATTAATACTGATACGTTAGCATCACTGGATTAAGAAATGGCCAGGAAATTAATAGAGCATGCTCCTGGGTGTGCCATGGCTTGTGACCGTGGGGCCAATGTCTGTGCTTCACGCCTTCCCTTCAGGCACTGTTGCCCTGCTCTGCTTCCTGAGCATCATGAACTATACCGCATCCTTTGCCCATGAGGTTTCTGCTTTGGAGCTGTTGACCATGGACTGAATCCTCTGGGATCATGAGCCAAATCAAGCCTCTTCTCCTTAAGATATTGATGCTGGGAATGGGGTATCAGCAACGGGAAAGTTGATTAACACATTAACTGAATTTTAATTTTCTTTTACTTGTTTACATAAAGAATTATCCACTGGTAGCATAAAATATATCAGTTGTAATAAAGTTACTTGGTTTATCACATCATGAACAATAATTTTTCTTTTTTAATAAGCCACATAAATTCCTATCTTGTTATCACCAAAGAGCTGAGCTGTGTGTTTACCTTCCAGTGACAAACCAAAAGGATATATTCTACTTTAAGAAGGGGAAAAAACATTTAAATCAAAATTCCCCATTCTTCCTTTAATTTGCATAACTCACTGATTTATAACTTGTAGGCCAGTTTTCCTTTCATGTTTTTCCCACATATAAGCTATATTTAATGATGGAAACTGTTGACAATTCCTAGAGGACCCCAGAATTCTAAACTGTTGCTGTTGTTTTATAGTCATGTTATTTTTTACATTTTCTGACTTTTCCCTAGAAACTCCCAATAGGAATTTAAAGAAAAATAATAAGAAGAAAACACTTCCTTTTTCATATATTGTAAGTATATAAGTCATATGAATAAAAATTATAGTTACATACTACTCAAATGCTAAATAAGACAAGGGGCATGTTGGTTTGCTACTTACAAAACTAACCCAGTTGAATACTATATATGTATCCACATCACAATGCAGAAATGTGTTCAGATTTTAGGAAAGAAATCAATTATTTCTGCTTTCTTTTAATTAAAGGAAGTATGATGCTACTGAAAATTTTTAATTTTCAATTGATTTAAATGCCAAAAACCTAAAATCAAGACTGAAATTGCACTTACACGTAATGGTTTAAAGTGAAAAAAAGAAAAGAAACACTTGAAAAACCCAAGAAACAAGTTTATAACACGGTAAATGTAATTTCATATTGAAGACTTCAAAAGAGGACATCATTATGGAAAATTTAATTTTTTTACAGTTAAGCTAGTTTGTTAAAGCTTGACAAAGCTTCTTTAGAAACCATGTGTAATTTATCTTTGGCACAACAATGAAGAATAATTTAAGATATTAACACAAAGCGAATATGAGGAGGCACAGTTCCATGTCGTCCTTTAAGCCTGACTAATTTCACTTACTCCTATCTGAGTTAAATCTGAAGATTTTCAGTTGATTTTATAAAGAAAGAAATGGAGTCAAGAAGGAAGAAAGGAAAGAAAGGAAATAAGAGAGGACAGAAAATAGTTTAATATCATGCATAATGGCATTCATTTAGAACAAGACTTCATGAAATATCATATAATGATATAATAATTATGAGCGAAATGGTTCTATTATTCCCAATATAACTAATTAGAATCATTTTATACATATGCATAAAATAGTTTTAAATTAGTCTTTACTGAATTTACTTTTTATTTATAAGTTAGGAAAACTGGTTTGGGCTCCTGTAGGGTGAAATCCCAGTGAGGGAAGCTGGAGGAGACTAGGTAGGAACAACAAATGTCTGCCACACTTCTGCAGGCCTGTTGATAAGGAGAACAGAAAACGAGGCATAATTAAAGATTTTTGGTCCAGAGGGATTTTTATGGAAAGATGTGTTGAGGTGTCTGTCGCTTTACACTGAAAGGAATAATGGAGCAGAAAGGAACACAGGCAGCGGAAGAGGAAGGGGAGATTACAGAAGTAAGGTCCTGGAGAAGAGACTGGATTTAGACAAAGGGACAGGGAGGAGCAGCTGTCTTCTGTAGACGGAGGGAGGGCAGAGAAGTTGGGTACACGAAGTAGATCATCCCTGACGGGATCTCTCATCCTGCTGCTTCTACTTAAATTCAAGGAAGTCATCAGTGGGGGGAATGTGGTGTGGAAAAAGAAGAAATGTGAAATCCTCCAGGAGAATGAATGTGACTAAAAAGAAGAAAGACTTTCTATGTCTTTCTTACACTAACTTGCTGCTTTCTACCTTTGCACTCAATTGTTCTAATTAGTAAATCTTTGATGAATGAAGATGTATCTATATTACCTTACACTTCTGTATGTCTATGGTACATTGGTATTGGTAGCTTAAATGTATTTTGTGATACGGAGAGTTTCACTTGAATCATCAGATAAAGACTACACTGCCAAATGAGTCAACTTTAATTTACTTATTGTTACCTTGTTTTAATTTATTAGCTCATATTTGTAGTATGTAATGTAGTACACAGGTCTTGTCTTGAGTTCGTACATCTACATAACTCATCTTTTTTATCCCTCTTCTCTCTTCTCCCTCATTCCATCTTCGGTTCCCCTTTCTATTTTAGAAAGATCTATCTCCCTTCTTCTTACTCTCCTTTATTTTGCTCTTTATATTTATGTTCTCTCATATAACAGAAACCGTGTGAACTTTAAGCTTGTGTGTCTGATTCATTTCACCTCACATTATGGTCTCAGAGGACATCCATTGTCCTACAAATGACTCACGTTTATCCTTCTTTATGGCAGAGTAATACTTTATTGTGTGTAAATACAATATTTTCTTTATCAATTCATCTACTGATGAACATATAGACTGCTTCCAAGATTTAGGTATTATGAACTGTGTTGTTATAAACATGAGTATGCATATGTCACTCTGTAATATGATATATTTAAGGCTTCTGGGAAGATCCCTAGAAGGGGAATAATTGAGTCAACTGGCATTTGCATTTTTAGATTTTTGGGGGACTCTCCATACTGATTTCCATAGTAGCTGTACGAGTTTACATTTTCACCAATAATATAGAAGGGTTTCTTTTTCTTTGCAGCCTCTCCAGCATTTCATTTTGGTAAAGGGACTTCGCAATCTGCTAAAAACCTGATATGCCTAGTTTATGTCCTAAATATTTTTCTATTCCATCACCACTGTACTAATTCCAATTTCATTATACTTTGTGAGAATTTCAAAGTAGCCTTCTAACTAGCTTATTTCTGGACTTACGAAGGTACTGCATTCAGATATATTTCCTGTGCACTCAATGAAAATCTGATTATGCTACTTCAAACTGAAAATGATATGCAGTCATCTAGAGGCAGCTACGTACTTGACAATTCAGGCCTACTGCTAGAGAGCTAGATTCGGGTTATCTAGATTTTTTTCCGAGCCCTGGATATTTTACTTATAAAGTGAGATGCCTGCCCTGCTTAGCTCACAGGCTGGGGTGAAGATTAAACACAAAGATGTGAGAAAGTGCTTTGCACCCTCTAAATTGCTCTGCAACCTAACGTGGTATCATTAAGAGAGTGTGAAAGGTGAAGCAAAGTCATTCTCTTATTCCAAGTCAGAAGGATTTTGGAGGAAGTTCAAAAATGGCTGAGCCTCTCAAAGTGAAATTTTGGCCTTGTGAATGACCTTATATTTATTGACAATGGAAAAAATTTTTTTTGTTGGATAAAGGAAATAAGAATCATAAAACAATGCAACAAAAATAGGGATATTATGGAACTTATAGAGGAAATCTTGCATGAAAATATCCAAATTTGGTTAGTAAAAGAATGGAGGGAGGACCAGGTGCAAAATAGATGAAAAGCTCTGACAGACATCCTCAGAAACTGGTCCTAGCTCCTGGATCCTTGGAACAGGCAGTGGACCTTTGAATGAAGAAACACTAAAGTGATACTGAGTCTGTCTGTCTGCCTCTCTCTCTCTCTCTTTCTCAGTCCTAGGGCCTGAAAATGAGGCTGTGTTTGTCCACAGAGCTACATGCCCAGCCCTTCTTTTTACTTATTGAAAGACAGGAATGAAATTGAGAGGTTTATCTTTTTCTTTCTGCACTTACTTACTATGGATGCTAGTTTTTTTTACTTTAAGTCTAAAAAAATGTAACCTATCTATGTCACACATGCAAGTCCAAAAGAAACTTGAAGACAAAATTTATAAAGACTTGTTTAAACATATAACTTATTAAGTATAAATAGGCCAATGAAGTGAAAAGGAATAATAAGCAAATTTTAAGAGGTTGCAACATTTCATAAAACGGGTAGTTATAGCAAGAATGTTTGGAATTGCCTATATTTTCTAGCCTACTTTTGCTATTTAAGGCTCATCCTTTGGTTCTTTCAAGTACAATGACCAAAATATTAGGAAGAATGTCAGGATCAGAAGGTGAATTTAAATCTTTTGCTAGGTGCTTTTTGATCTCCTGCTTGTTCCATATTAAGAGATCGTGTTTCATCTCTGCAATTTTCTCCCTACTATTGGCTGCAGTGGGTGGAGTCTGACGACTCGGGTCCTTTCAGTTTCCCACTGACAACTGTCCTTCAGTCTATGGTTCCAGTGCTGCAACTTAGGGGCCACTCTCTGGGGCTGCTCAAGACTCCTCTTGTGTTGCTTTAGCTTGGAATCTGTCTCTGCTAGCTGGCCCTAGTGAGTAAGCTTCATTACCTCCAAGACAAAGTGCATTAATATTCCTTCTTTTAAATCAAAATACAAACAAAAAGCAAGCAAGAAGAAAAAATGTGTTCTTCAAAATCTAAGGACAAAAAGTCAGAATTATTCAACTCAAGGTGTGAAAGGAGAAGTGACCATCTCCTATGAAATGGAAAAAAAAAAAAGAAAATACAAAATCAAAGAAAACCACAAGATGGTCTGGGAAAGCTGAAGTGCTGCAAGAGGTAAGAAATTGACTCTGAGCTAATCAACATGTCTATGTACAGAACCATTAGCTCAGTCTAAAACTGTACAGTGGAAAGAATGAATAATTGTGGAAAAGGCATCTAGATTTTAAAAAAACAACTGCCTGGGTATTAGACGAAATTTTGGTTCCATTACATCACTAAGGCTCTCCAGAGATAAATGGAAAGAAATGCATTTTATAAAAATTAACAATATTCTATTCACAAATTTCATGATGAGACCAATTTTCTAAACTTTACTTTCTAAAATTCAAACCACTTTCACTCACAGTTGCATCAAGATTCATAGATCTTTTTATTTTTAAATACTTTTTGTGTAGTTTCATTGTAAGATATTGGAATTGTATCATATTGCCTATTTCTGTTGGATTTGGGAAAAGAATCTTCAAGTTTTGGAGAAAATTGCTGTTGGCTAAACAAAGATTCACAATTACTAGGTACAGTACCTTATTCTAGTTAATGGCTGCTTAAATAAAAAATTATCTTACTAAAGGGCATATATTCTAAAGTTTGCAGGCATAAAATATGATTTATATTTGTGAATGAATGAAAAACATGTTTGTAAGTATAAATCCAAGAAACAAACCTTTAAAAAGGTCAAATCATTTGTCTTACCACACTGTGGGTTGCACTGAAGAAATAAAATAAAAACATAGTTTATATGCTTTACTGTTGCTCATACCTAAAACTGTTGCTCTATTTAGAAGCCAACATAGTTAATAAATGTGGACAATATTTTAAAAGTCCAAATCTAACTGAGATGCAATCCTTTCTGGCTCAAAATCTCCTTCCTACTTTAAAGACAAAATCCCAGTGATCCTCTCCACTTTCATGTCCAGCACCGTGGCACGTGCTCTGCGCTGTAGCCACCCTCATGGTTTCCCATGGACTTGCGCCTGTCATAGCTGTCTAAAGGGCATGTCCTCTCCACCTCTAGGGGAACCAGACTGGATCACAGGACTCAGCAGCAGCATCACACCATTCAGGAAAGATGGCTTCACCCTCCTTCCTGCACCTCCATCGCTCTCCTGGCTCTTAGTTTATATCCCCACACCTCTTAGCATGAATATGTTCTAGAAGGTAGGTTCCTCTTCTGATTATCCTTTGGTCCTAGATTTTCAGTGTCAAGTCATACGTTTTACTTATTTTTCTTTAGTACATGTGGTTGAACACAGGGCTTCTTTCATGCCAGACAAGAGCTCTACCACTGAATCCATCTGAAGCCCTTGGGTCCTCATCTGCTTTTATGTCCACCCCAGAGTGCGGCCTGAGACACGGTAACAAGTGGTGGCCAGAGAAGGATATTTCAGTGTTTGTGAGCTTCAGGTCATTGCAGTTTTGTGGAACAACAAGGTATGACAGCATGTCCAGATGACATGGAATTTGAGGAACCAGGAAGCCAGTGTTGAAAAGCATTACCAGGGACAGGGTGAATTACTGCATTTTCTGGATCCTCTGCGGTTGGCTGGGCTACATAATTAGTTCCGGCTAAGGAGCTGTTGACTAGCATGACACAGGTCAGACCTCAGGCCAGAGCATTTAATTGCAGGTTGGAGAGCCAAGAGAGCCATCTTCATACCATGAGAAGGGTGTCCGAGAGGGACAAGAAAGGAGGCCAATGTAAGAGGCCATAGCAGAGACGCAGTAAGAAGTGTCCAATAAAATGGAATTTGGCAGGAAGATGACAAAGTGTGTTGATGGGTTGGTACCGGGACAGTACCAAGTCCATGTGCAACGCTCCACTGTCAGGTCCCTGAGTAACCATGGGGGGTGGAACCAAATGCCCCGGCCCGCATCTGGCCAGGGAACTGTAATGAAGGAGCACTGAGAGTGGCAGATGAAGCCACCACGTCTGGGGGATGTTAATGACTGCAGCACAACCGTGCATAACCCAACCCAAGGGAGATGCAGGCAAACGGCATAAAGAAGGAGCAGCTAAGAAGCAGGATGCGGGGTGACAGCACCAGATGGCATAACAGTGGCTTGAACATGACAACATGGAAAAAGACAAAGTGTTCCCTAGACACACAGGAGAGAGGAGGGTGGCAGCAGACGAGGTCTGGAGGGCTGTGTGCTCCTGCCAGGGCAGAGGGCAGGAAACTGTTGGGACAGTTACTTTAGTCTAACTTCATTCTTCAGTAGAGCTATATTGATAATAACCATGCAGTGGTAAGTAAACACTAGTTTCTGTATCATTAAGTAGGCCCAGCTGTATATCCACAGAGCATTTGGGAAGCATTTCCTAACAATCATTGGTATTTTAAAAACATGTTCACATGAACATTTAAAAAAAATCATTTTTGCAGCGCTGGGGATTGAACTGAAGGCCTTTGCAGCAGCCCTTTTCTTTTTCTTTCTTTTTAAAATTTTGAGCCAAGAGTCTCGAAAAGTCGCTAAGTTGCCATGGCTGGGCTCAAACTTGCCATCCCCCTGCCTCAGCCTCCCAGACATGAGCACTTTTAATACTTTACATTCAGCCCTTTGACATAAAGATTAGACTGTGGCTGACTCAGGCTATCCGCAAATAGAAAAACGTATTTTTTTCCCATCTCAAAACACATTCTGCTTTCTGCCCAAATTCCTACCCACATGACATCCATACTGTTGCTTTCCTTTTTTCCCCAATGCTGCTTAGTTTTCTTCAGGCATATTTGTATTTTTAGATCAGATAAAATGAATAAGGAAGTTATTTCCCTGAAAAATATGCAGTGTGATTCAAAGAAAATGTTAATGAAATGAAAAACTTTAAAGTTGTGTGAAACACAGATATATAGCAACTAATTCTGTCTCTCTACTCAATTGCTTTTCTTTGTGCATCTGAAGTACTTTTCTTCTGAGATTATGTGAATGTGTAAGTGCTTGATTGACAAGATTTTTAAATGGAAGAGAAGGGGGGAAATGTACGCAGTGGAAGGGGGAATCTAATGTGTGTAGTGTTATCTGCAGGGTAATGGTATCTTTACTAGTCACTGTTCAAGACAGTCATCTCTGCACAGACAGACCTTCCACTGACACAGCGCAGCTGCTGAAAACGAAGAGGACTCTGCCCAGGTTGTTAATTCCATGTCAGACACGATGGGGTTGTCTTTCATGGCCACCGTTTCATTCCTCCCCTGCTCTCATACTGCCTGACAAGCAGTTCAGAGAGAAGGGTTGCTAACCATATTCCTGTGCCCACAAAGAAGCCCAAATAAAACACACACCCTGGCTGAACTCTTAGGAGGGTCAGATGGCCCAGCTAGTGTCTGTTGGTGTACCTGAGGCCCAGTGCAAAGGGTGGAAGAAATATTTGGTGAGGAACTTCTAAGTGGGAAAGATGTGTTTTTGAAACAGCTTCTATTTTATAGCAGCTACACCTGGCAGAGTCCCAGGGCAAGGTGAGTGTGCTATAAACAGTGAAGTCTCCTTAGTGAAAACTGCTGCATACTGAGAGAACTCTGTGGGTGGAAAAAAACAGCCAAGAGTGTCACCTGAACTTGCTTTTTTAAAAGCAGGTTTCACATCAGTTTTAATGCAACTGGGAAGGACATCAATTTCCTGAAGACAAATTATTTGGATTTAACCCCTACTGAAACCTAAGACTGTATATGATCAGCAACACTGTATAATCCAGCAACACTGGATTAGAAATTAAACTCAGTCTCAGAACTTCAGTAAAATTAAGAAGCCAGCTGCATTCCTGGTGCACAGAAATGTACGTTTCATAACCTACTTTTTCATCTAGTGCATCTGTTAAATGCTATAATAGCCATATCCAGGATTACTCCAGAGATCAAATTAAGAACATTCCTCATTTGTTGGGTTGTCTCTAAGGAAAACACAGGAAAACAAATGGTAATCAAAAGATTAATGGACTTCTCAATGTATAATACATTAACCACTCCTACAACCTTTGGGAAACAAAATTGAGATTAAAAATTAAGTGTTGTGTAGCATTTTCTTAGTAAATACTCTACAGGTTTTAAGGTCTTCATCAGTATGAATTTGATTTAAGTCTGTGAATCTTTTCTATATATCCCTATAGCTGTCTAGATAGAAATATCATACATAAAAATGATCTTTATTCCAGGGCTGATGAAACTCCCAGCGGTGAAAGAAGATTTAGGGATCTCTTAAGGTTTCTTATCACTGAACAACATAACTCTCTGATGGTTCAGTACCTGAAAGGGTCGTCTGAGATCTCTCATCAAATACTTCAAGGAGTCGGCTGGCAAGAGTGGGAACCCAGAGTAAATTCATGTCTACTTTCAAACATCTAATCTGCCATCTAATAAACTAGGAGAGGAGTTAATGTGTTACTTGGTGTGGTGCATTCAAACCTGTTATTTTAAGTTGCAACTACCACTTCTGGGGAGGTCTGAGTCACCTTAGCAATGACTACATTTACTTTTAATATTTTAAAACACAAATTCCAAAACCATGGTTTGACGACTAGCAATATCCCAAGTTTTATCTGTAAATTACTCACAATATAGAAAAATCTCTTTGGATGGGATGATCAGAAAATATCCAGAAATATTTGTTGAAGGATGATCAAACATTTCATGTATCACTTTGGTTTCATTTCTAAGTAAAAGGAGTGTTTTTACTTATATCTATAAAAAATAAGTTGCGGGCTCTGGGTGTAGCTCAGTGGTAGCGCCCATCCTTAGCATGAATGAAGGCACACGCGCAATCTACAGCACTAAAAGCTAATAGAACTGTCTTTTAGAAGCTAGAAATCAAATGCTCTAGGCCCGTGTTGTGCAGTAGGGCAGTCAATTCCCACCTGTAGCAGTTGAAATTTACATGAATTAAAATTATATAAAATTAGAAATCCATTTTCCCAGCCTTACCAGCTACATCTCAACTGACCAACATCAACCCGGGGCAGCGGCCTACAGTGGGGACGAGGTGGACAAAGAGAGTGACCCTCACAGCGAATTCTGCCAGGCAGGGCTGCTCGGCAAATGCCCTTCTCCAGCATGGTGTATCACAGACTCCTGTGTCTGTCTTCACAATTCAGTGCATTTGTTTTAGAATTTTTCGGCCCTAATAGAGTAAGTGACAGAATCACTGACACTTTCGTCTTCCATGAGCTGCAGAGAACATGTTACCACAAAGAGATACGTGTGGCATATGAGTATGTGTGTGCCTTTTGTATATATTCTCCCTTGGTCAGTGTGTAAACACAGCACAAAGTTGTAATCAATGAATGCTTACATTCCTACTCTAGTTCAAAGGCTTTCCCTTACTTTATTCTCTCCGGACCTTGATAATGAGCATCAGTAGGACCATGACATAGACTCAACAGTTTACAAGAAAAGACGTGGGCACACAAGAATGGATGTGGTGGTAATAAATCCGTTCCTATCTGGCCGAGGCTGAGGCTACTGCATTTACAACTGTATTTACAGCTGGGAGCAGCAAAGCTCTCTCATCACGGAGGGTGATTATGTGCTCAGGGCAAGCACTATGCTATACATACTGTGTGCTTCTATGAAACTGCTTCCATGGCACAGCCTAATTCTTTCGCATAAAAACTCAGCTATGTGAGCTTAAATGGAGTCAACACTGGGACCCTGGAACAGTATATTATTTGTAATAGGACAGACTTCATCTTAGAGAGCTAAAATTTTCTTGCAAAAGAATTACTTTCTAAACTGACATCAACAGGCCTCTCATTACTAGCAGATTGAGAGAGGAGATTAAAGCAAAACGAAGGCACACAGAGGCTTAATTCTGTGTTCGTATCTAGAAGCAGGGATAAGCTCGGGATGTGCCATTACCTTCATATTTCGGAGATAAAAATGGGTATCTGAATAAATAGAAGCCTTCAGCCTCAGCAGCTGTCACTAACATATTTCACCCTAATTGCAAAATATTTATTTTAAACATCAGAACACACACTGAGGAAGCAAACCTCAGCTGGCAAAAAGAAAATTTCCAATTGCTTACTTTTTCAGATTAATTGAAGCAATGTAGGAGAGACTAAAGATGGCATTTTATTCTATATACTTTATACTTTTGACTGTGTTCTGTACTTTGAGAAAGGAAGGAAGAAAATAATTGCAAGATAAAAGAAAAGGAGAAAAAGAAGGAAAGCAGGGAGAAAGTCGAAGTGTGAGGAACAACTTCTGTTATGGTTTGGATAGAGAATGTCCCCAATAGATGGCAGGTGGCCCTAGGCAGGGCCTTTGGAAAGTGACTGGATCCTGGGGTGGCATAGCTGACTTGCTGGTAGGAGGTGGGGTCTCGCTGGAAGGCCTGGTCAGGATGACCTGGAAGGGGATGATGTCTCTCCCAGGCTCCCTTCTTCCTTGTTGCTGGCTGATCAGGGTCTGTACCCATGAGTCAAAATAAATCTCCTCTCTTGCAAGTTGTGGGAGTCGGAATCTTGTCTCAGCAATGAAGACAGACTAGGAGAACTTCCACGACTTGGTGCAAATAGGAATTATTTTAATCTGCTCTGTGCCTTAGCAGCCAGATAGTACTTGGTGCACAGTAGGCAATTAGGGTCTATTTATTGAATAAAAAGTAACAATAAATTCACCGAATTTTGTCTGAGGCAAGAAAAAGGATGATTTTTCAACGTAGTATGTATCAGGATATCTTTATATAGTTATGAGCTTCCTTTACTCCAACATAAATCGCTTATGTTTGTGAAAGTGATTCAAGCACCACTTCCTCCCCCTCCCTTCCATTCTTTCCCACCCCTTTCTTTCTTTTCTGTTATCAACAGAAGTTTTCAGATCAATCAATCATTTTGTTGATGTTTGGGAATCTTCACCCTAAGAAGAAAAACTTCTTTACATCTTTATTTACTTAAAAATGTAATGCCTTTAAGGAATCAAAAGTAGACATTGAGTGTTTAATTCAGTGCCATGGAGCAATCGCTCCACCATGTCCACTCAATGCATCAGCATCTACCAGACCCCTGCTTGGCAGTGACAGGGAAAAAGGAGTAAGATGAATAAAGCAGCCCTCACTGTGGAGATTAGTGAGAAAATATTCCAAGCATATCCAAATACTTTAAGATTATGCATCGCACATTCTTTTCTAAAATCAGCAAGTTTATTTATTCATGAAGCCCAGCTCACTTGCCCCACCCCCAACCACCACACACACAGGAAATGGTGGAGAGAGAGATTGCAGAGAGCGATGTGGCATGGCTGGGTG
Organism: Heterocephalus glaber; assembly: GCF_053883595.1. Lineage (NCBI taxonomy): Eukaryota > Metazoa > Chordata > Mammalia > Rodentia > Bathyergidae > Heterocephalus > Heterocephalus glaber. The sequence goes on from NW_028258465.1 coordinate 1,060,516, forward strand.
CTGATGTTCTGGAGCGCTCCGGGGTCCAAGCACAGGCCGCTCAGTGGCCTGTGGGTGCGTGTGTAGCAGCAAGTGACGCAAGTGCCCAGGAAGCGCCTACGTGTGTAACTGAAGCGGGAGTGAGGGTCAACCTTGGGGCTGGGTCTTCTGACCTCACGCCACCGAATGCAGTTCTCCCGCAGGGCAAGCCGAGCTTCAGTTTGATCCCTTTCCTACTCTCTGCATTTCATTGTCTTTTTTAGGGAATCCTGGCATTCGAAGATGATACCTAAATGGTAACGTGTTGTTGGGCTGATGAGCAGGGTTACGATGCTTTAGACAGATAGACATGTGAGAAAGGTGGCTGGATGGCAGATCAAAGGCATTTTCTGACCGGAAGGTAGAAAATAGCAGTTGAGAGCTTTAGCAAATGCACTTAAGAAGCTAAAGGAGCTTCTCAGGCATTTATTACAAGCTCATTCAAACCCTTAAGGTTATTGAAGATTTTGTGAAAAGCACCTCTTAACGGACCAACTGTCAATTAGTAAAGAAGAAAATGCCTCAAGTAGTCCATTATGATGATGATCAAATAAACGGGCTTTGATTACTATAATAATGGTGGTGTAATGTATTAAAAAACTCCAGTTTTAGATATGAAAGGAATTCATAACTGGTGATCAACTGTAAAATCTACTGTGGAAAAATATGAGTATAATTACCCAATGTTGCCAATTTATTTTTTCTTCCTCCAACTTTTCAGGTGATCTATTATAATGAGAAACAAAAATCATTATGGTTTGATCATGGTAATCTAATTTTCTGGATGGCTTATTAACCTTCCAAGGATGTCTTTCTTCTAATTCTTGGTCATTACATCAGGCAAAAATTAGGCTAGGAATGAGAAATGGCAATTATATGATAAAGTCTGAGAAAATGCAGGATATTTAGCTTTGTGGTCAAGTTTGGATAAATTTACATGTACATGTATGTATGTGTGTGTATATATATATCTTTCTAGTTTCTTATTCGAAAGGTATTTTAATAAAACAAATTAAAACATTAAATATTTTTCTTAAACTACATCTGCTTCCTGCACCCTGTGTAGAAAATAAACAATAGGAAGAAATAGAGTGTGTCTGAAACACCACACCTCCATCTATACTTCTGACTTGGATACAATATCCGCCCCAAAGTCTCATTGAGTTGAATGCTTGGTTGCTGAGGGGATGTTGGGAAGTGGCTGGATCATGGGGGCTCTAATTTCATTACTAGATTAATCCACTGATGAGATTATAATTTGATGATATGATTGGCAGGTGACAGAAACAGGAGTGGGGCACAAAGGTATAGATAAAAGGGGCTGACCTTGGGGATATATCTGGTCCCTAGCCCCTTTTTCTCAGGCTTTTTCCCTTTCTCTTTGTCTCCTGTCCTCCATGAGGTGAGCAGACTTCCTCCTTCACACATTCCACCATGGTGTTTCTGCTCCCCTGAGGCTTTAAAGTAATGGAGCCAGCTAACCATGGACTGGAACCTCTGAAACCGTGAGCCACAATAAACCTTTCCTCATTTAAATTCATTTTCTTAGGTATTTTGTCACAGTGATGAAAGCTGACTACCCAGTCATGGGCCTAAGTCTTAGGAAAGGCACCTAAGAAAAGAATGATATTACAAAGCAATGTTTAGTTTTAGGCAAGCAGAGGCACAACTGAAAACAGGTGCTGGGATCATGGGGACCTTAGTTTAACACCAGGTTACACTTCCAGTCACAGAAACCCAAACTTCACAATCCTTATGTCATCTGCAAATGGGAATAATGATACCCATTGCATGTATGTTCCAAGATTAGAATATACAATATACAATATACAGAAAGAACTTGACTTTCAATACAGGAAAAGTACTAGAAATTTATTATCCTTTACCTTTCTGGATTGGGTGCTATTTCTTCACATTATTGTTTATTTATTTTTTTCTGTGGTGCTGGCTATCAAACCCAAGGCCTCATATGTGCTAGATTAGTGCTGTACCACTGATGTACACAATCTTGTGTTCCTGTTCATCAGAATTAACTCTAGTTGTTGGACTGAGACAGCAATAGAGACTAATAATTTTTATCATTGATGTTGGAGATGTGTTACAAAGTTCTTTTGATGTGAGCACTGAAAATCCTACAACTTAGCCTTGCTGATGCTCCATATTACAGACTGTTTGGGGGATTTCAGACAAAGGAACTTCATTTGAACTCAAAGTTTCAGCCAAATCTCAGAAGCGTACAAACGAAAAACTATATTCTGTGTGATGTAAATTTATAAGTTAAAAAAATGAAAAAATTGACAAAAATTAGATCTACAATTAACTGTATCATATTCTGGTTTAAAAAAACACATATCTTAATGTTTCTCAAAATCAGAACAGCCATGACTAACTGTTGTCATAGTCCTTTTCTTGGTGAGTTTTGCAGGATTCATCAGTCACTGAATCAATTCTGCTTTGTATTTTATTGCTACTTATGGGAAATACATACACATTTACATGTGCATATGAATGTGTGCATTACATAGCACTGCTGATTTCCCCTAAACATATGCCATTCATTAAATGATAGCCATGAAAGAATTTATTTTTGATCTCATTTTAATGAAAGAACCTACCAGTTAACTACAAGGTATGCAGTTAGCAGAGGCCTCTAGATGTTGGTCACCTTCAGGATTCACCTCAGCTCTCAAGCTCAAACTACATTTTTCTGGGGCAGATGCAGTTGACCACGTGGGGCCACTGGAGCCTGGCTCCCACTGCTGCCCAACAGGAGATGTCCCCTACCAGTGGAATCTGCTCTGGACACGCACACTGCCCTGACCTCACTGCAGCAGCTCTGTAACTTGGTTTCAGGTTTGCTTTGCCCAACCTCCTTTCCTCGTGCCATTTGCAGGATCACATCTGCATCACAGTTTGAGTGTTTCGCTGGCCCAATTCTGCTTCCTTCTTAATTTATCTTTTTCTCCCCAAATACATCTTTTGCACTTGTACATTTGTCTCAATGTCCATTACCCAGATGTTTCAACGGACACATACAGTGCTAGAAAGAAAACCATGACTCCCGAGTAATCAAAGCTGTCCATCTGTCTTACAGGCTGGGATGGTCATGTAAGAGAAATAAACTTTAGATTCTGGGCCTTGCTTTTGCAGTTTGCTGTTACATTAGACTCCTGTAACATATGCACACATAAGTAAAAGAATAAAGACTAAAATGATTTTCTTTCACTATCCAATTTTTATATAGCTCAGTCATTCCCTTGTCTAAGCTTTGAGCAGCTTTCCAAAATAAATTCTTCCATTTCTTTGTTAGCTTTTTGAAGATCTAAAATATTCTTCATTTCTGTATTAACTTTTTCATGATCCAGAGGATTGGTTTTATTCAGTACTTGTATATCATGTTGCACAAATAGTGCTCAGGATGATGCCAAAATGTGTGAACTCGATACTAAATGAAGAACTATTTACTTCCCTTAGACCAAAAGGGTGTAACACTTTCAGAACTGACTCTGCCTTACACAATAAAATGGTAATGGGGTGATGGAGTTGATACTGGAGAAACAAAAATTTTATAAATGGCTAAACTATGCATACTCTTCAGAGTGACCAACTGTGGGTGTGAATCAGGACACACTCTTACATGACTCACATCAACGAGACCACATTTTGACAACATTTACTGTGTTAGTCATCCAGGGATGTTTGCATTTTGTGGCGCATGTATTGTGATGTGAAAACAAAGCAACTGAGTATTTCCAGGTATACTGCACACATTTAAGACATATTATTGTGACAGCTTTCATGTGTCATGATTTTCCTGTTTGGCTAAGATGAACACTTGAACTCACAATCTCTTGCCAAACCTAAAGCATACGCTCATTTGCGCTACTGTGTTCTATCTTCAGAAACTTACTTGATTTCCTAATTCTCATCTACTGCTTCTCATGACACATAATATTTTGGAAAATACTGATCAAGTAAGTGTGGTATTTAAAGGATAATCTTAAAAGTAACATTCTGTTTTATTTGTGCTTATGGAATGAAGTACTTTTTAAGTCAGCATCTAGTGCAATGGTATTTAGGAAGATGATATAGAAATGTTATGAATAGAATATGTATCAATAATTACAGTGAAAAGAACAGATTTTTTTGTTGTGCTAAACAATGAAGACTGAAAGAAAATACCATTTGATATTTTCAGATGCAATACTAGGGCCTACCCAAAACATATATAAATAACAGAAAAAGTAAAATGATCCTCTTTATTTTTCTGCTAGTTGCTTGGTGGGTAGTTTGTTGGTTTACTAACAATCTGCAGAAAAGGCAGTATGCTTTATAATTTAGTCTTGAAGCTCTCTCTGAAAAATTCCTTTACAAAGAAGATAGTCTACTTTAATATTACGCCTGGAAACAGAGGGCATGAAAATGTTTTCATTCTTACGTAGTTTGAGGTTTTGTTTCCTTAGCAAATTTCTCTCTAAAGATGGAAAAGATGAAAGCGAGGGCTGGGGATTTAGCTCAGTGGCTCTGCCACCTCCCTTGCAAGTCCAAGGGCCCGAGTTCAATCCCCGGTACAAAAACAAACAAACCAACCAAAAGATGAAAATGATTTCTCTCTAGCCATATTAATTCTGATTTAAGAAAGATAAAGCAATCAGCCAAAGTGATGAGCCAATTTATTAAATTCCTATACCTACAACTTAATTTCTACTGAATTAAATGTGGTAAAATACTAGGCTTTTCTTCCTATAGAATCCATGAGACATAACTATTGTTAAAAAAATGCCAAAAGACAGACAGTGACAAAAAATTGATCTCAGTAGTGAAAAAAAAAGCCCAGTGCTTTTTTAATCAATTCAGTTTTTTCCATTTTCTTACTCTGGATGCCCTACACAGAGAAACAAACTGGAGGAAATATTCAACTCTTCTACATGAGCTTTAAGATTATACTTTTTAATGTATAAAAATCAATGAGCGAATACTGTATCAACCTATTTTACTTGATTTTGAAGTTGCCCCCTTTCTTGACATTATAGTTAATTCTATCAGGAACACCTTTCTAAACATATCCTGGATTTTACCCTTTCCTATTGAAACATGTGTTAAGAATTTTTCTTTATTTTTTAATATTATTTTATTGGTACATTTTAGGTACACAATATAATGACATTCATCATTGGAAATTTGCACCTTTACGTAATCTCTCTTGGTTCTTGTTTTTCCCTCTTCCACTGCCCTTCCTTCAACCCCTCCAACCTCCTTATTTGTAAAGACTTTGCTTCCATTTTTTCATTTTCTCATTTTAATTCCATTCCCTTCTTTCCTTTCCCCTACTCTTCCTACTTTCCCTTCCCCTTCGCCCCTTCTCTTCCTATTTCACATTATCTATTATACTATTTAGAGAGGAACTACTGCCACTACTGTTTAAACTCTTCAATGAAATTGAAAAGGAAGCAATACTCCTGAATTCATTCCTGGAAGCAAGCATCACCTTGATCTCCAAAGCAGAGAAAGACCCAACCGAAAAAGAGAACTATAGGCCAATCTCACTAATGAACATAGATGCGAAAATCCTTAATAAGATACTGGCAAATAGAATGCAGACGGTCATCAAGAAGATCATACACCCTGATCAAGTGGGATTCATCCCAGGGATGCAGGGATGGTTCAACATAAGCAAATCAATCAATCTGATACACTATATCAATAGAGTCAAGGACCAAAACCGTATGATTATCTCCACAGAAACAGAAAAAGCATTTGACAAAATCCAACATGCATTTATGATAAAAACCCTACAAAAAATTGGAATAGATGGTCTCTACCTCAATCTGATAAAAGCCATCTATGAAAAACCAACAGCCAATATCATACCAAATGGTCAAAAACTGAAATCCTTCACACTAGAATCAGGAACAAGACAAGACAACTATCACCACTCTTGTTCAATATAGTTTTGGAAACATTAGCTACAGCAATTAGACAAGAGAAAGAAATAAAAGGAATAAAGATACTCAATGAAGAAGTCAAACTGTCATTATTTGCAGATGACATGATACTCTATAGAGAAGACCACAAGAACTCCACCAAAAGTCTTCTAGACTTAATAACCAAATTCAGTCAAGTAGCTGGTTACAAGGTCAACACACAAAAATCAATAGCTTTCCTCTACACGAACAACAGACTCACTGAGAGAGAAATAGGGCAAATAATTCCTTTCACAATAGGATCCCCAAAAAATGAAGTACCTAGGAATCAGCCTAATGAAAGAAATCAAAGACTTCTTCTCTGAAAACTATAGCACTCTGAAAAGAGATATTGAAGATGATGTCAGAAAATGGACAGACATCCCCTGCTCCTGGGTAGGAAGGATTAATATAGTGAAAATGGCCATACTTCCAAAACTGCTATATAGATTCAATGCAATCCCAATTGAGATCCCAGCAGCATACTTCACAGACTTTGAAAAAACAATCCAAAAATTCATTTGGAACAAGAAGAGACCCAGAATAGCAAAAGCAATTCTAAGCAACAGAGACAAGGTAGGGGGTATCACAATCCCCAACTTGAAACTATACTACAAAGCTACTGTGATAAAAACAGCATGGTACTGGGAAAGAAAAAACAGACCTGAGGATCGGTGGAACAGATTAGAAGATGCAGAAACAACTCCAGATACACTCAGCCATCTCATCTTCAATAAAGGAACCAAACACCCTCGCTGGAGGAAAGATAGCCTCTTCAATAAATGGTGCTGGAAAAATTGGGTTTCAACTTGCCAAAGATTAAAACTAGACCTATATCTCTCATCACGTACTAAACTAAAAATAGAAGTGGATTAAAGATCTAAATATTAAAATAGAAATGCTGAGTCGGCTGGAACAGGGGTTAGGTAGAATTCTTGAAGACATTGGTGTAGGAAAAGATTTTATGAACAAAACCTCAGTTGCCTGTGAACTAGCGCAAACAGTCAATAAGTGGGATTTCTTCTTATTAAATGCTTCTGCACAGCAAGAGAAAACACCAACAGTGTGAAGAGACAACCCACAATGTGGGAAAAAATCTTCACCTGCTGTTCCTTAGACAAAGGTCTATTATCTAGAATCTATAAAGAACTGAAAAAAATCAGACCTCCCAACCCGAAAATGGGCATCTGAAATGAACAGACATTTTTCAGACAATGAAGTAGAAATAGCAAATAAACATATGAAAAAGTGTTCAACAACACTGGTCATTGGAGAGATGCAAATGGAAACAACGCTGAGATTCCACCTCACCCCAGAAAGAATGGCTGCTATCATGAAATCAATCAATAACAAATGCTGGCGGGACTGTGGGGAAAGAGGAACCCTGCTCTGCTGGTGGTGGGAATGTAGACTTGTGCAACCACTGTGGAAATCAGTATGCAGATACCTCAAAGAACTAGGACTGGAAGTTCCATTTGACCCAACTATTCCACTGCTGGGTATCTTCCCCAAAGAATTAAAAGAATCATACCATAATGATATATGTACACCCATGTTCATAGCAGCACATTTTGTAATAGCTAAAACTTGGAAGCAGCCCAAATGCCCATCAACTGGAGACTGGATAAAGAAAATGTGTGGTTTTTTTTTTTTAATAAAATGGAGTACTACTCAGCCATAAAGAATGAGAAATTAGAGACATTTCTAGCTAAACGGATGCATATTGAGGCAATATTCTTAAGTGAAATAAACAGGACACACATGTGTAAATACTGAATAGTTTCTCTAGTGTGAGAAACTGAAAGTGTAAATAAGGACTAAAAGAAGTTTTCTTAATTGGAGAACTTGACTTTTTCATTCTTACATGTGCTGCCTTACCTTCAGCAGATGCTTCTATTCAAGTCAGAAGCTATTTCTTACTAAAACCACAGGTGACTCAGTGTTCCCAGCAGGGCCCTGATCCCAGCAGTCACCGAGGTTAAATAAAGTCAGAGATGGCACCGTGCACAGGCCTAGCCTCTCTGCCTTCACTCATGATTTTCCCAAACAATCATCCACATTTCAATGCTATCCACAGGGACAGATGAATATGTAACATCACTGAAACTTCACTAATAATCTACCGCTTGTTATCATTTTTAACTTAATTACTTTTTTTTTTTTTTGGTACCAGGGATCGAACTTGGGTCCTTGCGCTTGGGAAGCAGGCGGCAGAACCACTGAGCTAAATCCCCGGCCCCTAACTTAATTCCTTTTATCATAAGTTTATTGCTCTTGTGTTTCTTGAATTGTGTGTGAGAATAAACATCTTTTTATATACATGGTTCTTAAGTAATTTTTCTGGAGTAAGTTTTTATTAAAATTACTTTGCCTATTTATTTGCTGGAATTCTGCAGAGAAATGATCTTCCTGGCCAGTTTGATTTGTGTTATCTCTCCTCCTTTTGGTGTTTATTTTGAAGCGTTTCCCCAGAGATCCCTAAGAACCCAGTTTCATCTCCATGTTACACAGTTAATTCTCAACCACAAAATACATTTTCAAATAAAGAACAAATGAAGAGGATGAATAATGTAAAAAATGCTAACTGGAAAATCTGATCCTATCAGTCAGGTTTCCTGTACTCTGGAACAGGTCTACACTAACAAAATTTTTACAGCTGATTTTATTTTTCTGGACAAAGTCTTTTAACGGCCATCTTTGTGTTCTTCCTTAATGTAGCTGAAGCTCTGTCCACCTAAAAGAAAAGTTTTCTTTAGGAACATGCAGTACTCTGATCAGCTGTATTATGTTTGTGTTGTTACACAAATAATATAATCAAAAATTTTCTCTAAGGGAAAGAATAAGTCGTTCCAAAAGTCTGACAGAGAGGTCTGCAGGATAGCTGGCTGTAGCTGGTGTTGAGGGAGCGCAGAAGAATGGGGGACTAAAGAACCTCCTTCTGTTTACTTTTGGGTCCCATTGTAAAATTTCTGCACCCTTCACAGCGGGCCTGGAGTTCTTTGCATTTGAAGCCAAGAGCAAAAGGGGGCAATTCTCCTCAATGTAAGCAATTTCAGGGAAGCATGGAAGCCACACCTCCGAAATTTCCTGTTAATGTAGAAAACAGCAACACGGACAGCGAGGCTACTGGCACTTTCTTCTGGAAGAGGAATGCAGATGTTGATAAAGAAAAATGTCCTTTTCTGGCATTCTGCAATTATAAATGCTTGATGAAGTGAACTGAATTAAACTTCTCCCTCTGCTATATTAATTTGGCTTGCGTATGGGGAAAAGTTATTTCAAAGTCAAGTAGCAGGAAAAAAACAACCCTTCTGCATAGCAGACTCTGTATGTGGCATCTCTCAGCTCATCAGCTTTGGAAAAGCATGAGGTACTACTATCGTGTCCTCACACCCTCCCCAGTCTAGAAGGGTCTTCTGGTTTTCCCAAAAGCCCTAACTGTATTCTCAGGTTGCAAAGGTTCTGCACTCTTAATTCATATATGAGATGTCTGTCTTTATTTCTAAACTTCTAGGATCCATTCTGACTTAAAGTTCAACTCAAGCAATCGAAGAGTAGGTAAAGAAAGGCTTAGGAAACTCAAATTCGTCCCAGACCTTTTCTATGCCAGGCTCTGCCCCCAGGAGTTTCAAAAGTGCTCTTATCACTGCCACCACTAGAACTATCATTGCCGCTGAACTGTGCCTACCACATGAACCTTGGAGAAGTTAGTTTTGAACATTTTCTAGTTTAATACCCAAAAGAACTCTATGGGGTAGGTATCATCATCCCCAGTTACACATACAGATAAGTTCTGTTACAAGCCACACTACAATTCCGGTGGAAAAGGGATTTGCAAACAGCTTGGCTGGAATCCTAAAGTCAAGCTTTAACTCAGGGATTTTACCCTGAGTTACATCCTCAGCTCTTTTTTCATTCTGAGATAGTTGTCCCAGCTGGGCTCAAATTTGTGATCCTCCTGCCTTTACCGTGCCTAGCTTAAAAGGTTCACCTTTTAACCTAACGTGAACTCCTCATTTCATTGCTACTTGACATTTCCTTCTTTGTATCATGACTGTTCGCATCATACATTTACACTTGTATCAGCACATGTATGCTCTATTCCCAGATTATAGCTTCCTTGAGAGAGGTGATTTGTTATCAGAATAGTACCAATTTTGATGATTTGTAAATAGCAAGGGCTTAATTAGTGAATTTTCCTAAAACTAAGTCTTAATCTAAGCGTCTGAGAGAAAGGAAGGAGAACGGAGCCAAAAACCAGAATGGAGCCAAAGCTGAAATACTCTTACAGAAAGAGAAGAAAACGCTGTCACATTTTATACATTTCCCACTTTAAATTTTACCTTGAACCCCTTGAATATGGTTGGAAACATGCTTACATATTAAGTTATTTCTTGTTATATTATTTTGTACTGAGAGTTATATATAAGTAGATGCTCTATTGTTTTAATTTTATTTAAACAGAAAATGAGATACTACCAAAAAAGGGAATTGATGTTTATATATTTTATGATAGCAGAAGGTATTTTAAAAAGTGAGTGGGTGTCTAGCATAGATTGATTTTTTTTAAATTTAGTTATACTTTAACTTTTTATTGGGAGGGATTCATTAGGTTTCTGCCACTGAATTACAGGCACATTTTAGCTTTGTTGCTTTACCTGCTGCTAAAAGGTGCAATTGTTGCTATTCTCAACTTTATTACTGCTTGGGTTTCCTTTAAATGTTTTAAACCAAAATCTGAAATAAAAACTTTTTTAGGCTGAACCATCCTGCAATGCAAGTAAAGGTCTCCTCCTCAGAAATGAAATCGGTATTCAGGATGTAACACTTTTTCTGAAGTGCTCAGAAAATCAGAGAAAATGGCCCATTTTCATTTTAATGAATCATGCTAGAGAATAAATTTACATGATGTTAATACAGAGACCTGGGAGATGGTACGGCATAATGCTCATAATAAAGGACTCAGGAACCATGACAGTTCTGGGGTGCAGACTCTGCTAAGCTACTCAGGTGTGACTTTGGATGCATTACTGGAGCTCACAGTTCCTCAGTAAATTGAGACGGAATGCTGGAGAGAGGCCGCACACCCCTGAAAACCAACTAGAGAAGCCAGAAGAAGATAAGCAAGGCATCAAGACTTTACTCTTCTCATGCATCTGGGATATTCTGCACATAAAACAGCTCTACTTGGTGGGACAGCATTTACTGTGGGTGCTGAAAGGCTTTGCTACTGCAGATTAGGAAGTCAAAGTCAAAATGATGGCGCTGGGTAAATGTTCTGAATCCACTCAGAACACCAGGGCAGCCAGGACAGCACAACTGAAGACACTCACAGAAGAGGACTTCCAGAACCGCTTACGAAAATGGCAAGAAGGATAGAACGTGTGTATCGGGAGCAAGATGGGGTAGATTGAGAGGATTAATGACAGTGAATCTTTTACTGTAATACATTTTTAAAAAATTTAATTAAAAGAAATAAACATGAGATATAATCCCACCCCAGTTCCAGGAAGCCAAGCAAGAGGTAAACCAGAAGGATGTATGCCTTGAAACCGTGCCTGGCTCCAACTCTTTTTCTTTCCTCTCTCAACTATGAAATCTTCAGCAGTTTATATCTAATAACCATGTGAAAGAGAGATATATAGGTACAACTCCTATCTAGAAAGATTAAGGGAAGACGGACTCATAGATGCATGAAGAAAAACACCAAAGAGGTCATTTCAGGATTTAGTAAACAAAGTTGGGTCAGAGAGGTCTAGGACACAAATGCACCAATCCGACCACAGAGCTCTTTGCAGCGACTCCACTGTCATCTCCAGGCATTTTCTCCTCTTGCAATTAGTACTCAAGAGAGCTCTGCATTTCCTAGGATTAACTCACAGGGAAAGGACCCATTTCCAAATGTGAGGCAGAGCCATTTTACCATTGCTGCTGTGACCTGCGGTTAACCATTTCATCTTTCAGTGTGTCAATTAGCTCATTAGGAACATGAACCTACATCCACTTCTACAGACCGTTGCAAAGATCAAAGGAGTCATAATAAAAATGAAATTAAGTTATTCTAGTCAAACCTGTTCAGTCAATTACAATCATAAATGATATCACACACACACAAAGTACTTCACAAATAGTTACAGTATAGGATTCAGTCACATTTATCCACAACTAAAGAGCGTTTCAGCTTTTGGTATCTTCTGTTGATTTCTTTTTCCTGTCTTCACAATTCATAGGCAATATCACTGAGTTATTATGAAAGCTATAAACAAGTTTGAAGGCTTTTTTTCCTTCAAAAATCATGTATGAGTAAAGGCAACTTCAATTATCCTATAATTTATCCTTTTTTCTCTGTAAAAAATATTGCCTCCTGACTAGGTTTTTGTCTTGAGTCAAGGTTTATGTCTGCTTAATTCAAATCACTGATTACAGAAATTGCAGACAATCTTCATGCCAATGAAATATTTCTATTGTAATTCTTACCTCTTTCACTATGCCTGCTGTATAGTATGGTTCACCTTACAACACTCCCCAAAGGGAAAAGGTCTGTTGACTGAGGGATGAGGCGGTACTCATCGGTTAAAGCTTGAGCTGTAAAGAATGCTCATAGTTATGATCCAACTCCATGGTCCATCTCCAGTGCAGTAGAGAATTAGGAATAATTAAAAGAGAATCAGCAAGTATCTCTTAACCAAGTTCACATGTTACTTATTCCTTGTGGAGTCTCTCTTCCTGTTTTTGGCCCACATACAACCTCTGAAGATTTGCTTTTTGATATTTTCATTATGTTAGCATATAAAGTTGCAATTTCTACATGACAGAAAATATGCTAAAAGTCAATTTTCTCTTCATATAACATAATTTGTTAGCTTTGATTCGAAAAGAAAATAATTGAAATATATATCTTTTTTAACGTAAAAAATTCCACATTAGCTGTAGAATCAAATTCTCAACCTGGAGATCATACATTCGCTTTTAGTACATTTTATATTTGTTATAAATAGGGATTCATATAAATTATCCAATTATTATACATTAGTACATTTATTCTTTACCCAGGGCAGCAACTCTAGGGCCAAAATGCAGTAATCAATGAAGAGGATTTTGCTTGTGCATTAGGAAAAACTACCCAGTTTCCTAACTCTGTAAATGTTTAACATTCCCCATCATGATGACTCTAAGAAGAAATATGCAACATGCAAAGAGAAAACAGCTTGTAATTCTGTCCAATAAGGCGGTTGGGTTGTGGAAACTGTGAGGCAAGAGAAAGAAAGACCTCAGTCACAAAAAGGGGAGAAGGCTAAGGAATACACATTGGTCCTGAAGCATGTGGATTCCACTCCTACGGGGTCCTAAATCCTAGCAGCAGCTGGGTGAAAATCCCCCACAGGGGCAGCACTTACAGCTGTGGAGCCACTTACAGTGTGAGTTACTGGTGGGGCCAGAGCTCAGAGACAGCCCGTCAAATCTCTGTTTGTTTAATAAACCTAAGGCACAGTGCCAAATTGGTTAAATGCACCATGTCTGAGTTCACTCAAGCATGTTACCACAGTGAAATTAATAAGAAACAAGGAAGTGAGTCCATTATAACAAGATGCAATAAAAGACACTAGATGGTATTAGAAACTTTTCCATATTTAATGTACAGTATATATGACAAACACTGTTTCTGGGGAAAATCTTTATATCATCCCAAATGACTCAGATCCCTGTATAAATTCTGTTGATGTCTTCTGTTAATATCTTCATTAATAAAACCATATTTTAAGCATGCATTATTTTCTACACTGTACATTTCAGCTCTATACTTGAATATACAAGAAATATGCAAAAGTAAATTTATAAGGAACTGAAGCTGAGAGGCAGTATTTATATCTACTACAATTAGTTTCCATTTTCCCCCTTGAACCAGACACTGATTTAGAAAAAACAAAACTCCTTCCAGTGTGGTTTGTATTCTCTAGCTGTCAGATCTGCCAAGGAATGGTGACATTTCAGTGCCAGGTTTTCCTGTCTACAGCTCAGGTTTTCTACTAGGGTAGCTGTAGGAAATGTAGTATGGGGACATCCATTCCATCACTTCCAGAAATTTACCACCTGCTCCAAGCAAATGTGATTTTTCTTGCCCAAACATATCCAAAGAGGCTAAATTGTGCCCATATACAAGACTGGACCTATCCAGGGGCCAGGAGGACTGATGAGGAGATGGCACTGACATCTCCGTACTTTCTGAAACAAATGGGTGCCCTCTGCTCTCTCTCTAGGCACAACCCAGGACCCGGATGTGTTTCCTGCCCATATTTCGTGCTTTTCCACCTTTCAATCTTCTCACTCATGCTATTCCTTTTGTCTAAAATTGTTTTCTTTTCTGCTGCTACCTCTACATCTCTGAAGCTTATTAAACAGATTTCAAATACTACCCCTCAAATATCTTTAGTTCTTGGCTTGCCATCTACCCTTACCACTTATTCCAAAACTAAGGCTTTCTTTTTTGAATGGCAACAGTTTATCTGCCCTTAACTTGGGCTATCAGTCATGTTTGCCCTGGTTATAGGGTTAATTAAGTTAACTATGGATACCTTGTCTAATAATCCTTAGCGAACTCTTTGATTGTGGGATTTTAATTTACACTTGTTTTCCTTAATCCGCTTACTACATAGTAAGCATCCAGTAAATGTTTAATGCATACATTTATTGAAAATAGAGACAAAAGTGACTCTAGGGGAATGAATCGGCCACTTGCTCCAGTTTTTCACTGCTTTCCCTTTTAAATCCTTTTAGGGTCAATCCTACCCAAACATTCTCCTACTTGACCTAGTTACTTTGGTGGAAGAATTAGGTAAGCAGCTTGGGGACCAGCAATAGTAGTTTTTTTCTCTTCCAAGGGTGAGAATGACTGAATTGTGTTCTCTGGGTAGCAGAGAATTTTACTCTTGAAATTGTTTTATGACTCTGGGGAGTGCAGGATCTAAGAGAGTAGATTCCCCTTTTCCAAGTGAGCCTTCTCTGACAATCTTCCTACTTCTCCATCCCCAGATATTTCTGGGCACATTTCCCCAAGAACATTTTCAGTCTGAGTCAGATTCTGGGTCCTGTGTGGCCACCCTAGACTGCACTGAGATGACACGTCTCCTGCATGTGTGCCGTGGGTTGCAGCTATCAAGAGAGGGCAGTAGGCTCCTGTTCCCAGTTACTCTGCTTTCAAGCTCTGTGACTTATGGAACCTCCTCTACATTTCGGTTTCCTCATCCATAAAATGAGAATGATAATGTCTGTTGTGCAGATAGGATGGCAGAGAGGACTATATAAGAAAAAATGTCCGAATCGAGTAGCACAATTCCTTAAACATGGTAACCCTTCAGTTTAAGAAATGGTCCCAACTGCTCTTGTATAAACACATTCTTTTCTTCCTTCAGGAGTTAATCTAAGATTTCTCTTCCCTAAGGAAATTCTATAGTCTACCAGTTGGCTGCAAAATTATCTTATAATTCTATCCATAACTGATCTACTTCTCTCTTCTGTAAACACCACTTATCTTTGGTAGCACTGTGCTTTCCTGTATTCTTTCCTATTGTCTTATGTATGATAAACTTGATTGTCAGATCTTTGAGGGCAGTTTCATAGTTTATGGGCATGTGCTCTATCTAGCCTAGTGCTAGCAGACAGAAAATAAACAATAAACATTTGGCTCAACAACTGAAGGAAATGCTAAAAGACAAAAACTGTATATTTTTTAGAGAAGTGACTCTTGAGTTTTCCTAGAATTGTTCATTTCTCTTCTAGATTGCTGATTTAATGTGTGGCAAAAATGTGCTAGTCCGTTCACAAAGTTCTCTGGCATCCTGACATGTCTTTAATCTTCAGCAGTTAAATGTCATCACAGCCAAATACAGCGATATAATAAAAAGCCATCTATTATCATAATCAGTTGCCAGGTGTGAAATCCCTCACAATGGCAGGTTCTTGACACCTTGCCATGCCCAGCCTCTCCCTCCACAGTGTGTGACATAAGCTAATTTTTATGGTTTCCGTATGAGGGAGAAATCAGGGAAATCTGATCACTGATGTAGGAACACCAGGAGTAGTTCAAAAAATGATACATCATACTTGCCCACTGCTGTCGAAAAGGTGCTCAGACATGGCCATTTGCATATCAATTTATCGCAGTGCTAATCAATTCTGAAAATGCTCATCTGCACAGCCTAAGTGCCACAGGTAGTTGAACAGCCAAACTAGTGTAAGAAATTGAATAGAGCAGTATGATGGCCCAGGTGCCTCATTAGCTATACATGGATCTTTCACAGGATAAGAAAGACTTCATTGCTCTGACAAGTAGTTACTCATCTACATTTTAAAACTGGCAAGACATTACCAATTTCATGGTTCTCTTCCTGCTACTCAACAGGCCATGAGCCCAGTGCTTTGCTCACCTGCTGGAAGCAGGACATGTGGGGGCCGGTAAGTGCGGCCTCTGCCCTGCACACGAGCTGCGTGCTCCGGTGTTGCCAACTCCCATCTCCCAGATTCCTGTTCTAAGTAGCATCACACCTGCCACAAGGATGGAGGACTCTGCAACCAACTCCTGGTGGCACTTGCACTAAGTTCCCGTGTGTGTAGCGGTTTAATGCTTTGACGGTTGTTTAATGGCTCCTTTCAAACACCACTTCCTGGTGACAGTTACAAACTCCAGCCTAAGCAAGTCGCATAGTGGCAGAAATGCCAGGGAGATGATGAAGATAGCAGAGCGATTTCCTGAACATTATGCTCCATACCCTCTCCCCTGGTCCCTTACCCCAGGTCCATGCCCACATGTCAGCTGCTCAATTGGTCACTGCATGAAGGAAAAAAGATAGAGCATTAGCTACCCAGGAGAGAGAGAGAGAGAGAGAGAGAGAGAGAGGAGAGAGAGAGAACAGAATATTTACTTCCTTTGCTTGTCTGCAATCAAGTAAGAAGCTTATTCATGCATTTTAAATTAAACCCTTATTTTAATAGCTAAACACAAAGAGCAAACACTGAGAAAGTGGACTGTCTCTGTAACATTTGCTGGGAGAGTTTTGCATGCTAAAGTTGGCATTCTGTTTTTATTATGTCACTTTACGGGCAATAAGATTTAGAATTTTTTCAAATGGAATTTATCTGAAGGAAAATATTAATTTAGAGATTATTATCACAGTATTGAATTTCAATGAAATTCTCCAACTCATTAAAAACCATGAACTGCTCTGTTCATTTCATGCCAAAGTATCCGAATTCAAGGAGAAAAAAGTCTGGTGATAATCCACATGCTGAAACCCTATCTTCACTTCAGCAAATATTCACTGCTTTCTCTTCACAATTGCTAATTAATTTATTTATTAATTTTGCAGTGCTAGGAATCCAACCTAGAATCTTGCACATTGTAAGCAAGCACTCTTACCAGTGAGCCACATCCTTGACCCTTTTTAAAAAATTCATTTTGAGACAGGGTCTCCCAGATTTCCCTCAAATTTGAAATCTTCCCTCCTCAACCTCTGAGTAGCTGGGATTACAGGTGAGTACTACCACACCCAGTTGATTTTTATGAGACTAGGACTACTACTTCTTAAAAGTTCTAAAAGCATACAGCTTAAGTTTTAATCAGAAACTTAAACAACTGAAGACTAGTTACTTGCTTAGGATTGAAACCTTCAGCTTTCAGATCTTTTCCTGTTGTAAGAGATGATATTCCCAGAGGACAGGTTGCTATTAATTCAAATGACAAGAAAAGAATATTCCACATTTTACAGAAGTCTTCGGTGTCGTCAAGGACCAACATCTTTGTTTTCACACCTGGAGACTGGTTAGAAAGGAGGTTATATGGGACCCTGTACTAGATGGAATAATGGGTGCCAAATGGTTTCCATCTCCGCGTCCCCAAAACATGCTGTCCTCAGTAGTGAAAGAATCTTTGTAGATGTTGATAGTTAGGAAGACCATCTCTGACTATTTGGCTGGGGCCAAGGTCATCAGAAGGACCCTTACCGGAGAGAGAGCAGACCAAGAGTTTCAGTGATGGGACGATGACATGATGGAAGCAGGAGAGCAGGACGATGTGACACAGAACCTGAGCCAAAGGACACCAGCGCCCTGGAGAAGCTGAGAAAGGCAACGGAGCAGACAGATTCCTGGAGCATGGATGAGGAACGCAGAGATTCCCAACCCTCGATGTTAGCCCTGAGGGTTGCATTTTGACTTGTAACCTACAAAGCTACAAGGTAATAAATCTGGGTAGTTGTTAAGCCACTAGCTTTGTGATAATATGTGACAGCAGCAATAGGAAACCGATACATCTTCTCTACCCACCAAAGGTTTACTGCAAGAAGCTTCTGTGGGCATTTTCTTGAGCTGCCCCTCTGACGAACAGTCGCACATCTCTGCTGTCGGCTGAGCTGTTCCTCCCTGACTTTACCTGCTGCCAACGGATCTTTTAAAGACAGGTGCTCTCCTTGCCCACAGTGTCCCTGCCCTCATGAAATTCACATTTTGCTGGGAAGAAATAAACCCAAATGGACTACTTGGAAGATAACAGAGTAAGTGGTAACGAGATAAAGTAACATTTTTGTGCTATTTATTTATTTGAAGGCGGCATTTGATTTAGTTTAATAATTTTTTTCAATAACATATTTTTTGAAGAATATATTTCAAGTTGTTGCTTATATTAGTGTTATTGATAAACACCTTATTATTTCATTATATTGTTATCCATAGAGATGGGTTCATTTGGTATTCCTAAAAGCTAGATGTTCCTCATCTCTCAGGTTAGCCATATTTGGCCATGTAGAAAATGATACAAGAAATCATTTGGATCTAAGTTTGAAATCTGAATTCCATGTCCTCAGCAGCACACCCAAGTCCTCTCTAGCACTGGCTGGCTGGGATCCAAACCACAGAGACCACACCGCAAGCCCTCCTGGTGCACTGTGTCCTTTGATGATGGGCAGACACAGCCAATTAGACCTTATTTGCCACTTTGTAGTAAATTTATTTGCCACTACTGCAGTGATTGGAGAGTTGAAGCTCAATGTAAAAGACTTTGCAATTACAGTTAAGCCTCCAAAAATCTAAGGTTAGAAAAAATACACAAAAAATAAAAGGGAAAGAAAGGGGAAGAAAGAGAGAAGGTCAGAGAGATGCAGAAAAGGGAGGGAGGAAAGCATGAGAGAAGAGAGAAACTCCTGGGTTTTCACAAATTTGTGGGCTAATTTTACATAAGTATCCATCTTGTTCCACCTTGGAGTAGGTTTTGGTTTCATTTTCCCAAGTCTAGGTGAATTTTAGATTCATCTTATTAGCAGTAAGTCACAGTAATTTGTTACATTACCACATTTAAATGTCTTCAAACTTGATATTTCAATTGGTTACTTTTGAATGGACATTGATTGACTGGTTGATTGACTGACTGGCAGTCTGGGGACTGAACTCAGGGCCTTTGCTCTCAACTACATCTCCAGCTCTTTTTAATAATTTGACTCAAATGGTGCACCTCTAATTCATTAGCATAAACACTTGAGAAGGCAGCAAGTTGAGAGACTTTCATCTGGTTGAAGTTCAAGAGCTCGTCTGCTTAGAGTGAAAGAGTCAGTTGGAAGTTGGGCTCCAGACCCAGGTAAAAGTTTCATTATATCTACTTTGGTTGTATTGCTCTTCACGGTTCTTTGTTTGCTTTTGTTCTTGGAAATTAGCTGTGTTCAGTTTCATGTACAATACAGCTAAGATACAAAGAGACTGATCCAAAGCCATTTCAAATAGCATTCGCAATACATTTAAAATAAATTTATTCCACATGGCCAGGGGGCAAAACATTCATAGAAACATACATGTGTGCATGTGTGTGTGTTCAATGCAACTACCTCAACTTCCACTTTGGCTTTTAGTTATCTGTGGCAAAAGGGGATGCTTTTAATAAAGAAATAATTATTAAAATTGAAAAGAGAATTCTCTTTTTCAACTCGTGTATGTCTGATTAGATATCTGTTTTGAGAATGCAGTTATATTTTATCTGTATTCATTTGTAGTCCTTTAGATGCAGCTTGTGATTTTAATATCTGGTAAGAAAGTGTTTGGAAACATTCTTTCTCCCCTGTAGTAACTGTGAAATTTACCCTCAAGAATTATTAGACTTTCTATTTTGGTCTTGATTTGCAAAGGGCACGGTAATCAATAATAACTGCAAAATAATGTGAAACAATTAGTTTTTCTTGCATGCTCATAATTTGTGTTGACATCATTTGGCATTAGGTAATGCGTACACTGGAGTCCAGGAAATTATGCTGCCAATAATTAAGTTTTGGACTTGCTGTTATTATTAGTATATTTTGGTTTTAAATGATGAATTTTTGAAAGTTCTGTATTCAAGCAGCCAGCTAGCAAAAGAAATGGATGTATTTTATCCTGAAACCCAATGAATTTCCAAACATCATGACTCCCTGAGCCAAGACGAGTCCACACACTGAGGTTTACCTAACAAACTCTGTTTCTATCAGAACTGAGTCTGTGACTCTGCTTAGCCAAGATGTCCAATTAGTAAACAACTGGAGTAAGACAGCTTTCACATTTACAGAAGGACAACACTCATCACAGGAAGACAAACTTAGACCTCAGGGTGGAATTTCCCTCAAATGCACACATTTCACACAAGCAGGATGATCACCGCACTGCACTGCCTTCCTTAATCCTTCCTTTCTTGCCTTTATTCTGTCCCAAGGAGATCTGCTACTCTTGCCTTCCTCTAGCTTCATCTCTGTCTAGCCACCCACAGCTAGTCCTCGTCTAGTACAGGGAGCTTCCTAGTATGCCCATTCCTTCTCATTCTACAAAGATGTGCCTTAAAAGGCAAGTTAGGGAAGGGCAGGCACGTAGGCCACAAAGGTCCATAGTTTGAGGCATAGTTTCTGGTCTGACAGGATTTTACATCTAAAATCCTCACAATGACTAGGCCTGATTTTACACATTGACTACTTAATCTCAGGATTTGCTGATTGTTTTACCCAGGAACCAAACCCCTCAAAGATCAACTATAACTTTTAAATAACAGTTGAAGAGTAAGTATAATTCCATTTCTTGCAGCACCATATTTACTGGTGAGAGTAAAGAATTACACTATCAACAGAGGAAGTAAAATCTAATCTCAGTGAAGGGTGGACATTGCAATATACCTTCACCGCTGGAGGCTCCCCTGTGGACGCTCCACATGAGTATGGAGCAGCAGTGAGACCTTCAGGGCCCTGGGAAAGGCAGTATCACAGAATTCAGTGTGTGAATAAATTCTAAGTATCTGTTTTAAAGTGACAAGGTCACAGTATTCTAATTATATTTTCAAGAGTGCTCACTGAAATATTACCAATTTATGAGGAAACACAATGAACACCAACATAGAAAAAGATCACTTAAAGCAAAAACACAGACAAGAAGCAACAAGAAAGTTTTTGTGATACAGGGAACTTGTCACTCATTTACTTTAGGGATGCAGACCAAGAAACTTCTCAAACTGGTACTGCGGAGAGGACAATGGATAATTTACAAATTATCCGATTTATACAGTATATGACTTCTAATTAAGGCTTTGTTAATTTTTGTTCTGTACTCTAGGAATAAAACTTTTCAGTACTTTAAACACAAAATACACAAGAAATAATTGATGTAAACCTATCTAGAAATCACAGAAATCTGTGTAAGACAAATATGAATGATGGTTTTTGACAAAATCCGTAATTGGAGATGAAGCTATATCCAGGGGCACAAGCCTGACCTTGAAGAACCCTGGGGCGCTTAGCGGCCCAGCCTTGTCATCACTCTGTAACCTACGAGAGGCTTTCGAAATAGAGAGAACAAGAGAGTCTGTCCACAGAGGCAGCAGTTGGTACTTTCTGCCCTGCCTTGGTCACCCATTAATGTTACAATGGGATCAATGCAATGTTAATTGGAACTTCTTCAACTGACAGAAGCTTTTACATATGACACTTTCAACTGAGCTAAAAATTCTGTCTACATAAATGTAAATGAAGCATTAATACAAAACGACAGAAATTTGACTGTATTTATTAGGCAGTTAAATTTTTAATGGCTTACAGAATGCTATTAAAAGTGTTTCTTTCAAATTAATCTTCTAAGTCTGCAGACTAAATTTCATTTTACCCGTTATTTGAAATGAACCCATTATTTTGAATTTTTTAGGAAAACAATCAATTTTTAAATTGGACGTACAGTTAAATCTGAATTTTTGTAAAAATATTCCGAAACACAAATGCACTTCTATATCCATGTTAGTGTTAGTTCCTAAAATTTATACATACAAACAGACTATTTGACAGAAATAGGTTTATCAGATTGGTCTATTACATTTTACAGGTGGAATAGTGGCTATCGCTACACATTTTTAAACAATATAAGGAGATCACACTGGTTTTACCTACAGGTGTTTATTGAGATTATTTTTCAAGAATTACCTTTACATTTCTCCTCGTAAGAAGCTCGTCTGTCTCCCACAAGGATCTGCACCACACTGTCCGCAACATGTTTTGCAAAGGACTGCAAGCAGGTGAGAAGACCTCACGATCGAATTATGTGGATTTAGGTACAATTTCAGCTTATTTATTTCATAATTTATATATCATATCTACTCAGCCAAAACATACAGAAAGCATATATTTTAACACAGACCTCTTCAGCTACTCCAACAGGAATATACTGTTAGCTTGAAAGCAATCAGCTATTCAGACAATAATTCACATAAACATTTCAAATAAATTTTAAGCACAAAAGATACTTATATGTATTATTCAACTGAAGGTATCTTCTGTATCACTACTTAAAGGGAAGTGCATTCAATAAAACAATAAAAAGTATCTTTTGTACCTTAAATATACATAAATATATTTATATAAGCCATAAATATATTTATGCTTGCTATGTAATAATTTAAATTATAGTTTGATAATGCTTAAGGCTAGGAAGTGCTTCAAAATGACAATGTTAAACTTGAATAAAATAACAGCTTATACATTCTTTTAAAATAAAGTGATATTTTGCTTATCGGGTGTCTTGCAAGGTCAAAGTCTACGAAGTCCAAGCTGACCGGCTCAATCCAGAACTCCCTGGAGTGGCACCCTGACCTCCCTTTGTGGAAACCGGTTTTTACTGTTTAGTTGTTAAAAGTTTTGGTCAATACAAACCAATGCTTGCAAAGCAATTAATTTGTCTGCCATTCAGAATGAAAATAATTTGTCCCAAAAGTTCTCATTATCTGTCCAAGCTGCTGACATGCGACGGGGCAGTGTTGAGGGGTCAGAAGAAGCACTGGCTTGCTCTGCAGGGCCAGCTGCTTAGGCAGCAGTTTCTGGAACAGGGGGGCACCACGGTGCCACCTCCTTCCAATTGGGTTTACAGGAGGGTGGCTGAAGGAGAGGCAGAAGCTGGCTGCCGTCTCCCAACTAAATTATAAAGGCAAAATTTGAAAATAAACAAAGATTAGCTAAAACGGCAGCTCAATAAATGGCCGTTTTGAAGATTTTCTTCTTGGGAAAATGTCAGTTCTATGAAGGCCCATGGCATATTTCAAAGCAAGGCTTCTACCAGCTAATCAACACCATCATCAGAGGTGTCTGAGCGAATATTATAAAATTCTAACCAAAAGACACTGGTTCAGAATCCAATTTGATTTTTCAAAAAACTGACTTAAATTTTTCTCAGGATTTCAGTTATAGAATCCAGGAATGAGATTGTGTTTAGCAGAGTTATTTTTTTAACTGAGGTATTACATTTTTGAAATTCCCAACAATGCCAATATCCACAGGCTGTACGGGTCCCTGGCTGGAGTTCTGCAAAGACCACACAACAAGCAGGTGCCAGCCTCAGGGTTCAGCCCCTGAGGACGAGGGGAGAACCAAAGAGCTTCCCCACTTTCTCCTCTTCCAGTTGTGACTACTTCAATCTCTATAATAAACAAAATGACATTTTTTCTTCTCTCTAAAAATAAGCATTAGGGTAATGCTTATAGTTAAGGTTCACTGTTTATAGCCAACAAACACATTTTTGTTTGTTTAGTACCTCAGAAGTACCTAGTCAGATTGCACTCCTTAAAGATAAAATAATCTGTGAAGTAATTCTTGAAGAAGCTCAGGGGCTGAGGGTTCGGCTCAGTGGTAGAGCACTCACTTTCTACAAGAGTTCAACTCCCAGCACTAGAAAAAGAATCAAGACCTTAGCAACTTTGCTAGCTCTCATGGTTATTTATTTTTTATTTAAGCAGACATTTCTGAATGCAAATTTCTTGTTACTACTGTGTTTCAGAATTTGAGGGGTTGGCAATGTTGTGTTATTCTAAACCCTTAAGCTCAAACCAAACTGAATTTTCTTATTTACAATTATACAACAACTTGTCTTGGTTATCTGTAGTTCCAGATGGTCCATGGACGGAGCTCCTCAACGTGAAGAAGCTGGCATCAGTACTGACAGCTTTCAAAGTCAACCCATGGTGTAAAGATCCTCTTACCCAACTTTTTTAGTTTGTCGTGGAGAATTGCATCATATTATTTAGAGTATGTTGCTACCCAACAGATTCAGGTACAGAAAAAGCACATATTCATACATTTTCCTTATAAGATCTATTTTTCCAAAGTTCTTTAAGGAGGCCTAACCCTACTGGTATATTATGACCCGAGGAATCTGTGTCCTTGAAATATTTAATGACTTGCCTAAGAGCTCATCACTGAGAACAAATCAAATGAGGCTCTTACATTCATTCCTATGCATCCCCAGAGCACAGGATAATAATTAAACTACTTTTTTTCCTTATTGTAGTAGTGACAATGTGTTTTGGGTCAATAATGCCTCTGAATCAACATAGTTTGACAAACTGATCAATGCCAAAAACACAGACAGCTTTGAGTTTTTCAGACTATTTCTGTATGCGTTACTCAAGTATATTATAAATGCATGCATCACTCTGAATATTATGGCCAGAAAAGTTATTGAAAACGCCCACATTAAGAAGAAATGTCAGTCTAATAATGAGTTATGGTCCTGTCCACATTTTTATTATCAAAGTTAGTAATTGCCTTAAAATAGCCATAAAACTAAGTTGGAAATCCAATAAGTCTTTTCATATTTTATGCCAAGGAACCAGATTTACCCAATTTAGTTCAAATTTAATTAAATTAAGCAAACATATATTGAGTGCCTACAGGGAATGATTTTACTTACAATGTACACTGTGCACATTTCAAGGTCATTCCTCGATTGGCTTGCAGGCTTAAAACTGGTCTTGTGTTGATGCTATGTCAGAACCGTGGTTGGATGGAGGCTTCTGTTCAAAAAGCTTGCCTCGCTCCTGGTTTCTGGAGGAGTCCAACTTCAACACTGGATGACTTTCAAGTAATTCTCAGTTATGTCCCTTGCTGATGCCATTGTAACACGTTCTCAGGGGTTTCTTCTACACTTCTTCCTTATGGTTGCTGAATTTAATCTTGCCAGACAGAGTCTGTTCAGGGTAGAACGAGTAAGTACCATGGGTGACTATTTCATACTCTGTAATGAATGGCTTCTTCTGACCATTCATTTGGAAGTTAATGAAGTTATGAGAAATGCTAGTGTCGTGTATGGTAAAACACTACTTGCCTACCTGTTGAGATAAGCAGCAAGTCAGACCTTTTTGAATCCCCTCCAAATCAAGGTGATAACAAGGTTCCACTTGTAGATGCAAAATAATCTGGTCTTCTATCTTCACTTTCACAGTCTTTTCTAAATTGAGTATTTTGAAAATTCACAAGTGTTTAGTAAAATACAGAATGTAAGTTATGCATTAGAATTCAAGGTGAGTGAAATATTAAATATCTAGAAATCTATACCATCACAGTATTTCTTTGTATGATTTTCTTTTTTTTTGGTACCGGGGATCGAACTTGGGACCTCATGCTTGCGAGGCAGGTGGTGGAACCATGAACTAAATCCCCGGCCCTATATGATTTTCTTATGAGTTTGCAACTTATTTGCACAAACTTATATTATGCCTTTGTGTACACTTGCACATTTTTAGTTATCTGTGGACAGAATAATTTTCACCAGCTCTTTCCCATCCAGAGACTCTGCTTCAGAGGAGTGTCCTTTGTGTACAATGAAGGACAGAGCTTTGCAGCCTGGATTTCCACATCCAATCACACTTCCTGGGACATTGGACAGATCTTAAAAAGGCTACATGGCAGCTCCATAGAACTGGGTTTCTGTGATTCAGTAGCTTAGCTTGTAAAGCAGCAGAGTTAAACAGGTTTAATTAGACAGCATCCTCAGAGTTGACAGATTTCACTTTAAACTTTAAAAAGGGCAACCCTGGGAATATTGCCCAAATTCATCTTACCATGCAGTCAGCTGTGTGATAGGCTATTACCAAACTGAAGGCATCTGAAGAGGACAGGAAAGAATATGTAGCCCAGAGGGATAAAAAATGAAAAATAAAGGATTATAGAGTTATATTGAGCATAAAACAACACTATTACTTTTTTTCCGGAGTTTACAATGTATTTGTCAGTTTTAAAGTATATCTCTTGCTATGATTTATTTTCCAGAGAAGGAAAAGGAGACAGTGGAAGCCCCCCAGCTGGTGGATGGATGAACTGGCACGGAGCCCTGGGTTCTGGTCACAGTGCAAGAGTGGAATCATCAGATTCCACTGCCCACCACACAGCACCAGGCTGCATAGAAGTCTCCCTCAGAAAACTGGTCAAACCTGTAGCATGTGCTGTTTTCTTAGTTAACCTAAAAAAATTACCTAAAGGAGGAACTGTGGCCCACAAAGCAGTATCTCGTCTGCCCTGACTAAGGCACCTGCTCCGCAAGTTCTCTGCCATACTGTAATATGATGACCCTAATTCACATGCATTGCTGAAGGAGTGAATGAGACTCTACATTCAAAGCAAATAACACAGGGTCTGGCATGTGCAAAAGCTCAATAAATATGACATAACAGTATTATAATGGGCATACAAATTTAGAAGGAACTAGAACATTAAGCGCGGTGTCTGGGAAAAGTGTAGGAAACACAGCAAGCACAAATCACAGCAGCTTATGGGTGACAGGGTACTATTCATTACAGAATAGAAACAAAGAAACTAAAGGAAAGCCTTGCTGGCTTCTCTCAGCTTTGAACTCTCCATTCACAGTGGCTAGTCCAGGAGTGGAGGGCATGCCCATGAGACAAGCTTATCATCAGTACACACATCCTCTATTCTTCTGCTAGAATGCATCCATTGGCATTCTTTCTCACGCAAAACAACTCACAAAGTCTCCCCATGGTGGTTTACAAGGCCCTGCAGGATGAGCCCCAACCCCAGCCCACTTCTGATGCTGTCCTTCCTCCTTACCCTGTACCAGCTACACTAGCCTCCTAGCGACCCCTCACACGAGGCTTTGCACTTGTTCCTCATGCTCCAAATGTCCTGACCCCAGATACCTCCGTAGCTCCCTCTCTCCCCGTCAACTTCTTTGAGTTTTACTGTTTTTCAGTGTTACCTTTTCAATAAGCCCTTTATTAACCATCTTGTTGCAAATTCCAATGTCCACTTTATTCCAAAACAAAATGCAGCTCACCTTTTCCTATGTGCAATCTGTGGTGGATACTGCAGCGGTTTCTCTAAATCCTAGGTTCATGTTCTGCACTCTAACAATGGCAACAGTAACTTCTCACTAAACCACTTGGAATTGGCTGAGCAGACAGCTGGAAATGGAGCTCCAGTCCCCTATTAGTGATGTTCACTGACCTATAACTCAATTTCTCATTGAATGTTGTCGTTTTTGATTTACCTTCTTTTCCTAAAACTTTTCCCAGGGGTACCCCTTCCCTAGAGCTAGTAAAGAAGAAGAAAAAATATGTTTTGTTTTGTTTTTGTTTTTGAGCATCAGAATCCCAAAGCATGTACAACTGCAGTTATATTCCTTTCTTCTTGGCTCTTTCCTAGCACCCCCGGCCACTGATCTGTACCTTCACCAATAACATGATTATTAAATTTCCTCCTGTATCTTGTCACACTTCATGTTGGATCTCCGTGTGTCTATGGACTTTTAGGTTTGGATCCACCTTCAGACACCTGCTCTCATTCGCTTGTGTTTGTCTGCTTCCATTCTAGAATTGTAATAATCTTCCAGTCCTATGAAGACTTGGATCTAACTTTTTTATTTTGTCTAGTTTTTTTGTGAAGGATATATTAACAAACCCTAGTTCTGACTCAGTATCTTATTTTTCATAGTAGGAAAGATTTTAAGCATATAGTCTTGTTTTTGACACTGCAGGTAAAATACCTAGTAGAGTGCTAGACAAATAATAAGTTATTGTATAGAGTGGATTGGGCAGAAAGTGTGTTAGCATCTAGATTTGAATTCCAGGGCTCTTTGGGTGAGAATCAAAGTAATGGCGGAGCCATTAGGAGACTAAAAAGGAGCATGAGAAACTGTGTGCCTTTCTTTCTATGCAGAGCTGCAGTAGCCTTGAGGTGCAAACATGCTTAGTGTATCTGAAGAGAGAGCAGAGGGGGAAAAAAATCAAGAAAGATAGGAGATAAAATGAGAGAAGTAACAGGAAGCCCGATCATTACCTCTCTGTGAAGTCTGTGCTGAGACCTCTGGTTTTCCTCTGAGATGGAAAGCCAGGGTAGCCTGGACTGATACATTGTAACTTTGACTCCTGAAGCTTTCTGATTGCTCTACCAGAAACAGATGTGGGAAAGCAATCATCAAGGCAAGCAAAGGTATTAAGGAACTATTTGATAATCCAGGAGAGGGAAGGGGAGAGGGCGAGGGAGGGGGGAGGGGAGAGACTTGGCAGTAGGTGTTTGGGGATGGACACTGGATATATTTTATAGGTAAATTTTTAAAGGTAAATTATAACAGGATTTGCCGACAGGTGGTTAAGGGTTACTCCAAAGCATTTTCCGTGAACAACAGAAGAATACTGTTAGACACAGAAATGGGGAGAATAAGGTGAGCCAAGTTTGAGGGGGTAACAGTAAGTTCCAAGTAGGCCATGACGTAGCTATATAGCAGATTTTTGTTTAATGCCTACAGATATAGGTCACATATTTATAGCCTCGCAAACTAATTATGTTGTGTACTCTAGCTCAGTCTTCTAAATCATATTGGAATATTAAAAAATGGCTAAAATACTAACAAAAAGTAGAAAATGTTTATTGGCAAACATTTTAAGGAAAAAGATCTGGCAATTTTAAAACTTCTATTCATATTGTATTCATCTTGGATAATTTAAATGGGTGAATTAAAGATAACATAAATTATTCAACTATAATTGATTTAAAAGTGAGTAGCACATTTATTTCATCACTTTTTTTCTTTCGAGCCTTTCATTAAAATTCAGCCATTGTGCAATTAATTGTCACAATTTTCTGGCCAATACATTCATTTCTTATCGTATTCAGGGAAAATTATTTGAATTTAAAAAATCTTGCTCTACATGTAGTATATTGAACATTTCAAATCTTGACAGTTTAATTCTATATTTGCCTTATGAGAAGTAGCTCTTTTCTTTTTTACTTGTCTTATTTCTTTAAATCAGTTATAGGTGAAATTGTAACTCTGACTGTTATCTCATGTTAACTCCAGGCAAGAAAATATATATGATTACCATGAAGCCATCTGACCTGGAAACTTCCCTTCCATTGAAAAGGTTGCTTTTGGATTTTACCCCATGAATTATTACCAGGACCCTTTAAACAGTCATATGAAATCTATTGATGGAGTAATGTTGAGCAATACACTCTTTTTATTTGACTTGTTCCAAAGGGATACAGATTTTTTTCTAAATTGTTTCAATGTCCATAAGATAGAGAGGTTGGTCATGTATGTGTTTCATGAAGTATTACTGAGGTGAGCATAAAATTAGTATCAGTAGTCCTAACAACACACATACGGTCTAGACAGAACAATTTCAACTTTAGGAATTTATTACCAAAAAATAAGGTGGACATACAGATTAAATCACATGGATGAAATTACTGTGTTTTAGAGGGAATGAAAAACTAGGATATTTGAAATATTCAACAAAAGGAATTATACAGAGAAAAAAACGAATGCTAGTAATACACTAAAATGATGTCATAAGAGCACATTTATTGGTGGAGAGATAAGGTAATAAGAAACTGTTATTAGCACAACATAAACTTACTTATAAAACAACTGTTTTTCCCCTTTGGGGGGTTGGAAATGGATCTTGATAAGTACAGGAGTTATATTTGGTAGTTGGAATAAAAGTGATGTATTTGTTGATTTTTAAATTTCTCATTACACATCTAAGTTGATAATAAAACCAAAATTTAAGAAAGTCATCATTTTATCTCTTTCTCTGCCCTGAAATACAAATGTTATTAAGCCTATGTTGGTTTCAAAAGATTCCCACGAGTCACTTTTTTTTTTTTGGTACTAGGGATCGAACCAGGACCTTGCACCTGCGAGGTGCAGTGCTACTGAGCTAAATCCCTGGCCCAGTCACATATTTTTGTAAACTCTTTCATTTAATGAAGAATACAGTTTATTCTCCTTAAAATGATTTTTTAAAATCTGTATTTAGAAATGTGACTTCATTCAATTCATTTTTTTATTTTGGGGGTGCTGGGGATTGGACCAGGGCCTGGATGTGGTGCTGAGCTACAGCCCAGTCCTCTTCTTCTTTTTAAGTTCTCTTCTTTTCTTTTCTCTTGCTTCCTCCCCCTCCCTGCCTCCTCTTCTTATCCCCCTTCTCTCCCTTCTCCTTCTCCTTCTCCTCCTCCCTTCTTTCTTTCTCTTTGATACAGGGTTGGTCTCTCTCTCTCTCTCTTTCCTTTTATTGGTACATTTTAGGTATGCAATACGTTTACATTTATCATTGGGATCTTGTACCTGTGCATGATGCATCTTGGTTCTTATTTTTTCCCCATTCCCTGTGCACCCTTCACCCCTCCACCCTTCCCTATTTACATAGATTTCATTCCATTTTTTTCTTTTCTCATAATTTTTCCTTTCCCTTCTTTCCTCTCCCCATCCCCTCCCACCACAGGGTCTCTCTCTTAAGTTACCCAGATTGGGCCTGAACTTCTGATCCTCCTGCCTCAGCCTCCCAGAGTGCTGGGGTTGCAGGCATGGACCACCACGCTCAGCTAAAACAATAACCTTTCTTTCTTCATACACTCTCTCGGTCTGCATCACATTCTTTTTTGGCAATTTGGTAAATTCTAACGTGAAGAATATATGGCCCCAGTTTCAACATAGCTCACACGCAGAAGAAATAACACACAGAAAACCTAACTATAATTCCAGACAAAGTGTAAGAAGTATGTCAATGTTGGTAAAAAGTCTTACTGTATAGCACGGTGGTGAAAATTATTTCCCATTCACTGAACGAAGAGAAACTTAATGGAAATTATGGCATTTTATCATAAAACTGGACTTGAAAAATGAGTAGAAAGTATATAGGTGGATTCAGGCATTTTTCAGTGGATTAGAATTACATGAGGTACTTGTAGAATAAAGAACAGGGTGAATTGTATGGTGTTTGTACATTGAGTATCTGAAAAATAACAGTGAAATGAAAGGCTGAAAAAGAAGTGGAAACGAGGTCCAAACATTTTGGAGGAACAAAGGGTTAAGGTAGTTAGATTTTATTCTCCTCTTATTTAGGAGCTATAAAAGCTTTTCAGGAAAAGAATAGCAGTATGTTGATGTACAGACAATATTAATACTAAGTACATGTAGGATCCAGAGGTCACTGATTCATACACAAATCCAGTGATACGAATATTGCCTTTGATTTTTGAATTCTTCAGCATCGTGTAATAATAAGGAACATTAACATCTTGATGAATTAATGCAAAAGAAAAACATCTCAGAACTTTTTTCTTTCTTTTAACTATAGAATCTAGGAAATTCTCTGTTCCTAAATTTTACCCCAGACTGTCTTTTCGCAAGGTTCTTAAGTTTATTTGAGTTCTACACATATTTAAATTTTGCAATGAGCACTGATGCAAATACTTTTGCTGGAGAGACTCATTTGTGGGAAATTAAGAACTGTAGTTAGGAGAAAACCAGCTTTCCTGAAGGAGAGCTGCCAACTTACGCAGTGCAGTACCACACGCCTACACTTCAGTCCATCAAAACACCGGCAGAGTTTTGTGCGGAGGTGTGAAACGTGCACCAACTCACAAATTGCTCATCCTGTGCTTGGGAGTCATGGAGCCTCTGTAATCCCCAAATATAAGAATCACGGACTTCTCCACATTTGTCAATGTGAGTGCATGTGCTGCAGAGAATTAAGATCTCCCGTTCCCAGCAAAATCGCTTCAACTTAGCACTAACAGACTTGTGAAGGATTCACAGCAACACAGGAATTTAAAAGATCATCTCATTCATATGTATCTATCTAATTCACTAAAAAAGATAGAAACTAGAAACTCTTTTTAGAAGACTTAATTTATGTTTGCTATAATCATAATAAATTTATATTATAAATGAATTCATTTCTTTTATTCTAGCTCTGAGTGGAAATAATCAGCAACTGTGTAGCCAGTCATCCATTACATACATGATCAACTATTTTATTAGTTCACATAGGTCAATTTTTTAAATCAGAGTTTTCTGATAGGGCAGTAACTCTGCTCATTTCCGCAGACAGATTACAAACCTAACCAGCAAGCTCAAAATGGGTGCTTTTAGTCTTATGGGGGTTGGGCAAAGCAAAAAAATAAAAAATAAAAAAGGGACTAAGTCACAATGACTTTTTTGATTACTCTAATGATTTGAATTATATGTTATATTCACATGAGTGGTTAGTATAATACAAACATATGACGAGCAAGACTATTTTAGTACAAATATTTGTCTCATGAAAAAGAATGTCAGATCACTCCATATACTTCTCTAGGTGAAAAGAGTTTTCCAGGTTATTGTGCTATGACTTAAAACTTTCTCGTCTAAATCCATTAGTCATTTTTGCTACCGCACTACAGGAAACACTATATAGTAATTTGGAGTCAGCAAGCTCTAGACTAACGCCACCCTGCACAGGTATTAAGGAGAGGAGCCCGTGCACTGTACTCAAGAATGTAAAATGGTGCACGTGCTGTGGAAAATAATTTGGGGCTCCCCAAATAGTTAACATGAAATATTACGTGTTTTGGTAATTCTTCCCCTTAGTATACACTCAAGGGAGATGAAAACAGGAATTCAAACAGAGACTTTCACATCAGTGTTCACTGCAGCGCTATTCTCAAACACCAAATGACGGAAATGACCCATGCCAAGTGTCCGTCAACAGAGGGCTGAAAAACAAGATCGGATCTGAACACACAGATGGGATATTATTTATCTATGAAAAGCAATGAAGATACATATTGAAATATTATGCCAAGCATAATATTAAGCCAGGCACAAAAGGACAAATATTGTGATTCCATTTATATAAAATATGTAGTGTAGGCAAATTCATAGAGACAGAATGTACACTAGAGATACCAATGGGGAATTATTATTTAATGTGTAGGGTTTCTGTTTAGGGTCCTGAAAAGTTCTGGAAATAGAGAGTGATGACAGCTACACAATGTTGTGAGTGTAATTAATGCTGCTGAATTGCACTTAAATTGGTTAAACTGGCAAATTGTGAGATATTATTAGGGTATATATCCTAATAATAAATATATCCTAATAATAAATATATCCTAATGTATGTATATATCCTAATAATAAAAATGCATGAAATAACTGTGTAAAATAATTAGTATGACAGTCCTTGTACTACGTTCTCAATTATGGATTCTAGATTGTACTCTTAAAACATCAGTACATGCATACTGTTGACTCTTACCCCTCTGCAGGTTAAGTCTCTGCAATCCCTTTTCTACTCTATTGATGCATTGCTGGTGGAATCTCTCATCAACCTTTTTTTTTTGGTAGCGGGATCGAACTCGGGACCTTGTGCTTGCAACGCAGGCAGTGGTCTCATCAACTTGACTTTTTCTTTAGATCACTGATTCTCATTGACTTTATTTCTAAACCCTTTGACTTGACTAGGAAATGTTAAATTACTAACCAGTGACAAATCGTTAATTGTTGAAGATGCCTCCGGACTTAATGAATACTAATGACGTCATCTCTACTGTAGATGATTAAGGAGGTAAGCAGCAGGCAACACTGAGGCTGACTTTCAGAGCCAAGTCCACTACCCCATGCCAGTGTGCAAATGGTGGCGGGGCATGGAAGGAGTGGACACCACAAGGACCTTTTGCTTTCTGGCTTACAGAATTGAGTTGAAACAGGAAACTGAAAAATCTGATTTCAATGGATGCAAAATATGTACATGTCCATGTATGGGTTGATAGTCCATCTGATCTTGGATATATTAATGATATACTAAGTTGTAGCATACCATCTTATCACAAAGCAAAAAAACCTAACTTGCATAAATTAATACCTGACTTATGATTATAAAAAGTAAATGGAAATACAGATTATAAGAACATGTATTTGTTTCAGTTATTTCTTCATTAATAAATTTATTTTTTAATAGAAATGATATGGAATAATTATTTCTTTTAAAATATTTTTGAGATATCTTCAATGTCCAAGTGTGCAAGTAGATCCATTTCCAAGTCTGAGCCTCATAAAATTCTTAATAGAGTTCTAAAAGAAGAAGTCATTAACATACAGATTTTTTTTTTTTTCTTGGTACTGGGGATCGAACTTGGGTCCTTGCGCTTGCGCAGCAGGCAGCAAAACCACTGAGCTAAATCCCCAGCCCAGCATACAGATTTTAAGACATAAGTGTGGGTGATGTGACTGAGGGAGAAAATTTAGAATGAGAAAAGATGAAAAAAAGAAGAGAGGAAAAACAAAAGAAAATCTATAGGTTTCCATTGAAGACTTCTACTATTTAACACCTGGGTTCCGGAAGGCAAAGGAACAGAAGGTTTCCAGAACAAAGAAGACCATGGAGTCAACCATTTGCAAGGGTCAAGATGAGGAGCAGAATAAATCCACTGGACGACACCACCCACGGCCACTCTGCCTTCCTGAGAGCTGCTTGTGCAGCAAGATGGCACAGCAAGCCAAATGGAAGTGGGCTGAGAGTGGAATAGGAAACAAAGCACAGGACTTAGAGGACAGGGTCAGTCGTAAACCAGAGAGGAAAGGGTGCCAATAAGTAGAGGTGGAGGGAGATTGTCATGTTTTTAACTGATATCCTTCATCTGTAAAATAAAAATATAACTAATTTGATTGTTTTCCTAACTAGTTCTCTTCCCTGCAACCACTAAATCCTGTCCAGTCTTCCTACTTCCTCCAGTATACACGGCAGGTCACCCTCCCGCAGACAAATTTTAAGACTTACTCCAATCACTGTACATGCCTAATTATCATTAATTTTTTATCCTCTGCTGCTTGTTCCTTTTAAATATAGCTAAAGCAGATCTTAAGATGCTTTGTTGTTCAGCATATATGTAGTTCTTCTGAATAAACTGAAAGTTTGTCTTCCACATATCTGACATGTCTTAATGTGGAATCTTGTTCAAAAGCATTTCAAATTAATATTATCATTTATTAAAGGTGTTTATTGAATTAAAATTGCTTAGGCTTATGCACTATTGAAAAAACACTACCATTTTAGCAGATGTTAGAAAAGATTGTCAATTACATAATTCTTTTTATCAGTGATTGCTAACAATTAAAACAATAATTGGGCAGATTGAGCTGACAAAGGAGTTTGCATGTTAATATTTTTCAGGTAAATTACAATGTCATATAGAAAAGATGAATATTTTTCATATACTCTTGAAAGTCAAAGTTACAGCATATCATCTTATCACAAAGAAAACTAATTTACATAAATTAATACCTGACTTATGATTATAAAAAGTAAATGGAAGCACAGATTATAGAACATGTAGTTGTTTATTTCTTCATTAAAATATTTATTTTAATAGAAATGATATGGAATAAATATGACATCAAATCACATTAAATCAATTCTAATAAGCTATTTAGGTTGTTTTGAGTATATATGCTAGTAAATATAATTATCATCCCTAAAAATAGTCAAAGAAAATGAAATATATTTTTCATAAGTAGGAAACTTATAAATTGAACACGTTGCGAGCTCTCCAACAGTGATTTAATACAGGCAGTTTCTCAAAACCAGTAACATTAACAGTGGCTAACACCGGCTGGGTGCGGAGGGCTGGCTGGCGTGCTCTGTCTTGCTTTTGTGGCTTTCATGGTGCTGCTGAGCACCACTGTCATTCTATCCCGCTGAGGGCCACAGGTGCTTACAGAGGGCACGGAGAAAAAGGGAACTTGAGTTTAAATCTCTTATTTCAACGCTTGACTCCTGCCCTCTAGGCTTTCATAACATCCCAAATCAAAACTGATATGGGTTTCTGCATAACTTACTCTTTTTCCTAAGCACAACACTTAGTCAAGACTGGAAACTGTGATGTGTGTGGCATGAACAGGTGGCTTATCCTCCGTACAGACACTATGCTTAAGAAGAGCATAAACATGAATGAAAATAGAGGCACTCTCTGACTTAGGATGGTTCAACCTACACCTCCAAACCTCACTGTGGAGCCAAAACAAGGACTGTTCAGTAGGAACTGGACTTGAAATCCTGCATTCCGATCTTGGCTGGGACTAGCGATGCGGTCCCATACTCTGTGGAAGCCTCAGCCTCCATCAGCAGCGCGGCATAAGGGTGCTGTGCTGTTTGGGAGCTAGCAGTGTAAAATGTGCTGTTTACTGAGGGAATTTTCAGTTCGCAGTGGGTTCATCAGGACACAAGCCCATCTTATGGAGCACTGGTATAGAACAAATGACAATTATGGACTGCATATATCAAAACTCTATCGATCCAAAGGAATGATGTTAAATTACATGACAATGGAATGCAGATAATGTTGTCTGTTCTCATAGAAGATAATTCTACTGTCTCTAGCAGTATACTATTTGATCCAGAATTCAGAAAATATATTTGAAATGATAAAATTAAAAATATAAGTGTCCAAGGATAAGGAAGAAGACAAGAATGAATGTTCACTTTCTCCACTCTACTTTTATTCCATAGGGTAGTGGAAGTCTTAGCCAGACCAATTAGGCAAACAAACAAAAAAACCACAAACAAATACAGAGCATAACTGTAGAAGTAAAATTGCCTCTGTGTCATATGACATGGTCTTGAGGAAAATACTAAGAAAAAATTTACCCAAGGAAGTAAAAGCTATTCACACTGAATAGTATAAAAACTTGATGAAAATTGAAGAAAGCACATATAGATGGAATGCTACTACTCTATGTTTATGGTTTGGAAGACTTAATACTGTCACAATGCCCAGAATGTGAACTTACAGTTAGAAACTGAACAAGTTTTAGGAATTTTATTTACAGCACAGATGGTGATGTTTTAATTAATATCAATTGTGATAGCATTGCAAAAGGTATACATATCTAACACATCTTCACATTGTATACCTTCAATATATATATATATATGTATACAGTTTTGTCAATTAAATATTTTCAAATTACAAATGTCCTTATTGCACAAACTGATCTACAGACTCAATTGAGTTTCTCTCCAATTCTACTGGCATCATTCACAGAAGTTGAAAAACAATTCTAAAATTTACATGGAACCACAACTACCCTGAATAGACAAAGCAATCTTGAG
Organism: Heterocephalus glaber; assembly: GCF_053883595.1. Lineage (NCBI taxonomy): Eukaryota > Metazoa > Chordata > Mammalia > Rodentia > Bathyergidae > Heterocephalus > Heterocephalus glaber. The sequence continues at coordinate 1,098,193 of NW_028258465.1, forward strand.
CAAGAAGAACCAAACTGGAGAAATCATTATTCCTGATTTCAAATAATATTGTAAAGCTATAGTGATTGATGCAGTATGATACTTGCATAAACCAGATACATAGACCAGTGGAAATGAACAGAAGCCCCAGAAATAAATCCTTAAATAAAAGGTCAACTAATCTCTGCCAAAGATATCAAAAACACAGATTTCTGTCTAAAACTATACATAACACTCAGCTCAAAACGCATTAAAGACATAGATGTAAGACCTGAAACCATAAAGCGGCTAGAAGGAAACACAGAAAAGCACTGTGATGTTGGCTTTGGCAATGACTCTTTTTGAACAGGACCTCAAAATTACAGTCAAAATAAACAAGGAGGACTACACTCAACCAAGTAATTTCTTCTCAACAAAAGAAACAATGAGCAAAGCAAAAAGGCACCTGACGGAATGGGAGAAAACATTTGCAATATACATACATGCTCGAGAGCTAAATTCACAAAACATCAAAAAAGCAAGTACAACTTGATTTTAAAGTGAGCCAAGGAGCTCATGTGTCCAAAGACACACACAGAGCCAAAAGTCATGCGGAGAGATGTTTAACATTACTGATCATCAGGCAAGTGCAAGCCACAACCACACTGAGGTATTGCTTCACACCAGTAGGATGGCTAGTGTCAAAAATTCAAAAAACAATAAGAGTTTTTCAGGATGTGGAGAAAAGGGACCACTTCAAAACTGTTGGTAGGGATGTAAATTATTACAGACCTTACAGGAAACAGGATAGAGGTGTAAAATAGAACTCCTGTATGACGCAACAATGCCTCTTCTGAGTAGGTACCCAAAAGACAGGAAATCACCACCTCACACAGTATCTGCACTTGGATGCTCATCACAGGGTTAATTCGCCACAGCCAAGATAGGGAAGTAACCTCCACATCCACGCACAGCTAATGGGTAAAGAAACTGTGGTGTGAGGGGCCGGGGATTTAGCTCAGTGGTTCCGCCACCTGCCTTGCAAGCGCAAGGACCTGAGTTCGATCCCCAGTACAAAAAAAGAGTAAAAAAAAAATTAAAGCCTACATTTCATATAGTAAAAGTCACACTTTAAAAAAAACAAAAAAGAAACTGTGGTGTGTGTGTGTGTAATAGAATATTTTCTAGCCTTAAAAGAGAAGGAAATTATACCATTTTCATAACCATGGCTGAATTTGGACACCATTATGCTGTGGGAAACAAGGCAGACACAGAGACAAATACTGCATCATCTCACTCACATGTAGAATTTCAACAGCTGAACTCATGAAAAATAAAGAGAGGGGTGACCATTAGAGGTGGGAGGAAGGCAGGAAAAAGGAGAGGTGTTGGTCAAAGGGTATAAACTTTTAGTTATAAAATGAATAATTTCTAGACCCTGCTCTGTAGCACAGTTAATTCAAAAGCATGTGTACATGGAATGTGCTGAGTCGATCTTAGGTATTCTCACCACACACATACAAAGTGGTAACTATGCAAAGTGATACATAAGTTAATTAGCTTGATGGTGGTAATTATTTTACAATGTGTATGTATGTATATTTCAAAATGGTGTGCAGCTTAAATATATACAATTATTATTTGTCAATTATACTTAAGTAAGTATGGAAAAATTGAGAAATTTTAAATCCTCCTTCTAATTTGCAAGTGGACCAATCCTAGACAAAGATAACAATACAAAAGGCATAATGAAATAACTCCGTTTAATAAAGTAAAAGGAAACCACAAGACTGGCCTGATAAAATTATCCATGTTACTTAGTAAGTAATATAAAGATGAATGAAATAATCTAATGAATATAAGATTGAGCTGCTCTACTGTACTGGAACATTAAATATTGGTATTAATCACTATGTATACAGTGATGTCATATATTTGTTGCTGATGTTAACAACCTTGGCAGACTGACATTATTTTACTAAAAAAAGTAACTACAAGTATTCCATGAGAGTGGGTCTGATTGTATGAGATACGTCTTAGAAATCTTTTGATATAAATTAAGATTACTCTCCTTTTGACATGATGTAAGAAATGAAAAAAATCAATTTTCACTTGAAGACGAGGATTCTTGAAGATTTTAAATTTCAGTTCATCATGTTGCATATACTAATAAGAGCTTATAAACTTTGAAAGCAACAGACCACATATTTATGGCTCCACAGTTGTTCAAAACAATGACAGTTATTTTTATTGGAATACATATTTTTCTTTCATAATTATTTTAATAATAGCCCCATTCTAAGAAGTACTACTACATATATTTCCAGTAGATGCTTGGTATTTGTGATGTTTTTAAACATTTTTTAAAATAAGACTTTAAAATGTGATTAGTAGAAGATACAGGCTATAAAAGAACGGATGGAATCAGAGGTGGTGAAAAGACAAGAAAGCTTTTAAAATAGCTGTCTCAATGTTATAAACAGCTGCATTTAAGTATAATTTCCACACACTACGCATGATACTAGAATTTATCTCCTAAGCCTATAATCAATTCAATGATAAGTAGACTTAAAATTATTCAGCATCAAGCTGGTACATTTTATTATGCACTCACATAAATTTAGCTTAAAAATAAAGATAGCAGCAATAGGTTTAACTACCAAGTGGAAGATTCTTGAAGTGGGGAAGACTAATTTATTTAGTGAGAGTCCAAGAGACAAATAGAAAATTGGGAAAATAATAGAGGATTCTTGGTTTCTATTGACAACATAAAGCCTTGGAATAAAACTAATCTACTAAAGAAAAGCTTTTATGATTTTATTCCTCAATGTTTTTGAACTTCTTTTAGTCTCAACTTCGTAAACTGCTCCATGTTATTCTAGTCAAAATAGAAGTCTTTGTACCAAGACTTTTAGCCTAGAGATCTTTTCATAAGAAATCTATGCACCAACAGATGCATTTGATCCTCTTCAACTGACTACCTTAAGCGACTTACAAGTTTTCAAGGACTGTGTATCTAAGAGGCAACCACTTTGGAGGGAACATTTCAGGAATAACATAACTACTCCACCATGATAGCTTTAAGAGAATCAAAGTTTTGACACAGAAAATTACTTTGGCTTTAAGGGTTATATACAAACTACAGCGAAACAAAACACAATTCCTCTTTCTTCCCTGCTGAAGAACTCTGTATTTGTGCAGAAATGAATCTGTACAAGGGACAGACAGTCCACAGTGAAGAGGTACTTGTGTGTTTAATTATGTAAGTTGATGTGGGCATTGAGAGCTTATGCAGCACACCTTAGCTTTAAAAACTTACCCTTTCCTATCTGAAAGAGAGAAATTTCCCTAAAGACTAAGTTGGTTTCTTTACAGCAGATTTAAGTAAATGTGATCTAGACCTGAGCTGACCAGATACGAAAATTCTTGTTTGATTTCCATTTTATTTCCCCTACAGTTTTTCATAACCTTTAGTCCTGATGGCTAATCTCAGAAAATAACACAAAACTATTTATTGAATGTCCTACTTTTTATAGTTATACATTTCATCAAAATCATTTAGGAACTATGTAAACATGCTATCTGATATCACAACTCATAAGGTGGTGGAAATGTCTCCACTTTATTCCCATACTTAGTAAATATATCACTCCTTTTAGAATGTTTAACCCATTCACAATGGAGCCATCATCTGCATGGCTTGCTACTGGCCAGCTCTGAACCATGGTGGCACATGCATGACTGTCCCATCAGCAGCATGGGACAGTCCCCTCAGGTGAGGCAAGCCACCCAATGGGGAGTCATGCATGCACCGTCACTGAGGGGAATGTGTTAATATCTCTGTTTTTGCCTCTGGAAGAGAGGTCAACAAACTTGCTCTGAAAGCTGACAAATAGTGAATAGTTTAGATTACATGGGTGAAGAGGAAAAATTAGGGACGTGCTGTACATATCTGTGTGAAAAGAGACAAAATAATTTCCATCAAATTTTGCTGATAATATTCAGAATCTAACTATAAAAATGAAGTACAGTATTTTGTGAGATAAATCTGCTAATGCGAAAATGGAATTATTCTTTGGGGGAATGGATAGCATTCTGCTTAATTAAGGTCACAGTTAGTTTGCACTATAATCAAAATTGACTGCAATGAAATGTTAAATCATCTTAAAGGTAGGTCTTTTCATCTAGATAGGTAGTGTCATACACTGATATAAATGCATGAATAGATGATTTTGATTGAGAATATTTGTCACTTGGAGGAAATTTATAGAATCACACAAGATTTATCTCACAATAGATGCCCTTTAAAAATGTCTTTTAATTGCAGCTCACTGACTTCAACTGAAGTGTAAGTGTAAGTTCCTCAGTTGCACAATTAAACACATTTTGAAACACAAAAATTAACTCAGCACATGGTTCGTGGTCTGAAAAATGCTGCAAGACTATGGTTTGAGCTCAGAAAATATTTCTGAAAATTCGTGGGAAATAGGGATCTCATTTCTTACTTCTACATTTGCAGTACCTGAAGAGCTGCTGAGTGTACCCTGACCTTGCATAACATTAAAACAACTTCAGTTCTCCATAAAATAACTTGGCCAGTATACTTTTTGCATACATGTGCTGTTTGTCTTATAATTGAAGGCTGAATTCATAGGAAAAATCATCAACTTTGAAGTGAAACCTAATTTTTAAAGCCAACTTGGCTTAAGTCACAGTGACTGAGAACTGAACTGGATCCTGGGTATATTCTGGACCCTGTACTAGAAGTTACTGAAGGCAACTATTATATTGTCCAAGAGTAAATATTTATTGTTTTTATCTACAATGAGGGAGATGTAGAGATCCACTATAGGGTACACCCTTTCGTAAATTTATAGAACAAACATTTGTCAGGGACCTGCCACGTTCTATCAACTCTCTTAAGTATCAGAGATAGAAAAAATTACAGTGTAGAGGAGAAACAGATATATTAGGAAGTAATTCTAACATGATACAATAAGTGCTAAAAAGAAATAAGTAAAATATACTTGTCTTTGTTACTTCCTTATCACTGACACCAAATAATCAATGTTCACAAGTTAAAGGAGGAAAGGTTTATTTCAGCTCAGAGTTTGTAGAGGTTTCAGCCCATAGTCAGCTGGCTCCAAGGTAAGGAGGCATGGCAGAGGGCATCGCAGAGGAGAAACAGTCCAGGGCAGGGCAGGCAGGAGGTAATGAGCAGCAGCAGCCTCTCTTTCCCTTTTATTCTATCCAGCTACAAGACTATTGGTTAGTGCCACCTACATCCAGGGTAGGCCTTCCCATTATCCACATCCAGAACTATGATAAAACGATCAGTGGACTAATTTAGTTATCACACATCCTTAATCCATATTCACATATCTTTGATCCATATTCACACGCCCTACATCCAGCACCTCCACAAAGCCCCACATATGAGTGGATGAGGCTCTGGGGGATATCTAGATACAAGTCATAACAATACTACTGAAGTAAATAGGAGAAAAACAACATGTTAGAACAGAAAGAAAAAAGATGAGAAGATGTTTGGACTCAGTCATAATGCATATGTAGAAGATTTTTAGGAAAGTCAGAATAAGAATTTCTGGACAAGAAGACTACTTTGCATATAGAAGGCAGAAGGCAGAAAAAGATCATTCTGAATCAAAAGAAATGAGGGCCAGTGGACAAACAGTGGATGGAGGGAGGGACAGAGTGGAAGGATGCACTCAGAGAGCAAAGATAGGGCGAGACTGGGGTGGGCTTCCCATCTCAAGCTTCACAAGCTTTAATGTGCAAACAAGTCACTCAGGCAGTTTTTTTGCCTGTGTTTTATTAAAATTACTTTTAACTAATATATAAAAACATAAAATGGTACATTTTAATGAGGTTTCATTTGATGTTTTGATACTTGTCTATTGTATAATGTTCAAATCAGGTGAAAACATTCATTTTTTTCAAACATTTATCGTTTCTTTATGGTGATAAGATTCAAAATCCTTTCAGTTTTTGAAATAGACAATACATAATTGTTATCCAGTCATCCTACTGTGAAAGTCGCTCATATCTAACTGTAACTTAGTACCCATTGGTCAGCCTCTCCCCAGGCTCCCTTCCCTGCCTCCTGTAACCAACATTCTATTCTCAACTTCTATGAGTGCAACCCTTTTATTCTTCATATGAATAAAAACAGGCTACTTGTCTTTCTGGCCTAGCTTATTTAACTTATCACAATGATCTCCAGTTCCATCCGTGTTGTAACAAATGTCAGGATTTCACTTTTGTTGCGGGGCACAGTATTCCATTGTGTGTACCCTCCACATTTTCTCTGTGCATTCATCAGCTGACAAACACATATTGTTACCATTTGGGGTCCATGTGAATGGCCCTGCAGTAAACACAGCAATGCAAGGAGCTCTTCAACATACTGATTTCATTTCCTTTGGATATGCACCCAGTAGTGGGATTGCTGGATCATGTGGTAATTCCATTTTTGAATTTTTGAGGAACCTCCATTCCCTCTCCCATGGTGACTATCCTGATTTATATTCCCCAACAATGTTCAAGGACTCTCTTTCCTCCACATCCTCACCTACACTTACCTTTAGTCTCTTTGATATGTGCTATTCTTACTAGGCACTGTGGTTGTTATTGTTCATGTTGTTGAGTTTTTAAAGTTATTTGTACATTCTGGGCATTAACTGCCATTAGATGTCTAGTTTGCAAATATTTGGGGCAATTTTTTAAAAATGAAAACATAATTTACTGCACTAGGGTAAGGCTTCTTTTTTTGCATTTCTAATGAGATCTCATGTGGTGGTGATGCTGCTAGGCTGCAGATGCTTCCTGGATGGAGCTGGGGATGTTAGCTCTCACCTGCTAGTGCATTAGATGCAGCTGACATTTTTTTAAAGAGTAGTAACACAATCAAATTTTGGAATCATACTCTAGGGAGTATGGAATGCATTTAGGAAAAATAAGAGTAAGGGAGATTGAGGAAACCTTGTCGGGAAACAAATGCTGAGCACTTATAGTAAGTAGTGATAGTGATAATCAAAAATTTCAAAAATATTTTATAGGTAAATATTCATACTGTGCAGACCAGTGGGTAAGAGAGGTGAAGGAGGGAGAGCTATATTCCCTGAACAATGTTCAACAAGTGACCATGATAAAATATGGCCCTACTCCAGTCCAACCCTCAATTCTCTAGTGAAAAAGCAAAAACAAAATTTGATATTCTTAGTGCTAAAAACACACTTGGCAATAGGACTTAGTCCAACAGGAAACATAGAAGAGAAATATTTTGGCAGATAATAGCTAACCTCCAGTGTGCTAAAACTCATGTCAGAGGGATTTGGATTCTGCCAATGCAGAAACTTTATTTTAAGACTCTGAAAATATTCACAAGATAAGTTATGCTGGTTTTCTTTTCTTAAGAAGGGAGTAGGCATTTCTCTTTTCTCAGTGACTCAGTTCTGCCAACAAACTGTATGATTTTTAAGGTCCTTTAAAATACAATGCTGGGGCCGAGGATGTAGCTCAGTGGTGCCACGCCTGCCACGCAAGTGCAAGGTCCTGAGTTTGATTCCTGGTACTGGAAAAAAAAATACAATGCTTTGTGCTGCATTAGATAGATGGCTTCTGTAATGACCAACACCTAACAAAACAGACTGGATGGAAGCAAGTTTGTTTGTGTAATTACAATTTATAATTTGGTGCAGAATAATGAGACTAAAAGATAGCCTTTACAGAATAGATATGCATATATGCACTACATAAAAATAAAGTTATCTTTTATTAAATGTTTCTGAAAATAGTAGTAGACACTAATAGATTGATAGGGCTATATTTTTACATTACTTATTGTGATTTAATCATTTATAAATACAGAAGAGCAACAGAATAAGAAAGCTTAAACTGAAGGTATAAGATCATATTGGAATCAAAAAACTTAAGGAGTACATATAATTTTGAGATGCACATATATAATAACAGTGAACATAATGTGGGTTCTTAGCTTCACAGTAGCCATATATGTTTATCAGCTTCCCATGTGAATATCACAACTTTTATATATCCAAAGAGAGAAGAGTGAATAAGCTACCACCTCACTGCACTTTAAAATTATATTAAGGAGAAAATTAATTTTTGACCTTTGGCAAGTTACTGCATTCTCATATTTCAAAAAGGTGATGTGGTTTATAACTGTTGAGACAGACAGACAAGAATAAGATGGAGAAGTCAGTCTGAAAGAAGCCATAAATAGACAAAAGCATGTCTGCTCACCTCATGGCCTGTACCAGACACTCCCTCAATGCTGCAGATGCATGCTTCTATGCTCATGCCTGGGCACCTTACAGTGGGGGAGATCAGTGACCAGTAGCTCATTCTGATGCACTAACACCTGCTGTATTTTGGCCTATGCAGTGAAGATCTGCCCAGTGATGTGTTTATCAAGGAAACATTTGTGAGGTGTTGGCAGCATTTGGATTTCACATTTAGTTATCTTGTGCTGAACTTTTGACGGGATGCACTCATTTTACTTTATCTTATTTGTCTTAGTAAATACATTCATATTTTTCGAAAGCTCAAAACTATAGTAACTGCTCTGGATTACGTGAAAACAAAAACACTTAAAATTGAGTGAGTCTTAAGCTGTCAAGTCTTTGAGGTTAAAAACATGACTTACAATGTGTGCGCAGAATTAGTTTTACAATGTAGTCATAGTGTCAGAAAATATTATATAGTAAGTACAGATGATCTGTATTAGACAGATATTTAGGGGAAGCATTTCATCTGCCATTAGCAAAACTGCAAAGTTTAAAGTTGACCTTGCTACAAGGTCACTGATTTCCTACTACATCACAACAGGGGATTCTTAATGTTAGGTTTCAATGTCCATATCAATTGCTATTTCCAATGAAACTTTATTCTCGTCAATATTTTTGTTGATAAACTAGTTTTGAGAGTTACTACCAATCACGATGAAGTTTCAAACAAGCTGCCAGTCCTGAGAATGTTAATCAATGCTTCTGCTTGGGAAAGAAGATTGTGAAGATACCTGGCTTTTATTCAATGTCCAGGTGGCTCGTGTGCAGACTGGATTCGGGGGGATGATAAGAAATAAGGAAATGTTTGAATTTCCAACTCTCTCTTTTCTGTTGTGACATTTTGTTCTTTCATTCCATCATCTCCATTAGTTTGCCAACTGGCACTGACAGGAGTGTAAAACTATTGCAGATTGTTACTTCAGCAGTACTCTGCCTGCCAAGCATGGATCAGCTGCTCCTCTACACACACCTTTCACTCTTTCCTAACCAAAGCCTCTGAACCCACAGTGTGCTGGGTTACAAATCTCACCCAGCAGCATTTGAACTGGTTTCCTCCACATTAAGATAAACATGCACAAATGCAATCATTATGAAAACGAACTGTAGTCTGCAAATCAGACTGGATGTGTGGTTCAGAACCAAAAGAGTAAGCCGGCATACTTTGTCTATTTATGGCTCCATCTGAACTGATCTATCCATCGCTTCTCATCTCCCCTGTCTCTGCAGTTACAAAGTCCCTCAGTCTGAGAATGCAGTGAAGTTCCCTGTACAGAGGACGTCCTCTTGGGGGCAGAGGATGTCCTCTCAGGGCTCTGGGCTCCCCCAACGTGGGCTGGTGAGAGATAGGTGCTCCATCCTCTTGCCCATGGATCTGGAGGCCCCGTGGCTCCTATGGGTCAGACGAAGACTACTGAGAATAATACCTAGATCTCCTACACAGTTAGGGAACTGCCGTGACCTTCTGGATGCATACAGTCAGCAAGTACTTCGGATTTATGTGCCCCATTTCAAAGCAACAAAGTGTGAGCTTGTAAAAAATTCAGATGACAGAAAACATGAAGCAGCAGCTAGAAAATGCATTTCTTGGCTGACACGTGACAAATGGGGTTCAAACACATAAGGCCAGCAGAGTAAGTCACATGGATCATAAAACTAAGAGGAAACACAGGTGGAGTCTTCCAGTATCTCAAAGTCTGTCACAAGCCAAGAGTGCCTCATCCCCCTCAATCTGCCCTCCCTGCTCCCAAAGCAGGGTCTTGTGAAGGCTAGAGAAGGGTTCTGGGGGCTGCCTGTCTCTCGCATGTGAGCACCCTTTAATTCCTTGCTTGTTCTATATCCAGAACTAACTCTCCTCCATCAGCTACTAAGGCTTTCTGACCCCTGGAAAGCTGTCACGACCAAATATCTCATAAAGTGGTGGCCGTTCACTGAGGAGGCCTGCCACAAAACTCATTACCGACCCTTGCCCCAAACGGCAGGCCATGTGCAAAATGTGCAAAATCATACCGTTCAGTTAGTTTGAAAGCCTTCTCATTCTGATGGGGAAATATTTGGAAATTAGTGTGTGCCTAAAGTTGGTTCTGTCACTCTCCGTATCTTAGGTGTAGCTGAATGTTAGTTTAAAATAGATGTCAAGTCTTGAAACAATACAGACAGACAATAGACAAACAAGTAAAATAGATACAATTATTCTCAAGCTAGTAGGTAAAGACCAACTTTTATTTAAAATGACATTCAATTCAGCTCAATAAAAGTATACTATATTTCATAATTTTTAAAACCAATACTATAACAATATAAATGTCTAAAATAACATTCAATTCAATTCAGCTCAAATAAAAATATACTATATATATGATGTACACTACATTTAATAATTTTTAAAACCAATAGTATGACCATATAAATGGCTGAGTCATAATGCTGTTTGGTGTTTCTATGAATAGATATTTTATTAATAATAAATGTTTGAAGGATCAATTTTAATATCACCAAAATAATATTAATTTAATAATATTAGTTTAATTTAAATCTAGGCTAATTATTAGTTTCATTTAAGTTCAGGCAAAATAAAGTATTTCAGAGAAAGTAGTTTTACTAGAATTTATTGAAATTTATTGAAAAAAATGTTCATATCCACATGGAAAATAAAAAGTTCAGTTGATTATTCAGGTATTTCAAAATTCCCATCAAACAAGTAAACTTGAAAGGTGAGATATTTAGCAATCCAAGGGTTAAAAAACCAAATACTTGTATTTCTCTTTCCTGAAACATTTTTTATTTTCATTCATAACATTTGGTTTCATATTGCCTTATACATAAAATAGGCCCTTAATATGCTGTGCTAATTAATGAGGTGATGGGAAAAAGGACAATCTGAATAATTTAATCATCTCTTTTCTATGAAAATGTTCTTGATTGTGAATATATTTGCTAAGTCTATATGGTGACAGGTTGGAAACAGAAACTTCTATAAATTATTCAGGTGTCTCTACCACACTGAAATATCTCTAAGAAGATACTGCCTGATACAGTTCAGAACAAAGTATTAGGGGTTGGATGGGAAGGATAAATGTCAACTAAAATTGCCAGTTACAAAAGCTACAGATTTCCCCGGCTTCTCCAGGCTCTCGCAGGTCGTTCATTCTAGATCCTCACTGGGAAGGAAGACAGAAAGACACTGCACTAAGAGAGAGGAGCGGAGACTAACACTAAATTAATTACCTAGTGCTTTACACTCACTCATGACACCTTTGTTGTCTCTCAGAGGCACCTGAAAGAAACTCAGGCTCAGGAGACCAGGTGCCTTCCCCCTCCACCTCCCGGCTGGGAAACACAGCGTGGCTAGGTGCGGAAGCCTGTCCTCCATCACTCTGCAGAGCTGCCTCCTAACCGCAAAGAAACACGGGCTTCCTCTCCCACCTCAGGCAGTAGATTCATTCACTCACTTGTTCCATTTTCCATTATCATGTATTTATTTTTATAAATATAGGAGTTAATCTTAGCTGTGAGTTTGGGAATTTTGTTGGATTGCCAAGTAAGTTGGAACTACCATATCTGATCATGTGCAAATGTGAGTACAGCAAAATACCCCTCCATCCTCCACCAGTCGTGACACTGAGCACAGGGGAGGCCACTGGCCCCCACCTCTCGGGGAGGAAGGTCTACAGCTCCTCCCGGCTCACACTCAGCACATCTGCATCCCCTCTGACTGTCCAAGTGACTCTCTACCAGCAAGGAAGAAGAGAAACACCACATCTTAGTATCCATCAAAGTGTAATTTTAAAAATCCTTACAGAAAGCCGAATATTGACTAACAATAAAGCAAATTGTATAGGGCTCGCTAAAGATCACTGGGCACCTAGTCACAGCTATTATCTGAGTGGAGTCTCGCTGGCGGTGGCATATTTTCCCTTCAGTCTTCAAGTGTGGTTCTTCCCACCTTCTCACCCACCTCCCTCTTCTCTAAGCCAAATGTAAAAATCACTGCATCGGAGGAGCACTCCAAAAAGTCAACCATGTAGTTCCTGTAGTTACTGTTTGTTCAAACTAGGCTAAGGGACTAAGTGACTTGCTGATATGAAACATGTACTGGGGATGAACGTTGAAGCGCTGTGTCGAGGCTGAAGAACAGAGCTGACTGTGTCTGAAGTCAAAAATTGGGCAACAGCTCAATTTTGCAATCTAAGTTTGTTTTCTGTTAATTGAAAGGCCTAGTTATTTTGAGTCAAGTCATACATATGCTAGCTCCATAAATCTTCAAGTAGGAGTCGCTTGTTGTTTGTATGCTACTCTTGCTCCCATCAGCCAGTCTGGCTGAAATCCTTGAAAAGCTTTCTACCCAACACAATTTCCACTTTCACAATCTTCAGTCTTAATTGTAATTGTGATGTGATGTGTAAACTTTCTTTAGAAATGTGTTAGAGTTTGGAGATATGTAATTCTGAGTTGTTTTGTAGCTTTTTTTGCATACAGTTATGATATATCTGACTTTGCAAAATGGAGATGATTAATATTTCCAATTTTGGATTAGCATTACAACCTTAGATTTCAGATGACTGCAATGTAGATTTAGCTTCTTACTGGTTAAACTGAAGTCCAAATAAATTGCATATGTCAAAAATTGTTTCAAATTTGCCATTACAGATGCCCATTTAAAAAAAGTTAAAAATACTATTTTTGCTCAATGACTACATGTCTTTCTTTTTTTCAAATCTCTCAATATTAATAGTATCTAAGAACTGATAGATGATATAACATCACAGAATTAGAAAAGTATAATAATGTTCTTAATTTATATTTAGATTATGGACACACAAAATATTCTAATAAATCACTACGTCAACTGTACCTTTTCCCTACAAGTTAACTTTTAATGTTACCTACTATAAGGATGCTTGAAATGATCTTCCTTTATAAAAATTCTTGTGCAAATATATTTTGACAAAAGCTGTGCTAAAATTGATTACTTGAGTTTAAAGATAGAGAACTAACATCAAAACAAGTGCACTGTGGCTATTTTATCTCAAAAAAAGTAGACAAACAGCATACATTTTAATTCTTGAGCAACTCAGTTTTAATAGGAAGAAACTGGGGACGGTCAGCATTAGTAAGGCTGCATGATTCTGAATATGCCGGAAGCTTATCAGGTACAATATGTTAATTTCTTTCTAATAGTGTAATAAAGTCTGCAGCTCTCAGAGAGATGCAGCTCTGATAATGCGCTTGTTTAAAACAACATTAAGAAAACCTTGATTACGAGTTGCTCAGCAGCTTCCGATTGCTGAAGAAGAAAGCAATTTCTTCTGAGGAGGAGGCTGCTGCTCACAGAAAGTACACTTTCCTTCCAAGTGCTGCAGCAGCTTCCCCGGAGACAGAGAGAGCTCCGGAGGCCCGGCCACACTGCGGCCCTGGTGATTTGTGCGTCTGATCTACATCACCATCTGCAGTCCCATATTTCCTCCAGGAGAACCCGGGCGTCCATGAGTGAGTATGGCGCCCACAGTCTTCACACGCTGGCCCAGCTTAGCCTGGGCTCCTAAATTAGGTCTGCAGCTCCAGTGCCAGCACGCGCTTCCATGGGCCTGCTTGGCCCAAAGATGGACAAAGGCCTGGAAGCCCTGGATCCTCACTGCAGTCCTCAGAACTGGCTGCTTGTGAGTCTCTCACTGCAGTCTATATTTTCACTAGTTCTTTTTTGAATATCTACCAGTGTGTCATTGGCACAGCCCTAGTTATCTTGAAAGTGGAACTCATTGGTTAATTTATAAGAGAAGAAAGTAAGAAACCCTTACACTGCTTACTACCGAGTTTAAGAAAAATTAAGGAAATGGTATGATCCTCAAACCAATAACTTCCACCCTTGATGTACGCGGTTCTTGGGATATCCAAGGAGAAAGGAGACTTTCTGAGGAAATCATTTGAATACTTTAGTTCCTGTCACCCAGAAAAATTCCCCAAGCAGGGGAACAAGGGTCTGATATCCCTACATGTTCTTACATTGGAATTTAGTAAGAAGCATCTTGATTTCTGCGTGAAAACAGAGTGGCATAGAACTAAGGAAATCTGGTATCTGTGGTGAGGAATTTGTCAACATTGCTCAGAACTTCCTGGCCGCAGGACTTATGTCTATCCCTGTCGTGTCCTTGTGTGAAAGTCGTCCTCTGTGCAGGACACGGGGCAACTGGGGAGACTGATGCACACCAGGCTGCACCGTCTGTGTCCGCACACCCTAACCACCCTTTAACTCCAGTGCGGGAACTACGTGCTGTGCCAAATCACTGCTTTTTAAAAAAATGTCTTTCATATTTGTTTCCTTAGCATTTCTAAAACCAAATCAACAACGAAACACTAATAGTAAGAGATTTCATCTGATGAAATGGTCACTTGGTCTAATTTAACTGCAACTGCATTGGTTTTCCTAGCCGTGCAGCTAACAGATATCAAATTTGAGGGGTGAATTATGATTTGTAATTTTATAAAATTAACATCATCACTTATTACCACTACTACTACTATGACAGTATATACCATCAGAGTGTGTAATACTGCTGTGTGTTATTATTATTAGAGTGTATGTATTGACAATATTCTTAATTTGTTCCTAAAAATTTTAAAATGACTATTTTTCTTTTAACATTGTGAATATAAAATAATTTAAATTTGATAAAAGTAAAATGAGGAACTCAGCTCCCCCCAAGTTTCACGCTACGCCACCCCTTCTCGGGGTCCACTGCTGCTGTTCTCCCTGCCCCAACCCTCCTTTTGCTTAGGCATGTGATTGTCACAATTTTGACTTCAGTTAAAAAATTTAGAGTTTTTACATAGTAATTCAAAAATGTACTTTTCCTTTTTTTTCAAAATAAATATGAATCTTCTAATCAAACTCAGTATTTCATGACCTATTAATTCAGCAATTATTATAATCCATCTTTAATTGGATTAGCTATAATTACAATTAAATAGTTCTCTGAATCATAAAGGTTAAATACAAGTCATTTTCCATTTAAAGACTTAAATACGAGTGGTTACTGGTAAGAAAGGAAAGATACTTCATCCTAAGATTAACTGCTAAGTCTTTCCCCTATTTTCAGAGTCAGCATCCTTATCTTGTGCCTTTTATGATTCACAAATCCTCTCTACCCTACAATATTTTGTCCAAATACATGGTCCCCTCTTCATAATTCTTAAATTAAGCCAGCACCTACCTGTATGTAAGAGTAGAATAAAATAATTATTTTCCTATATGAATTAGATGATGTTTTCACTTAAATTGAGTGTGTCATAGAATCACTGATGGACAGGAAAGAAAGAGGAGAACCTTATGACCAAAGTAAGACTATAGTACTCTCCCACCCTTCTCTGTCTCCCCCTACTCCAACCAACCAAACACACAATTTATGTCATCTTTTTAAATACTACATTTTATAAATTAATATTTTCCACCTATCATTTTTAAAAAGCCATCTAAACATAAACAAGCAACCTTGGACTTATCCAAAGAGCATTCTATTCAAGGAGTCTGTCATCAAAAAGGTACTGCTCTATTGCATTACATCACCAAGTTCAAGTATTTGGAAGTAAAGCCTTTTTGTTTTGTTTTCGTTTGTTTATTTTTTGCCTAGATCCCTTAAAAGGAACTGCATTATCTGAGATCATTTTAGGGACAGGGGAAAGGTTGGTTGCAGCATGATATATACCTCAGCAAACCTTGTTAAGGAAGAAGCTTATACCAGACGTCCTCTCTTCATGGAGGGCTAAGTCCTAGAGTGGTTGGAAATCAGGCACAAAATGTACAGCATCCGCATCCTGTAAGTGCTTAGCACAGGGAAAGGAGGAGAGAGGACACTGGACCAAGTTATCCCGGGAAGGGGAGGATTCAGCAGGGTACGTTATCACAGAGATGTGTAGGAAAGGATTCTAACAGTGGAAATGAAGGTCAAAGGCATGGCCAGAGGAAGGAAGAGCATAAACAGAGCCGGGGGGTGGGGTGGGGGAGAAAGTCTCAGAAATGGCACGTAGTCCTGCAATGTGCTGACAAAGCAAGGGACTGGATTGGAAAGAGGGTCTGGTGGGGAGGACCAGGTAGAAGGAGTTGCTACAGTCTGGCAAGAGTCATGATGGAGAAGCTGCCATGGAGTCCTCAGGAGGAAACACTTCTGCGGGAGTCACCACAAGAAAGGCCCCAGACACTTGTACACCAAAGCACAGGGCCTTGAGGGTAACACATTTTCACAACATTGGCAATTTAACACCACTAGAAAATGAATTATTTTACAATTAACAACACGTGTTGGGAAGCAACTATGGATGTGGAAGACTTTGCTCTAAAGAAATAAGTCAACAGACGTGCAGGACCATCCTACTCTGTGGTCAGATGTACACCTTAGAAAGCTATGCGATTAACAGCAAGCGTCCGAATATCACATTTCCTTTGTCCTTTCATCTGTTGATGGGCGCCTCAGCTGTCTCCACAGCTCAGCTCCTATGATGTGTACAGCAGTAAGCACGGCTCTGTGGGCCTCCGGAGAGCTCTCAGACTTTAGTTCTTTCAGGTGTATACCAAGGAGTGGTTCAGCTGGATCAAACAGCAGCTCGGAACTCCATGCTAATTTCCATAATGGCTGCACTAGTTTATATCCCACCAAGATTATGGAAGTTTCTTTTTCCCACATCCTCGCCTGCATTCCTTGTTTCTTTGTACTCCTGATGCAGGCCATTCTGACCAGAGTGAGAAGAAATCTTAATGGAGGAAGAATTAACAAATGGGTTTGCGTCAAATTAAAAAGCTTTTGCACGGCAAAGGAAATAATTAACCAAATGGGGAGACAGCTTACAGAGTGGGAGAAAATCATTGCTAGCTAGTCTTCTTTTAAGAGTATTAATTGCAGATTTAATACAGTATCTGGAAAACATAAAAATTTAACATAAAACAACTCAATAATCAATGCGCAAATCAATTGAGCAGACACTTCTCAAAAGAAGTACAAATAAATGATCATTGTGTATACAAAAAAAGAGTTCAACCACGTTAGCCATCAGAGAAATGCAAATCAAAATATCTGAGATTCCTTTGCTATCTTGATGAAACCATTTCTCAGGATGAAGCCAAAGTAATGAAGGGAGTTTTTACCCCTGACTTCATCTTTACCATCAAAGGGAAGCTTATTCCCGAAATCTGAAATAATGGAAACTTTTAGAAAAAGAATCTATGTCATTTTTTTTTAGCCATGAAAAGGCTACTAAAGAATACCCTGGATTTTAGGAAATTACACTGAAAAACAATTTAAGAAGCAACAGCTATCATAGCACCCCTCGGGGTTTCATGGCCAGAAGACATAAAGGAGGTGGAGGGTAAAAACTGAAAATCTGATAATACAATCACAAATGGTACTGATGAGGAAAATAATCGGTATCCAAGGAAACCAGGGTGGTTGCTTGGGGCTCTCCTTCTGATGAGCTCTGATTTAAATGAAACGTGTACAAAATATGAAGTACAGAACATATAGCCAAGAATGAATATAAAAGAGAAGTAACAATCCTTAAGAACAGGACTAAGAGGCTGAAATTATCTGCTAGTGCTTATTTTTCTAAGTCCCCTACTGAGTTTTTCTTTCATTAAATGTGCATAAAGTATGTGTATAGATGCCATAACTACTATATTCAGGATAAAACAATCTTTAACATGATGGATGTAATTACTGCTTGAGAAAAATGATGGACTGTTAAATGTGTCAAAAGACTGGTTTGCTTCTTATTTCTCTCCACTGAGGGAATTATCCTCACATTAGGAAGGGTAGCACCATCAACAGGTAACTGAAGGACAAAATAAAAGCAAAGATTATGGAAGCGTTAGTCTCTTCGAATGAGCATACATGTCTAGGGCAGATGAACTACATTTGAAAGGTGAAACCTGGGTAATCACTGAGAAATGATAGTGAACAGAGAAAGTCCCACAAGGTCAGAGATGAGCAAATGACACAATTTTCAAAACTGAGTAAAAGTCAAAGTATAGAATCTAAAGACTTGTGAGACAGTTACTAACCCCTGAAAATATTTATAAACTATTACCAAACAATTAGTTTGGAACCTCTAGTGAGTGACCAACACACTAACCTTGTAAATAAAAACACAAGAGTGAACCAAGACTATGGCATACCAAGCCCATCTCACATTTCACGGACTCTATCATTATCTAAATAAGACAGGTTAACTTAAAGAAACTTCACGATGTCCCCATAGCTGTGAGAGAGAAAGAGGAATTAATGTTAGAACATTTAGGTGAAGTGAGAGCTCCAGAAGAGCCCAGCTGTGGGATTCTAACCATGAGGCAGTAGGACAGAGTCTACAGCAGGAGTTTCCATCCTTGGATCTGTTCCATTCAGTTGAATATAGTAGTTTCAGCAATGTCCTAGCTGAAGACTAAATGGCGTCCTTATCAACAAGGCTGTTGACTTGAACTGGGAAAACTTAACTACTATCTTTGACACCAGACACAGGATTTAAAGGGATGTTGACACGCTGAAACAATGAAGCAAAGCCAACAGAATGAAACTTAATTAGGATAAGGGGTGAGACCTTGCCAACATGATGAAATTTAACAGAGATAAATGAAAACATCCCACATTTGTGTCAGGCTAACAATTACGCGCACTGAAGGCAGGAGATCTTTTCTTGACAACGATTCATGTGGGGGTTTTAATCAACTACAAATTTCTCAAAGATAACACTATGTGGAAGGTCCTCATGGTGCCTGGCAGACAGCAGGACCCGCTAAATAGCAGTATGTGGACGCTTGCTGCCAGCCAAGCGCATGATCTGGCTGCCGATGTAAGCTCATTACAGGAGTGTGATGTCCATATCTTCCCCCTGCATTGTGGACCAGTCAGATCATTTAAAGAGCATTTTGCCCAGTTCTGAGTTCCTCTTGAAAGATGTAAACTGGCAAAAGTGAGCAGCATTTAAAAGGACGGAAATGAAAATGATGTGCTTATAAGAACGGAATGTGAGGGTGAAGGCTAGGTGAAGTTTACCCTGAGAAGAGACTACTTGGGGTAAGCAATCTATCAACATTTAAGTGGCTGCCATGTAGAAGAGGGAAAATTAATATTTAAATGCCACAGGCAAGCTGAGAGTAGGATAAAAGAAGAGAAAGAACTTTTCAATAAGAAAAAACTTTTAGACAAGGAAGAACCTTTACATAATTTCCGTTTTACAAGAAGGAAAATCACTGTGGTATGGAGTAATGGGATTCCATACATATGGGTAGGAAGGGGGACACTGGAGAAGAAGCCAGAAGGGAGTTTTGAACTGAGGAGGAAGCAGGTTCTAATGTATCTTGTGGCTTCAGCAAAGTCAACGCAGCAAGTACTTGTTGAACATTTACTACATGGAAAGTAACTTTCCCCTATGGGACTATCTGAAGGTACAGTAATGGGATAAAGCCTTCATCCTAAACATTCTCCATCTTACAGCAGCTGAGCCGTGTCCTCCACTAATGTGAAGGCAGAAGACTCACAGAGAAGGCTGAGAGGTGTGGAAATACCGAGTTTCAAGGAACCGAGGATGGGCGAGATTTTCGTATGATATAACTGGTGAGGGAAAGAGTAAAACAAGCCCAGGGAGATGTGAACACTGTGGTGCAGATACCAAGCCAAGAGCTAAGCTATCAGAAAGTTGTTTAGTTTGGATAAGGTACAAGGGTGAAGGGAAAACAGTAAAAATGGGCCCAGGGAGAACTTTGAAAGCTGTGCTCTTGCTTCTATAGGCAGAAAGGATAAGCAGTGCATGCTGCGGTGGGACACTACCACTGTTCCAGAGATGCTGGGGGAAATGGCATGAGTGGATACATTTGATTAGACTGGTGCATTTAGAAAGAAGGTGACCCAAATAAAGGCAACTAAGGGTATCTGTATTTTATCTACATCCCAGGCTACTAAGTGAGGTTATTTATACATTACATCTCCATTAATTTTCCTAGGTTTATATGAAAAAATCCTCCAAAGTTTATATAAAATCATGGCATACAATCAAGCACCTATTAAATTGTGATAACATAAGGCAGAAACATGTCTGTAACATTTAGGCAAAGGAGTCTTCCCAGGAAACATATGAAATAAACCTGTAGGATATTTCTGAAAGACCCTCTTTGGGGAACCAAAGAGGGAATGGAAGAGTTTTATGTGTATTTTCATTATACTTATAATAAAAAGGAGACGTTCCATGCAAATACAGTTGGTACCTTTTTAGCATTACATAAATGTTAAATATCATGTATTTGTTAGAGGTAGATTGAAATCTTGGCTTCTCCTTTCTAGGGTGAACTTGGTCTGGCATAGAGAGATACTCTGAAGAATAAATGAATTCTCAGTGGACCAAATGAAGGGCCTGTTGATTAGAAGATAAAATACAGTATATCTTACAACAGTGACAATGCAGCTTTCTATTATTCTAAAGTCATGAAGGATTAGAAATACATTAATCTATTTCACAAAGATAACACAAATTCCTTGCTGTTATCACGTCCAAATTGATGGGAGCAGCAATTAGTACATTCTCTTATTGGAGACTACGTAAACTTCTATTGTGAACCATAAACAGTGTTTAACTAAGGAAAAAGAAAAAAAATCCATGGCCAGAATGCACGAAAGGGTTTACCAGGTGTGAGTCTGGGATCTTGCAGCCTTATGAAAGGCAAGCTTATCCTTACAAACTGCAGAGGCTATTATTTATTAAAAGCCACCACCTACAGAACACAGTGGACTGCTTCCTGTACATCAACCTGGGACTGAGGAAAGATTTCCACAGGATTTGCAGCAGCAAATTCTCAACTGTTCTGTTTTTAGCCTAGCTCTTAAGGACAATGCTACAAGAAGACCTGTAAGAAGGTCACTAACTAGTAACCAGCAGTAGTTCTTTCACGGTCCACTAGATGACTTAAACGTTCTGTATTATTGCCCACCTTTAGAAATGAGGAGATTTTACATAAAACTTTAGATTTCTAGCTTCCTATGAAAAATCAGGTCTAGCATACAATGAAACAGATTCGTGTAGGACAACTCTTGGAAAAATTAAATGAAATAGTCAAGACAAAGCTCTTTCATTTACTATGGATAATCCCTGTTTCTTCTGATTTTTTAAACACCCATAGTCTTTATTTATTTGCTTGATTTGTTCTCCTAATCTTGAGCTGTTATTTTTCTAATTTAGAATTAGCTAGGCATTTGAAAGCTGCTCAAATTCCACCCTGAAGGTGTGGTCTACTGCTTAGCACTATAACAATTTTTACACGCTAGGTTACCCCTGATGTATGTGGGATATTACGTCCTCTTTGATATATATTTTCCTACTAAAAAGTGCAAAAAGTAACAAAAGTCAGCCTTCTATTTTATAGATGTGCGTATTTATTTATGCAAGCCCACATGAGAAAATTAAATTCATCAGCGAGTAACTACACTTTATTGTATTTGTTGTGAACTTCAATGACAAAATTTGCCTAATTTACATATTTTTCAAATTTAGTATTTACTCATTTTTTTTAATATCATGGATGGCTAGACACTCACATAATAAATATGCTTTTTACCTTGCATCAGTTGAACTTCGAGAAAAATTAATTACATTCATCGTTTCCTGATTTATTTCTTTCTGTAATTTAAGAATCCCCATGGCAACCACACATTTTTGTTAATTTCTGAGTGGTACAGGCCCCTTCCTGTAACATTCTCTGCATTTTATCAAGTTGTGTGGAAGGATATGGAACCTGTACTCTCTTCTTAGTGGTATTCCCTAATAGTCATTTTTAACCTAGAATGAAAAATAACATGCGTATGCAGCTATTTATCTTGTTTGACTTTTTACTCCATATGCCCTATTCTTCGTGTGCCAATCTATATTCTATTCAGACATTTATTAGCTATGTGTTTATACAAGCAGTTCCGTTCACAGTACAGATATTATTGGGTTGTTCTGAAATCACAGTTGATGCCAAAATACTTACAAAATCCTAAATCTAGATTTATCTGATAAGAAAACCATATAGTTTCGGGGGCTTTTTTGGAATTTCTGGCCAAGCAGACAAAGGAGAACTCTCACTCATAAAGAGCCACCCCCGGATTGGCCCGCTTACCACTGCTCTCCTCATTCTCCCATTTCACTCGATAAATATCGTTTGGTAAATGTTGTATTCCTTTTTCTATGTTTTCAAGGTTTATTATGAAGAATTATCTTTTCTAAGATTGTCATGGGTGTCATGTAGGAGAAGAGGAAACTAGATTAAGGTGATTCTTCAAAACTTTGATTCCACAGTGTTCGTCCTCCATTCTCATTCTAGATTGTTTTTTCTGATGGCCCTACCCTCTGCCTAACATGGATAGAACTGAGACAGAGGCCGTGTTTAATTCTTTTCGTTTGCCCCACCTTCCTCCAACATATTTTTGTGAATTGTTTTTTATATTTCTTTAAACTTGATTCTGTCTTTCATTTTGTAGACAACCACAGAGTTGGCAAAAACACTGAAACCCTGACACTGTTTTAGGTGCTATCTTTATGACAACTGAAATGTTTAAAAATCTTTCTAGGCTTTCTAGGTTTGTCCTAGGTAGGAGAAAACAGACTATTCTCCAAAGAAAAGAGGCTTCTGGACAGTAAAAATACTGGGAAAAAATAATGAACAGCAACTCCAGGTTGCGTTTTAGAGTGTTCCTCCGACATGTGATAGATTTTGGGTGTTGGGCTGTATCACAACATGAGGTAGGGTGGGTACAGAGATCTGAAGCTGGAAAATGGATGGCCTAAGAATATTTTGATTAATTTTTTACACTGACTTTCTTTAAATGCCAATTATTCCAAATTTTTAGAGTCTAGTGACAGCATTTTCCCTGAAGACCAATTTGCAAATTCTTCTCTCGAGTGTCTCCTTAGTCATCAGATGAGTCATGCAGGTTGCTACACTGCTGATTCACTGAGAGAATGTGCATACCCCATTTTCTGGAAGTGGAAGTTTTATGGAAGTCCACAGCAAAAGCCTATGATTTATATGAATGAATTATGGGTAAATTATTTTCCATATACTCACTGTCGAACAACTCTTTTAAATGTATAAAGTAACCAGAAAATTTTTAAGAAACAGTACCAAAATGTACTGGCCAGATAAACTTGTGCCCCAGTGCCATGGCCATAGTAACATCTTGATGATTACCTTGGGAATAATTTTCTCATTTATAGGCTGTTGAGAACCAAGCAATGTGGTTCCCTATTGGGAAATTTTTTATTGGAAAAGTTCAAAGCAAAAAAAACTAAGTAAAATACATAAAACATGAGTATTTTAATTTTAATTTTCAAGGCCTTATATGTAGTTCTTATGTTTAACCAGAGTAACATATTAAGAAGCATCATTAAAATACTTGGGATGTATAAAGAACTCACAATTTGATTCCATTCTAGGTTGCAGGTTTTAGGGATGTCATCCTTCATCTAGCACACAATACTTAAAACTTTCCTTTTTAAAATGATTGAAACAAGCAGGAACTCTTGCAGACATATTGTTAAATGGAGTGCTATCTAACAGTTAAGCTTAGACTACTTCTCAGTAGCCATGCATGTATTCGGGTGGATACTGCAGGGCGGAAGTAGCATATGATAGTACCAGTTTAATGACAACTAATGCCCTTCAGTTAAACTTCTTTCCTATTTTATTTTCAATCAGCATTAAAGAGAATTCATACTGAATTTTGGTACATCTTGATCCAATTTCAACTAACTCTTCCATCTCATTATAACCAGCCCCAACTACTTGATTGGGGTCCAAGGAAAGCATTTCACTGACTTCTAACACAACAGCCATTAGTTGTTGGACAGCTATAATTTTTCAAGACGAAAGCAGTTTGCTTTTTTTTTTTGCCTTGCCTCCCCAAGGTATAAATAAATAGATAAAACTGCTTATGTTGTGATATACATTTTTAATATAATAAACCGACTACATTATGATGAAAAATTCTAGAATGAAAAAACTCATAAAAATTCATTGGTAATGCCTGTTCCTCAATTAAGGAAAGTCTGTCTATGGAGCTTAGGAGAATTGCTGGTAATGAGAGGAAAGCTCAATCATGTCTCCCACAACCACTGAGGCTAATGCTCACATTTAGGTTGCATGGAGTGTCAATTTGGGCTATATTTCAAGGACAAGCTCCAATAACCTTTCGGCTCTTTTCATCAGCAGCAATACAGTGGTTCACTCAAAAAGAAAAAAAGGCTTGATTTTTATGATCCTGTTACTACTCCACCTGGAAAAAGCAGCAATACCGTTTATCCAAATAAAACATGCATTTTGAAAAGAAAGTGCCAGGGCTGGAAGGTTTCACCGTTTTCACTATAATATGAATAACACAGACGTGCATAACATGACCATCACAGAAGTGAAAAATGAAGTTATCAGAAATTATAATCACAGACTTGATCAATAGCCCATGGACCAACTTGAGGTTTCTGCTCCCTTAGGTTGGCAGTTCTGTGCTTTGTCCTTCCTGTTACACTTGACATGGTAAAGAAGTCTGACAACTGAAGAACATCTCCGGAGTTCTTATTACTCTGCTGCTGATCACCTTGCCCATGAGGGGCTGTGCAGTAAGTCACCAGCTATCAGAAGAGCCTTTAGGAAGACAATTTACTCTCTGTTAATATTGAAGAACACTATATCGAGTGATCCAAGGAAATCCAAGTGGCCAAAAGACACATTTTCAATCTGTTTTGTTCCCAGGCATTACCGAGTAAAAGCATGGTACAAAATTAATCTGGCCAGCCAGAGGGTGTGGTTACACTAGGAATCTGCTGGCTGCTCCAGAATAAAAACACTGCATTTGTCTGGACTTTGTGATTCATTTTTTGGCATAACTAGGTCCTACTGCTGAAAGCCAAATTATCGTAGCCCCATGTAATAGATTACCTCAAAAAAAGACAAATTCTATAGGGGATGGCTTTTAAAACAAATTTTAAACAAACACATTTTTGGACTATCTTCTGTGTCCAGGAGTCCCTAGGTCCCGCAGCATTTCCAGCCTTTATAGATGGACAAGAAAACCACGAAGAGGAGAGAGAAGGAACAGGAAAATGCCTTATTTTTTTCCCGTTTCCCTTGACCACAAGCTACTAATCACTTAGCCACAACAGTTTCCAGGCCTTTAATTGAGCCTTCAAATCCTGCTCACTGTCTGATAGGTTTAGAGGATTGAGAAGTCTGGGGGTTCATGCAAAGAGCCCCGAGACTAAAGGAACTGCGTATCTCAGAGCAACATTCAGTAAAAGCTTTCTCCAGAGCACCTGCTAGGCTGAGGAGTGTATTTCAGTTTCATCAACATTTTTTTATTCTTCTGCAGTTTCATTTGCACAAAGCAAGCAGTGCTCTTCTGCTTCCAAAACTATGTACGAGTGGGTTCCTGAACAAGAATGAGAGAGACAGCAGCCCAGGGAGAGACAGGAGGAAGTAAACAGTAAGCTCTACCTATGCTTGGTCTGTTCTTCAAGCTTTCCCTGGGTCTTCTCTGTGAGATAGTCTTGCTACTAAACCCTTCTCCAGAAAGGGAGGTTAAGATTTGGTGAAGATTTGGAGTTTCACGCCCAGAAAATGGAAAGGAAATGTTAGATGCACATTTAACCTAAAAATCGCTTTACACATCAAGTTCGGAGCAAAAGTTTAGCCTGTGAACTTCTGCCACTCCGTACCAGGTAACTGTACTCTGAATGGAAGCTTAGGGGAATGATAGTTATGGGTACACGTCTATCCCCTTGGTAACACAATCTGGGGTGAAATCTGTTGGAAACGCACAATGCAAAGAGGGAAGACTGTCATGAGACATACACGTTGTCCTCACAATTATATACCTTTGCAGTTAGATGTTGACTCAGACATTGTGAGAAACGTGACCCGATGGAAGCCAAACATAAATTAATGGCTAATGCTCTGCCTCTGCTCAGCACCACTTCCACCACTCCCACAGAAGGCCCTTCATAGAATAATTACACATAAAGTTTGGAAAACCATGTTGTATTGCAACACACTATTTATAACTGATATTCGAGGTTCCATTTGTGCTTTTTATCTTATTCATGTACACGGAGTTGAAAAAATAATTTAAAAATTAATTAATAAATGAATAAAGCAGTATCATTTGATTTTTTCAGTCTATTCTTTTCCTTGAATGGAAATCCAGATACCATATTGCATCTCAAACGCACACAAATGAGAATAGGGACTCACAGAACTGTTATTAAGGACAAAATCCATGCACCCATGATGACTGCAGGCTGAGTGGAAACCTCCTCTGCAGTGTGTCCAGTGTGGACGGCATCACAGCTCCTTTGTCATACGCCTTGACCCAGTGATCAGTATCTTGGAGAAGCATTGCCCTGCGCAGCCCCACACTGTACAGCTCAAGGCTCTTTACAGTGTTTAAGTCACAAATCTAAAAAGCACACACTTTCAGCGTGTTTTCACTGCATCCTGGAGTGCACACTTATTCCACAGTGACAGGCAGTCTCCGGCCCTTGCACTACATCCAAAATTCCTTGTTCCACCCCAGCTCTCTCTGCTTGGGTCACTTTCCCCACAGGGTCTCTTACTCAAAATTGAAAAGTCTGCTTGAGCGCATCCTCCAGGGCTGGAGCAAGGCACAGCTCACCATTCACTCTGACATTCAGTCCTATAAAACCTCCTCCTCAGGAACAGGCTGATGGCAGAGCCAAGATTCCCTCCCATAACATTTCTCCTCCAGCTTTTCCTCTGTCTTCAGTTACAAGTCTGCCTCACTCTCTCATAGCTTCTGAGAAAGGACTCAATTTACCATGTTGAGCTTGCATTTCCTTCTCTTTAGAGCGTTAAGAATGAGATAGGTCCTCAGTACTATTTCCTTTGAGTTTTTCTCTCCCGGCAACAATGCATTACCTTGGTAAAGACCATGAGCACCAGTTATTTGTTTTTTCAAACTCTCCATGTGATTCCAATGTCTAGTAACTTCTGACAACCATTGGTCTGTGACATTTAAAATGATTCCTGGTTGTTGTGTGGAGAATTATGTAGAAAATAAAGAGTTCTATATTCACTTGTGAATTCTGAGATGTTTGAACCTGTCTAATAGAAAATCTGCTGATAAAAGAACTCTAGGGGAAAACTGGAAAGGCTGAGTCTGCTTTTGTCTTTTGCTCCTTTTTGTTTTTGTTTGTTTGTTTTTAAACTCACGAATATGAAGGAAGTGATGGTGGACATCTGAAGTAAATTTCTAAGTCTGGTGCTCCAGACTAGAGGTGTAAACTGAAGCTGGGAGAGGCACTACCCCTAGGTACACTTCCCTCTGACACATGGAGGTCTCATCCCAAGGAACTATCATGAGCCGGTACAGCATGGCGGGAGGAAGATGTGCTCCTAACTCCTGAAGCGGGTTTACGCAGTCTCTCCTTGAGAGAGCATTACCGGGGACAGCACCAGGAGGTTGAGGCAGCAACCTAGCCGGCATTCACTGGGTCTCCCCGAGCCTCATGACCAAAGGGTACTGGGCCACAGAGGAACAGAATGATCGATGCTCCTCACTGGCTGAGGGTAACTTTCAGGGACCTTGTGAGTTGGGTTTTTGGGGGCCTCTAGCATGGGTGGGGAGGTGTCATTCAGCAAGGAAGGGACTGAAGGTCCCACAATAGCAATAAGGGGTGGTAATACAGAGATGCATGCAAAGAATAATGCATTCAGATACTGAGGATCCTGGGATGGCTGCTTTTTGTCTCCTGCATAACCACGATCTATGCTGTCCAGCTCAGAACAACACTGAGGTGTTTACAAATAATGGAGAAGAGGTGGTTTTTGGGTTGTAAATACTAAATGTGATGCTTGCATCCAGATCATAATCAGCCACAGGGTCTCTCCACTCCCGTATCAATACCATTTTCCCAGGAATAAAGCAGGCACTAAATGAGAGATTTCCCCCTAGGTTGTTCCATGGGCACTAAGTTATATGCTATCAGTGCTGTCACAGTCATTTCTAACTTCATGGAGCATAAACAGGAGAGAGGTCAAGACATCTCATAATCCAACAGGGTCGTGCAAAAAGGATTTGATGCTGTAAAAGTAACGAGTGCTCTCCAGGGAGCAGAGCCACACTAACTAACTGCAGAAGTTCTGATTCGCTGCTGCAAAAACTACAACGTAATGTCTAGGACATAGCCAGTAAAGGGCCCATACTTAGTAGAGAGCCACTTATTTTGTATTATCTTCATTTATTTTACATAGATGGTCATCTATTTTAATAAAACCAAGCATATATTACAAATTAGATAACAAATAACTGGAAGTTATTTAATCAACTCAGTCATTTGATCCATTAATGGTATCTGATTTATTTCAACTAACTGTTATTTTTAAAATATGTACCAAAACTGTGTTATTATAGTCTACTTTCATTTCTCAAGAGATGTATTAACCCTACCTAAAATAAATGCGTTTTATGTCCTTTTCTGAACCTAGGACCTGGGCACGCCAGGCAAGCACTCCACCACTCAGCTCTCTTTGCAGCCCAAGAGGTACACTTTAGATAGGAAAAAACGGTTCAGTTGAAACCAAATTATATGTTCATGCACTTTTTAATGTCAGCATTTATTTATAATTTGAATACATTTTATATAGAAGGATATACTTGAATAATCATATTATTTTCTAAATTATAGATTTAGAACCATTTCCACAGATAATTTTACATGCAATTTCCCACTGCATTTTCCTTGGTGTCTATGTCCACGTCACATTTGTCGATTTACTGGCGAACAGCCCGTTCTTCAGTGCACACTTGCTAATGCTGCACTTCAATGCAGATTCACTGATGAGGGTCAATGGTGAGGTAGCAGGGTCAGCTCCACACTGTTCATGAAAAACCAACAGCTACTAAGCCAGCCATCACGTATTTCCATAACTACGTGACATTCTAATTAGACTATTTAAAATCAACACCAAGATGTTATTCATGATGGTTAATATCTGTTGATTTACCATTCTTCTATTTCCAGGGGGAGAAATCCACACCTGTGGTACGAAAAATGCGTAGGATAGGCTGTCAACAGTGTTTGTTTTCCGTGTGGAAAGATGCTGATCCGCCACAGATGTCGATGTATATCCCAGTACTTGAAACATGTATACTCGAATAAGGGCGAAAGTGCTGCTGCTACTCCTGTATGCCTGAGATGGCTGATGCCTACTCGGGAATACACCAGAACTGCTGGCACAGGTTCAATCAGTAAATAAACATAGCATAGCATTTTCATTCGAGATACAATCTTACGAAAACCCCCTTCTACTCTTACATGGTGGAGGGAGACTGAATGCAAGATAAGGCTTGTACTTGTCACTTGAAGGCAGAGGGAGCTGAACGCAATGCTAATTCCATTAGCTAGTTTTGGGTTAGAGACATGATTGCTTTCAAAAATGAAGAAGTTATATTCTCAGACTGCTCATAGCTGCTACTTTGGGTTCCTATAATTAGAGGGATCAAAGATTGTAAGGGAAAGGGACCTAGCTTGGCAGTCGTACACTTCGGTACTCAGAATCACAGCTTGTGGCTTTCTTCACCAAAATGGTGTGCGTGTGTGTGTGTGTGTGTGTGTGTGTGTGTGGAGTTAACCAAATGTACAACTGACTTGAATGGATAGTGCAAGGGTAGTCACAGAGCTCTGAGTAAGAGACAGATCATTCTGGTTGAGGTTACAGCTTGAATAAGTAAGGGCTTAATAATGAACACTTCAGTTTTTACACTAGTGCAATGAGCACGCTAATTTAAGTTTCTGACTTATACATGACTGGTAGTCACTCTTTAAATACCATACGTCAAGAATAGTAAGTTTCTATTTAGAAATTCCTTTAATGCCTGTTCTCCTATGAGGACAACAGACAAAACTGTGTGCCAACTTTCATGAATTTTTATGTATTTGGAGACAACAAATAAAATAACACTTCCTTTCCAACAATTCATCTAAGTTTCAAGAACTTCCATACTGCAAATAGTAGGGATGCTCTCATCAGTCTTTCTTTTTGGATCATATCTTCTTGGATTCCAACTCTACAGCACAGAGAAACACAAGCACACCCTCCAGACGCAGGGCTGAGTACAGCCACCATATGCACACAGCTGATTTTCAGGACCTCTCTGCCTTCTCGTGCCTGGTACTTGGATAGCATCTTCTTCCACTTTGCATCTTGTTGGCTGAAAAATGTAAAGTTGTTTTTCTCCTCCTGTTTCCTTTCTAGAAAGCTCACGAGATCTTCCAGCCGAATTTCCATGCCCTTTCTTGGGAACTCTGAACTGGACACCAATACATTTTCTGTTCAAAGAAGTGGTTTCTTCTTTCTTGCCAATGACAGTGAGTGCTGTACAATATACATTTTTTTCCAAGCTTCTGCTTCCAAAAAGTCATTCTGATAACAACAAAATATTAAGAATACTGTAGTATAAAGCTGGAAGGCACCTTATATATCAGCATGTTTTTGATGGAGAGCCTACTGGGAGGGTCATTTAATCTTATTAGCTAAAGTGGCTGTCTTCCTTACTCTGGCAAATCAATAGTGACTTGGGAATGGTGCCTCCGTGAGGGAAGTGAAGGGGAAAAGCATGACTTTCAAAGTAAAATGAAATAAAGACTATGAAAACCCTCATAAACACTTGGCTTGCTATGTTGTAATTCTGAACCATTATTGCTAAAACTAAATGAGTAGGAGATTTTATCAAACTCGGGCTACTTGTGATAGCCATTACTCTGTATTCAGAAAGTCAGGATGCTGAACTTGGAATCCGTGGTTCTAGGTCATAGCTTCTAATGGGATAAGGGAGATGGGAGGCTTGTAAGTATTTCTGGAATTCCTGGATAGATTTTTCTCTCTGAAATCACATTAAAACCATCCTAAGCAGTTGGCAATGCTGCCCAGCAGCTGCCTGAGTAGCAACTGCAACAGCTGGATCAATACATCTACTGCTGTAACCAAGAGAACTGCCAAGACCCATGAAATGTCCAAATAAGTGGAGGCCTGATGTTTTCACTCTAAAAAAAAAAATAGCGCCTAACATTTGTTTCCATATGAAATAATCTAAGATTTCAAGACATTTCTGCTAAACATGCCATGGAGGAGCTAGAATGGGAGTCTAGAGACCAAAGCTATTACGTACTCCTTGTGTTATATGATTTATAGTACATGGCTTAATGTTCTTGAATATGAGACATTTAAAAACAAGGAAATGCTTGTAAATACACAAGACAGGAAAGCTTTCAGAATCATTGACTCTTGATCTAGTTATTCAGCCAAGACCTCCTGAATACCTAACCTCAGCCAGATCCTGAGCCTGGCAGTACAGATACAGTAGTGAAAGGCAGAGAAAAAAGCCCTTAACCTATGGGAGCTTTTCTTTAATCTTTTCAATTTTATCCATTAGTTCAAGTGAATGATCTGTCGTCCAAAATGCTAATAACAGGTAACATTTTGTGAATGTTCAGACATACAGGGTACTACACAAACATGAACACATTTAATCCTCAAAATAATCCTAAAGTCCTATGAAGCAGGGTTGTTTTGTTTTGTTTTTGGCAGTACTGGGAGTGAATGCAGGGCCTTTTCACTGAGAAACATCCCTGGACCTCTTTTACTCCTTTATTTTTTATTTTGAGGCAGGGTCTCACTAAGTCCCTAAATTGCATACGCTGGGCTTGGCAATGTCATCCTCCTCCGTCAGCCTCCCAGAGTGCTGGGATTACAGGTGTGACCACCATGTCTGGCTACAAAATAGGTTTCTTAAAAAGGGAAAATTCAGGCCCAGAGAACAGAATCAACTCGCCCCAAGTTCCCCAGTGCGGAAGTGTCAGCTCCAGGACTCAGTCATGGGGTCTGGGTCCTTCACCCCTGTTCTCCTTGGCCTCCACAATTACGAGGCCCTCTGGAATGCAGCTGATAGATACCTTTGATTATTTCATTTCTATGGATCTAAAAGTTAAACATATCGTTACCTCGTTTTTAGAGAACAGCTTTCTGTTTATAAATTGGGAATATCACACCAGTAACAAATCCTGCATATTCCAGAAATATGCAGGCCATGAATTCTCTTAAAAATAAACACATACATCACAGTTCTCAAATCCAATTCTGAATGTGGCAGTTATAAAATAATCACACTTAAAGTGTTCTCTCACCTCTAAGCCAGAGCATCCAGTATCTATAGAATTAAATGCTCTTTATTTTGAGAAGTACACAGAACCTTGAGACCACACTGCAGGACCTCTGGGATTATCAGCTCAAACTGTTGATTTTAGAGATAAGGAATTGAAGTTGAAAGAGGTTAACTGATTTCCTAAAGTCGCACTTGAGAGCCCTGTCCCACTTGGAGACTTCACAATATTCTTATTTGCTCTTTAACCTAAATTGAAGATTAATGGACCAAGATGCAGTTTGTATAGGAAGCTGATGATAGAGACAGTTGAAAAATTCTCTGCCTGGCAACTTCTGAAGTATTTAACATAAATTTTGTGACACAGAGGAGTCAATTATGAGGTCTTTTCCCCCTGACACTGGGGGTGGCTGAAAGGAAAGGCATCAAATCTCCTCGGGACAGAGGATGTTACACCCCAATGCCAGGACAGAGCACATAAAACCCATGGCGGGACAGTAAAACCATGAGCTTGGGCCTTAGCCACACACATATCTATACTGACTTTTGTCTCCTGCTCATCTGCAGCTGTGGGAAAGTTTCTTTCCTATTCTCAATTCCCCCATTTGGTAAAGAGGGGTGAGTACGGCCTATTACTTAGATTGTGGTCTGTCTTAAATGAGGTAATTCACTACAACTTAATAAAAAGCATGCACCACAAACCAAAAAAAAAAAAAAAAAAGACTTTCTGTACTCTCTGTAGTTTTCTAATTATTTTGGCTGAAAAGAGGAATAATGAACTCACAAAAACTAGAAATCACTGGGACACTTCATTTTGTACTTCTAAGCTTATTTATATCGCTTGTTCCTCCTGTTCTCTTGAATTTTAGTAAAAGTACACCTGAATAGTGAGTGACCAGAAGGATTTTTTTCTTGAGTACGGCAAAAAAGACAGATAAAATCTTTGATAATTGGAAGTTTTTCTAAAGTGTGAAAAAAAATCCTGCATTGTGCAGCTTAAAATAACTTTGAAAGCATCCTCTGTACTCTTCCTCTTTTCTCCTTCGGTCGTTCGTTTCAGTCCTGCCAAGCCATCTGTTGTTCCGAGACGCTGTGCTGTTCCACAGGGCCTCACCTCTCTACGTCACTTCCTCCGTCTCCAATGGCCTTTCCTGTCTTGTTCCTTGGCCTGTGCTACAAGCAAGTTCCTCAGAGGCAAAAGGCCTGGTTCCCTGGCACTCAGGGTGTGTGAGCACCACACCGACATCTGTCCATGAAGGAAGGGGTCAGTGAGCAGACAAGGCAGTGTCATTCTTCTCTGAATGCCAACTGCACAAGAACAGGAAATGCATTTGTGTACCTGTGCACTGGCCCTTCAAAAAGATCAGAGCACACCCTTAAGAGCTGTATGGCACGGTGACATTGTTGGTCACGTGGGATTATCCTTCAGGAAAGCTGAAGCTGGAAGGCCAATCCCGACTTGGATATATGCTTGTGAAACTGCACCTCCAAAACAGGGTGCCGAGTTTGTAAATCAAGATTTATTATTTGAATGTAAAATGCATGCTCTTGTCAGGCACTTTATCCATTAATAAAGTATATTAATAAAGATAATATACATTAATAAAGATAAATAGCTGGTACTTATTAGTATATTTTAAAAATAATACTATACAATACTCAGTGGAAGATACTATACTCAAATCGACTTTAAAATACTGTGTATCAGAATACCACAAACCATAAAAATAACCCATGATTACACTGATAATACTGAAAATTAGCATTCTATCTCTGCTCTAGTTTCCCGACACTGTAATTTATTACTCCACATTATAGTAGCTTCAGAACCGACAAGACTCTCAAAACTGAGTATTCAAAAATGAAACCTCTCCTAGATCTAGAAAAATTAACAAAACTACTCATAAAATGATTCACTGAAATCAGAAATAAAAATAATCATTCATCATATGCTTCTTAACAGGAAACCTTTTCCTTGTAAATTTTGAAAGAACGCAAACTGATAAATAAATAAGTCAAACTATTTGAAACCTACCCTGTCTTTTAAGCTTTCCCTCCTGTCCCACCCTTTCTAGATTGGCCAGCTGACTACTACCCTATGATCCAACCTTCAGTCTGATGACTCTGTGTCTATGCTTCCACCCTCCCAGAAGAATATAAACTCCTCTTCCAGGACAAGAGATTATTTCAGAAGATATTTTCTAACCCTATGGTGCTGTAGGTAGAATGGATACTTAATAAATATTTGGTGGCTCTTATTTGTTAACAAACGCCAAACAGGGAATTGGAGCCTGTTTGGGGCAGCTCCCACTTGTACTGAAGGGAAACCTCAAGGCAAGAGTGTATACAGGAAGAAATGGGGAGCAGAGTGTCCTGAGGGCAATTGAGACAGAAGGACTGCATGGGACTAATTTTTCATCTGAAAAATAGGTTGTGTCCTCTTCCCCAGGCATGCTGCTGCGGAGCTGAGCTGAGCTACAGTAACCAGATCGGTTCATTAAAATATGGTCCCTTTAGTTCAACATGACTCATCTTTATGATGAAGCTGTGATTCTGGGAACTGAATGTGCTCCTTTTGCTACTCTCACGTCATGCAAAAGAATAGCATAAAACTTAATTTTTAATGACTTCATATTCAGTTTACTGCCACTGCATAGCTCAAGCCCTGAATGGGCCCAACATCTAATACAAAGAACTGTCAGAGTGGTCCCCTTGAGCAATGGCCTACCCGAGTGCCTGGTACTGAATGTCATGGCTCTATTTCGAGGAAATGTTAGAGATACGCAGTCCCCTTCCACCATTCTGCGTCTCCTACCTCACTCCCTGGCCCCACCAACTTCCACTGTCCTGATAATGTGTCTTTTGCATGTTTTGTCCACATCTACGTCCTCAGAATTTGAACAAGTGCCCATTACACAAAATGCTGAATTCATGAATGAAAGTCTTTTACCAAAGCAATGCTTTAGGGACCTAAAAGTCTGAACCAGGTGCACTTGAAAGGCTGTCTGCGACAGGACCTGATGAGGAGGCGCCATGGAGCTGGTAAAAGTGACCTGGTCACTGCTGCCTTCGGCAATGGGGCAGACGGACGTGAGGGCTGCCAGCGGCTTTGTCATCTGAGGATATTTCCACTGTGATGTTACTGCCTGGAAAAGGGCACTGCTTCAAAGTGCTTCCCATGTGCCTTAGTCTCTAAGGTGGAGCGAGTGTGTGTTTAGGGAGGGGAGGTCAAAGTGAGTGGAACTGAAAAAGTTACTGAATAGATTTCACAATGAGCTTGGTTTCAGAGTCACTGATGAGCTTTAAGTATGAGTCTGTAGGCAAATCTTAGGTGGAATTTATCACCATTCAGCTCAGCTCAAATACTATGCGCTTTGTTGACTATATTCATGAATATCTCCATCATAATACACAAATGAGTGACAGAGCTTATATTCTATAATTACCAAACTGCTTTTTTAGATAATCTGCCTTCTGGCCCTCCTCTGGACCAAGAAGCTGCCTGGGAGATAAAAATATATTAAAAACATTCATTAATAAAAGAACCATGGCTGTAATAATTTACCTGCAGAATCACAAAACAACAGCAACAGCAAGAACGATAAAGCAACTGGAAAGTGAATGCTGTAACTTGTCGGCGGAGCCAGGCCTAAATCTCTGCGGAACCCGAGTTTAGGGAACCTCGGAGCACTGCTCAGTGAGGAAGCATAACACGAGAAGGGCACAGTCATGCGTGGAGGCTGGAAGGGGCCCGAGCGGGCTGAGGGGCTCTGGAGCCACGTGCGTGCCAGGGGTGGGAGTCTGTACATTGCCACAGCCAATCTGGTCAGGCAGGAGGAGGGTGTCCAGAGGAGCACTGTAGGTAAACCCAAGACCGGAAGTAGAGGATACACGGAGAAGAGGCATTTGTAGCATCAGGGATGCTGTGATAATTAAACGGTGGCACGGAAGCCAAAGAAGGGGACACCGACAGAGCAGAAAGCCCGAGTGCAGGAAAGACAGGAGAAAAGAGCTCAGCCCTTGGGAACCACACTGCTGTTAAGATCCGAGAATCCATTCTAGGGTCATCATTCTGTCATGCTAAAGGCTTATCAACTACAGGACAGCTATTTTATTGCTAGAAAATTGCTAGACAATTGTGGAGCTCACCCAGAGGAGACAGTAAATGCCTGGGAACATTTTGCCACCTTTCAGTCGTTTCTTTCCACTTCACCTTACTTTCTCCTCCGCTCTCTCCTTCCCACTCTCCCACTACTGTTCCAAACAGATTTAATCTACAAAACTGCACATTAATTTGGATAAAAATCGTGTGACTTAATGTGGTTTCATAATTAATGTCCATCCAAGCATGGGCGTCATACACTTTCAAATTCAAAGAGCTTCAGATTTATTAAACATAATGTAGGCAGTTAGTCAGCTGGCTGGAGTCAGGAAGGAGCAGAGTCACACATTTGGACCAGTTGGAGACAATCGTGTCCTGCTCTTCTGATGCAGAACTCAGGCTATGGACCATCCTTTTTCCGATACGTGCCAGGTGGGATGCCTATGTCATGAGTTTGTTCTGGACAGAAATGAATCTTGCTCATTTTTTAATCTCTGGTGTCTCCCTTAGTTCTTGACATTAAATAGATGTTCGAGGAAATGCAAGAAATGATCAAGGAATGGAAGTGTTACTCCTTTTATGCAGATACGGTACACACTAGGAGAGGAGAAAACTGAAATGCAGTGTGAGGAAGCACTCATCCCCACATTAGAGACTTCAAGATTATAGACAGCATTCTGAGATATGCTGGCATCACAAAGAAGAATCACAACCACCCTGACAAAGGCGTAGAGGGATTTCTCAGGCTCTGCTGCCTTAAGACATAGACAAGTTACTTAATCAAGGTCCTGGTACTTCTGAGGCTACACATGATGCAAACTGAGTGAGGAAGACAAGTGACCCAAAAGCAAAATTACCTGGGACATCTGTGAGAAAAATAAGTTCAATTTTATGCCACTTCCCCACACCAGCACCTGTCATGTTTATATTGACATTCCATCAGAAAACAAACACACAAAACCCTTCCGAACCAGGTGTTGTGTCTAACTTTATGGAAGGAAATGATGTGAAAAAAACAGCTCAGGAAAAAGAAATCTTTTAATATGCTTTAAAGCCTCCACATATTGCAATCTGAAAACTCCAATTCATTAACAAGAGCCACTTAAAATCTTATGCTACTTAAGATTTAAAACTTCAGAAAACTTTAACTCTTCAATGAGAGGAAGTAACTTCCCCATAACCCATAATCTCTGTTGGCTTTAAAGTTAAAACAGCTCCACCCTAAAGTACACAAACCCACAAAATTAACTTTTCCTCAACCCATAAAATAGGCATGATAAGAGCGCCCCCTACTGGTGTAACACTTTTCCCACTTCAAGAATTCAGACAACGGCTTCTGTCAATAGTAGGGTGAAAGAGGATTGCAATTTAGTATTAAAGAGAGGAAAGGCTAAACAAGTTTTTGAAAACAAAAGAGCAATCCAAAGACAACAGAAAAAAACAGCTCTTTTCACATTAAAATAATCCCAGGAAAGAAGAATGCAAAACACATGTTTACAAATATTTGAGAATCTTTGATGTCCCCAGCCAAGGTGAGACAGGAAGAGCGAACTAATGGGTGTCACTCTCAGGAAGGTCTTGCCGCCTCATTTAAATTCAGTAACAGCCGCAGATATTAACCACACCGACTCTCACAGGTTGATGGCGAGCCCCACCCCCACCCCGAAAGCACGTGTGAAAAGCTGTAGGCTTTAGAGAAACAAATTAAACACTACCACAGAGGCCATGCAAAGTCTATCTGACGGCTCTGTGGCTTGCTGCATTGAGAAGTGACTTCTATTCTACCCCGCGAACCGGGGACTGAAGGTGGGAGCCATAAATTTTATATTTCAGGCCACTCAAATTAGTTGTCTCCAGAGAAGAAAACCCAATGTGAGAAAATCAATGACAAATATAGGTAAAGTGCTACTGTGGGGACATTCACACTGACAAGGCAGGAGAAATGCTACAAAGGTGTTGCTGGTGATAAAGCTGTAACAGAAAAAGTATAAGGAAAGAAATGGAACTCCCACTCCTTGAGTCAGCAGAAGGGAGCTGTTTCATGGTGTTCGCTATATTTGTAAGGCTGCAATTTGATTATATCTGATTCTGTTATCACAATCTGCTACATAGCCTACATAGAATATAAATACGTAAAGCCATTTAAAGGCCACATTATAGAGCTGTCTATTTTTATATTTTACCTTTACTGCCCTACCAATGATGATGCTTAAGTTCTATAAATTTAAAACAGTAAATGAAAAACAAAAACATCAATAGATGCAGATTTCACTGAAAAGCCACCAGCTGAAAACTACAGAACTGTATCAATCTGTTTCCCTCTTCAAAGTCTGAGAAAATTACCTTAGAGGAATATAACAGGGTCAGTGCATGAACTGTGGCTTGTTAAATGCTAATCTTTACAGAATGTTTCTGAGTTTTAAATGTAAACTTACACATTCTTTAATGTTAAGTGCACATGAAGAGTTTGGGGATTGAAAAAAATCAGATGACAGTAGTGTCATGTTTTTTCATTCTCATTTCAAATACTTCTTTACTCTGGCGTAAAACACTTGTTCACACTGATTTCAGCCCGCAGAGGAAGGGACTGTAACTGGAGTAAACGTGGGCCACCGGGACATCTGTCACTTCCTCCCATCTCCACTGCCACAACTCTGGACAGGTCAGTATCACATTTCCTCTCCACTACAATCATCCTGACCCAGATTCTTGGCTTCAACTCTTGCATCACCTACCATTTGTTTGCCAAAAGATGCCAGGGTCTTTTGAAAATATAATCCAAATTACAGGACTGCCCTTGCAGGCCTGTGAACACAGCACACATTTCTTACAATGTCTCGTCTCCATTCCCAGCTACATCCATCTTTTCCCCATTCTCAGGTGTCACTAGGGACTCGCTATAAGCCTGGGCATTTGCTCTTCTCTTTCCTTTGGCATCCCTGGCTCTGTATCTTTGCCCACCTTGGCCTCTCCGATGACGAAGGCGTCAGTGAAATCTCACTCTTCCCACAGAACCTTTGAATTATAGCAGCAGTTTTACTTTTTAAAGAGCATTACCACTCCCTGAAGTATTTTTGCTTATTTACTTGAACTTAAAACCTGCCTGGCACAAAGTATAATGATATTATCAATACAGAGCATGTATAGAATATAATACAGTTGTAAGTAATATATTACTAATGAACACTTGCAAAGTGAATACCGTGAATAAAAAAGCGTGTGTCTATATGCTTGTGCAAACAAACAATGTGCAAGCCAAAGCCACTTCAGACAAAATGAAAAGCATATGTGATCTGACGGTAAGTGCAAGATTTCTATTTCAAAGCAGTATCTTACTCTCAGTCAGGTTAACAAATATTTACTATATTTCTAATATGAAAGGTTGTAATTTTTAATTTGCACAACTGCTATAAAGAAGAATAAATGTGAGTCACTTTTAGAAAAATGGATGTAACTTGAGGCCACAATGTGAAGTGAAATAAATCAGATGCACGAACTTAAATATCACATGGTTTCTCTCACATGAGAAACCCAAAGTATAAAGAAATGAAAGCGCAAAATAAAAGACAGATAATAGAAAACAAGGAGACAGACACTGTACAAATGAGAAAGAAACCAAGAGAAGTAAGTGGAGTAAAAAGAACTAAGATGCGTTAGGTGCATGTACCAAGTGCCTACGATGAGATGAATGTCATCACTGGGTACTGCAAACAGTACTAATAAAAACAAAAATTTAAATTAGAAATATGTAACAGATTGTACTAAAAACAATAGAGAAAAGGGAAACTGTGGAGCCCTGTGAGCGTGAATATAAATCCTGGCTTTATGACAGGCATTACACAACAGTCTTTGTGTCTCTTATTCTGCACAGGACAATGGATATCTGTCTTTCCTGGAAAATGATTACGAGCATTTAAGAGGTGGTTATAAAATGCTTGACACATAGTAGGTCCTAAGTGCCTTAATAAAAGGCAGTATACATTCTTCTTTAGAGTACCAGCTGGGTTTATCCATAACGGGATAAGATAAACTGTATGAGCTTTAGTGATTCGTACATATAAAAGTTAGCATAGATGTGCTTTATCAGTGTTTTATAGTTGCCCGCTGTGAAAGCTACACACCTAAAATTAATGTACTCTCTGAGGTACTTTTTCATCTATGCTCTTTCCTCCCCTAATAACCTCAGGGAGTAGTAAGCAACTATTGTATTTTTCTTTTGTGTGTCTTGTCTCAGAGGTATAAAAATTAGAGATTTTGTCAAAAAGAATGCTCCCTCAGCACTCTTAGCAGATACTGTGTGCCAGAAATGTCAGAAATAATACTTTTTTAATTCTCAGATGTTTAGAGCTGATGAGTACTTAGAATAAGTTAGAAAATACATATGAATTTAGAAAAAACTTAGGTGTTGGTTGAAACAAATGCATTTTTTGAAACATTTTCAGTGTAACACAGCCTCTTTCATGAATTCATTTGGCCAATTCTCTACTGCTCGCTGATGAGAGTTTTGCCATTTCAGATGGATTTGTTGTGATGGGAGAGAAATTTGTCTCTTGTTCCTGAAGCAGTGGGAAGTGCAGAAGCGTTCAACTAGAAGGAGCTTTAAACTACTGGTGAAAAACCTAAAGTTTAAATTTTTACAAAAAGGTTGAGTGGAACTGCATGGTTCTCAGCCCAAACTTTTCTTTTTCCAGACACAGAGAATGTCTGCATTCCTCTCTGTCTTCTGCCCTGAGTCTTAGTCTCCTTCCTCCCCTCAGCTACTGTTCTCACAGAGACACCAAAAGGGAATTACACAGAGGTCTCTGTGGCCACAGAGCAACAGCCTCAACTGCAGCCTCATTAGTATTTTGTTTTGAAACATATATATGCGCCACCGTGTACACAAGATTCATTCAGAAGTATACAAGAGCAAATGAAAGGAACTTGGAATACAGACCTTATAAACATTTTCCTTTTAACAGATTACCTCCCTGGAGAACCTCCCCTCAAATATGCATTAAGACAGGTGCATTTTTGTCACGGAGAATGAAAAAGCACTATTTCAAAGTACTAAAACAGGATTATCAATGGAGAGCTTTTGCGACATTTCAAGCATGAGTCTGAGGTTCACGTGGAGCCTCTGGCAGTCGCCAAGGACAAATGGGCAGAGGTCGCCAAACTGTGCGACACAGATTGCTTATCCCTTTGATATTAATACCATTAGGAAAATATTTTTTTGTCCAATGTTCTTAAAAATATACCATTTAAACAAAATTTACCACAGTATTTACTGCAAGATTTCTCCATCTTGCGTGGCTAGGGTGACCAACCATGTTTTTTTCAGAAAGTTTTCTGTGAGCAGGATTTTCAGCGCTGAAACCAGAAAAGAAGTAAAAATATGCTCCATTTCTCAATTACAATCACCTGGGTAACCCTTGGAAGAACGTCAGCTCAAGCCATTTGAGTTCCACAGAGCACTCTTTGAAAAGTGAGAAAGGTTGTCTAGGTCTCGGAGTCAGCAGAATGAAACACTGATTTCAACCTCTGCCTTGTCTAGCAGGAATGAAATCTATTTTTGCTAATGAAATATACACTACCAGCATTAAATGGTATTGTAGATGGGAAAGAAAAACATTCATGACAGTGTATTTAGGAAGAAAATCTACACTTGGAATGTACGTATTTTTTTCTCAAAACATGTGCTGATGGTATAAAAACAATCAAGGAGAGAAATGCATTAAATAATATCAAATGTGTTAATGGGGAAAGAAATGTTAAGAGCCAGACTGCAGAAAACTAACGCAGCATACCGAAGCCGGAAGCTATTTAACTCTTCACCCTTCCGCTCCTTTACTTGAGCATGGGATTTCTTCGTCCACAAAATATCGACCAACACTGTTTTCTTCTTCTGACATTTTGCTCTGAACAGTTCTTTCTTCTCAGACCGGGTTGTTCTATCAAATGCTCCTTTGTATCCCGTCCAAGTATCTTTTCTGAGCACCATGGTACTGCAACAATGTTCCAAGGTCACTTAGGGGTGAAAATGGACAGGACAGAGAGGAGCGAGGAAGGTGGGAAGCATGAGGAAGCTGCTGGAAACGCAAATGGCTTCACAGACTTCTCACGAGAAGACGCCTGTGGCAGCACTCCCAATGCCCATGCTAAGCTGGGAGCCCCAAGGTGGTCACTGGGAAGGCAGAAGAGCAGCTTGCATGTTCAGACAGGCACGGACTACCTGGTTTATCACAGTCGCCCTCACTCCCCAGCCAGTGGACACCTCAGCCTTTAACTTAACACCTATTTTCCAGCACCTGCACCAAGCCATATTCACTTCTATGAAACTCTGCTGCCTGAGAGGCTTTATTCTGAAATCGTTTCTTCTAGAATCTTCACGATGTCATGAGGAGCTATTTTCCTCCTCCATGTGTCTTTGCACATTTCTCAAGTGAAGGCTGAAGATTCTAGAATCTACACTTTTTGGAATGTGAGAATGTGATACGAGTGTTTCACTTTCCAAGTAATGTTACTTGGTGGGTAAAGTACATTTATGTGCAGGGGTAATCATTGTAATTCCTTAAAAACTTTAAAAAAGGGGGGGGGTCCTCCCACTGGTTCAGTGTCAAATTAAATGAAGGCACCAAATGGATTTCCAAATGATTCTATTCTCTGACCCAAGTCGTTTTAATAAGCAATCTGGATGTGGAATAAAGTATTCACAAAGGGTAAAATTACCTCAATTACCTACAAACTAACTAGAAGCCTAAAATAACTTCATTTTTTTCCCCTACACTCCAACTTTGAGGAGAAGGAGATAGATAACAAGTGAACAAGTGGGTGTACTGGTGTCGGATGCTGCACACTTCAAAAATAAAGGAAATGCAAGGAAAGAGGCGCTGGGCTCAGCCCGCGACCTTTTTTTGCAAAGCTCCTCCTGGGCTTCATGAACATGCTCCATGTGCTGGGTATAAAATCTGGTGTTTATTTCTGAGGCTCAGTTAGGTTTGAGAATCATTTTCTCGCCTTACTCTTGGTAGAATGGATCATGCTCTTACATTTTGTTGTTGCTCTGTAGTCCTTTTCTGTGAAGCTAAATAATTCTACAGTTACTTTAGTACACTAAACTTTTCACATTCAGCTCTGAGAATTTCAAATAAACTGTAGCATGCAAGCCTGAATGGAACACTTAGAAATTTAGGCATACTTTTTTGTTTTTAGTGTTAAAGCCTCAGGTGAGCAAATATTTAACGAGATCCTACTAAGCACTAAGTCCTGTGTTCCAATACAAGCGTATTAATAACCATCAGCTCCAGGCACATATATGCACATTATTTCAGAGATTCAGATTGACAATACAAAGGAGAATTGATGACAGATATTTAGTTCCACCATGGATTGAGAAAAGCATCCTCAAGTTAGTCTCTGAAGATAAAATAATATTAGGCAAATATATGAAAAGGGTTTTGCAAAGAAGGAAGAGCATTAGCAAATCAGAGGTAGGAAATCAATGGATAGGGTCTCATAATGAACTACTCTCAGTGAGAAAGCTGTCACCAAGTCTCAAGTCTGAGGTGACAAAGATGAATGATGAAGACAGAGAAGCGAGGACAGGGCCAATTCTGGAGGAGGTCACGCGTCTCCTAATGGGAAGACTGACTTCTGAAGGGTGATGGGCAGTCGTTGTTGGGCTGTCAGCAGGGGCGTGACATGTGTACATAAACATTTTGTGTAAATCATTCTGGCTGTGCAAGGAAGAAAATTTTAGGATGACAAGACTGGAAGCTGGCAGACCTGTTAGGAGGCTTTTTTCCAATGCTACAGGCATGAGCTATCCAGGGACT
The DNA here is from genome assembly GCF_053883595.1 of Heterocephalus glaber. Classification (NCBI taxonomy): domain Eukaryota; kingdom Metazoa; phylum Chordata; class Mammalia; order Rodentia; family Bathyergidae; genus Heterocephalus; species Heterocephalus glaber. The sequence continues at coordinate 1,142,579 of NW_028258465.1, forward strand.
GAAATAAGGGATTGGTAGAAGGTCTGGAGATACAGATCTGAGAACTATTCACAATGGAAAATCCAGAGTGTGCTGATTTATAGGACTGAACTTGCTTTATAACTCTGCCACATTCTATTTCAAAGCAGATCTCAGCATAAGGGAGCTCTTTTAGAGAAAGCCCACGAGAGTTTCCGGAATTGATTCCTGAATGTGGTTGGGCAGCCTGGACTTCAAAAAGAGAGCAAGCAAGAACCTCCAGAATGTAACTATTTAATAACAGTGCACTACTTAAGATGCAGTAAAATAACTGAACTGCCAGCTGTGTTGGTCTTTAATTGTATGGAAAAATAACACCTACTTTCAAAGATAAACAAGTTCCAATTGCTATCATGGTTCTCTTTTGAATAACAAAATCCTCAACGTTGTAGAACGCTCTAGTCTTTAAGCACTGAATCTATGCTACAAGGGTTGACGAGACCGGACAAGAAGACACCAAAGAGCCCGGCACACCCTTTCACCAAGTCGCCAGAAATTGTACTTGTCAGAGGTCGTGTTTTTCTCTGTGTCACAGTCTCTGGGGAGGACAAGCCAGAGGGTCTGGGAAGACTCCCGCTCTGTTTCCATGCTTACAAGATCATGTAAAATCTCTCAGTGTGGCTGGGACCAAATATGAGCAGGGTGCATAGTTCTGTGTAGAAAAGCAATCATAGAAATAGGTTGCTAGAAAACTGAGAAAATGACAGAAAATGGGGGGAAAGATAAGGTTTATATGAATAATTACTTGAAAAGGCATGGATCCAGTTTCAATGACGTATCTGCAGAACAGGTTCTTGAAAGCATCTGGCCAGCTGCATATAGAATCCAGTTAATTCCCCTTTATTATTATTCTAAGAGAGATATTAGCAACAAATACACAATTAAAACACATTTCAGAACCAGTTTCCGAATTGACAGGCACTGGAATAATCTTTTTGGTTTGACTCATTGAGTCTGGTTGCTAACATTATTTAAACATATTGTTTTCTATTTATTCCTGGATTTTTTAAAATCCCAAAGCTATAACAAGTGTGTAATTTACCAGAGAAAATAAAATTGCTCTTTGTTAAGTACACATTGAAAATCATATGCTACAATATGTATTGTGCATTGAGTACAGTCGAAAAAGCTGTATTTTCGAAGCCAAATGTGAAACCAATTCAGTGCAATTTGGCATGCACTGTAGCATGCAGAGATATTCCTATGCATCAAATACTGCCTGGAAACAAGTGAAAGCTTTTGCTTGCTTGAAAATATAAAATCAGGGGAAGTATATCTTATATAAAACTTCCAATACAAAAATATCTTACGATAAATACAAACAGATTTGACTGCAGCAAAATCTAGGCTATTTATTCAACCAAAACCCATGGGCAGGGCCCTGAGATGAGCCCTCTGACGCAGAGAGGAGTCCTCCGGGGAGCGCAAACTCCTGCGCTCTGTGCCACTGGCCACAGAAACTTCGCCTTTTCCCTGGCATCACAGAAGTCTCGCCTCTTCCTCCCTAACTTCAAGACCGCGCACTCTCAACACAGCACATTAACCCACCAGTCAGATCACCGCTGCATCTTCTGCTCCAGACACTCAGAAAGGCTCCCTGCTCGCCCAAAGGCACAGCCAGACCCTCAGCAGAGCAGGCCGGTCATTACCAGGCCCATCATCCGCCCCGCGGCCTCACAATCATTTCAGTCCCACTAACACCCTATCCCAAACACGCATCTGCTTCTGCGCTTTTCCATCTGCAGCTGTCTTCCCAGAAGCCTTTCCTTGCTTATCTGCAAAGTCTGCTCTTTCATCCCCTTCTTGAACCGATCAGCAACCTCTCATTTCTGCTTTTCCTTCCCACACGGAACTCACTATACTTGATAGTCTATACTTCTCCTTGCTTATTTGTTGCCTGCTTTGTTCATTGCTGTGTATTTTAAATTCCTTATCTGAGGCCATGGTGCAATGTCTGCATCTTTCCCTTCTCAGCCACTGAAAGCGTGGCCCTTGGCTCATAGCTGAGGCTCCAGACCTAGTCTTGCAAGAGGAAGCCGTCTGGCCTACGATGCTCTCCCTGCTGGGAGCTGCCCACATGAACGGTGATCAGTGGGAAGGGGGTTATAAAGCTCCAGTCCTGGCATTTCTACTGAGGTCCACTCGTAGAGGCCATCTCATCTTCAGAATTCCATACGGGTTGTGCTTTGGATTTTTTTTAACTGAAGCAATGCAAAATCTTGCTCTTCTGAATATCACTTTCTTCTCTTCCACAAACGCAATTCTTAAGAGCATCAATCTGTAAACTTCACATACACAAGTCTTCACCTGGAATATTTCCTAGTAAACCCTGCCAGAGTCACCAATGAATTAACTGAAGACAAGGTCTAAGTTACCATCCAGTGTCGCATTGCTGGTAAGTGGTGAGCCAGCATGAAACCCATAGAGCCAAAAGCCTCACAGGTTGTTTTCATCTGCTATCTCCTACTGCTATTCACTCTGTCTGTCTGTCTATCATCTACCTACCTATAATCTTTTGACATACAGTCCAGCTACTGTTATCCAGGCTAGCCTCAAACTCCTGGGCTCAAGCAATCCTCCTGCCCCACTCTCTGGAGCTCAAACTACAAGCCCATACCACCATGCCTGGTTTATAGTATATATATTTATAATAAATTTAAAGTATATAAAATAGCTCAGAATGAAGACTTATAGCAGAAGAAGAATAGAATTAGGGATGGACAGGTAAAGGGAGAAAATAATAGAAGAGAACAGATGGCAATCATAGTATTCTATGAACTGAAGAGCCTGGGTAACTTAGTAGCCACTAATATAAACTCATAGAGTATTGAGTACTAAAATGAATACAACAGATGATTTGAGATCAGAAGGTGACCATAGGAAGGTGGTGAATAAGACAGGAAAAAAGTTCAGAGGATTGTTGGTAGAATGTGTAACTGATAGAAACCCACAGAATGTAAGGTCTAATATAGTCATTGCAAACAGGTACTACAAGAGCCAGGGTAAAGGTACAGCTATAGCTTCCTCTCTTGAAATCTAAGGACTGGCTTAGTTACTACATTTAGTCTTGGGGTTGTGGAGAGATACTCAGTCTTTCTGATCTTCATCCACATAGTCAGAGGCTGTTGCGGTTAAATAAATTAATGTGATGATTATACTTTTTATAAACCATAGAACATTTTGCAAATAATTATGCATGAATATAGTCACACTTAATTTATATCTGGACATGGAGCAGAATTATCATACAATCTTCCCATCTTTTTTTTTTATGAATTTCTTTCTAGAAAGCTCAGATCCACCTACAAAAATGTTGCAATGTTTAGAGCTGGAATGGAATTGTTCCTGGTAACTCTACAGAATCTCTCATATTGTAAATCCCTCCCCCGTCACTGTTGTTGGTTTTGTATGCATGGAACATGCCCTCCACAGTAGTTCTGAGAATAATGATTTGTTGTTTTGAAATCTTTACCATTGTTCCTTTTTATCTCGCTTGTGGATACCTTTCTCTCTCACTGCTGGTATCAGCAATGATTCCAGTTTCCTTCCAGGAGCAGGACTAGTGGTTTCATTATATACTCGGACTTGTACTCTATTCATAGACTTATTATTGTCCCAATGCCAATATTTCAAGTCATGGACTTAAAATTACCAATTAAACAATCTGAAATTCTAATTAAACTCTTCATAGAAATTATATTCTTAGTTAAGAGTAAGTGGGAAAAGAGCATAAGGTAACATGCATTCTTTTAATTTCACTTTTAATTTCTGAAGTTCAAAGTTTTTTCATTAGTTTATTATGATCATCTTTCCTATAAGTAGATATTATTCTCTTTAAATGATAAAATAAATGAATCTCCAAGGAGACTAAAAGTAAAAATCTAATAGCTATCCTTTAAGATAATTAAAAATCTAGGATGCAAATCTCCTGATTCATAATCCAAGCCATCTCTATCACTGCTCATAATGATTAACTTTCCACATATAGTTTTTAAAACTCACATGGCTGACTCAGACAAAAGTTTGTAGCATCTATTTCACAGTCCCAGGCAATCTTTGGATATTCAGAAAATTATTACTTCTCTATTGGATAAGGAAATATTTCATCTGTAGAATCATGCGCATGTGTGCAAACAAACTGCCAGAGTCATCCAGATAACAAAAGCTCCTTTCTCCTCCCTTTCTATTTTCCATTATTTTCACTTTGCTTCCCTCCTCCTGTTTGTTTCTCAAAGATTATCCAATTTTTGTTTCATTGCATGGTCCTCATTCATTCTACTTCTATTTCACAACTCCATCTCAGTATCGTTTCTCTTTGAGGTAAAGAAAGATGGATTCCAACCTAGGAAAAGCTGAGGCAAAGTTTCCATGGAGGTTTGATGGCTGCAAACTCATCTCCAGGAGGCACCACAGCTCACAGGTGTGCAAGAGCAGACGAGAGGCCAGTTCCTGCTTTCTCAGTGTGGGTGGCAGGGAAGGCTCGAACCTTGCGTGCGTGCGTGCGCAGTGGAATTTCTTTACTGAATCAGTATCACTGCTGAAACTGCGTAAACTGATGTCTGTCAGACTCTGGCTGCAGTGTGAACTCAGTGGAGAAAAAAGCCACGGTGAAGCACTGTATCTGCCAGGGTCCCAGCGTGACAGCAAACGGGAGAAGTGGTACTGCCGGTCAGGAAAGGAAACAAGTAGAGCAACGCGGGAGAAAAATTGCTTAGTCTTATATAGGAATATTTTAGGCAATGAATATTCAGTTCCTGGTTATTTACAGTACACTTAACATTTTATTTCTGCAGAGGATTATTCTTTTCATAATTAGAATCATAATTTTTCCCTACTGTGTGCTGAAAATTTATATGTAATCTGCTTGAGTGTCAAGAACCGGGTTATATCCATTTTACAGTTCTAGAAATCTTACCACAGCACGCAAGTTATATCACACTTGTTCTAATCAACCTAAATACCATCAAGTTCACATTAAGAAAAAGATTTAAAAATATGATTTTCAAGTGTTCAGACTTCTTACAATACTTCCTTGATTTTAGCAATCCATGTGATCAGTGGTTGCTTTGTAATCCTTTCTTGTTCTACTCAAAATATATGTGAATTAAATGTTTTTATGATATCCTATGTAAAATTATATGAAGATAATTGCACAGGAAATTTTTCATCAAGTAAAAATATGTCAGGTGTTTTCTATGCCAAATTTATCATAATAACAATTACTTGGATAATTCACATGAAAACTACATTTTCTTAATGCATATAATAGATATAAGCTTAATTTTTTGTTGCTGCATATTTAGTACCTATCTGTGAAAGAATTTTCTTAGAACTATATAGCTATTTATATAGCTACGGTCCAAGTGCTCCCTTTTACCTCATGAAATAAAAATATAACCATTTTATCTCTGGAGTGTATCTCAGATACATTTTGTTTCTATAATTGTTATCAACACACTGCCCACAAAATGCTCGTAAAACTTAATTGCAGATTCTGTCTCTTATACAGTAGAATGATATATTTAAAATTACTTCAATTGTTAAAATATGGGTTTCATTTTCCTGGACTTATTTTTCATATTCAGAAACCTCACCAACGTCTAGGCAATCCACAAATATTTTTTAAGTAGAGTAGTGCAAAATATTCATAGCCTTATTTTATAAAGTACATTCATAGCCTTATTTTGAAAGACTCTGAGAAAAAAGCAAGGGTTAAAAATGATCCTTCAACCAGCCACATGCCCCTGGATTTGAGAACGCTTCTTAATGCTTTTTCTTCCTGCAGTATTTGTTGCTTAAGGAAGTCTGTGGGTAGATAAGAGGTTATTATGCCTCCCACATATGCCTGTTTTCTTATTTACAACATTAAATCTCTATATAAGTGCTTGAACCACTAATCCTTTTCTTTCAACGATTTTCTCAAATTCTCTGGGATCCCATCCACACATCGGCTTCCTACAGCATATTTCACAGTTAATTGTAGCTCATCCCGAGCACTTTTTTCAAGTGTGAGTCTACCTCAAAAACGATGGTGGATGCAGGCATCTTTCCAACCAAACATTTTGCTTGAAAACAGAATTCCATAGACAGTAGGTCTTATATTCAAAACTAACAGTGCAGAGTTATCTTTTTTATATTATGAGTTTTCATAAAAACACCCAGAGGAGGGTCCAGTCCCTGGGATGAGGAGAGTCGGCCTTTAAAGGTTGTCGCCAGTGTTTGTTCCTTGTTACTCTACAAATGACCTTTATGAATGAATGCACGTTGTCAGATCACACGGGGACACACAGTAATTACATCGTACTAATAAAGTTAGCCGTTTGAAAAGCTTCAGCTGAATGAACAGATCAATAGCTAAAGATTTTTAAACTCCCTATAAAATGTATCCAAACAAGTTAATAAATTTTATGAAACCTTTATATTCCTTTTATTTGTAGTAAAAATCTCCCCTCAAATGCACTAAATGACAAATACACCCTTGTGAAAATGGGTTAAACTTAAATTATTTAAAAGATAACCAGGTCTAATCTTCATTGCTAATGTAATATTCATTTAAAAAATGTAGGCTGATGGGTTTTTTTAGACAAGTTATGTTTTCTTTATCGATATCTATATGCATTACATTAAAATAAAAAAGATGGGAAAATTACAGGCCAACCTAAAATACTAAAACTCGATGTGTTTTGTTTGAAATGATTAGATCTGGTGGTATAATAATATCATCTGTGATCATCACACATGATAAATGTTTTCCAAGTAAATTTGTTCATTTCACTATTCAGATCAATGAACTTTACTGGTTGATAATATTAATTTTGTGTTGGAATAAAAAACTAGAAAATAACCATTAACCTCCTGAAGTGCTTGCAAGGTTGACTCAAACATTACCTAAACACATTGTTGAGAATATATTCTATAGACACCAAGCACAACAGTCACCAGCTACAAATGCTGGTTTAGCCAAACAATCACAGGTTTTTCAATCACTTTTTATTTCAGAGGAATCTTATTTTCGTTCCTCTGAAAACTTCGGTTATAAGTACTTTATCAAAATACAGAAGTACATCTGCCTTCTGTATGGCAGAAATAGCAACTCAAATATATTTTATCTACGACCCAAGGAAAAGAGAATTGAACCTATATATGACACTCTGATTCAAATTAGTCACTAAGATTTCTGGCATCTTGGAATAAAGCATATAAATAAAACTAAATCCCTTTTATTCCAGAACACAAAGATATGTAGACTACAAAAAAGAAATACCATAAAAAAGAAACAAAAACAAACCACTATTTTGTCCCTAATTTTAAACAGTTTTTACAACTAAGAATAAACGCACGTTAGTAATTCTTTACGAACACCAATCATTTAAAATGATACACTCAGAATTAAATGACTTATATGCTTTATTATTTTCCAAATTAAATACCTCTTCAGAAGTTGCTTTTCTGGTTTTGTTTTACTCCAAGTTACTGTAAATCACCCATAATTGAAAGAAAGAGTAAAAAAAATTTAAAAAAAAGAAAAATAGCGGAAGTGGTTTCCAACTGATGTTTCATCCATATGTTATGAAGTTACAAATATTATATTCATGAGATTCAAATTGTTTCCTAAAAACAAAATCAGCCTTATTGCGATCACAGAATAGCATAAGGAATCAAACATTTCAATGTAGAATACAACGAGGAAGGATGAATTTGACTTTGCTTTCATTCATGTGCTAATAACAGTGGATGGAAACTGGACACAGCCCCTTAAACAGAAACCACACCCAACTATTAAAAATGAAGAAAAATTATCCGTGATGCAATAGGAGACTCACACAGAAAAAATAAACGGTAGCAATTACACAGAAGGAAAACTGAAGATATTTCTTCTATCGATTGTTTGCTTCGTTTTTAAAGATGCTAGAAAGTGAATAAGACTTGGAGGAGCAGTGGGACAAGTCCAACCTCAGCACAGTGTCTGGCAAACTGGATGGTCCTACTCAGAAAGCTAAACAGCTGGAAAGGATATGGAAACTACTTCCTTACAGAAGTAACACTGAAAAATTTAATTCCTTAATATTCCAACTATAAATCATCTGCTCAAGGAACTGCCTTTTCCCTTTCTTTTTCTTTTTAAATTATTTCTCTGAGCTCTTCATTTCAGAGCTTCTAAGAAAGCTTTGAGAATATCATTGTAATCCACCGGGTTAGGGGACAACTTAATTTTTTGCAGGTAGAAAAAGATTATCCAAACACTGAATGGTGGTTCAACCTCATGTGATGTTGAAATCCTTCCATCCTTGAGTACCAACTCCTATTTAGTTTTTCCTCCATGGAAAACCTCATGTTCCAACAGGGGCTCTCAGAATACTGTCTGCATAGAGCAGACTCACATTAGTTTAGCCTTCCGTTACTCATTGCAACTTGATATATTCAGGTTTCTCAAACTAGGTCAAGTGTACACTAAACATCTGCATTTCCTGAACTTAAATCCTTCTTTCAATCTCTTTTATCAAGTTCTTCATATAAAAACTAAAGTTAAAGTAGAATCCTAAATTTAATTATTTTATATGGTTTAAGAAATCCTTGAGAAAACATTTATTTTTATGAGTTCTTTTTATTAATCTTTAAATGACCTCTAGAATTTTGTTTTTCTTTGTATTATAGAAGTGAAATTTTGTTTGGATTTTATTTGGAAAAGCATTGGGAAATTTATAATGAAAGTTTAATCTATAAATAAAATCTTTACTTGGGTGTAAGTACATCAGATAAAGCTTTCAGAGTTTCTGCTTTTCGTACCTACTACCTACATGTTATAACATGTATAACATGTTATTTCAATGAAAGTAATTACATATTAATTCAAACAAGGAAGTAACGATCTTATGTTTTTATTGGCTTAAGTTTTATCTTTTTTAGCTTCTCTTATGAACTAAAGCTCCTTAGCTTAAATTATAGATTTGATGGTAAGACCTTGTCTACTCAATAGCTCATATTAACACCCGGTAACTGAGGGAAATATTATGCATTTTAAAAACTAAATATTTACATGATTTCCTCATGAATTCTTTCTGCCCTGCTAAAGACACTTGGTAGCTTCGGTTTTGATATTTTACTCATCCGTCTCACAGGTAACTCACACCCAAACAAGTACACGAAGAAGGAAGGGGAGACAGAAATGGATGCGGAGGTGATTCATCAGCAGAGCCAACAGTCTGCGCATGTACTTAACACGGCCAAGGGCTCTCTATGCTCTCTACTCCTCCAACACAGAGTGCGTCAGTCTCAGCCATCCGCAACGGGAAACGCACAAGTGCGCATGCACGGTAGTACCCACCGCGAAGCCTTCAAAGACAGCAAAAACCAATGCCTACCTCCGTCTCCAGATCCCGATCCTGCATCTGGGAGGGAAAAGAAGACAGAAATGACAGAATCTGTATTTAGTTGACAAACATATTAAAAGGCGACTTTTCAAAGATCAGGTTTACTTTCCTAATTGAAAACTATACTATATTGCTTGCGAAAATTACTAACACTTAATCTGATAAGGTACAGTCACATCAATTCACCTTAATTTCCATTCACACAATGCATAAAATAAGTTCTCTCTCACTACTATTGGTAAACTTTACCAAAAAATATATTATCAGCTTTAGGAAAATTCCTAAATTTGACTACACAAAATCCTTCAATTTAGAACTAGAACTTAGAAGTTTTAACCAAAAAATAAATAAATAAATAAATAAATTTGAAGTGCTTATAACAATCAATATTTTAGAAATTAACCAGTCTAATATACCTGGCAAAGAAACTCATAATTATTTCTGATTGCAAACTGCAGAGGATGAAAGAAAATAATTTAAAAATAAATCTTTATATAATTAGTAATATGTTTAGAAATAGCACAATTTTTAATCATTCCATATGAATTATTTTCTTTGTTTCTGCAGTGAGTGGAAGAGTAAGCCCGATTTTCGCCTTCATGCTAAAACTTGACAATGCAAAAGGTGGTACCGGCAAAACCCTGCAGTCTGGGTTCCCCTCCCTCTACTTTTACTTTGCCATTGTGACTGGACACAGTAGTCACAGATGATCCCCAGTAATTGCAGCTGGGAAGCCGCCTATTTCTGAGAACTCAGTTTCAAAGGACACCCAGTTTTCTGGTCCGGTCAAGACCATGAGCTTCCATCTGCTTCTGTCGGTCAAGTGTGGAATCATCTTCCTCCCCCTCCTCCTTCCTGAGTGCCAATGCCTTGGGTGATGCAGCCTTCATGTAAAGACTGGGAGTGAGACTGACATTAAAATCTGCAGTCCATGTACCCTTAATGCCCACTGAAAATTCAAACTTAGATCAAAGGTCACTTCTACGGATTTGTATGTGACGTTTTAGCCCAATGAAGAGAAAGTAGTGGTTTTATTTTTCTGTCTCCAGGACACTTTATCAAGAGATACTTAAAAGGGGTGCACGCCTGTGATCCCAGCACAACGGGAGGCTAAAGCAGGAGGATCGCAAGTTCAAGCTCAGCTGGGGCAACTGAGCAACCTCAGCAGCCCTTGAGCCAGCACAAAGGGTCAGCAGCTGGGGTCTCATCTCATTACAAAGCTTCTGCACTGCAAGAGACACCACCAGCAGAGCTGACAGACAACCTGCAATGTGGTAAAAAATTTTACCAGCTGTTCCTCAGACAAAGGACTACTATCTAGAATATATAAAGAACTGAAAAACTCAGACCTCCCAAATTCAAAGACCCAATTCAAAAATGGGCATCTGAAATGAACAGACATTTCTCAGACAAAGAAGTAAAAGCAGCAAATAAACATATGAAAAAATATTCACCATCACTGGTCATTCGAGAGATGCAGATGAAAACAACACTGAGATTCCACCTCACCAGGGAAAGAATGGCTGCTAACAAGAAATCAACCAATAACAAATGCTGGCAGGTGTGTGGGGAGAAAGGAACCCTGCTCCACTGCTGGTGGGAGTGCAGACTGGTGCAGCCACTGTGGAAATCAGTGTGGAGATACCTCCAAGAACTAGGACTAGAGGTCCCATTTGAGCCAGCTATTCCTCTGCTGGGGATCTTCCCCAAAGAATTAAAAGAATCATAGCACAGTGATATATGTGTACCTATGTTTACAGGGGCACAGTTTGTGATAGCTAAAGCTTGGAAGCAGCCCAAGTGCCCATCAACTGGAAACTGGATAAAGCAGATGTGGTTTTTTAATAAAATGGAGTACTACTCAGTCATAAAGAACGAGAAACTAGAGACATTTATAGCTAAATGGATGTATACTGAGGCCACACTCTTAAGTGAAATAAATAGGACACACGTGTAAATACTGAATAGTTTCTCTAGTGTGAGAAACTGGAAGTGTAAATAAGGGTTGAAAAGATTAAAATGAATAATTGATAATCTGAAATAGGAAAAAAGGTCCAAAGAGGCAGGGGTGAAGGGAGGGGAAGGGGAAAGGAAAGAAGGGAAAGGAAAAATTATGAGAAAAGAAAAAAAATGGAAATGAAATCTATGTAAATAGGGAAGGGTGGAGGAGGCGAAGGGTGCACAAGTAATGGGGAAAAAATAAGAATCAGGATACTTCATGTACAGGTACAAGCACCCAATGATAAATGTAAACATAGTGTATACCTAAAATGTACCAATAAAAGAACTTAAGAATAAAAAAGCTAAAGATGAAAAAATGTATCTGGGGATGCAGTTCCTAGGTTCACCTCCAGTGCCATACAGAGATGCTACACAGAAAGTGGCATGGTGTGTGAAAATCTAAATATGGGAAGCCCAAAATGTAAATGAAAACAAACAAAGTAAAAGAGTGATGGTACAGAACCAGGAGGCAGGAAGGTAGAACGCAGACGGTAAGGGGATCTGATCAGGTATGTGCCTGAGTCATTTCTGCAAGATGAGTGTAATTGCTATGTGCCACAAACATACGACAATAAAAGAAAAATCTACAGAAGGCTGGCACAGTCAGAAAAACGGACGCCTCCCTGACAAGCCTTGTGATGGCGTTGACACTGCCAGTACGGAGCAGCGGTTGACCTGCCAGCTTTGTAGGGACCCGCAGGTCTCTGACTGAATTATGCCAGAAGGTTAATTCACTGACTGGCTACCAATGTGACTGGGCAGCTGTCTGGGGGCCAGCACATTTTTTCTTTAAAGGCAATAAATTGAGAAAATCATTTATAATAAAAACACTTTCAGTAAACATACAACGAAAGAAGGATTTTAGCTATATAATTTGATAGTTCAACAATAACAGATGAAGAAAGGGGGATGTGTTCATTTCAGGAATAGAAGGATATTCTTTTCAACTAGAATGATAATCGTTAAGTTATAGGACCTTTCTTTTTGACAGAACAGAGCTTGAATGATCAATGTTTTCTAAGTTTCTTTTTAGTATCCTTTAACAGATAAAATTGTAATTATCTTTATTTGAATTTAACGGAAACCTTCAGTATTATTTGTATTCAACAGGGACTAAATCACAGATTGTGCTATTGTAGTGCTGATCTGTCCTACCTCTAATTTAGTTTAATGTATATAATTTCTTTCTGATTTGCTACTACAGTCATAAACTTAAGGACAACTGACTGCTCCTCCTTCAGTACTTGCATACACCTAAGAGGAAATATGAAAAAGTTTACAGGTTCCAAGCTCCAGACCTTGCCCCATGGATGGCATGCAGAATGTTATTCAGCCTTCCTCAACTTTTAACGAGTATCGGATGTCATTCTCATTAGGCCAGCTATTTTGAGGTTTACAGCACCATGGCTTAGTTTAAATGTTTAAGCACTGCCTGGAACACAATAATTCAAATACTGAGTAAACAAATCTCTTCATCAATAGGTTTTCTAATAAATGTGTATGGCTGAGGCAAACTAGAAAAAAAGTAACAGTAGTATTTTGGTTTGTATTTTCCTCCTGTCTCTAAACACTCAAGAGGCGTGGTTCTAGCCTGGTGTGGCAGGGCATGCCTCTTACCACAGCACTTGGGAGGAAGACTGAGTGAGGAAGATGACAAGGTGGAGCCCAGTCAGCAACTTGGTGAGCCGGGGAGGAGAGCTGGCGATGAACCCAGCGTGAGGGTGCTGGGCTCAATCCACAGAGCCACAAAACAGGCGGGATGTGGTGCTAGGATGACAGAGTTTGCTTTGACTCAAATTAATGAAACAGCTAGAAAGGAAAGGGAGGAACTTTTGGCAAAGGGTCACTTAACTCTCATGGCATCACTATGAAATGGTATAGAACACTAATGTCTTCGCAACTATAAGATGCGCTATCTTGGTGAAGCAGACATAATTAGCCTACTAGATACGGACACATCTGAGCAAAGAAATTATGCTGCTGGACTTGAATTTGGGTTCAAAGTCAACATATTTCACACGAGGAAAGAAGCCAAACTGACAGTGAGGCAACCGAGGACACTGTCCGAAGGGGAACCATTTTCTGGACAGAAAGAAAAAAGATTTGTAAGTGCAATGAACTATAATAAACATAAAATTATATCTTCTGTCGATTCGAATTCCTATGGTTTATAACCTGACACCTCCAGTTGGTGTTAAATAGCAATAAAAAATAAATCAAAAGTCTGTGAGGAAAAGAATGAGAAGCCCTCTCAGATAAAAGCTGGAGCCACGATTCATTCATAGTCAGGCCTGGTTAATCGAAATGACTGGTCTTTCCATCATCGATTAGCTCAAAGGCTCCTCAGGTAGGCCAGTCAGTGGAGGGAGGGAGCATTCGCCAAAGCTGGCTCCCTAGCCTGTCCTGTGAGTACCTAAGTGTGTGAATGAGCGAAGGACAGCTTACTCCATGGTGATTAAATTCTCCAGTTGGCTAAGTGTTTGTTTTCATAGTACAACCAGCACACCAGGGACTAGAATGAAAAGATGTGAATGAATCAGGAGACTGTGACTGTGTGCTGACAGGATCTCAGAGGCTGGCAGAGAGGGAGAGGTTTTTGCTACCAAATGTCACCTGGCATCACTGCGACTTTAGAAGAGTCCATTGCATCCAGCACCCAGTCCTTGAGATCACTGAGCCTGCATAAGCAAATCCTTTCTGTAAGCGCTCTGCTATCTGCCTACAACCTTCCTGGTTTCTGGGAAACAAAGTTCTATTTTTTCCTGTTCCATTTGTTCTATGGGATCATTTTTCACTTTTTGTTTCTTTGGCACAGCTGACTGACTTTTCATAATTAGTTTGCTTCTGGTCTTTCTTCTGTTCCTCATCCCTGCGAAGGGAGCTCATGGTCCTAGCCTGTCCCACGCCTCTCGCTCCACTGTCACTGTACTTGTGACTTCTCACCCAGACCCACAGCGCTGACCTGTCTGCTCTCGCAAATGAGAACCACTTGAAGCCCCGGTCCAGCCTGCCTGGCTACTGCTTCTCTAGAAAGGGCGTTCACATCCTGAGGCAAAAAAATCACTTAGAAGAAAAGACTACTTAAATAAAAGCCGAACCCCTACATCACTGTCCCTGAGAAATGACACCAATTCTTTTCTGCTCATTTTTTAGGAATTGTCGAAGTTATCAGTGCTTCTTAGAATATTATTCATGACTAGCAATCCACAGACTGAAGACGCTCCTTTAGGGAAGAGGAGGAGATCTTTCTCCTTCAGTTTTCCACCCTGCCTCAGCCATCAAGCACACAGCTGTTATCCTAATGCCCCGAAATAGAAATACCTATTTATCTAAGACAGACTACTGAATAAAATACTTTTCCTAATACTACTTTGCTTCTATTTTTGAAGAGTGTATGGTTTATATCATTATTGTTTTTTCTGAATATGCAAATATCACTCAAACTGCTAGAAACTATGATGTTCTAGAAAGATGCTTATTTGCCATTAAGGACGACGATCATGAGACATGGAAGTCCCTTTAACACAAACGATGTTGATACATCAATCCTAACTAGAAGACTCACTTCATTTTATATAAAGCCTTGCTTTATCAAGTGAGGCTGTATTCCCTTTATTTTTCCCCTTCCTGTAATGCTGTTAGGGTCTAACAACCAATTAACAAAAGGGAAATCTGAAAAGGTAATGAGCAATGAAGTCACATTTCCTCCTTTTCTTTCTCTGCGCCATTCCTGGTACAGTATACCTAAAATGCTTTGTAGAATCCAAAGTTAGCTATGTCAGAAGGGATGAACTTCAGTACACATTATGTTTTCCACCAAGACACTCTTCAATACAGCTGCTAAGTGGTAAGGAGACCGTTTTACAGAGTTACTAGTGCTCGACCTCAACTTCCAAACTCAAATCTGGTAAGCTGCCCTCAGACAGCTAATACTACTTTTCAAAACCAATAGACATACAAAGTAAAACAAACTTCATCCATCCATCCATCAGTTTCTTTATACATGTATCTGGGTGGACAATCAAGAATTCTTGTCAATGTTCAATCTATTCAATTATGTTACTCAACTATCTGCACTTTATTAAATAATATACATATTTAAATCTACCAGTGTTCTTAGGAGACATTTCCTCTATCTCCCAGAAGTGATTTCAGATATAAAAAGAAAAGGAAGAAGAATAATTCATGCCTTACACCAAAGAATAAGAGGCCTGCTTAGTCAGTGCATGGCCTGAACTGTCTGGAGAAAACCTATCAGGAAACACCAGGCATGGGTTTGGAGTTTGGGGTTCAGTCTACCCGGGCCACGGGGGATCACGCACATACCTGTGGCGCACGACCCTTCTGCCACCATGAGGATCTCGCTCTGCTGTTTGCATGCAGCCTGTCGCAGATAGCACTCGTTCTGGTAGCTCTCACCATTGGAGCCACACACGGGCACATAGTCACTGTTGCACTGGAACACATGGGCGTGAGCGTGGGTTAGTGATGCAGTCTGAGGTCCCGGAGCACCCAGAACACAAGTAATCCCTGACAAAACAAACCCCGTCCTCATTCTCCATGATTCCCCTGGGACCCCTAAGTCTTTAACCCTGTGAGCGCATCACTGAAAGATGGCAGCATCCAGCCACCTAACCTGTCAGCCGATTTAGACAGAGGAACAAAAATAATTGGTGATTCCAACAGTGACTGAAGAAGGATCAGGCAGAAGATACAGCATCAAAAAAATCAAAACTATGTAAGACTCTTTTTCTGCTTTATAGCCCAACTGACTTGGTAGAAAAAAAGTTAAACCATACTACAGTGTTCAATGTATTCAAAAAAGCTGATTATCTGTGCTTAGAGCAGAAATGTTTCACTGAAATGCAAAAAATTAAATTACTCTTCAGTGGTTTTTTCCTATTGACTTTTCAACTTCACAAATTTTTAGATATTCAGATAATATATTGATTTACTAATTCATTTTATGTATCTTTAAAGCAGTGTATACTGATGTACATACTATCTAAAATCAAGATTATGGAATACAGAGAAAAAATTAAACACTTATTGAACTATATGTAAACTTCACTGACTACTCCAAAGTATGATTATTAATACACATTTTGGAAAGAGTTCATTTAAAAAATATTATTATAAAAGTACACATGTTTGCAATGGAAATTAGGCATCCCACTGGGTATAGTCATCATAGTATAATCACACTCTGAGGCATTAGAGATACTTGGCTGTATCCTATACCTGCTAATTACACCAGAGACGTGATTATCTCATGATTACTACTACTGATGCACTTCATTGTTTAATTATGATAAATGTAATGATTAAGATGAGTATTTATAAACGCTTACCTATGCCAGAAACTAAGTAAGGAAGATCATTCATACAGATACATGTGCAGACAATTTTCTTTTTTCAATTTTAAGTAAAATATTTGGACTTTTGATGGGCTATGAGTTCATGATACACACAAAAACACAATGATTTAATGGGGTGGCTCTGAAGTTTTAGTTTTAATTTATATGATAGTAAGCCTAAAACTATCACAAGTACACCTCTAGTCAATGATTTATGGAAAAAATAAAAATAAACTGAGTATCTGATTGTCAAGCACAAAAGATAAATCTTTATGTTCTAATTTTTGATAATGTATATATTTCCATACTCCAAATCAACTATTTACTTCTCGCTCTTTGCTTTTATATAATAGCTTAGTCATTCTGACAAATTTACAAATGGAGTAAGTCAATGTTCTCTGAAATGAAAGTCTTATGACTCTTACTTTTTATCAGTGAATAAGATAAATATTATATGTTGCTAATTTTGATCTACTTTCCCTCACACTATAAATTTAAACAGTATGGTACTCAAATTATGATGGCAATAACTGCTAACAGGATGATTTATCACATATTTTACAAATCTTCTTTATCCTTATTTCATACAATTCATAATCTAGACATTCTGGAAGTCCTCTGTATAAAAATTCCTTTCCTTAGATAGATGAATGGTTTCTAGATTCAGACTATGTGATATATTTTAAAAACTGATGTGACTGGAACTGTTTGCTAAGCTTTCACTAATCTTGAACTCAATAAGCAATTCATTTCTGACCAGGTAACACCTTATTAAGGGGAAATATGTATACTATATAATATTTAATTATATATTATTGTGTGTTTAATTACACATTTTAAAACATGTTCACATATATATTGATTTACATTTGAAGTCAGGCCGGAGCATCTCTGCTGCTATCGAGACAGAAGGCAGTAGCCAAGTGGCAGTGAATGGCAGACTGTTCCGACAGCAGCACCGAAGAGCAAAGGAATCAATGGGGCCAGTGTTCCTGTGAGAACGGTGGCCAGCGAGGCCAGTGGATGGGTGGCTAGGGGCTTGCTGCATGTGCTGTGTTCAGGACCCGGGACAGGAGCCTGTGGGTAGGGTTTGTGAGGCTCATGAACACTGCTATGATATCTGAGTACATAAAAGAGAGATCAGGAAGAAGCAACAGCTGGTACCCTTATGGGCAACAGACTTGCTAACTCCTGCAGTAGACACACGAGAGACAAAATTAGTGTGGATGGCGGGACTAGCTAACTTCTCATGCTTCCGTTCCAGCACCCTTAACCCTTGCCCGTGGCTGGGGTCATCTCTGAATCTCCTTATTTGACTCCAGTTACAATTCTTCAGGAGTGGAGTATTTTGTCCCTTTTTTCTTCTGCTCAGTCCCTAAAATTGCTCTCTTCATCCTTATCATGTACTGCTGCAGATTACAAAAATGTAGAGTGGGGGGACTGGGAGTGGGGAGTGGGAAGTATTTATTATCCCTGTCGAGTGCTATTACACAATGCTGATAGGCATCTTAAAATATCGAATAAACTGATAGAGAGCTCATATGTCGCTTCTGAAGAGTGCAGTAAGCCAAATGTGAACAGTGCTAAAAACAGAGCTGCCAAGTCCCAGGCACAAGCCAAAAGGGAGATTTGTATGGAGCTGAGAAGAGCTTAACTGTAGATTATCACCACGATGCTTTTGGCCCTTAGTACCATGACTTGCACTCATTAATATGAATAACCCAAAAAGAAAGAATACGCAAAATCATTACAGCTCAAGGGTAGGAATCTAGTCCTAGGTTCTCCAACTTCTCTCACTGTTTGGTGCAGAACCTTTTGCACATTATTCAGTGATTAAATATTTAATAACTTCATAGCTTAATTTCTCCATTTGAAATAGTTAACTGGGATATGTTATTAAAATATGAAATACTACAGAAAAGCATTTATAAAAATGTAAACTATCTACCTTCCTGATTTGTATATCAGCAAAGTTAACATGTAACATTACTGGCATATGGCACTTCTAGAATTAGAAAACAAAGGAAAGTAGTATGAAAACAGGCTAACTATTGCACTGAAACTCGCCAAATTATTGGAAATAGTTTTCCATAGTAATCATGACATTGCTGTGTCTGATGAAGGGACAAGCTCAGATGTTAAATGACTTACTAAAGGCCATGTATTTGGCTGGTAAAAGATAAAACAAGACTCGGGACCAGATGGCTAAGTCCATAAATGTATGTGTTGTGCAAACTTTATCTCAGAAGAGAAAGGGACTCTATATTTCTTAAGATGTTTTAAAAAATCTTAAGTTAATTTTCCAAATATGTGTTTTTCAATAAAATGATTCTGGTCCAAAATTTCTATAGTGCTTAAGAAATCAGCAAGGTACTACACTAATGGATTCAATAACTTGACACACTGGAATATATGGAATTCATTTCTACTGTAAAAGAATAATGTTAGAAGTTTTTCATATGATTTGTTGCTTATTTGTTTAATAAGGCCCTATTTTAGCTGAGGTTTCAGCATTTGGAAGTCATGTACGTCTTCTGTTTTATCTATTGCCTGCACCTTCCACAGAGTCTGGCATGTAGACCGTGCTCAACAGATGTTAAGTGAATTCTGTTATATTCCCAGTTGTCAAAGGCTTAGGAAGAACAGTTTGGGATACGGTATATTTCTCTTCCAAAAAACAAAAAAGATTAAAAAACTGCGTATGTTGCAGTCCTTTGACCACTTCTCAAGTAACTTTGACTTCTGTGACTACAGTGTCTTAAATACAAAGATGTTGTGGCAGGCTTCTAACCATGGCAAAAGTGGCTCTCTGTGGTTTCCCAGGCTGCACCATTAAAAGATACAACTTCTACCTGGCTCCATCACTCCCTCCGGATGTTCATCCTTGAAACCCAGCCATGTGCTACGCAGAAGCCCAGAATGGCCCATACAAAGAGACCAACGTGGAGGAGAACCAAGGCCTGAGGCTGGTAGATATGAGTTAGAACCTGAGACGAGCAGAGCAGCAACCTCTGCGTTAGTCCCCCACTGCCTGGCCAATGAAAAGGCAGTAAGAGGAGCTGTTTCCAATGAGCTTTGTCCAACTGCAGATTCATGAGTAAAATAAATGTTCGCTGACTTAAACTGCTAAATTCTGGGCTATTTGTTATGCAGCCCTACTAACCGGAACATCTGCAGATCTAAAGCATGGCTTATTAAATGAAAATATCTAGTAGTGGAATTAGATAATACCTGAAAAGCATAAGGCTTCATCATATTTTTAAATTATGAAGTGATCATTGATTATTGCATGACCAGCACTAAGAATAACAATATGTTTCTCTCCCACCATCTTCCTTCCATTTTTTTCCCTTCCTATCTTCCTTTTTTCTTTCATGCATCTATTGATCATCTACCTACTTCTTCCAAACTTCTAAAGTGCAGAACCAGATTGACCAGCATACCATTTGGTATAAAGACAGAAAGGCAGGGTATAAGAGATCACAGGATATTTTCAAATTCATATTACCACCTCAGAATGAGTTGTACAAGAGTACATTCTGTATTTTTGGTCCCTTATCCAAAAATATTGGGACAAGAAATGTTTCAGATTTTGGAGTTTTGCGGATTTTGAAATATTTGCATAGATTTTATTCTTGAGCACCCCTAACCTAAAAACCCAAATTGTAAAATGCTCAAAATTCAAAACATTTTGAGCAGCATGTTGAATTTTAGATCATTTTGGAATTTGGATTTTCAGATTAGGGATGCTCAACTTGTTTTTGCTTTGGATCTTGGCAGTTACCTACAACTACCTGGCATTCTTGTTGTGTTACTGATATGCTTGTTTACATGTAGAATATTTTGAGGAAAAAATGGTTAATGTGAAAAGACCTAGGTTCATACTCTAGAATCACCACTTAGTTGTAAATCACTTATATTTACGGGCCTTAACATCCCCATCTTTTCAAGGAAGAGAAAATAATGATCTTATCCAATTGCAAGAAATAAATGTGATAATATGTTTTAAGAATAGAGAATGGTTTATTCAAAATTATCTAAAGAAGTGAAAGTAAATTTATTTTCACTTTAGTGCTTCAACCGTAATCCAAATTGGAAGACATAGATTATATACATATGTGCCCATTTCTCTTCGAAAACTGTGTCTCGGCCAGAAAGACTAAGTTTGAATTCTATTTTGTATGGAAGAATTCATGGTTGCATCTTAAGGTACAAGAGAAATGCAAGTTGGGAACTGTAAGTAAAACAATAACTTTCCAGGCTCTCGCCTTTTTATCAGATACTAGAGTGGCCCACCCAGAACAAACCAAACCAACAAAACCCTCAAATTCATGTGGAAGTATTGGTAATAGA
The DNA here is from genome assembly GCF_053883595.1 of Heterocephalus glaber. Classification (NCBI taxonomy): domain Eukaryota; kingdom Metazoa; phylum Chordata; class Mammalia; order Rodentia; family Bathyergidae; genus Heterocephalus; species Heterocephalus glaber. The sequence goes on from NW_028258465.1 coordinate 1,163,679, forward strand.
CTAAGTCAAGACACTTTTAGCTTTAACCACCCTATGTATGTACTACATTTTCTCTAATTTCAATTTAATCAGCCATTATATATTCTGCATACATGCAAAGTCTACATTTTCCATTAGGAAGATGACGTTTACTTCCTCAAGCCAAACTGACAACTACTGCAATAGTTGCATGCATAGCAGTAGGAATCCAATAGTAAGCTTAAAATGCTACAGGATAGGACATTTACATTTCAATTTCCTATTTAAACTTGTATTAACTGGCCCCCATCTATTCCATTCAACAACTATTTAAATTAATGATAAATGTAGTTGACCAATACATGAAAAACACTAATATCTTTGTTGATAAAAATTTTACTCAAATCTTCTGTGGTGGCTAAAAATTGAGCACAATTCCTTTAATGTGAAAATGATGCATTTCCATGTAGTTGCTTTCAACAATTTAAGAGTTCTATCAGTTCAGTCCAGCCTTCAGCCCTGGTAAAATCTAAGAACCATGACTTGCCATGTGCGGAGCTTTCTTGCTGGTTCACTTTATAAGGTTTATGAGTTTGCTTATATCTATCATTGGCTGCAAAAAAGCCAAATTTATGGAAATCACAAAATTAAAGGGAAAAAATTCCCACAAAGACCTGTGGGCCTTTAATTGGTGATTTGTCGCATTGTTTTTCTTTCCTTTAGTTAACATTTGGAAAAAGTATGAATGGGGATTTCTCATGCACCATTTCTCTCATGTAGTTCATTGAAAGAGCAAAATTACACGGTTCAGTCTGGTGGAGACTTTGGAATCTGGTATTGTACGTATCTGCAGCATGCAGAACTATGTTTCTAGCATGGTAACATGGTCTGAAGGACCACAGTACAGTCATAGCAGGCCCTGAACACCAGGAGATGGAGCACTTCACAAGTATCAGTAGTTTGGCTTTGTTTCTTAGAAAGAAGAAGATAATGTCTTTGAAGATTTTAGCTCAAATCACTCAAACCACCTTTAACGGTGAATTTCCTTATCTGTCACACTGAGAGGTTGAATTCAATCTAACATATTTAAATTTATTAATTCTAAATATCACAAATGAACCCAGATATTTAGGGTTGAGTTTGAGTTTAGTGTTTTGATTTGTTCTATTTCTTTGTTTTTCCTTACAGTCTTGGAAACTGTCCCTGATAACATATATATAGTTTTGTTTTTATGCATATTTCCTGGCTGAGTCTTATGTTGGATGTCCAAGTGTATTTTAAATAGTAAATAGTAATTCAAGAACCCTCAATATAGTATAGTATGAATATAGTATATTACTGAAACATCTATGCAATTCAAAAGTATACGTAATTATGCAAATAGTTTGAAAGAGAGAGGTTTTTAATTTACATGATAGAAAGCATTGACAAATGATGGCTATAATAACAACATTAAGAGTCTTATCTTTTGTAGACATTACTAACCTAGTTTGATGAAATCTAGTTTGCAACCTCCTTTTTTGTCTTAATTTTTGAAAACCTTTGTAACCCAAGACAAAGTACATCTTTCTGACGTTCGTGAGATGACTTGTGGCTGTATGTGCTCAAATGGATTCATGGGAGCTTTATCTCCAACAGAATTGGTATCCATGAAGAAGTGAGCATACAGTAACAAGGCCCATGACTTCCCAACTAGCACAGTAGTTTTGATGTCACCTTACTACTAGCAGTTCATTTAGAAACTCAATCAGATTGTCATGATAATGAAGCCCAATGTCATTAAAACAAAGCAATAACATCAAAAGATGAGAGCTCCAGCCAAACAGAACAAAAGTGCAAACACACACGGTACCCCTTGAGTATCTTGACTATTTCCTCCAGTCAGGTGACATACAACATGCATGCAAGAAGGGTGAGAGAAACAATTTTCCTTCGGCATCCCCACAGCACAACCTGAAGCTTTCTACCTCTAGCGGCATTTATAACTCTGGCATATCCAGTTCTCCAACAAGCATATGTCTTCTTGACATCAGCTGGCTCTCCTGCCAGTATTTGCTTGGTGCCAGCTTTCCTCTTAGCTTGCATTGCTATAAATTGCCAAGTGATAGGTTGCAAAGGCAGATACTTGCTTTGTAGTCTCTTTAAGGAATGAGAAGATGCAAAGAGAAGACATCTTACCTTGAACTGACAGACGCAAGTCACAGTGTCTCCAATTCTCAAACATTCGCCATCGAATTTACAGGTGTTCGTGTCACAGAGAAAGAGGTCATTTTCTCTGTCATCATAACCTTAAATTTAAAGAGAACACCCCAGTTATTTAAAAACATGTTACAGATTTTAATACAAAAGCACAATCTTGTAGCTTTTAATGAGCTGTTAGAAATTTGGATTCCAACAACCACATGTTCTACAAGGTCACTCTGCTGATAACCTCAAAGTCTAGTTATATGATCAGTGATTCTCACATTTCTTTTCTGGTTAATTCTCCTTCTGATACTGCTGTTTTATTTCAGCTTGAGTTAACACTGACAGCAGTGAATGAAAGTTTGAGACATGCTTCCTAGCTCATTTTTTCCTCCTTAAGTGGACTGTATTTGTGACCCCAAACCTCAACATTCTGGAAAAAAGCTGATGAAGATCTGAGCCATTTTACCATTTCTCCATCTCTAATCGTTCTTTTGTTTTTGAAGGTCTGAAGCAACCTCTTCTCTGGAATTTCTCCAGACAAAGAGGAAACAAAGCCCCAATAATAAAGATAAACAGGCACAGTGTTTTCTGTGATGGTCTGTCTGGCACAAATGAAGATTGATCACCTCTAAATTAGCAGTGTGGTGGGGGCCAGTGAAGACAATCTGCTGGGAAACTATTCATTCTTCTTAGTTTGTGCAGATCCCTTTAAGATATCTAGCGAATAATGAATTTCTTGATTGACAATGCCAATTTCACACGTAAGTTATTTATTTCCTAAAACAATACTATAGTTTGGAACAAATCAGTCAGGTTGGACTAAAATGCCATTAGCATTTGAAGCAATTGATTTGGGAGGTTTTTAATATCACTGTAACAAAACACCTAAAAAGTGATTAGGTATCTGCAAAGTAGAACTTATCCTTTCAAAAACAGCATATATGCATGCTCGAACCAAGAATAAGTTAAAGAAACATGTTGTCTTATAAAAACGTCAAATTTAGAAATGATCAAGACCAGAACAATTTCAATTCATTGACCCAAATCGAATAGGGTCGTGAATCTCAACTTGTTTTGAAAAGGAAAAAGAAATCAGACTGATGCATAATAATTTTCCTCTTGGAATTTTACCTTAGCAATAACTCAGAACCACATATTCTTCCACCTGTCAGTTACAGTTAGTCATACTCTCCTCTCAAAAGTTGCATAGTCTTGGGATCCAATACATCCCTGAAGGCCACTTCATTCAGAGCCAGATTTAACTGTAGCAGAATTACACTGATAGCAGACGGAAAATTATATACAGGCTTGCACAAAAGTAGAACAGATCAGAGCCCGGAGGACAACATCCTGGCGTGTGAATGGAGTTGGAAATGCCAACAGAATCGCACCCCAGATCCTCCAGGTATCCTACAGGGAGTCACACTGAAATGCGAAGCCTGCGAGGTGGAGGCAGCAGCTCCCATCCTCTGGCCCTGTTTAATTAGGAGGCTTTAGCGGAGCGAAGCCTGGCGGAGCTCAGCCCTCGGACTCTGAAGTGACTGAGCAGGCAAGAGGAGCGCCGCAGCCTCTCCACCGGATCCTCTGCAGCAACGGAGGATCGCGGCCGGCCGTGGTGGATCACCGCCGCCAGCCTGCGGGCGCCCGGCCCGTCGCCCAGGAGCCTGGGGAGCCAGAAGAGGGGGGTCTCTGACTGCACGATCAACCTCGTTCGCAGTCAGAGAGAGAGGGAGAGGGGCTCAGGGAGGGAGACAGAGAAATAGGTTCTCTTGGAATCTACTTCCTTCCTACTCCGCGGCGCGACCGGGTCTTGCATGCGAGACCTTCGCACCCTCGTGGCACTTTCTGCCAGGAGCCAAGGATTCCACTGCAGTCTCCGTCTGATTTATTGTTTTCTCGCTTGCTCTTTCGCATAAAGTTCTTTCTCACTCATCCTAGCCAGACTTTTGCATTAATGATGGGAAAAGGTTTTCGGTGTCTCCCCTAGGATCAGTGCTTTCCTCCGCGAAGGTGGAAACCCATCCCGTTCCATATTCCTCAAATTTCTCGCCGCTCCAAATGAAGCGGACGCGGGTGCCCGCCCCTGCCCTCGGCCCGGCCCGGCCCGCACCCCGCACCCCGGGGCCCGCGCCTCGGGACCAGGACGGAGGCGGGGGACCGGGTCGGACAGCGACGGACCGGGTCGGAGGCGGCGGGCCGGGCCCCGACTCACCGGAGCAGTTCCAGCCGGTGGGTGTCTGGCAGTCGCTGAGGGAGGTAGGGAAGGCGGCGAGCCTGGCCGGCCGGGCCGCGAGGAGCAGCAGAACGGGCAGCAGCAGCAGCCAGCAGACGCCCTCGCCGAGGCTCCAGCCACACGGCCGCGGGGACTCCCCGGGCACCATGCCTACTTCGCGCAACTCCGCGGCGGCGGCGGGCGGCGTCCGGGCAGGGGCGCAGGGGCGGGGGCGCGGGCGCCGGGCAGCGCCGGGCTACAGGGCGACCCGCGGGCGCGGGCGGCAGAGGCGGCGGCCGAACCCGCGCATGGTCTCGGGAGTTTCTGCAACATCGGGCGCCCGGCTCAGCCCGGGCGGCGCAGGGCCGGGGCGCGGGGCGCCTGGGCCATAGGAGGCGCCCGGGCGGGCAGGCGAGGCGCGGGGCGCGACGGCGTCTAGGGGCCGGCGAGGAACCCGGGCAGGCGGGGAGCGGCCGAGCCCCAGCGCCCCGCAGCCTGCGGCCGCCGCTCGCGCGCTGCCGTGCGCATCCCTCGGCGCCGGAGCAGCAGGTCCTCAGCCCGCGGTCACGTGGGCCGCGGCAGGCGCGCGCTGATTGGCCGAGCGGGATGCAGGTCCCGGAGGGCGGGGCGGGCGCCGAGGTGCGAGGCGGCGGCAGCGCGGGTGCCGCGGGTGGAGCGGCTGGGCCGCCGCAGCAGCAGCCGCAGGCCGGGCGGGGGCGCGGGAGGCGCGGGCTTCCGGGCCCTCCCTGCACGCGCGGAGGGCAGCACTCGGCGCTCCAGGGCGCCCCCTGCCGAGCCCTGGGGCCCGGGCCCCCCCGTGCGTGGTCCGGGCGGCGGCGTCTCGCAGAGGGGCGGAGGGGGCGCAGAGGGGCGGCGAGGGGCCCAGAGCGGGAGGCGAGGGGCGGCTCCGGCTTCCCCGCGGCGCGGCGTACCGCCTGCCCTGCCCCCGCGGCTCCGTCCTCTCCTGCCGCTCTCTGCCCGCCCCCTCGGCGCAGGTTCTAGTCCCGTCCCCGTTACCCCCAGGCCCGGGCCGTTTGCGCGGCCCCCGGGAAGGGCCGAGCCGGGGACAGACTGCCCCCCGGAGGGTCCGCCCGCCCTGGCCCTGCTCGCCCCTTCCGCTCTCGGGCTCGGGGCCGGGCGATCCGCGCTGCCCAGCGGCGTTCGCATCGCGAGGACCCACAGCTTTGGGGAAGGACCTTCTTCGGGGCTCGGGTCGCTACCGCAGTCACTGTGTTTTGGATGCTCCACAGGAAGGGTTCTTTTCGTGTGTGACCCACTGATTGGGGTGCCCGCCCCGGGCCTCCCCTCCTGCCTCTCTGTCCTCCTCCGCCTCTCTTCCAGACCCTCGGTCTCCCTTTCTCTCCGGGGTCCCTTTCCCCAGTCTGCAGCCCGAGTGTGAGGAGCACTGCTGGGCAGCACCTAACGGGCAGTTAGCGTCCCTTCCTGGTCGCTTCCGAGAGGCACCTCCGACTCTGACACCTGGCTCTCTCCTTTGCCGACGGTCTTTTTAAGTACTTTCACCTGCAGCCTCCTCCCACCCCTCGCTTTTTAACTTCTCCTTTGAGAGAGGTGAGGGTGCAGCAGGCACCTCCGAGCTTCCAGGAAATCTCCCGCTCCCTCCTCTGTCTTCTACGTGAATCCCAGCCTTCATCTTACTTCTCCGCCTCTGTCCAAAGACTGCCCGCCTCCGCCCACCTCCAGAGGTTTTTGAACCTCTCTGACGCTTCTGCAATTAAGCAGCAGATCCCAACATCCTCGTCAGTGGCATCTCGCTCCTCGCTGACGAAGACTCCATTAAAACCGATCAATCTGACCAGACGGTGCGGGCATCAGAAAATCGGCTTCTAGACAGAGCAGCTAAATTCTTAAAAGAAATGGAATGCCCAGTAGATAGAGCCGCCAAGCGATGCTGCAGAAACAGGGAGTCAGACAAGCCTTCCGGTGGAGGCAACTCAAATGCAAGCTTAAGGCAGATCCAGTTTCAGCAGCGCGAGAACGTGCCATTTCCCAACGCAGCGCTGGCGTGCTCACTAAGCAGGCTTAGGAAAGTAAGTCATGCTTGAAACTAAAAGCAAAGTCCTTAAAAGTGTCTGTGCAGTAATTATGATAATGAAACAGGACCTGTTAGGATTTCAGGGCTTGTCTAGAGAAGTAGAATTTTGCAGAACCTCTTAGCAGAGAAAAATTGTTATTGAATTCTCTGCTAAGTAAATTTTTGGCATGCTTTCTAACAACGTGTGCTCTTCCTAAGACATTTTGCCCAAAGTGACTTAAGACTCTAACGGAGTTAATTACTGGTTTGTGACTGGTTAACAAATATAGTTGCTTCCACAGAGGTTCGGTAAATTATTAAACAGTTTGACGCAAAGCCTTTCCAATGGGAACGCTGTGAATTTGTTCCACTTGCTATGTACTTAGTGTTACAGTGCCACCCAGAAACGAATCCTGAAACTGGCAAGCACCACCAAGTGGCAGAAGAACATCACTCACTGAGCAGAGAATTGTATCACTGAATACGTAAATAAAATACATACATTGTGTAGTCTCATTCCGAGGGACCCAGGAATCACACAGGCATTAAATTTTATTCCAGTGAGGATTGGATTAGTGCTTCAACTTTTCCCCTCCAGGGTCAAATCCGTTTACTTATTAGAATTAAATTATAAACCAGAACTATGAATAGTACTCTGTTTTATTATATGATTATTAGTAACATGATCCAATCATAACAGATTTTCAATGTTCCTGTTTTAAAATAATATTCAGCATTGGTTTTCCATATCGATGAGCTGGAACACATTGTTCGCTACATACACAGTCTAGAATTAGTACAGAAGGGGAAGTTCAAGCTGCCATATTTTAAAGTACAAGTAGCACAAATAAATACATATATAGAGTGTGTATATATTTATAGAATGTATATATGCAAATATACAAGTCTATGAATGCACGTATGTGCAGTATGTATAAATGCATATATACACATGTATAAATGAGAATATACACAGTATGTATATATGTATCCATATATTTTGCAGAAAACTTTTCAAAAGATTTTAGGGATGGGGCTGGATGTACTCAGTGGCAGACCACTTACTGCACTCGAGGTGCCCCTAGCTTTAATCCCCAGCACTGAAAAAAAAACCCATGTTTTTAAATGTGGAAAGGACATCGTTCAGAGGGGCAAGACTACTTCAAACTTAATGACTGTTAAGTGGATGAAAAGTTATTCTTGAACAACAAGTTAAGATAAACGGAAAAAAACAAGATGCACTAGCAATCAGAATTCTATTTCCTTCTTGCCCTACAATGGTTTCTGATTGCTTCAGTAATAGCATGAAGTACCTCTTGGGGTGCCTCTTGGGGTGTCAGTCATTGTACCACGAAGGAAGAGACATGTTATTTAATCCCTGTAGTACCCCCCAAGAGACAAAGAATATCATGATCTCCATCTTATACAGAAGAAATATGGCTTTCAAATTATCAAGCAGGGGCCAGGGATTTAGCTCAGCAGTCCTGCCACCTGCCTCGCAAGCGCAAGGTCCAGAGTTCAAACCCAGGTAACAAAAAAAAGGAAAAAAGAAAAAAATATATCAAGCAACTCCAGTCTCAGCAAAATTCAGTGTGATTTCAGACCACAGGACCTAAAGTCATCATTTTCTGTCATCTTGATGCCTCTTTCCCTTGGAGAAGGGAGGCTGTAAGAGAGCATAGGAGAAGGCTCTTGTCTGGTCTTCCTTTGGAGTACCAATAAAAACCAATCTCACTAAACTTCAAATATGGGTAATGAGATCCAGTAGTTTCCGTAGCTGCTTGATCATATGATTACTTGCAAAACTTAAAAAAAATGGACCTAACTAGCAAGAATTCTGATTCAGAAAGTCTGAAGTTGGGCCCTGAGATGTATATTGTAGTACTTGTCCTACTTTGAGAACTAAAGTATCACCCACACCTAAATGACAAGTGAAAGGAAAGAGTGTAGGGAACTTTGATCAGTTTTTACAGGGCTTTAGGAAGACAGATTTTTAAGGCTGGATAAAGGTTTAAACTCAGCGTGCTAATAAGCCATTATAATACATCAATCTATTATATGCATATTTACCATCTACTATATTTGGCTTGGTAAATTTGTAACTATAGTGTTCTCACTTGTAAAACATGGATAACAATGCAACTCTGAGGGTTGTTCAAAGATTAAGGGAGAAATAACATGATTCATGGTAATGACTTTGGAGGGAACTCCCACATAAATGGGTGAATGAATAAATGTATACTTAAAAGTGTGTAGCTATATTTATATGCATAGCAAAAGTAATTAAGGGTGCACAAATAAAAATTGTGTGTAAGTGACATTGAAGTACACGATAAATCGATTATTGATAATTAAAGCACAGTATTACCCCATATATTAACATTTTACTCCTTAATTTCTAGCCTACTTTAGATAGGTAAATTGTTCCAAATTATTATTCCTTTAAATTTCATGTATAGTACTAATATGAAAAGAATATATTGTATTATCATTCAGTAAATAGATTAGAAATTTGTTTCTAGATCAAATGCTATTGACAATATTTCACTATTTATTATGAATTAATTTTTTAAAAAAATTTTATTGGTACATTGTAGGTATACAACACAATTACATTTCTCATTGGGAATTGTACCTTTACATAATGCATCTTGGTTCTTATTTTTTCCCCTTTCCTAGCCCTCCCTTCTCCCCCTCCACCCTTCCCTATTTACAAAGACTTTATTTCCATTTTTTCCATTTCTCATCATTTTTCCTTTCCCTTCTTTCCTTTCCCCTGCCCCTCCCACTAACCCTACCCCTTTGGACCTTTTCTTCCTATTTTGCATTATCGATTATTCATTCTAATCATTGGTACATTTTAGGTATACAGTATAATGACATTCATCATTGGAAATTTGCACCTTTACATAGTCTCTCTTGGTTCTTATTTTTCACCCTTGCCCAGCCCTCCCTTCAACCCCTCCATTCCTCCCTATTTACAAAGATATTAATTTTTTTAAAAAACTAACAGTATTTAAATTTTCTATTTTCTACACTTTCTTACTGTTAGTTAACAATGTATAAACTATGAACTGTGATTTAAAAGTAATTTTATAAAGGAAAAGTTTTATGCGCTTTATTGATTCCTGTGCTCTTAATTTTCCTGATAGCTTATGTTTAATTTGTAAATTTAGTGGTGAAAAATCACTTCTTTCCTGTTTGGGCAGTGGGCCTCAGTAGCGATTTCAGATCCTAGTGCTGCAGATCCTGGGTTTCTGCAATAAACTTGGACCTCTGGGAGGTGGCACAGACCTGTGAATAGATTTTTAAAAGCCATGAGTATATTTTCTGGTGATTGTAACATATATCCTCAGCTGACTTCCCCTGTCCTTGAGGAAAATGATTGAGTGGCTGTTTCCTCATTATACAGATATCCAAATTTCAGAAGGACAGAGTGATTTTTTTTTCACTTAAAGCTTTTTAAATACACGTCTTACAAAAGCACCCTCTCCTTTAGATATGTAACCAGAGCAATAAGGACCAGTTAATCTTTGCCACTAGTTTGCCAGTAGTTGAGGAAAAGTTTATTGAAATTCAAAGCATACAATTTGATGTGTTGTATTTATAAATTAAAAGTTTTCTTAGCTATTATTTTTACTATAGCCTTATCTTATGGCTTAGTCTAATGTTTTCCTTCAAACTCATTATGAAATTAATCAAAATTATTTTGGCATCAGAACCATCACCTAGAATTTAAGGATAAAACTGGTATATTTGGCTACTCCATGGCTTCGGCTGAGCTGAATCAGAAGTAGCTTTGTGGAAAGAATTGGTAAAGACAGTTCTTTGCAATTTATGTTATTGGAGAATTTTACTCATTTGTTTATCACAATAAGCCTCAGCCATTCCATCTTCTAATAACCATGACATTAAAAATATTTTTCCCCAACTTATTTGTAGGAGCAGAGAAGGAACATTCTAGCTACTTGGCAGCTCCCATGGCCTCTTAGAAGGAGGGAGGGTGGGAGGGAGTGGGGGGCGGAAGAAAGGAAGGAAAGAGGAGAAAGAAAACAATGAAGAGAGGGACTTATTTCCTGAACTGAATTTGGGAATGACCACTCACTTATAGCTTTGCCTGGCATATTTATATACTACAAGCTCGGAAGAGCCCTGCAATAAGAGCAAACCAAAGCACATCAAACAAAATTAAACACCTGTTTAACTTTACTGAACTCAGATTTTTCCAATATTGTTTGATCATGGAATTCCTTTTAGCAAGAAAATACTACAATAAATGATACCTACAGATTTTCATGGATTCCTCCCCTATCCTAGGTTAACAGAAGGGGTCTTTAAAAATTGTACCAGCATTTTGGGGGTGAGGACCTGCCCTCCCCTCTGACCCCTCACTCTGCAGAGATAGCAGGAGAGTCTGTCCACGGTTAGGTGTGTGCTGTCCACATCAATAGTGTCAGTGTCACAACTCTGCTGATCCGCAGTGCCCTGCCAGTGTGAACATTTTGGGAAGATTACTGAAATACCAACCTTCCCTGTTCCCTGCCACCTTACAACCTATAAAAATTGTCTTCCATTTCATCTGATGTCAACTCTAAATTACTGTAATTTCCTTCTCAGTAATTGTAACAGAGGGTCAGACACGGACTTCATAGGATAACATTACTTTTTGAAAAAAGTATATCTTATATTGTTGAGCCTGCTGAACATGTTTAAGGAAATTTCCGAGGATTTCAGAAGAGCATGTGATAGACTTGTTTAGAACTCAATGGTCATCTCTTTATAGCAGATATCTGGGGTCTTGGCCCCTCACTGGCTCACCAGAGCTTCTGCTACAGTGATAAGCAAGGCCACATGACCAGGCAGGGACCACGGAACCTGAGGGAGATCTTTGTCATGACACTTGGAAGCTGGTGTCCAGGGATCACTTTGTTACTTGGGCCTCTGCTTTCTGCCTTGGCCAGAGTTCTTTCTACTTGGGTAACAAAGAAACTTCTCCTGGTGTAAGGAGGGGAGGAGGCAGAGTATGGGAAGGACTGGAACCTAAAATCAGAGTCCTCAGAGGTGAAGGCAGTCTCTCATTTCATCTTTCTGGGACAGCATCATTTCTTTTTTTGTACTTGAGCATTTTTGCCTTCTGCTTTTTCCATATAGATCAGTTTTCTCTACAATTCTAACATCTTTATCTTAGATGTAGATTTTATAGTTGCGTTTAGCTACTCAATTCATCACACTGTAAAACAAATAAATAAAAATTCTCTTGATGCGAATATTTGTGGCAGAGATGCTGGGAATTAAGCCCAGAGCCCTGTACTGGCTAAGCATGAGCTCTACTGCCACTGAGCAATACCTCAGCTCCTGGGTTTGCAGGTGATGTGACAGAAGAGAAAGGAAGATAGCAGATGATGTTTGGGGACCTGGCATACAAAGATACATTCACAAAGTCTCAATCTTTCTCTCTCTCTCCCTCCCTCTCCCTCTCCCCTCGGTGTATATATACATATATACATATATATGTGTGTGTGTGTGTGTGTAATGTATATTTTGTATGTATCCTTTTGATTTACAATGCATTCTTCTGTTCTCTGCTATATTTACTTGTTTTACTAAAACAAGAAGCTCTACCACACTACTACATTTGGCTAGATAGAATGCCATGTTGCTGTTTCATAGTATATTCAGTCAATTATTTATGAGCATTTATTTGATTTTACTTGATAATTGAAATTAGTGCAATAGTGGTATATAATACATTCTCTTTGCACCAAAGATGTTGACTCATTCTTCCATGAAAAGACTAAACAGCACAATGAAAGCATGGCTATGTTTTCTAGGGTGAGGGGAGTGCATACTGAGGTTGCTTATAAAACACAGCCTCCTACTGTGGCTTTTAACTCCTCTGAATGAAGAATACCTTCAACATGAGTTCACTGTTGAAAATATTGGAAATATTTCCAAATTTATTTGAGATACATTGGCACACAAATGTTGAAGTTAGGACATAATTTCCTACAGGCTCTGTCTTGTTATAATATAAATAATACTTCTAAACTCGAATGTAATATTAGTTGACATCTTATATATTTAAGTGTGTTGTGGGTTGGTCTTGAAGTCTTTCCAACAGGGTTAAATCAGGTCATAACATTTTAGTTGTTGCTATGATGCATACAAAAAAACAGTGTTTAGGGCCAGAGATTTATCTCAGTGTTTCCGCCGCCTGCCTTGCAAGTGCAAGGTCCCAAGTTCTTTCCCCAGTACCAAAACAAAAAACAAAAAACAAAAACAAAAACAATGTTTAAATGACACTCAGTATAGCAGAGTGAATTAGCTCTTTCTTCCCACAAAGCTAAATTTTTCTTTTTTAGTAATAGAATATTTAAAATGTATGATCAAGACTGGTTTTTCTTCCTAGAGGTATGCAGTAGTCTAAGGATTAGCAGTCAGACTTGAAGGTTCTGTAGGTAATGACCAGGTCTCTGAAATTGAGTTGGAAAATCTGGTTTCAAGTTCTGGCTCTGACACTCAAAACTGTGTGAACCTAGTTTTCCTAATCTTCATTTATTTTATGGAGTATATGTAATTTAACAATTGCAATGTGAAAGTTAATTAAGATTTGTGATCTGCAAGACTCTCTCTGCAGTTATTATTTGCTCTTCACTGATGTGTGTTCAAGCAAAGAAGCTTTACATTATTTGGTCCTCATTGCTGAAGCTGAGGCAATGACAGTTTAGATGATACCATTTCCTCCCATTTCCCCAGCCCCAAATACTTTCCATGGTGCTATTGCTCCTAACTCAAGAGCAGGGTAGATTTTTAAAAATAAAAATGCAAATAGGTGTGAAGTGTTAAGTATAGTGTAATTTTTTTCCCTATTTTTAATATGTAGATGAATGAAACACAGAAAACTAAGAAAGAAAAGATGGAAACTATAGAGTTTATTCAGAAGTAAGTCATTTTGCTTGAAGTAGAAGATAGTGATATTCTTCATAATCTACCACTTTTGTTAAATTTTTATACAGTGCTTTCTACCTATTAATGGACATTGTTAATGTGAAAGCTTTAAAATTTTTTCATAAAAGTTTGTATTTGAGATGCACATTTGTGACGTAGCATTCAGTGAACACACAAGTAAAGCACCACCCCATCATCAGTGGATGTGGAGAAAGAAGTGCCAGTTTCATGACTCTGTCCTCTGAGAGGGTCAACTCTTCAATGATGCCTTAGTAACAGTGTTCATAATACTTACGTAGCACTTCTTTTTTTGTTTACAAAACTGTGTATCTTGTGTCATTCTTACAAGACAGATACTTTACTTCTATTTTAGAGATCAGGAAAGTAATATGTACTGAAAGATTTACCTAATATTTTCTAACTGAAGTTTCAATGTTCTGCAAAAATGAGTGCATGTTTTGTGTTGACTACCAAGCCCTGGAAAAGAGCTTCTTTAGCTAGACCATGTGGACTGTAAATATTAGTTTCTTGAACTGTATTTATAAGATAAGCAATTGCTTCCTTGTTGAATACATTTTCTCACTTGCAAAGTTGTACTGGAAATGGATGATAATACCTTGCATTAAATACCTTATACTTTATTGCAGTAGAGTGGCATATTTTTTAATTGTGGATCATTTAGAGTGGTCTATCATTTAGACGGAAGAGCTCTGTTCAGTACACACAACTAGGAGGATATTGTGGTGAAAAGATATCAACAACAGCTCCATTAATGTTTAGCTTATACCTACAGCTAATGGGTGATAATGCATCTTACATGACATATGTGAAGATAAATTTCAGCATTAATAGGCTTCCAAGCCATAACAAGAAGACATTTCTCTAACAAGTTCTACTTCTCAAATAAAATAGTGTATTTCCAGTGTCTGATTGAAAGGTAAGGGTTGGACAGTGGGTGATGCTTTCATCAGTGTAGCAACCCTCATCTCTGTGTGTAATACATATTTGTATCATACACAAACATATTGAAAGCACTGTCCCTTTGGAGAAAACCACACTCCACAAAGATGTACATTTAAGAAACACTAAGTTCTCTGGCCAAAACCAGAAGTCATCGCTATACAACTCTTAAGAGACTAGCTTCCTTTTTAAATGTTATTTATGCTTACTAGCTTTCAAAGTAGATTTCAGATCAGTTTAAACCAGTGGACTAATCATTCCAATACATCTGAAAATACTGGCCCAAAGTGGCAATCCCTCAATTCACTTATGTTAAAGTCAGATTTCTACATACACACCCATTATAATGTTTTGAGCACATAAAAGACTAAATGGTCTTAAATTAAAATGAAACAAAACTTAAATTTATTGTTTTCCTCCGTTTCAGCATTATTATGACAGCCTCATAAAAAGTTGATTTTGAAGCCTCATTAGCTTTGCTGCTGATTTTACAGTGGATTTGTAAACTGTTCCTTCTGCATTATTGGTGCATGTATTTTAGGGGATTGTATTGTTGAGAAGCTGGTAAAAGCTAAGGCTTTTCTTCCCAGAAAAATGCTTATAATCATATACCAGAATACGTTTTCATATTGTTTGAAGAAGTTCATAGATCTCTGTAAAACCCACTCATGAACCTTAGCTTAAACACCATATTTTATGAGTACTTTTTTATTACTCATAAGGAAAATAATGTCACCATACTATGTAAGCAATTCCCATAAAAAGATTCAATTTGATACAGAAGCATAATAGTTTGCTCCCAAATGACTTGGTTTATTTTGTAGTCATATAATATAGGCTGACTTTTTGATAAAAACAGAACTATATTATTAAATTGCCTAAAATTACAAATATGAAGAAATGTGAAACTATGCTGAATTCATCTCTTATTACAAAAGAATATATTTGTATATTAAATCTTGATCATTGTGATATTTTTATAGCTTAATATCAACTTATATAAGTCAGAAATACATTTGAAATATATATATATATATTTGTGTAGTATACAAAGCATGTGTATTGACACTCATTTTCTGCTTCTTTTATATCCAATACTGTCTGAAGATATACATTTTATATAATCTTAGAGTAAAAAAAGCAAACAGAAATGTTACTAAAATATCTTATGGGTGATTTAAAAATAAGATGATTCTGAAAATATTTTATGAATATCTTTAAGTGAAATATATTTCAGAATCTAACATTAGAGTCATTGTCTATTTGCGTTTCTAACAAGAATGCAGGCAGTATAAAAATTTGCTTAGTATAGTAACTCTGAATAATTTTTTATTCACCATACATGGTACAAGAATATCTAATGAATTTATTATAAGATAAAGTAAATTAAAACATTTAATTGTTTAAATTTTAATTTTATGATAAGAGGGAGGCAAGAATAAATTTTTGATCTGTATATGAGTCTTCTATTTAGTTTTCCCAACTTTTAGTCTCACTTCTCGTTTACATATTCTTGCAATTTTTACATCACTATCTGAATGCTTTTACTTTCTAGGTTAAGTTAGAATGTAATTAGGATGCAGTCGTTAGAACGATAAAATAACAGATACTTAACTTGCAAATCAGTAATCATTGGTACAAGTAGGAAAGACTCTGGTGCTGGGAGATTCACCATAACTTATGAATAGGTTTCACTTTCAGTTTATGGATTTATTCATTTACCATCTGAGAGTTATACACAGTCACACAATTACACAGTGAAAGGTAACTAGATGAGTATGCAGACATATGGGAGGATGGTACATTCATTTATTCCACACTACTGAATAACCATGGAGTGAGATCAAAGCCAGAGTTACTGCTGAGGATACATCCAAGAATAAGATGACAGGGCTGTCAGGGAGGTTAGTAGGGAAATGGGCTTATGAAATAGCTAATTACAAATAGGTGACTCTAATTGTGATCTTTTCCATGGAGAAGTAATATAGGGTCCTTCTGTACTAGGGAAAAAGAATAGACCATTGAGATGGCTTGGATCTAAGATGTTCCCACAAAAGCTTGTGTGTTTAGAGTTGGAGTTTTTCATGTGGCTGATCATGAGGGCTCTAACTCCTTTAGAGGTTTACAACTGAGGGCATTATTAAGAGATGACAAAGACTTAGGTGATAGGGACCTAGTTAAAGGGAGTGAGTCATAAGGCAGCAACACTGGGTACGCTATCTTGTCCCTGGCCCCTCTCTCTGTTCCTTTCATGATTTCTCCCACTCTGTCCCTGACAGTCGTAAGATGGGCAACTTTCATTCACCACCCTCTTCCACCATGATGTTTCTGGCTTGCACTCAACCAACCACAGACTGAACCCTCTGAAATCTTAAGCCAAGTTACACCTTTCCTCTTCTAAGTTGTTTTTCTCAGGTATTTGGTCACAGCAATGAGAAGGTAACAGAAAAATAGAGCAAATTAACATGATCAAGGGGTCAGACACCTATTCATTTCTTCATTCACTAGTTAAAATATCAGAGTTTCTCAAAGATTTGTGTCACACTCATTATATTCTCATCTCTTGTTGGGTAGAGCTGAGGATGAACTGTTAGAGGTGATTGAAGGGTGTTGATATTTAAATAAGTGGTGGGAAATTATGACACAAATGTGTATTTAGGAAGTGTCAGTAAGAAACTTACTGTAGGTTCTGGAGAGGCCATGTAAGATGAGGGTTAAAATTGCCACTTGAGTTTTCAATGCAGGATTCACGGATGGATTGTCAAGAGTAGTACTAATGGATAAAATCCAGTGAGAAAATGGTGGTGGAGAGGTGGTGTGAAGATATGATTTAGCTTCATCCTACCATCAAAGCAAGCTAAGGGCAGGCATGCTGCATCCCCAACAGCTGGAAGAACAACTGGCACATATCACACACAAATATTTGTTAAATAAATGCACCTTATGAGTGTTGGGGGCTTAGCAGGAGTCACGTCTAATAGGTCAGGCAGTGTCTTGTAAATCATGGTGAGACTTTTGACTTGCTTCTTTGCAAACATAATGGAAACAACTCAAGGGTTTACCCAGAGCCCAACCAGATTGGATTCAGGAGTAAAATGATTACAGGTACTGCTAGGTGCAAAATGGATGCAAAGGATCAGAAAAGGAACTTACAGGACTGCCACACTTTTCCTGATGGGAAAATTTGTGGAGTAATGGAGCAAGTACTCCAGAACAAGTTGGTCAGAGAATGCATGGTCAGAAAGTGATTTATTTGCATTTTTTTGGTTAATCACTAGATTAATAAATGGAAATGACATCTCTACTTACTTGATTAGTAATATTTATGACTAGCCTAATCAATGTTGGTTTTTATCAGTTTACAAACCTGACCACCTTGTGAGTGATGACCTAGGATGCCATTGTGTAACTGTGAACCTGTACAGCTTTCTTCAAACTTTTCCTAGAACCTGAAATGATTCATTATTTCCATAAAACAGCTATTATGTACTAATTTATTTCACTTCTACCATCTTCCAGGCACTATGCTAAATATAGGGGGTAGACTGTTTAATACAATAGGCCTGATATTTTCCCTCATGGCTTAGAAAGAAGAAAGGATGAGATTAACATCAAGTATGAGGAATTTTGTTTGGACACAGCATAAATCTAAGAGATTACGCCTGTTTTAGGAGGTCACGTAAGCCAACTGGACAGAGGCTTTAAGCTGATATGTAGAAATGGGGTAAAGCAAACAATGACATATTCAGGCCAGAATTTAAACAGAGACTCATTTGATGACAGAAATTAAATGGCTAGAAAAAGATGCACAATGATGCTGCTTGGTGAGTGGGCAGGAGCTAAACTGAGCACATTCTTGTATTACTTGTTAATGATTTTGGATGTTATTTCCAGGGTAAGAGAACTATGAGGAGGCTTAGCAGGGGAGTGAAGCAACTCACCCTTTAGAATTGTAAGCCAGATGCCACACAGCGTTTCTCGTTCTTGAAGATTTCATTCAGTTTAGCTCTCATTCCAATTCCTTCATCTGTGATCTAACTCACAGCCTTCCGCATGGTTTCTATCAATTTCAAGATAGTCCTCTCTCCTGCTCCTTTGTAATTGTGTTCCAGGCTATGGAAGGTTGCATCTGCTTTACCCCATCATGTGAGAATTGACAACTCATCTCTTTTATCCATTACATAAATAATATGCACATTAAATATTTGGTGATTTTAGTGAGTTTTGTGGTGGCTTTAGGAGGTTACCAGGAAGGAATTCAGCTTAAAATAAGTACCCATTTGCCATTTTCCTTGTTTCATCTGATTTTATGATGTTCTTTTTTTCATAGAACCATAAATGTTTCTCTTGATATATTTAAAACTATTTCACCCATGCTTGTATAGTTCTTCTGGTCCTCTCTTCTATCATGAAACACTTATCAATATGTTTTCTCAGAAATACAGCTCCCTCCCTAAGATGAATTTTGGTGGCAGCTATTTATATATTGGCTACATTTTTGATCTTATAATTTGATAAGCACTCAACCTGCTGTGCAGAAAAATATAGCTTGTTAGCAGTAAGCGTAAAAGTTCACAAAGATAATCTCATCCTTCTGTATAAAAGATGAAGACACGTTAGTTCAGACATTGGCGCTCAGGTTCCTTGCCATCTTACTAACGGACGAACCTTCAGAAGGATTGACGTAGTTTCCCTAGTCTAGAATTCTTCCTGTGGAGCTTTGTGCCTCTTAGTATTTCTCTAGTTCTGGAGGCTGGGAAGTCCAGGATCAGCCACAGGCAGACCCAGTGTCACGCAAGGGCCATGTTTCTAGCTCAGAGATGGTGTCTTCTAGCTCAGTCTTCACAATGTAAAAGGGACGAGGTAACTTGCTGCTGCATCTTTCATGGGGGCACTCATCCTACTAGTGAGCTCTCTGTCCTCCTGACCTAATCATGTTCCCAAAGTCTCCATCTCTTAATACCATCTCATCAGGGATCAAGTTTGAACCTATGAATCTTAAAACAGGGCCACAAACATCTGGACCAAAGCATGAATGGTAAAAAAGAATTTTTATTGGAAGAATTTTGTCACAGAACCATGTCTACTGCCCTCAACAGGGTACATAGACAGCAAACATTTCTTTCTGACACTTCTATTGGTTGTGAAGTTTAAGATCAAGGCATAAGCAGACTCAATGTCTGGCGTTGAACTTGTTTCCTGGGTCAAAGACAGAACCTTCTCACAGAGTGCTGACACCATGGAGGGGCTGAAGGATATCTCAGGCCTCTCTTATGAGGGCACAAATCCCATTCATGACAGCAGAGGCCCCACCCACCTCCTGATATTGGGTGTCACCTTGATGTTAGGTGCTTCACCATGTAAGTATCGAGGAGATGAAAACATGGAGATGATAGCAGCCAGTTAAAAGAGCCACAAAGTCAAAAAGATGATAGTAACTACATGGTGCTTTCTTTCATAAATAAATTAAAAAATTGCTATTCAAGTAGAGATCAGCATACATGTAAAATGATTAATAATGATAAATTCTGCATACTTTATTTAGTCTGGAAAAATATTTAAGCTTCAGTCTTGGCTGAAGCTTTTTGTTCTTTTACAGAAGCAGAGTACAATAGTCCAATGGAAAAGGGAGAAAGAAGAAAAAAAATGGATCATATAATCCCTTTGCTTCATCATGTGGATCAGCACTCTCCTTAAATTCTCTGAAGTAATACTATTGTCGACAAGGCTCTGAAGTGTATATAGTTCCTGAAGTGTGTTGCACATTCTGTGTGCTTCTCACTTTGATGATCCTTACTTTTCTTCTCTTGGCCACATTCACTGCTATTCTTAAATAAGACTTAGTCCCTGACCCTCCTTTCTCTGTCTTCCATTCTTTGTCATTTTCTCCCACTTTTAAGATTAACTCATTCCCACTAAAGGAAATATTCTTAACTCTATGATTTCATTCATCATTTTCAAGTAGCAATTTGCATTTTTAACAACACTTTGGTAATTTTCATGTAAATGTAGTTATGAATGTCAACATGTTAAAACTGTTATCCCCACCAATTTTCTCCTAAATACTTTCCTAATCTACTCCCACCACTCCATCCATGTGCTGCCATTCTGTTAACCTTCCATGAAAAAAAATCTATCACAGGACTCCTCTATCACAGAAAGGGATTACACCATCTGACCCTCGCTACTGCAGAAGACCTAATAATCAATGATTTCTCCAGGGTCTTTATCAAAAACTCCATCTGATCCCCTATTTATCTGATAATAAGAGAGCACAGTCATTATTGCATATCCTCTAATGACATAATGGATGCAAAATCCATCCTAAATTGTAAAAACAAAGAACTCAAAATGATCTATTTTTATTACTAAGCTTTTTGAAACCACATACAATGCTATCAAAGAGAAGCAGCACTATTGCGATAGTCCAAGTTGAAAGTCAATAAATGGTTTCCTTAAACCATTGCTATAGATAATATCTGTGGCGATAGGTAAACTTAGTTTCTCCTATTTGTTTTGTTTCTTGAATTATTTATTTTTGCTCTTTTAAATCTATGTTCTATTTTAAAAATTATAATGCATAACATAAATACATAACTTTTCACTGTTTACATCCATTATACATTAAATTGCCTTAGAGAAAAAGTAAATATTTAATGAGCAACATTTTATTGAGTTTTCCCCCAAACAGAAGATTCTTACAGTAGCTATTTTCCAATACCAGTTTTAATTTCTCAATGCTCTTTTATAGTTGAGGAGTCCTACTTAAAACCTGTAGGAAGACAGTTTTCTATTTTAATTGCAGAATTATCAAGACCATCAACCTCAGTCTCTGTTTGATTGAAAACCAGCTGAAAAGTCAATTTTGGAGTAAATAACATACTGTGTATGTAAATGTTCCTGTTTTTTCCTTTCAAAAAGCTCTTGCAAATACTTTAGCTACTTTCCAGTAATCATCAAATTCTATATAATCTTGGTTTGAATCCCAGTTTCACTACTTAGAACTGCATGAATATGAGCAAGCTATTTAACCTCTCTGTATTTTTTATTTCTGACAGGTAAAAATAGATATAATATAATTTTTCAAGAAAATTACACTGGATAATAAATATTTGAGAATACTGAAAAATACTTTCACTTATTTTGCCATATGGTAGGTAGTCACTAAATGTTAGCTATTATTATTTTTCCAAAATATAGCATCAGATAAAAACTAAGAATTTAGGAATATTTTTAAAGAGTAATCTACTGAAGTATTAATGTATTTTCTAATTTGAATCCTTACTGGAATATTAACATTATCATTATCAATACAAATCTTAGTTCTGAAAAGGCATAGAATCTAAAGATTTTTCCCAGAATTGAACAAAGTTCTACTGCTGAGTTTAAATTATGGGACAAATTATTCATAAACATCATAAATTCTAGAGAAATACAACACCTATTGCACCCTCAGAAGCCAATACAAACATGGACTAAAAAATTTAATCAAGTCTATAATTAAACTGTTTTAAGCCAGTTAGTTATTCACTAGTAAGCATTCCATGAGGCAACAGTATTTTGTGTTTGTTTTTTTGGTACCAGGGATCCAACTCAGCACCTTTCACTTTCAAGACAGGCAGCGGAACCACTGAGCTAAATCCCCGGCCCAAGTATTTTGTGTTTATCTCAAATTTCTTTCATGCTAATCAAAGAAGGGAGAAGCAGTGAAACTTGCATGGACATTTATTTACTTTTTAAAATGTCACTTATCAATTGAAAGGAAAGGAATTACTGTGGTGTCACCACTTTTCAGTTTAAGGCAGATCTTCTTTGTCTGTAGTGAAATTGAGGAATTTATCAGAATTCTTAGCTATAATCCTTACATTGTGTCGTTCACGCCTCAGACTCTGCCAAGTAAAAGAGGCGACATCGTTTTATATAAATCTCTAACTCAACAATTCATTCACAGGCTTCCTAGAAGTCCAGCCTGCCCTAGATAATGTAAACCGTGGTGGTTTCATCATGGAAAGTTGCTCGAGTTGACTACAATTCTGAGGATTTTATCTGGTTTTTCTGCCGAATATCTTAATTAATATTAGAATGCATGAGGTTTGTGTTTGAGGTTGATTTCTTTTTTCTTCTTAAAGGTTGAAATCTGAACAGATGGGCTCTCAGATTCAGCTTAGTGAGAACTGGAGTTGTTTCATATCCCCCCACACGTTTTTTGTCTTCAGAAACAAAAATCACCAGCACAGATTCTGCCCAAGTGCATATGGTCCTAGCATTGTCTATCATAGCTGTGACAGTGGGAGCTGCAGCTGCAGCTGGGACGGAGCTTGTGGTGTCTTCCTTGCTTTAGGAAATAGTTACTGGGATTCTTTTTAGTTTCATGTTTTCCTCTCCTTTTTATCTGTAAATGCTTTTGTGACAAAATTCTTCATTTACTAAGCTCGGGTATCAGTAATAAGAAGGATACTTTATAAAAACTATTTTGGAATTCAGCTTGAATTAATTCTCAGTGATCACCCCTTTCTTTAAGAAGGGGGAATGAAAAAAATTACCAGTTGTTAAACTTATGATTACTTTTATTGGCAACTATTTATAAACCTCTCTTGGTATTGACTGGTAGACTATAAAAGATTTCAGTTGTTCCCCTCCTTACTAGGTAAATCATTACAATTAAATATCAGAATGTCTCCTATCTTAGTTGTGATATAACTTAGATTCTCCTGGGTTCTCATTTGCTAAGAACCTATTTTATATGCTTTCACTGTGAAAGTATTTTTCAATATATCTTGAGATATTTCGGGCATTAATTAGAGATAAAACTGTTCAGTGTTACTTAGCGTAGTAGTTTTATGAGCAAAGAGCATATATTCACTCATCAGGCAATAGATATTATTGCATCATAGAATTTTAGAACCCAAAGGAAACATAGAGCTAATCTAGTTCTCCTCCTTTGATTTTCAGATGAGTCAGTATATTTCCAGGTAGATCAAGTGAAAGGCTGCAGTTCATATACCTAGCTAATGGCAATGCCAAGCACAGATCCCAGAATTTCAGCACAATCTGTTTTTAAAAATCTTAGAAAAGTTCTAGGTAGACTTGTTTTCTTTGCTGTTGCTTTCTCCCCAACACACAGTTACACTCATTGAGTTTGACAATCTAGTTATGTTAATTATACAAACTGCAATTCATCCATTGCATGAAAGCAGAATACAGCTATTGACACTCACCAAGGTTTCGGCACATTTTGGCCAATGAATTTTATTGTGTTTCACGAATAAAAGCATTACAACACTCACATACTGTTAGTTAAAAGTTCATGTGTACCTTTCAATACCAGAAAGAAATCATCTCAAAATATGAAATACAGTACTTGAAAATGCCTTCTGTCAATTGGTTTTGTCATTCCTTTACTTCACTCCATTGATGTCTTTGGTTATTTGTGTTTGTAATCACTTATCTGAACTCTCCTACAAAACCATACAGCTCCTTCCTATGACTCCATCGTGAAAACACAATCTTGAATTATCCTTTTATGAGATTTATTCGGGGAGTTATTTCTACAGTTGTCTTTGACCCAAATGTTTTGGTAAAAAGGATTTTGTCTTTAGTCTTTCTCCTCTCTCTCTCTCTCTGTCTCTGTTTCTCTCTCTTCCTCTCTCTTTCCCTTCCTGCCTTCCTTTTTTTCCTTCCTTCACCCTTCCTTCCTTCCTTTCTTCCTTCCTTCCTTCCTTGAGATAGGGTCTCACTGTGTAGTCCAGGCTGTCCTTGAACTTGCCTGTAGTTCAGGTTGACCCCAGACTCATTCTCCTGTTGCCTCAGTCTCCTGTGAGTTGAAAACTGTTAGGTGTGTGCCACCTCGCTCAGATCTATAGTTCTTATCGGTATCAAAATAACACATTTTTTGCTAACAATAAAGATATTGTAATAAACAGAACCTTTACTGTAGTACTGAATGGATTTTGGAGTCTGGGACACTTAAGGGGAAGCATAGAATTCTGAGGTATTCTTCCTTCCATTACCACCTTACCAAGAGGAGTCCAGGGCGCACACATAATTGTTAACTCAGGTACTAATGGCACTTTTAAATATTACCTCTAAGAAGAATATTGGCCTCTTCAAAACCAACTTACTTTCTCTCTTTACCAAACCTTGACAGTAGGATGCTCTGTTAAATTTCCTGAGTTCCCTCTCTGCACTTTCATTTGGGCTTAGATCCTCATGGCAGGTCCCTGTTGTATTCTTATTGTTCACTTCCTGGAGCACTGTATAAGAGATACTGAATAACTTGGTTGAATTAATAAAATGGTACCTTCCTGAGTAAGACAAATAAATTATTACATCAATATATTAGTACTTATATAATTACATAGAAACTTTATGAAACTCAAATAGAAAGAAAAATTTAAGAAGGTAATAAGTAGTGAGTCCAATAATATATAAGTTTATGATGATCATCAAATCTCTGTACTATGTTTAAATTTCCAAAATACTTTTTTTTTTTTACTCATTTTTCTTTTGTTTTTTGAGAAGGAGTCTTCCTATGTATCCCAGCCTTATCCTCCTGGGCACTGGGATTACTGGTGTGCGCTGCCTTGCCCAGTTAATTTTGTATTTTTGTATATAGCTTGTTAATGTAGAAAAATACTATTTTGCTGTTATTTTTGACTACTTTCACATGAATTTATTTTATAAGCCACATCCTTAGGTAAGAAAAAATATTATTTTTTAAAATGTCATTAGCCCCACAGTTTCCCTGAAAATATCTTCTCCTTAATTCTGTTCTTGAAATAATTTGCCTAAAATTCTTCCAGCACCTTTTGAATTGTTTATTTTCAATATTCAAAAACTATGTAACTATTATTTTTAAATTACACCCATTTAAAAATTAAAGTTTTAATGAACTTGTATTTATCAATTATCTCTTTCAATCTCTTCACTAATCAGTGAAAATTAAATTACCTGTTGAATCTTCACTACTTCAATACTTAAACTATTTAAGGAGACAGAAATTAGGGTTTCAGAGTAGAATACCAAAGAAAAAGGAAAGAGATGAGAGAGAGAGAGAGAGAGAGAGAGAGAGAGAATATCTGCAAGGAAGCTCCTTTGAATTGACTGCATATACATAGGCTGAAAACTGGTGAAAATTCATAAGGCCAGACAAGCATAAATTCTAAGGCAAGAAAAACTACTAGGGAGCTGCAAGAGAGAAAATGTTCAGACCTCACATAAAGATGGTACCTTCTTTTTTACTTCCTCACCTTGTTGACTAGATCAGCTTCAGTAGATACCTGGGTGTATCACATTGTGAATGAGAAAACTAACGGACACTAGAATAAAGCCTACTCTAGCCCCTGCCCTAAAAATAAACAAAAACAAACAAACATTTGAAAGACTGAAAAGATGAACACAATCTGTAGGTAATTTAGCTACATATCAAAAAAATCTATAATTTAAAAGTATACTAAAAAAAAATTCAGCACCCCAGAACACAAATAATTACTAGACAACAGTTTAAAAAACAAAGCAGTTGAAATAATAAGTTCTTAAATTTGATTTTAATTTTTTTTAATTTTTTAATCAGCTGCTAAACGAATATCTATAGTCTACTAACACTAAAATCTGTGTCCCATTTTGTGGACACTTTCATAATTTAAATATTGACTTCAAATATATGTTAGTTATAAAGATCCCATTGTATTACCTCAGGATACACACACACACATGCTCATGCTTTAAATCACACTTAGATGCTACCTCTAGGAAGAATATAGTAGAGCCCCTCTTGCAAGTGAACTTTATTGCTCACTTCACTGTATCATGACAATAAGATATTCAATTATAATTACATACATGTGCCCTCTAATCTTAAAATAATGAAATATGTCATGAAATTCCATTCATACTTTCAAGCCACACTGGTGACAAGATCTTCATCTACAGACAAGCCAACATGGAGTTTTAATGGTTTCAACTGCAATTTCAAATAAATGAACTAAAGTTCATTAAATATCACAGATCTTAAGTGTGTCAGAAAAGGACATTGGAGAAGAAAAAGTGAATTTCAGGTAAGCAAAGATTTTCCTGGAGAAATCTAAAAATCACCTGCATGGAAACACAGCCAAGAGTATTTGACCTCCTGATGGATAAGAAAACTGATAATTATCTACTCAGCCATTTGAGTGTTTTGTTGACTTTCTTATTTTTAACTTGACAATGAAAGTTTTGTAATTTTACTCCTTTCAAACTTCTTATTACCTCTATAAGGAAAAAAACTGTCTTATCAAAATCAGCCCTGAACCCTACTATTTTATTCCTGATCTCAGGCAATACTGTTTTTATCAAGAAATCAAATGAAGTGTGCTGCTTTTTACATGCAATGAGGACAACAAGCAGCAAACTTTGTGTATACTTCGTATATTCTGAAATGCCACAACAGGAAGCTTCAGACTCTCAAGAGCAGGTGTGCAATGGGAGATAAGCCTTTCACCCCAGTAGGAGTGATCAGCGCGACTCAGTATGTGACTGGGTAAAGTGAGCTAGGCGAGGAGAGTCTACTCTAAAGAAAGCACAATAAGCAAATCTAAGAAAATAAGCCATGGTCTTATATTGTTTTAATTTTTCTAGTTTCATTACTGTGGTCAATGCTCCTTGCATCTGCTTTTCTATGCCATTACCTCTATAAATAGGAAGGTGATCTATTTCAGTTTTCCGTTTTCATATTGATTATTGTCTCATTATAAAGTAAGGTTGATGCAGAAATAAAGTACAAAATATCTTGGGGTGTACATACCAAAGTTGTGTTCATGTAGGAAACTTAAAATTTCCAGAACCCCTTTAGCTTGCCTTACTTGATTCATAATCTTCTAGGTTTATGTTAACAATGAAGACACATCTAGAGACTCCAGTTGATATGACTCTCAAATACTTTCCTTCAATAGCTCATTTCGACTTGTTTGTGTGTGTGGTACTAGGGTTGAACACAGGCCCTTGCGCTAAGCAACATCCTTAGTCTTTCTAGTTTTTATTTTGAGTCAGGTTCTCCCCAAGTCTCTAAGTTGCCCAGGCTGAGCTCGAACTTGCGATCAGATCCTTAGCCTTCCAGAGTGCTGGGACATTTTGATTATTAGGAGAGATTTCAAAATGTCAAGAGACATTCAGGTTTGATGAACTTGATTTTAAAATCCTTATTCTGACTATATCTGCATGTATCTCAATAAGTTACCTAGTCTTTCTGTATCTCGGTTGTCTTATCTGGAATATGGGAGAATCGGTCTTTATAATCCCTCAGATAAAGTCTGCTTTGTTCAAATACCAAATATGCTGTTTTCTCTGAAGAAAATGTCAACTGATGTATTTTCCACCCATACCTGTTTATCATTGCCAGGGCTGGGATTTGATTAGAGTAGAAAACACCACTTGGAAAGTCTGGAAGCAACCTTAAAATTTGTTCCCCCAGGTAAGCCATCACCAAGTGCTTCCTGAATACCTGTAGCTGCCATGGTAGCACAGAGGATACAAAGGATGAGAAAATGCAATCACTGACCCCAAGGAATTTGAAATTCCCCTGCATGTAATAAATATTAAGTGCATAGCATACTCTTATCTTTAAAGGGTAATATTGGCATATTAATTAGCTGTCTTTTAACTTCTAGTATAGCAAAATATTTTGAACCAATTTAGGACAAATAGAAATCATTAGCTAACCTAAACAACCAAAGTGGTGCAAGCATGTATTTGGTTTACATGGACAATCACAGTGATCATTACAAACACTCCGCTTCAATCTCTCCATCTTCTTTACTTCCTCCTCATCCCCCAGCTTCTGATTTTCTCCACATATATATTTTAGTCTCTGAAATTGGCCACTTCCAATACAGCTTGGGACTAGGAGGTCTCAAACTCACATTTTTATATTTGTTATAAAAGAATGAGTTAAGATTTATACTCCTTTTTGTCCCAAAGTAAAAAAGGAATGACTACATGAATACATACATAAATAAATAAAATATCAAGAAAGGCACAAACGGGTCAGGCAAAAGAGTGTAATCACATGATAACACTGGTGTTGATTAGGTGCTTACACTTGGTTATTCAATGTTGGCCAAGTGACAGTGAATTTTACAAGAAGAGGCCAGGTCCAAGTTGAGCCTCCAAGCTGAGCCAAGAAGGAGCTCACACTAGGAGAGTCCTGTCCTGGGAAAATAACTACCAAGGGAAATGAATAATAAGCTTATTCAAGAGAAAAATATGAGCCTCAGCTCTTACCAAGTGAGTGTTACTAAGTTACTGTAGCCTGTGGGAAACCAGGGGGTTCACAGAGCAGAGCTGGAGAGAAACAGGGGCCCAGAGGGAGGGGGCAGGTGCACCAAGGCTGAGGGCAGGGAGGAGTCGGTGGGGAGGAACACGGATCCAGATCCAATCAAGCAAGGCCACTTCCGCTGGAAACTAATTTTATTCCCTCTTCCCTCTTTCACTTCAGCGCACATTTCCCATCTTGCTGCCTGGAGAGGCTTCTGTGTGGCTGCTCTTTCCCTTTCTCATGACGGATATGACACCTGCCACGGCACACGTACGCTTATTTTCTGAGGACAGCACCACGGGCATCGTTTCTTTCTTCACTGAATAATTTTCTTCTGACTGAAACCCAATGAAGCCATTATTAAAACCACAGGTCAGTTGTGAGAGTTTTTTGGGGGGAGTGCACACTGAAGACTGGACCCAGGGCCTTTGTGTAGGGGACAGGGGAAGGGGACGTTACCAGAACCTCTGCAGTGAGTCCTGGTCTCCTGCGAGCCACGGCAGCACACGGCGAATTACAGGAAAGGTAGAAAAATGAGACTGAGAAAAAGCTGAGCTTTGGTTTTGATCAGTGCTGCTCTGGGCAGCAAAGACAAAGCCCCCTGCTTACCACACCTTTTATTCAGTACATCGGGAGAAACAAATGTAACAAATGACTTGCAGAGAGTTCAATAGTTCACATTGGGATAAACAAGGTGTAACGGAAGGCTTGCAGAGAGTTCAGTACATCTCCGGCAAACAAGATGTTAATCAGTCCAAGAACAATGAGGAACTGAGCAGATGTTTGTTCTCCCAGGATGTTTCTTGTCCTGGAGAATCACAGCGTCACTGGATCACTGAAGTCTCAGTTGTGACCGGAGGCCAAACTGGAGTTATTCTGCAGCTGGGCTGTAGGCAAGAGAACTAGGCTAACCAAATGATTTATCCCTAGAATTATGTAGCATTGCTCCCAACAC
Source organism: Heterocephalus glaber (assembly GCF_053883595.1). Taxonomy (NCBI): domain Eukaryota; kingdom Metazoa; phylum Chordata; class Mammalia; order Rodentia; family Bathyergidae; genus Heterocephalus; species Heterocephalus glaber. The sequence continues at coordinate 1,193,221 of NW_028258465.1, forward strand.
CTTTGCCATGCGTTATATTCCTATCCCCTTTTATGTTTTATTTCGAGGAACATCTCACTAAGTTGCCCAGGCTGGGCTTGAATTTGGGATCCTCCTGCCTCAGCCTCCCAAGGAGCTGGGATTGCAGGCGTGCAGTATCAACCCTGACATAGACTAATTTTGGCTGCCTGGAAGTATGGATTCTTTTGTGTTTTAGAGAACAAGAGGATACCTATATCAAGGATGCATGCGTCAAAATCGAGATCAATCTTTTCCACAGCTGATCATTGTGGGTGGGTGTGGCATGCGTGCCACAGTGTGGGAGGACCAGTGTGGTGACATTCAGGCACTTTGCACACAGCTCTGTTTCTGGGGATTCACTTTTATTCACACCCGGGAAGCCTCATGGGTCTTGAAATGTCAAAATATTCCAGCGGGCCATGCATTAAAGTGATTGTCACTGAAATGACTTTATGCCTTCATAATCTTTTCTCTCTTTCAGCTGTGAAATTTATTCTCCCTTGCTTTCAGTTTGAGAAGCTAGGATTTCTATTAAAAGATGAAACAGGAATAAGCAAATAAAGACTATTCCCAGAGAAATGTTTTTAGTGCATAGTTATTACTCAGGGAGAATGTCACTCCAAAGAGCTTGGATGCTGATATCAGGGGATGAAACCAGAGTCAAAGATGTTCTGGATCCCCGACCACTCTTGGTCTGTACTTGGAATCATTGTTTCCTACTTTAAAAATAATATTTTAAAATAATAAAAAACAAGTACCTAGTGCCAAATGCATCTCAGAGTACTCAAATTAAACTTATTACTAATAAAATTTTTGTAAATTTTAAAATAATAAAGCTAAGTTGATTCAAAATAGCAATGTCTAAAATGTGCTTACCCCAATAAATGGTACATATCTATATATAATTTCATTAACTGTTCATACTGACCCTGCGAAATGGTATTACCCCCTTCTAGAGGTAACAATACTGGGAAGCATGTTTCAATTCTTTAAATATCAACTTCATACATATAAACAAGTAGTTAATTTGGGATTTTAACCCAGGAGTGTTTACCTAAACAGCAACATTTTCATCCAATCTGTCGTGGCACTTCTCGACACAGATTTAAGCAACAAATTAGAACATGAATTTTAATTTTATGAACTAATTTGCAGCATTTAAATGCAGCCAAATATATTTGCCATCAAATCCAGCAAAGCACAGAATTTAGCTATTCCTAAGAATCCCAAGAGAAAAAAAAATCAAAATTATAGATGAGAATATTGGACCAACAATGATGATAAAAATGGGTGAACACATTAGTATTTTCATTCAATGTTGAAAACAATAGAAAGTCAAAACATTTAAAAACATGGATTAGGAATCAACAAATGGCTTTTGACCTCAATGATCACTCTCAAACTTTTTGCTACATTGGTAAGAAGAGAGAGCCTTGCTCCTTGCTCCTTGTGGTTTTCCTAGAAAATATAACATTTCAAATGGCATATTCTCAGAACAGCCAAACAGTAACTGGTACCAGTAACTAAACACACAGAATTTGTAATTTCGTGGAATAAGTTTTATGTAGAGTAGTGATACAAGAGTTTATATGGAATACAAACAGGGGAGATACAAGTTTTAATCATGAAGGAGAGGAAGGTTTCATAGAGGTGAATTTGAAGGACAGGAGGATTACAACAGGCAGGAAGAGAGGTTGAAGTTTATACTAAAAAACCCCTGTCCGTGTGTGTTAACCCATCTTTTAAAGAAAGGGGACACAGAGATAAGTTTCTCAGAGCTCCAGTACCTCCCTGTAGTCAAGGAAACTTCGAAGAGCTTAGTCTGTCTGAAAGTTGAGGAAAAGCAACCAGACTACATGACATATGGCAGAGATCAACACTGAGTGTCTGATACATGCTTCTTTATTAAATCATTACAATAACCTCCTGGGTTAAACATAACCTGTCTCATTTTGCTGGGAAGAAACCCAACTCTAGATTCCCTTTCCCAGGGTGGAATTCCGGGTGAATACTGGGGCTAACAGTTGACCCTAAGAACCTCAGATTCCAAATGATGTATTCTTCCTACCATATCAGTTTTTCTAAAATGTAGGCATTGTAGCGTTTGATTCTTTAGAACTCTCTTTGAAATACATACTCCTTTAAAAAAGGCATTTTGTGAAAAAAAATGACTTGAGAAATATTGCACCATATATGCTCACTCCTGGCTATGTTTAATTCACACCAGTATCTTAAAGTTCTGAGAACTTTAGAAATGTGATTAGCTTTGCTATATCATAGCATTTCCCAAAGGCATTTGACCTTAAAGGCGTTTTTCATTATTGCTGTTAAAATACAACACCTATTAGTATCTCGAAATTAGTATTCCTAGGGACAGGCTGTGGGAAACATTGTGTTATTGGAAGGAGCAGGAGAGTGGATTACTGGTGCTGGAGATATGTGCAGATCAAATCCAAAGAGGGACCAGGGCCAGATCACAGAATGTGCAAACCAGAAAGCTGAGGAGAATGAACTTAATTCTGCAGGCAAGTTGGAAAGAATCCTTGAAGGTTTCTGGAAAAGACAGTGACATGGCAGTACAGTGCCCAGCACACTCCTGTGTATCTTGAATCTTTAATAATAATTACAGATATTTCAATAATAACTTTTCAGACATCATAATCTCTACTCATATTTTGTTCCTCCATCTTCATAAAAGAAAATGTGCATGCCTTGAGTAGAGTGAATGCCAAACTTCACTAGAATAAATGTTCTACTGTTTTTGGTATGCTATTATCCATCTTTTAATACCATTACCCCAATGGACTTGTCATTTACTAAATAAAAAAACCTGTTAAATAATAATACCCAGAATAACTTTAGTAGAGGTATCTCTATGTAAGTAATAGCTAGTGTTTTCCCACTTGACATGCCCATTTAAGTTTGCTCGTCTGTGAATATGTGAGTTTTTTAAATGGAAAATGTTTAGCTATTTAAGTTATACCTGCCTGTGCCATAGAAGTGTAAATGCTTAACGGAAAGAGATTCCTTATTACCAGGCTCTCTGAAGGACTAGGCCGCCAGAATTCCATCTGGGCTCATCAGCATTTGTCCTTGGTACTGCACAACATGACGTTGCAGTTGTGTGGTCACCATGGACTTTCTCATCATCGTTGGTAGGGTATTGGTTAAAAATATAGATTAGGAAGAATTTGTTGGGCAGAAGGGCATAAAATAGGCAAGTTCTAGGACATGCAGATGCTTATGCAGCTTTTAAAATCCCGGGTTATGAGGTCAGAGCGAATGGGGGAGACACACCATTCTACTTGCAAAAGTAGTTGCATAAGAGCAGTAGGCCAGTTAGTTGAGACTTAAACAATGGTTATGTGCAAGAGACTCCATGTGACTTTGTAAGAAGCACTCATAAAAGATTAGAAAATTGTAAAAACAAAAGAAACTTAGCGAAAGTGAAAATGAATAGATATTGGATGGAATAATAAATACATGCAGGATACACACACACATATGCATCAAATTTTATAAATAATAATGAATTGCTCATTGCTCAATTGTCTTGTAATGTGACAAGGAAGACTCAGCACCTAACTGTGCCTCAGTAAGCCAATTGTGCTTCTGATAAAGGACTTCAGAATTTTTTATTCCCTCTGCCTAAGAGCTCTTTTCCAAAGAACGTTTCCTGCTTTTCACAAAGCAAAGCCTTGTGTGTTGTGACATATTTGGGGAGGGGGGACGCCAGGGGTGCAGGACTGAGTAAAAGAGGGATTGAAGGGAAGGGAGACTGAGGCAGAGAGGACAGACAGGGTGAACTCACAAAGGTTGATGAAGTGGTCACTGAGTGGCATCGGTGATGCTGAAGTTTTCATTTCATGGAAACATCATTCGAGCTCATAAAAGGTCATGTGAGCTCTGGAAAGATGAAGGGAGTGGACTGGGTCCTCCAGATCATTAAAAGCCTTCACCTTGAGACATGGACTCATCTGTCTCCAGAAGGCAGAGGGACACCAAGCCATTCTGGTGGTGTCTTATACACCTCAGCATCCTCAGAGGAGGCACCATGGGAAGCAGGAGCGAGTGTTCTGGGGAGAGGAGTCTGAGCTGACTGGGTCAGAAGCTGTTCAGAGTTAAGTGACACAGGAGCAGCTGGGGAAGTGCAGGAATGCAGAGCTTGGTGAGTCTAAGAGGATCCACAGGGGTGCAGGGAGTACCTGATGGGGACCTGGCCAAGGCTGCTTCCTCCCCAGAGAGGCCTTCCTGATACTCCTCTCCATGCTGAAGTTGCCTTGTAGCAGTGAATGTATTGTGATATTATATCACATATTATTTTTCCATGCTATTTTTTCTGTCTTTCTAAGGCATAAGTCTCAGAAAAGGACTTTGTTTTGTTCATTGTCTTCTGCCTGGTGCTCAGTGGAGTGGCATGATGTAGAAGCTGCTGAGTGAACTGACGGAGGGAGAGGCTGGCTCAAGGCTGCGTAGCTCATGGCAGAGAAAGCGCCAGAGCTGAATGGAGATTCAATAACTTATCATTGATCTAAGGGTAAAGCTATGTGATGCAAGTTAGAGAGACAGAGACTACAGGATGATTAGTGAATTAAATGCCAATGAGTAATATTTTATGTGTCACAGATTATCTAGGCCAGCACTCTCCAGTAAAGATCTGTGATGATCGCAGTTGTCCATCTGTGGTGTCTAAAGCTTCCTACAAAGAGAGTTTAAAATTTTAAATTAAAAAAAAATCTTCGTTTTACCGCCTAGAAAAGTATTATTTCAGTCAGAAGATAACTGATGATTGTGATTGCTAGAAATGGTCTCCTTAGGAGGAATCCCTGACACACCCATCTCGGGGCTGCACACTGTGTGGAGGAGCTTCTCAAACCCTCGGCAGCCACAGGATGTTTTGAGTCTCTACTAAAAGTGGTTTGATAAGTACTGGAGATAGTGTTTCACTTTCTCTCAAGTTTTAGTCTTCCCAGGAGCAAACTGTCCTAACCTTTTCTAAAAGTGAAAATCAATGTGACGATAAGCATATTCCTTGAAATATCTGTGTAAGAAAGGACAAAGAACAAAAGCACTGGGCTGGCACCAACCATTTTTATTTTATTCCTTGCATATTTTACATACATTAAAAGGAGCAAATGAAAGAAATATGTCTCATAATAATAAAAACATAATTGTCATGATGCCAAAATAACAGGAGCAATAACATAACAGCATGGAAGGAAACACGACAGAAAATGAGAGGCATTAGGGTTATCCCAATTAAGACGGCACATCTTTAATGACCTCGGAGAAAGGTCATTTTTTAAACCACTCTCTCTCTCTCTCTACCTGGAAATATCATTTTATGTCTAACTTAAATATCTCGCGGTGCAATTTAAATTCATTTCCTTTTTGCGATGCCCAGTGGAATGAAAGTAAGGCCCACTTTCCTTTGAGGGTTAAGCCATAATTTGTTTAAAGATCGATAAATATACAGCTTCTCAGGTTTCTCTAGGCTAATGACCGTATTTAATGTTTCCTTTGAGGTCTCCATTATTGCTGTCATTCTACCCTGAACCTTGCCTGAATTCTCTGCTTTTCTTTTAAGTGGATGAGCCCCACAGCCTTTTCACAGTCTGGCCTCTGGGTGCCAAGTGCCCAGGCCTGGCTGCCCGGGTGCCCAGCTGCTACACGTAATCCATGCTGCGCCTGTTGCTGTGTCCTCTGAATGTACTACACCGGAGTGGAGTCAAGTGAGAGTGGAAGTGCCACGCATCTGACTCCACTTCAGTGGTGTTCGTAGATCTGTAGGTAAAAAGCATTCTTTTGAGTATTTACCTTTCCCACTTGATATTTTTTTCACTTTGTTTTCTCTATCCTCTTAAAGGTAAATTGCTGAGATCTGACTGTGTATGAATTTTCAAGTTTTCCCAAGTGTTGTTCCTTTGAGAGCCTTAGCAAATAGATTAGAATACCTGATTTGCCACATTTTCCTTGCTTATTCCTGTTTTCTTTTCTGAGTGTTGAGAAAATGGCTTGACATGGTGTACAAGCATGTGCTTTTCATTCCTGTATGCCACCTCTGACTTTTATGGCTCTATTTATTACTCTTCATATTAGTATTTCATAGTTGTCCTACTGTTTCCCTGCAGTTTCACGAGAAAATAGCTCTTTCATTTTCTTAGAGTTGTACAAAAAGTAAGTGAAATTATGAATAGCCTGCAGCTTTTAAATACAGATCGGGCCTTAACTGGATTCTGTAACTATCGATGTGGAATGGGGAAGGGACTGGAGTTAACCAATGTAGGCACAGGCTCCCCAAGAAAGCTTTGTGAATGAGCACAAGATGGATCTCCCAGAACATCTCTGTTTGCTTCCTTATCACATGAGTATGGTGTGACAGGTCACAAATTCCCACTGAATTTTAAGCCTCTCTGGAATCCCTGAGGCTGGTCTCCTGACAAGTCAGCGTTTATTCTCCAGTCCTTGCTCCCTGCTGGCCTGTATCCCTGGGAAGGCCTAGACCTTCTTAGCCAAAGTCTTCTCCCTTGGAGGCTTCACGGCAGGTGGTCCCTCCACTCTTCTCCTGGGACGCTTGCCTTGCCAAGAGTGCCTGTTTAGAAAAAAATCCCCCCTGAATAAGTGAGGATATTCCTGGTGATTTTCCTCCATATTTGCAAATGAAATACTTAACCGCAATGTGCCCCAAACCTTACATTTGATGGTCATTGGTTCACACTAGAGAATAATGTTTTCCATAGTTGGTTGATCTGTGTGATATATTATGTACTGTCAGGGTGTGTCTTTCACAATAATAGTTTGAGGTATTTTGATTTCATCATTTCTTCTATAATTTTCACTTCAAGCTCCAACATGCTGAAAATGTACACTTATTTTAGTACAAATGTGAAGATTTGTTAATCTTGTTAAAAGATCTCATATCCTCACTTAAATTTAGGCAGACTAGTTTTCTTAGCATCAACACAATGTACATGTCAAAATCTTTACATTTTTGAGAATTCCATCATTTCCTCCGAAAGTAATATTGGATTGCAATTAAAAACATTAATTCAAAAATTTATTTCTGAAATAAACATTTTTACCAAAGTGGATAGTCATTCCTTTCTCATTTAATGTCGATCAATCACTCTTTCTTTCTATAATGACACTCATTAAAAGCCAATATGAGACTACTATGAATAACAATGTGTGCTGTTGTGAAAGGAATTAACCAACATAGTAAATAATATTTTATATGGTGTTCATGCAGATAAAATTTCCATTGCTTGTTTTTCTACTGGACTAAAAGCATTATTCAACCAGACAATATAATTGATTCTTTAAAGAGCAACATTATTCAATTTCTAAAAGTATGGAGGGTTTATGTTTAGCACATTTGGCATTACTTATAAAGAAAATATGAAGGAAATTTTTTAAATGTGGAGAAAATATTGAGAAATATGTACTTTAGGAAGATATGTATTATATAATTTTCAAGCTAACAATATGTTAAGACAACATACATGATAAAAATGGAAAAAGTTTGGCATTTAAATGTAATTTGTGCCTCTTATTAAGTAAATGATTATGAAAATACTCAGCAGAACTTTTTATTTCTAATATAAATGATAATAATACAACAGCATGAAATTAAATTAAATAAGAATTGCAAAAATCCTGAGGAACAAATATTCATTCTGTGTAGTTTTGTCCTTAGCATCTGCCATGTGTGGGGATACATTGCTCCTGTGAGGCACCTTTGGTTCTTACCCTCTGCTTCTTCTCTCATTGCCAAAAGATATAACAGATAATTACAGTATATTGCAATTGCGATGGGTACTGATAAGGAAAGGCAGATAGAGCCTACGTAGCATCTGTTTTAAGGATCTCACCTAATCTAAAGCATAGGTAATCAATGAAGCTGAATGTAAATTGCCACCTGAAACAAGAGGAGGCACGAACCCAGGGACATCAGAGAAGAGTGTATCTGAAGAAAGAGGTCAAGGTTCTGGAATCCTAGGTAGCTTGGTGATCTAAGAAAGAATTTCAGTGAAGTTATGAGAGCACCTTAAATTTCTTTTTTCAATATATCACCTGTTGTGAACACCCTACTATTACCCAGGATCTTCCCTGTAATGCTTAATAGGTAAGCAGTGTATGTGACAGAGACAAAAATACTTTCTCAAGTCTGGTGATTTTAGGTGAGTAGGCTTACCCCATGTATGTCCCTCTAGGTGGCAAACATAACCATAAAGACATTTTTTATTCCACAGAATTATATTAGTAAGAATCTATTGACTGTCAGACCAGAGCCACCAGCAACCACAGTAACCTCGTGGGCCTATTCCGCGTGGTGAAGCTTGCTACTCTTTGCTGTTAGTAGTCAGCAATATATACCTGTTCTTTGTGTCCCCTTCCTCAGGAAATCACTAGGGATGGCTCCAGTTGGAAACGTTTTAAAATATTATTTCTTAAACCCATGTATTGCACTTCCTCCTTTCCAATCCTCAAAAGAATTGCTAATCTATCAACATTTTCATAAAGGAGACTATTTAATTTACAGTTTTGTTTCAAGGGAAAAATGAAGCTTGCTGAGCTGTCTTCCAGAGGGCTGATCACTAAACAATGGATTCATGATTTCTAGATTAAGCATGAACAGAAGTGGGTTTTTCTTTCTTTCTTTAAACTAACAACTACCACTTTGAGAAGTGATTTAACAGCCATCCTGCTTTAGAACAAAGAACTTGATAAACGTTTACTGCAATTGTTTTATATTGAATATGTGTCCTAAGTTGCCAGTTTTAATGAAATTTTTATCATACTGTGGAACTTTAAAATAGTTTCTAAAATATGGAATTTAGAGGAAAATAGTGAGTGCAATATATTCATTAAAAGCCAAGTTGTTTCAGGTTTACACTTCTTTGGTACAGTGAGAATCCTTATATATTCCATGTCTTATGAGGGCACACAACATTGAAAAAATTTTTTTGGTTGTTTAGTTTAATAGCTCTATTGCTAGAGAGCAAATATATTTAGACTAAAATCTATCAAGTCAACTATAATGCAAATGAACAGAGAAGAGCGTGACAAATAGATGTACTAAAATTGCTTCTTTTAAATCAGTAACATCAGTACAAGTACAAGGAGAGTCTAATTGAAATGCATTTTCTTGATTCAATTTATTCCAAACACAAGCTTTATGCAGTTGCATGGAGAGCCAAAAATGGGCAAACACGAGTGCACCATGCTTCCACTGACATTTGAAAATCTGGGTATTATTGACACAAACTGATTGATTGATTGCCTAAACTCTGCAGATATTCAGATTTTTAGGGAGCAAAGCTGCAAATCTGCCTGTGAATTTTTGTTCTATCATGACTTCTTTTCGCAGAATGTCATGCTTTCCCTTTCTCATCAGACTCTCTCATCTCATTATATCCTGTTATTTCATTTTCCTTGGCTCTCTCTTTTTGCCAATCTGGCGCTCAGTTTTTTTAGTAATTTAAAATCTTCCCTAAGCGAACAAAGAACTTTCTCCTTCCTCTCCTCCTTTGTCTTTTCATTGTTTGCATTGGTCTCAGTTTTATTTGACACTGAACCCTGGGAAGCCTTTTATTTCTATTATCTAAAAAGTTGATTGTAATAACTAAAAGACAAAAATGCCAAGTGAAATATAGCATGATCTTTCCTCAGTTTTAACCAACATAATCTTTTTCTTCCCTTTAAGCTAAACTTACTACTTGATTTTTTAAAAATTCTACATCAACTCATTAACTATTTCAACATTTTATATTTTCCCATTGTTATCATTAATAATTTCTCAATAATCCATTTTCTTGATATTTTCAAGATTAGTATTTCTTTTTTCTTTCATTTAGACAGGTTCTTCCTAAGTAGTTCAGGCTGGCCTCACACTCATAGCAATCTTCCTGCCTCAGCCTCCTGAGTGCTAGGATTACTGGCATATATCACCAGGCCCTTCTTCTTGACATGCTTGAAATTTAGTAAGATTTTATGTTGTAGATATCATCTGAGAAATATTATAAGAACACCTTTTCTTCTACTGGTTAGTCCAGCGTGTAAAATTCTTAGTGTCAGTAAATTCCATAGCCAAGTTAACATGTGATGTTAATCAATTTCTCTAGCAATCTTTTCAAGAGTATATTCAGCTTTAAACAGACTGCTACGCGGTAAGGTGTAAACCAATTACACTCTTTTGGAATAGTTATCATTCTCAAATCATATAGGGTTGTGTGAGGTGTTAAAAAAGGAGAGCACCTGGTTGCTCTCCAGGGTGGCGAGGATTGGAATTAGCCAGGAGAAAACATCATAGTTTGAGATCATCCCTCTGTGGCTGGCCTTGCGTGAACACTGAAGAGACATCCTTTGTTTTCCAGTTTTCCCTGAGTTGGACAATGGAACAACAATGCTGTCTTGCTATTACCTTCCCTGTGTGCCACCCAGTATTCTCCTTTAGAGTGTCTCACTTACTCAGTGCTGGATGGCATTCTCAGTCCTTGCATCTCATTATTTTGCTCCATGTTCTGTAACTCCAATTTGGAATTTTCTCCCGAAAAAGTGAGATGAATGTTTGGGAAACAACTTGGCAAAAATTATTTTAAACTCGCTTTATAGTCAGCAGAGAAAGGTGTCTCGAAACACGACCACACTTATACTTCAGATTCAGTTCATTGGGATAACTACCACATTGTCAACGTGGTATTATTTTTTTCCTGAGAAATTATAGAGTTATAAGGAGATTGATTTCCCCTAATTTTTTTTTTACTTGTACAACAACACACTCTTAAGGTGGATGTTCACCTTGATTTTGAGCTTCCTTATACAAAATTTCCTAAAATAAGATTTGAAAATTTCACTTTGATGCCTTGAGAACATGTCTATTGAAGCGAAATTAATATAATGTTATTTCCCCTTTCTTCTATGGCTAAAATGCCACTACTCATTCTATATCATGGAATTGCATCCAACACTGTCTGTGAGAGCAAGATTTGACTAGTTGTACTTATTTTCCATTGGAATGATCTAGTTTCTTTCCATCATAGTAATGATAAAAGTTAAAACATTTTCAAAGTATTACACACATTTTTAATAATTAAAATTAGAAAACATAAAAATATTATACCACCTCTATTACACCTGCTTAGAACATTTCTGAAAGAATATTCAATAGCACAAGGGTTTCCTTTCTGGAGCAAGGAACAGGAAGCCTAGGCTGGTGAACATTTATCGCTGTGTACTCTTCACTGTTGAAAATAGTTCACTATTATAATCATACAAATAATAAGACTTTTAAATACTGAACTATGAAGACCATTGAACAGCACAAGAGACGTGAAATAAAATTTGTCTCCTAAGTGATAACAAAATTATTAAGATGTCTATAAAACATATTTGTGTGCTGCATAATCCACTTGTTCCCTAAAATACATTTACACACCCACTCCATCCCCTATAGAACTGCACCGTAGTTAAGACATTTGCTAACAAATTGACCATTGTTTGTAAAGTAATACCATTTTCCATTCAGTATATCATATTTACTTAATGTCTAAATCATGGGCGTGCACTATACCTCTGTAGAAAAATGTGCTAATCTTGTGGATTGAACAGATACGTTTCTAACACTGATTATTCTTCTGCCTCGCTATTTCTTTGGCTTATGAGAAACCAGCCTCAAAACCAGCTGTCTACTTCTCTGCAGGGATAGAACATGCCAGAAACACTGTAAGACACCACAAAGACAAATGCAAGCTGAAAAGCTCACTCCTCTTTGAGTGGAGCCTCTTCTCCTATCTCGGGAAGGATGGGTTCCAACCTCCCTGGAAAAACACAGCTGCAGACAACACTGTTTGAGCCTCCGAGTGACGACTTCTTTTCTTTGCTAGACCAACACTACCCGGACTTGTTGAGGAATGAAGAGGGTCATTTTTCAAAACCAGTACAACTTTAGTACCCTTTGCAGATGAAATTCCTGGCTGAGAATCTAAATAAAATGATCATATTTCAGACTACAGAAAAATTCAAAAATAGTTTATGTTGGGAAGAAAATGGGAATCGCCAGTGGTATTCTCATAATGTTAATTTGATTGCACGTTGGTCTGCTTACAGCCAGATGTCCGTCTCTGCCACTGAGCACATTGAGAAATTAAGATTCCATGTATTTCTCTAATTGCTCCCTTGAAATGAAAACTTCTGTGCCTTTCTTGCAGTCATAATCAAAGACAAACACTACCCATCCATGTTACTTCAGTCGCCTCTAACAACGCAGACTCGCGGAGCGCAGCATTACCAGACCAACGATGGGTGTGTATGAAGATAGCGATTATATTTTCTTCCTGAAAGGGTCAGCTGCCTAAAAGGAGCCAGAGTCCGAAATTAACAGCTACATTTCTCAGTAACCTAAGGAAAGTAGATACTTTTAGAGAAAGTAGATACTTTTGACTAATTATCTAGTCAGTTGTCATTCCAATATTCCCTGCAGATTTTTAAAAGTCAGAGGAAATATACTAAGTACAGTTTTAATCACTGGCCGGAAAAAAATGTATGCCTAGTTGAGTGGTCTTGGCCCTACGAGGAAGGATGTTAAAATATAGGAATTTTTATATATATCCTCTAGAAAATTTAGTTAAAATTGATTTAAAAAATTCAGCCAATGGCCTACATAGCCAGCTGTCTACAAAAATGTTAGTCTATAATATTTTAATTTGGTCACATTGAGTTAAAATTAAACAATCAGTGTATTAACTTAATTTTTTACTAACCAGGAGCGTTAGACCTTTTGGTTTCAAGTTGTTTCCTGACACTTTATATTTGAAAAGATTAAAGGATTTAAACCTATAAATCCAAAGTTGTTTAGAATTGGAGAGATACTGATCCATGCTGATTAAAGGCATATTTGGTAAAAACAACTAAGCTAATTAGCTCTATATGCATTCTTTAATTCTGTTGTTTCAAAATGGTGATGTATGATAACTTCATGTAGATAAACTACCCCATTTAGTATAACTACCCTTTTCATATTTTCTTTTGCCATGTTTATGGTGGACAACCTGAGGAAAGTGAAGAGAAAAAGCATTCTGAGAATATTTGAGACAGGAGGAGGAGGTATTATTTTCTTGCTATCAGAAATGAAAACATACAACATGAAATACAATCAGAAAATGTCAATGAAATCATGAAAGATTGAGTATAGTATTTGAGAACTTTAAGAAATTAGGACACACCTTAACCAAGCCACCAAGATAATAAAATGAAATCATATGATAAGAATTGAAAGAAATGACTATGTCAGGACTGGAGAATGATTTAGCAAAGAATTTTATAAATAAATATGAATATATGCCCCAAGTTTTATTTATACAAACACATACAGGTAAACATGCACATATATACACTATGTGAACATACATGTATGCACATGTATACATTTAAAATGTTTTAAATTGACATGTAATTGTTCACCTTAACGAGATACAATGGCATTTCAATACATGTTTAAGATGTGTTGTAATTGCTGTATCTATCACCTCAAACATTTATCCTTCCTTCGTGTTAGGCACACTCAGAATTTACTCTACCAGCTATTTTTAAATACACATTAAATGTTGTCTGCCATAGTTACTGTGCTTTAGAACTTTAGAAGTTGATCCTTTTGACCAGTTGTAACCACGCTTCTGTTACCCTTCATTTCTCCAACTCTCCTTTCCCCAGCCATAGCACCTTTTCCAGGCTCTGGTATCCACTGTTCTACTTCTACGAGATCAGCTGATTGTTAAACCTCCCCATATAAGTGAGAAAACACACTATTTGTGTACGTCTGACTTACTCCCTTGTCATACTGTCTGCAGTTCACATACATAAGACATATATATAAATTGAATGTGAGATATGTAAGAATCTTAGAGCAGAGATCAAAACTAATGCAGAAGGACTAAATTCATAGAGAAGTGATTTTTGCATATTAATAAAGTGTACTGTTCTAACAGTTGCTTTTGTTTGATTATTAAGAGCAATTTTTCTTCATTATTCTATTCCTGGTTTAGGAGAGACTCCTGATTTGATGATTGTGCACTGTATACCAGTACATGTATCAAATTGCCACACTGCACCCCATAAATATGTGCAAGTATTATGTCTCAGTAAAAGGGCAGATCCCATTGATCTCTCACTTGCGCTAATAGCCTGCTTGCACAAACCCATGCTGCAAGTTACCCAACTCCAATATTCATCTTTATTTTATTACAAAAACATTTTTTCTAAATACAAAATGAACATGTCCTTTCCTCTTTAGAAAACTTCAGTGATTCCTTATTACCTGGCAGATATTGCCTAAAGTCTGAAATACATCCCATGATCACAATCCATATGTCATATTTTGTCCTTCCAATCACCTCATCCATCTGCATGTAAATCCTGACAACTAAAGCTGATTAAATGTTTGTGCGCACTCACAATTCTAAATACCTGCCGTTTCTCATATCACGTGCTTCCTTGGATTAAACTTTCACCTTTACTTTTCAATTATGTGGCAAAAAAATCTTTGGCATCTAGCTCAAATATGGTTATTTTTATGAAATATTTTCTGACTTTTCAAAGAAGAGATGGTCTCGCCCTATCTTCTATTGATCTGATTCCCCTGTGATACACCTCATACCATTATCTAGTTATTTGCTTGTCAGTTCATTTCTCCAAGAAGAAAGTGAGCTCTCACGGAACCCACACATGCAGCTCATTTTGATAACCGCAGCAATGAGACAGTGTCTGGAACACAGCTGATACTAAATCAATCTTTTTAAGTGTAAAGAATGGAAGTGCCCATGCGGAGAGTAGTCATTGGCTTTCCAGAGATGCTAGGAGGGAATGGCTCTATTGACATGAAGGTGGGCTTGGAGTCTTCCAAGAATTCCAGCAAAAGCCTACGATTCCATAATTACAGAGAAATTTCAGAAAAACAAATTATTTATGCGGGTGCTCGCGCACACACACACACACACACACAGGAACTCAAAAATGCACATCCAACCACAATAATACTAGCAAAAGTTTTCTCCAGAGAAAATAATTTCCCTGAAGTTATCTATTCTGAAGCTATAACACATTAGAAATTTTCACCTACTTTTGTTTTTTGCTTGGTCTGTGGTGAAAATCATTAAGAAAGAGCAGATAACCCTACTGATGTCATATGAAAGAGAAGTATTTATTGCACAGTTGTGACTACCTGGTATAACAAAACTGAAACTTCAAAAAATAGAACTATTTCCTTACCAGTGAATGGCATTAAATTTTAATCTCTATTCATATACATTATTAAATAGAAAAATATCAACCATTGTTTAGTTCATAAGAAAATAATAGCACTTTTGTAAAAATCTTACAGAGTGCAAAAATACATGCACAATGCTCCCTGAAAGATAGCTAGAGGAAAGAACACTCAGAAATTTTATATCAGTTATAATGGGAAACAATACATCAGTTTACTGTTTTAATTATGATCAGATGAAAGTAACATATTAAGATAAACACAAAAATACAAGGGTGATAGAGAATTGTATAAATGACAATTGTATAAGTGTAGATGCTTATACATTTAGGGTTTAGATGAAATTCAAAATTTGAATTCATTATAGGGTATTGTACTAACATGGCTCAATGTGCAACACACTGTGATCGCTGCCATCTCTTTTTTTATCCCTATGCTTTATAAGAATAATGCATATCATTAGCATTAAAAGCAATGACAACATCAGCAAAAACGAATCAGTGTACTTCCACTTTGCTTGTGATCAGGAAAGGTATGCACCCCATGGTACATGGCTGAGAACTCTTTCAGCATCTAAGATTATTTCTATGGTGCATGGTGATTTTTTTCTCTTTCTAAAGAAGAACAAGTAAATCTTTTGCCGGGCAAGAGATGTACAGATGGAGGTGGACAGTGGCGTCTCAGCTCCGAAGTGAGTTCTCTCCGACTCACTTCCCAGATGTTTGTTTCTCCCAACCCTGCTGTCTCCAGGAGAGCTTGTCTGTCGGTGACTCAGACTGTTCTCAAATTGTGGAAAACACAGAACTACAGTTGGAGTGTGCGTCACCGACTGACGATGGAAAGATCCAAGATGAGGCACTCAGAGCTCTTTTGCATTTTGAAGAAAATTGATCACTTTTCTTTCTTCCCTGACAACATCTTCCGAACACCCAAGGTTTTCTTCTTTGTTGGAGAACTCAGCCATCAAATTAGGGATCAGATCTAAAGTGATAAATGTGTCTTAACTACAGCACCTTTCTCTCGCTAGCATCTTCCTCGCCTCTCACTGCTAAGCTTCATTTTTCACCAGAATACTGAACATCTTTTCCTACCCTCAAGGTGCAATACATTACATTTGACAAGATGTGCTGTGGGCCTTAGCTGAGGCAGTGTGTGCACGGAAGGTGGAAGGAGCCCCTGTCACCGCAGTGGGTCATCTGGACTCCATTCCCATCAGCCTCCACGAGACGAACATGCTGACCTTCTGTCCCCCAACCCCAGCAACGACATGGAGGTGTCCCTGATCTTAAAACACAGTTTAAAAATTCCATTTCCCCAAAATGAAGCGTTTGGAAGTGGATGCTATATGCGCAGCTCATGGCATATTAATGTGTGTGAAGAGAATCATGTAAATATTATGATATCTTAGAGCTTATCATGGAGCAAAAAATGTGAAAACAAACATCCCTTTAATTTAAAGCAACTACTATTCTCTAAACTAAAGATGTTTGGATTTTGAAAATTACATATTCAACTATTAACCTGATTGAAAGCAATGGGGTGGGAGAGCAAGGGATATTGATGAAATATAGTCAACACGCCTTGGGACTTTGAAAGGCAGCCATAATAAAGAATGAACATGCTGAGCATGTCACTCAGAAGGGAAAACTAGAACTAATGAATGTCATTCATACAAAGACAGACTTCAACGTGATATATTTTGTCCTCTGTGTCATGTGATATTACCTGGTGTAGTGCTCTTTTCACGCTGTCTAAAAATTTGTTCCTGATTTGCCCTAAATACTTTGTAGAAATTACCAGAATATAAACTTTTTGAAGGTAGAGATTTCTTTTAACTGCTGTCTTAGTTCTGTGCTCAGAACACTCTCTGTTTCATGGTCAGAACACAGTTTGCCCTGTATTGAATCAACAGAATTAAGGACTCTGAATGCTTGAGACAATATCTTTTGGATTGTCCTGAGAAATTCTCTTTATGGTCAATGTCTTTCCTAAGAAGCATAGAATAGAAAACTGAAATAATTTTGAAAATAATTTAAAAGCCAAAAAAATTTTAAACCAATCAACACAAATGCATAAAGACTTTGTTGAAATAATTCCGAAAGTTGCCTCTATTTTCCTTTCATTTTATTTTTGTGACTACATCAACAGTTAAAAGTTTATTACAAATGAAATTAAGCCTGAACACATTGATCACTGTGGACAACCCTAATTCTGCATCTCTACATCAATGCACTGTGTGCAAATCAAATGTACATATAGACAATATTTCACAACAAGATGTTTCTATCAGATTAGGACCATGGAAATAGTATTAGCTAGCTATTACTGTGTGACAAATAACTGAAAAACTTAGTAACTTCACACGAAAGTATTCATGGTATCACATAATTTCTGAGGGTCAGGAATTTAGGAGCATCTCATGGTTTCTTCTTCCTCACATGGAGTAGTATTCCAGCTATCACCTAATATAGAATCAGCTCAAAGCTTTACTGGGGTAGAGTATTTGTTTCCAATTCAGAGAGAGAGAGAGAAACTGAGATGGCTGTAGACTTTTCACCTCTTCCCAGAAGGAGAATATCTTTACTTACGTTGTTTGGCACAAAACCCATCTCTAGCATAGCATGAGAGTGAGAATGCATGCATGTGTGAATATCGATCAGAAGGCAGAGGTCCCTGGAGACCATTTGGAGCATGCCCATCTCGAGATCATTGGATCTATAACTTGCTAGTTACTTCTAGACCCTGTGCTTGATCACACATATGAATTAAAGGTGAGGATTTGCAAACATTTCTGGGGGATGAAGAAGCCAAAATGAATTTCCTAGATTGATCAAATCTCACAGTTCACATTTTTATGATATTCTTCTATTTTGTTTTAGTTACAAATATTTATTTTTTCACAAGTAGAAGCATACACAGTGTATAACTACTGTTATTCTCTTACTGTTTTGTTATATAAAATTTTGTTTTTTCATCAAAAAAGAAATGGCTATGTTAATTTTATATTGTATTATTCCATTCTTCAGAAGAAATAAAAATCAAAATAATCACTATTAAAAGTCAAGAATGGGCCAGGGATGTAGCTCAGTGGCACTGTGCCTGCCTGGCAAGCACAAGGTCCTGAGTTTGATTCCCCATAATGGAAAAAAAAAGTCAAGAATGCCAAAACAACACTTTTTAAAGCAGTATAAAACATAAAACAGAGACCTGGCTTGGACCCTCATCTAAGGATCTAAATCTGCAATAAATGGAGAACAGAGCCTTCTAGAGCAGCTTCTCTTGTGCATACATGTCGCATTACAATTTTAGCCCCATGACTGTTAGTATCATCCAGCTGGTAAGAGACCATAGCTCTGGCCCAGCAGCCAGGAATGCTTTTGTTTCCATTCATACACAACTCTTCATGGACAACTTTTTTGGAGGTCTACATTCTCCAGTGATAATTCCTCACCCTTGGGAAGGATTATCTTAGCACGTAGTGCTGGCTTTGTAAGACCTCATGAGCTCTGTGGGGGACTAGAGCTACAAGGAGAGTCCAGAGCATTATTGGAGTCAGATCCACGACTCATCGCGGTTCTCTGCTGGAACCTTTGCCTCTACCCTGAGGGAGGACAGTTCCAATAAAGAAAAGGCCGAGGCCTGAACTCTTCTGTCCAGACTCTGTCCCTGGACGCAAACTCCTCTGGCTCCTAGGAACATGGGGTACTTTACCTGTTTGGATTCTTAGCTAAACTTTCCACAACGAAAATTGTTTCTGAGAAATTTCAGTAGAAAAACTGTTTGCTAAAATAAACGTGGGCAGCTCAGAAAGGCACTAGAAAATAGGTTAGAGAACTGGGCTTGGCAGGGGGTTGCTCTCACACATAATTCTTAATAAAGAAGAGGAAAATAAAGAAAATGGTTTCCTTAATTTCAATGATATTATCTTCAAGCTTTGTCATATATTTCACAACTAAAGACCATAGTCTAGTATATATGAGCAAAGAAACTAGCTAAGTATTCATTATTCAACATGAACTCCACAAATTCATATTAAACTTTGGACCAGGCATTTGGAGTAGAATTATTTGAAAGTTTTTGCCCACATGGAGTTTATATTCTATAGCATTTTCTAATACATTCAGCAGTCAAAATCCTATTTACATGTATTTATCATTTAAAATTTCAACTATATTCACCTCATTAGGTTTATTTTATCCACCCTAATATTTTAACTCATGTGGGATTGCTGGAAATCATGGAAGCCAAGAGTCTATCTGTGCTTTGTCAACACGATTCCATAATGGAAGACATAGTATAAGAATGACAACATAGTCCAAATACCTTCTATATTCTCATACAAGTATCCTCAAAAATACCTTCACAATACAATAATAATAAGCAAAATTTTAGTTGTGGAATTTGCTAAAAGTTGCCTATCATGTAAAAAGTAGTTAATCCAAGTCTTCATTTTAGCTGTTACACAGAAACAGTGTTCTATAATTGCAAATATGAATCTTCTGTGAGTGTGTATTGATGCACATACACTGTACATATTGATGTACATATAGTGTATATAATAAACAGTTTAATAAATTTTACTTTTCTCCAAATCAATGAAACATTCTCTTATATGAAGGACAATCTACCCTGGATATATTTGGTAGATCCTTTGAAGATTGTACAGTCAGGCTCACACATGTCAAAGTTGGAGGCATGATTCTTCTCCTTAATCCTTTATTTACTTCATTTTGAATTGAGGCCAATTGGAATGAGTTGTTTAAATCTCTCTTGGAAGGCTGGGAGCTGGGGAGTGGACAAGGATGTATGTGAGGCCTCTTGGGTTGGGAGAGAATATCCATTACTTTTGACTCATGATTTTCTTATAGTAATCTTAAATAGGATATTATTTCACACATGGTCTCATCTATTTTTGAAGAATAATTATTTAGGAAATCACTAAATTCTGAAGCATATGGATGGCTTAGAAAGTGGAGGAAAAGATGAGTTACTTTAGCACTGAAAAAGCAAAATGTCACAATTTTTAAAAATGTATCCATCTCATGCCAGGGATTTAGCTCAGTGGTTCTGATGGCTGCCTTGCAAGTGCAAAGTCCTGGGTTCAATCCCTGGTACCCAAAACAAACAACAACAATAAGAAAAAAAAGAATAAAAATTTATCCATCTCACCAGAAATATACAAAACTATTTTACAATCAACATCTCTTTCACCTAAGAGCTATACTGTGGGAGAAGGGAACTTAGGAATGCTTCAAACTTTAGTGATAAACAGCAATAAAAAAAATACATGTCGTCCTACTACAACATCTTTTCACCCTCTTTTATCTCTACTTTGGATCTTGTTTCAAATGACAAAAATTTGGTGTTCTTAGCAAAGTTCTTCCTCTTCTATAAGAGACCTCACTCTTTTGTTTCTCCTCATATCTCTAGCTTTTGTTCAGTGTCTTGCATTATTATGACATACGCTATAACCTTGCTAATGATAATATTAACACATACTTTTTTGAAGACCTTTCCCTTTGGCTACAAACACATTTGTCTACTTTCTTTTGTCATACAACTCATCAAAGCATAGTTTCCAAGACGTCTCCATGGATTTTTTCCCTGTGTTTATGTTAACGTTTCTCTTTATCCACAAAATTCCACTGAAACTGCTTCCAAAGTCCATCTGTAATGCCAATATTACTAAATCAAATAGGCAATACTCAGTCTTCTCCTACTTGACTTAGCAACAGTGGACAAAGTTAATTTATTTGAAATTCGTCTTTCCCTTCTCCATGCTCTGCCGATCTTCGTTCCTCCACCTGCTACATATTCTCTAAAAATTCAAATTTCCTAGACTTGAAAAGTTAAGATCTTGGACTTTTTCCCTTTGTTTCAAGCACTCTTGTATGGTATAAGTACAACTGTACAGACAGTCACTTGGCTTTTAAACAATCTATATTCTGATGATCCCAAATTTCTATTCACAGAGTACACCTTTGCCTTGCATTTAAGAGTTTTAGATCCATATTGGCTACTTCATGACTGAGTGTTTTTGCTTTTTCCTGTTAGAGACACAGATACTTAACAAATTCAAAAGCAGCCCCCAAACTTCTCCCTATTCTTAGCTCACACTCTTTCTTACCTCAGTTAAGGCAACTCCATCCTTCTTAGGCCTAAGCCTTGGAAGCATCCTTGAATTCTTGTGCTCATACACATCTGACGAACTAGTGAAACCTACTACTCCACCTTCCAAATAAAGTCAGTCTGACCATGTCTGCACCCACATTGCTGCCCATGTCACGACCTTCTCTCATTGACTTGTTGCTGGAAACCAGAAATCATCTTTTTGCTCATGACCTTGTTACCCACAAATTACTTTACACACACCAGCCAGAGCTATCACTGCAAAATGCAAGTAGAATAATGCTGCTTCTCTATAAAAACTTTCACTCTTAGCCAGAGTAGAAGACTACAGCCTCATTTCAGATCATGACATAGGCTCCATATTGAAACTGCCAGGGAGCTTGTACAGCATA